>NC_064568.1:62395514-63020514 GCF_937001465.1 Orcinus orca
GTATTGTTGGCCAAGGGCAGGGCGGTGGGATTTCTTTTCTTGAAAGCATCTGGCTGCTTTCTCCTGTTCGGGCATTGTAATCACTGGACACTTTCAGGTTTTGTGAACTGGTACAAACTGGCTTTTATTTTTCTTAGAATGGCTGTATATTCCTTCCCCCAGAAGTATGGTTAATGGTGTATTTATTATTATTTTTTTTCTGCGGCATGCGGGCCTCTCACTGCCGTGGCCCCTCCCGCCACGGAGCACAGGATCCGGACGCGCAGGCCCAGCGGCCACGGCCCACGGGCCCAGCCGCTCCGCGGCATGCGGGATCCTCCCGGACCGGGGCACCCGCGTCCCCTGCATCGGCAGGCGGACTCCCAACCACTGCACCACCAGGGAAGCTCCCGTTAATGGTGTATTTTAAGCTCATGAGTAATTTAGAAAATAAGGTAGTAAAACGTGTTTAGTTTCCAGCTTGCCAACTAGCAAACTGTAGTCTCTTTCTGAACAAATGGAAGTCAATACACAGGGCAGATATATTTAGCTACTGACGACATCTTAGAGGGATCCCAAAGGAGGAAAAGGGTGTGTTTCCTCCCTAGATTTCTGAATGAGAAGAGAAAGTAAGTGCCCAAAGTGTGTGAACTTGATGTTCTAAGAAGAGTAATTTTTAAAAAATCTATTATAGGTGTTAGTGACTGAGAATTAACAAGACAGTTTGTGAAATGTAGCATAAAATAGTGAACATAAGCTTTCAACTTAACAGACTTAAGTTCCAAATTTGGCTTGGCTTATTCACACTTTGTGACATTGGGTAGTGGACTAATGCAGTCTGAGCCTCAGTTTTCCCTTTTGTAAAATAGGCATCCTAACATCTACTATCTACCATAATAGGTAGTAACCGTGAGAAATCATAGAGGATTAGACCAAAAAAATTTTATTAACCTTACTTTCTTATAAGTCAGAAATCCCAGCTCTGGAGAAATAATGGATCCCCAGTGAAAGCAAGTAAAAGCATGGCCAGGAAGGGTAGTAGAAGGACCGTCTCTAAGAGGTGTGATCTGGACACCCAAGGAGCAGCAGTGAGAGAAGTTGGGGGCAGCCCTGGCTGGAGGTGGACTTGCTGGGCTGCATGGTGGAGGCTGGAGCCAGACACCTTGTCGGGGCAGGTGAGGTGAGTTCCCATTCCCACCAGTGACTCTTTTTTTTTTTTTTTTTTTTTTTTTTTTTGCGGTATGGGGGCCTCTCACTGCCGTGGCCTCTCCCGTTGCGGAGCGCAGCCTCCGGACGCTCAGGCTCAGCGGCCATGGCTCGCGGGCCCAGCCGCTCCACGACATGTGGGACCGGGGCACGAACCCCTGTCCCCTGCATCGGCAGGCGGACTCTCAACCAGTGCGCCACCAGGGAAGCCCCCACCAGTGACTCTTGAGTGACTCCATGCTCAGTATGGGAGCTTCAGGAGCTGAGAGGTGGGAGGGGTAGACTGTCTCATCCTCCCCTCCCCCCACCCAGGGAGATAATGTTTGTTAGTTTTTCTTGCCTAGTGTGTGATTTGTTTCTAAAATGTGTTGAATGCCCTCACAAGTGGCACATTCTGGTCTAGCCAGTAAGTGGAAGTGGTAGGCCATGTCAAGTGGAATTACCCTCTGTCCTTCATGGGGTAATTGGTGTTCTTTGTGCCAAGGACTTCTCCCATAGAGTTTCACTGTGTTGATGAATATTTGTAAATAAGCACAATATTTTATATGGCAGCAGCATTCACAATAGCCAAGAGGTGGAAGCAACCCATGTGTGCATCAACAGCTGAATAAACAAAGTGTCGTCTATACAGGCAATGCGATATTATTCATCCTTAAGAAGGAAGGAAATTCTGACACCTGCGACAACATGGATGGACCTTGAGGACATTGTGCTGGGTGAAATATGCCAGACACAAAAAGACACATACTGTATGAGTCCACTTATATGTGGTACCTGGAATAGTCAAATTCATAGAAACAGAATTACCAGGAATGGTGGATAGAGTGGGGGCAGAAATGGAGGAGTTGTTTAATGAGTATAGTATTTAAATTTTATGAGATGAAAAGTTCTGGAGGTTG
The DNA here is from genome assembly GCF_937001465.1 of Orcinus orca. Classification (NCBI taxonomy): domain Eukaryota; kingdom Metazoa; phylum Chordata; class Mammalia; order Artiodactyla; family Delphinidae; genus Orcinus; species Orcinus orca. The sequence goes on from NC_064568.1 coordinate 62,397,599, forward strand.
GCTGCACAGCAATGTGAATATATCTAACACTAATGAACCATACCCTTAAAAATGGTTAAGATGGTAAATTTTATGTTATACATTTTTTAATAAAATAAAAAAGCACAGGAGTTTAAAGATACTGTTTGTATTTATATATAATAGAGATATGTGTATATGTAAACATGCACTAACATATGTATCTATATATGTATGGTTATAATACACAAATATTTAAAAACTAGCGTAGACTTATATGTATTTCATATTGTGCTATTTCAAACAGTATTTCTAGAAGATAAAAGGCTAAAAGATACACAGACTAAAAATGATACAATCTTTCCACAGGTTAATGTACATATTCATGTTGAAAAAATTTAAAATTTTACTTTTAAGAATGTATTATAAGGGAGAAGTCGGTATGCATAAAGGTTTAATAAGGGTATTGGTTACAGCACTATTTATAATAATAATGAAAAGTTGGAAGCAATTCTAATTGCTAATTGGAGAATTGGTTAGATTATGGTGTATCCATCATTTCACTGGAATAGATGGTTGTGGAGATATATCTTGACATTGAAGGATATCTTGATTCTGTTAATACTTGAAAAAAATGTAGGTTTCATGTATAAATGACAGAACTCAAGATTCTTTACATACTGTGCTGTAGCCATTGTAACAGAGGGATTTTCTTGATTATGCAAATTATTCTAGCCCTTTTTTCAAAAGCTGGACACCAACTAATAGTGTATTTTATACAATTCAGTATTTCATAAGCTTTTGCTACTCAAAATATTTGAGGAGGAAGAACTTAATAACATCTTTCTTTATGACTATATAATTAAATTAAGTGTTGTTCAGGTCTGATTTTTAAGAGAGTGTATATTTTATGAGAGTTGCCTTTCTTTCCTAATATTAATTTATCAAGTTAACATTATTCACTTGTACAGAGAAAGTTATTAAACAATTCCATGTTAGAATCTCTTCATAGACATGCTTCTTTTTCTTTCTTTTTCTTTAACAATGGCATTTATTTGGTCATTAATAATCAACAAATAAGATGATCAAGAAATACCCATGATTAATTAGTGTGCTTCTCTGTAAGCTTTGAGTTTCATTCTGAAGAGATGGAAGTCTAATTTTATCTTTTGTGGTATATGTTACAGTGTTTTATATTTTTCCATGCTAACTCTGGTGAGAATTGCAGCCTGTCTTAAATAATGAAATACTTAAGCCCATAAAATACCTAAGCTATTTTGTGCAGTGTCTATGAATGCAAAGCATTTAGTCTAGTTTGTTTTAGAGAAGCCTGACCTTCCAAGTCAAGTCTTGATTTAAGTGACCTTGGTTAAATTACTGTATCTCTCTGAGCATCAGTTTACTCATCTGAATTTTAACTTTTGTAAATAAAGTATTGTTCATCTGAGGTGCATTTATCTTAGGCAGTTCACTGTACATGCCCAGTTGCCGGGTTCATTGTGCCATCTTGTGCTCTGAGAGTTTGAACATCCTCATGCCTCACTTACAAAATGGGAGGAGTCACTGTATGCATTTCATAGAGTTATTGTGAAGTGGATGTGAGTTACTGCATGTAGATTTCTTGGAAGAGTGCCTGGTAACTCAATCATGCGATAAATGCTATTGTTATTATCTTAGTTCACAATCTGTGATGGTACTTTACAATTTAAAACTTTTAATGTTTCAGTAAATAAGAACTTACCAATTAGTGGATATATATATATATTTTTTCTATGCAACACATCAAGGTTTCAGGGAAATTGCGCTGTGCCTAGTCATCAATTTAGATTTTGCTTCTCCAGGGAGCTGATGTCCTATTGCAGTAGACTAAGATCAAAAAAAGGAGCAGAAGATTCCTAAAAATCAGGATTCTGTCTGACCTTGGAGTTGAGAACTTAGGCTGTTTTCTCCTGAAGATTCTGATGGCCATCAAGTCCTCCTGAACCCATTTTCTCAGCCCTTGCTTTCTGATCCTCTAGTGCGGGAATTTTAAGAAGGCAGCACGTGGCTCACATTCAGGCGATGGGGGATGTTCTGCCCCATCACTGATGGACCTTTGGTTTCCGTGCTTAGGACAGTTTGCTATTCTTAGGTACATCTCGGGTTAAAAATGTACTAGGACTGGGATGCTAGGAGCATGATATCAAGGGAAGGAATAATCCAGATCTTCAAGGCTTGGTGATAAATGCAGAAATCAGCAAGTAGGTCTTTGGCTCTTGTCTTTGGACTGATCGGGAACTCCAACACTGGAACGTGGTCAGACAAAGATTAGGGTTAAATGCTGAAGAATTTAGGGTTGTTACCTGCTAGTAGAACAAACACATGTTTATCAAATGCGAGGGATCACTAAGAAATGGGTGAATCTGAAAGTTGTAAGGATTGTATCTTATCACAAGCCACATCTTGGAGGGGGGATGGGATCACATCCTGGAAGCAGCTCTTGTTGCTTTTTCTTTTTACAAGACTTAAGACCCAGAGGCACTTACTTTAACTCATGTGTGACAGGCACTGAGGTGAGTGGTGAGGATGAGCAGATGATTCCCTAGAGGCTGAAGGATAATGGCACAGAATGAACATGTAGGTGTAGATGAAGAGGCTCATAGCTGCTGGGTGTCCTTCAAGTATAAGGAAACCGGGCTAAGAGCAAAATAACAAATGAGGAAGACTCCGTCAGTAGACCTCCAGATCTGTAATCCTTTTGTTATATTCCTGCCTCAGTTCTGTACAATGAGACCCTGGACAGTTTTGTTTTCTTTTTGTTCTAATTCATGGTATTGCTTAGAGGAGGCAGAGATGAAGGGAAGACTCCCAGTTCCTTGGAATCCAAGGACTTCTTAGACTGACTCAGTCTCTGTGACTTTACATCCATGGAAGAAATTGGCCGTCATGAAATAGGCACAAGGAATATGGATATTTAAATTGTTAGACTTTCGTTTGCATTTTTATTTTTTATTTTAAAGTTTTTATTTTGTATTGAAGTATAGTTGATTTACAGTGCTGTGTTAGTTTCAGGTGTATAGCAGAGTGATTCACTTATACATGTACATATATCTATTCTTTTTCAAATTCTTTTCCCATTTAGGTGATTACAGAATATTGAGTAGATTTCCCTGTGCTATGCAGTGGATCCTTGTTTGCATTTTAAAATATTCTAACACGATGCAGCAAAATAAATGGTGATTGTTTCCCTGTTCCCTGGTGGGGGAGATGCTTCTTCCCCATTCAAGATGTGTGCTTCACATGGTGGAGATGCCATCATGTAGCCCTCCCTGTCCGTTTCAGGGGAGTAGAGGTAGCCCAGCCTGTCTGGTGAGTTTGGGATGAAAAGGCAGGCATGTGCCCCCTCCCCCCACTTTCTCCTCTGTGTGTCCCGCCCCCCCCCCCGCCCCCGCTGCCAGTGCTACAGGGACATGCGGTCCCACCCCCAGGGCACCTACTGCCTGCAGCTGGGAGGTCAGTCTGTTCAACCAGGGGGTGGGGTTCAGTGTTTGGAAACCACCTCCTTGTCTGCAGTAAGCAGTGGTCTCCAGTTTAGGTTTTATGGGGAGTAAACGTGACACTTCGGTCTCCCATTTGCCTTCTCATTTCTCTCCTCTTATCCATCTAGCTATGTTATTTCTCTTAGTGCTCATCAGGTTTATTTCATTTCTGAATTGGTTTAGAGTTTGGACAGGAAACAGTGTTTCTCCTATTTGCTGGCTCTTCTGAAGACATAGATCCTTGCTTTCCTTATGCCTTGCATTTCTGAGTTGAATTCCATGCCATTTATGATTTGTGTAGAGAAACCACGATTCATTCAAGTAAAGTATTAGGAGCCATTGCCAAGGAAAGAACAATCAGCTGTGAAGGTGCATGTTCATCTCTGCATGAAGATGATCAAGATTCATTCTTAATTTCTAGTGAATTAATCTGTAGAGCGTAAAGGTCCCTGTGAGTGCCTGTTAGTACTGGCCCAGATGTTCCACTACCATAATTATCAGTAACATTTCAAATGAACTGTCATGGTGTCTATATCCCTGAAACTTACTTTCCTCTAGGTCTTGATTTGACTGTGATCTTTGGAGAGACAATTTGTTTTTGTAATACTATTCAGGATAAAATCTCTGGATGTGATAAAGGGGGTTTAGTGAGCAAGAAAAGTTTTTTAAAGATTTTAAAAATAAAAATGAATAACAGGTTAGTTTTTAGTATAAAGCTTAAGTTCAGAGTCCTCTTTTTCACTCAGAAAATAAAAAAATTAATCACTTAGGAGCTCCTTCAGGGTGGTTTCTTTGTGCCTTTGACATGTCCCCTATGCTTTGTGTTTTGAGTACTACCTTCCTTTTCTGACATGACCGAATGTTCTAGGCTCATTTTGTATCTTCCCTGCCCCAGCCTTGGAATCAACCATTTCTCCCAGGAGCCTTGGTTCCTTTTTTCAGAGATGGTTTGAGAAACCAGTATCTCAGCACTGGGCCTTTGAAATGTTTTGTCATCTGATTTTAAGAGTACTGCTAGTATTTTGGAATCATATCTTATAAAACGTTAGACTGGTTTTCAGTTATTAACTGAAATAGTTACTGGTGGGACTTCGGTGGTCCAGTGGCTAAGACTCTGAGCTCCTAATGCAGGGGGTCCCGGTTCGATCCCTGGTCAGGGAACTAGATCCTGCATGCTGCAACTAAGAGTTCACATGCTGCAACTAGGACCCGGTGCAGCCAAATAAATAAATATTAAAAAAAAATAGGAATAGTTACTGGCACCCATTATATGCATAATTATGATGGTTATAGTTTCGTTTAGAGGTAAGAAGGAGATATTTAAGGTTAAGCTTCAAATTATGTGAGCTGTGGGATGCTGGCTGTGCTTGCGGCTGTGACCAGAGGCTCCCTCCTTGCTGAGCAGGGTTGGGGGAGGCTTCTTTATTGTGGTGAACCTTTGACTAGTCCCAGCCCCGCTCAGCTGTAACCTTTTTACTTTTTTTATTGAACTATAGTTGATTTACAATGCTATGTTACTTTTGCTGTACAGCAAAGTGATTCAGTTATACATATATATACATTCTTTTTATATTCTTTTCCATTATGGTTTATCACAGGATATTGAATGTAGTTCCCTGTGCTATACAGTAGGACCTTGTTTTTATCCATCCAGTGTAAAATAGCTTACATCTGCTAATCCTAAAACTCCCAGTCCGACCCCCACCCCCCCCAGCAACCACCAGTCTGTTCTCCGTGTCTGTGATTCTGTTTCTGTTTTGTAGATAGGTTCATTTGTGTCATAGTTTAGATTCCACATATAAGTGATATCATATGGTATTTGTCTTTCTGTTTCTGACTGACTTCACTTAGTATGATAATCTCCAGTTGCATCCACGTTGCTGCAGATGGCACTATTTCATTCTTTTTTATGGCTCAGTAATATTCCATTGTATATATGCATCTTCTTTATCCATTCCTTTGTCAATGGACATTTAGGTGGTTTCCATGTGTTGGCTATTGTAAATAGTGCTGCTATGAACATAGGGGTACATGTATCTTTTTGATTTAGCTTTGTCTGGATACATCCCCAGGAGTGGGATTGCTGGGTCATATGGTAGTTCTATTTTTAGTTTTTTAAGGAAATTCCATACTGTTCTCCATAGTGGCTGCACCAACTTACATTCCCACCAACAGTGTAGGAGGGTTCCCTTTTCTCCACACCCTCACCAGCATTTGTTATTTGTAGAGTTTTTAATGATGGCCATGCTGACCGGTGTGAGGTGGTACCTCATTGTCGTTTTGATTCAGCTGTAACCTCTTCTTTCTCTCATTCTTGAAAGAGCTCCATTGTTGCTTCACCTGCTACCCTCAGCACTGATCACACTGTTTGCATCTGGCTTTCCCAAGAATCTGTGAGCTCCTTGAGGGCAGGGATTGTGTCTCACCTTTGTATAATCTTTAGCACAGAGTATAGTAAATGAGCACTTCTGGGTGTTATGGATTGTGAATGAACTGAATTCAGAGAATCATATATACAGTATTACAGAATCGTTCCTGAACGATATGCAAGTTTGAAAAGCTGAGTAAATATACCAGGTTCAAATGAAAGTTCAAGATGGTAGTAAGAGTCACTGACCTGATCCGGGGTTAATGATTACATGAATGTCCTCACAGTTCTCTGCTGCAGGACTTGAGGAGGTGGCTGGGAGTTGGGAGACTTTGCCAGAGGAAGTGACATTTGGTTTGGTTTTATTTTTTTCCTCGTTAGTGATTTTAATATGATAATATTTTGATATATAATTAAATTATTTCACTTGTTTCTTTTTTTAAATTTTTTTATAATTAATTTTTATTGGAGTATAGTTATTTACAGTGTTGTGTTAGTTTCTACTGTGCAGCAAAGTGAATCAGTTATATATATACATATATCCACTCTTTTTTAGATTCTGTTCCCATATAGGTCATTACAGAGCATTGAGTAGAGTTCCCTGTGCTGTACAGTAGATTCTTATTAGTTATCTATTTTATGTATAGTAGTGTGTATATGTCAATCCCAATTTCCAAATGTTGTGTTAGTTTCAGGTGTACAGCAAAGTGATTCAGTTACACATATACATATATTCATTTTTTTAGGTTCTTTTCTCTTATAGGTTATCAGAGAATATTGAGTAGAGTTCCCTTGTTGGTTATCTATCTTATATATATATATGTAGTAGTGTGTGCATGTTCATTCTAAGCTCCTGATTTATCCCTCCCCCCCCATGTTTCCCCTTTGGTAACCATAGGTTTGCTTTCTATGTCTGTGAGTCTGTTTCTGTTTTGTAAGTAAGTTCATTTGTATCATTTTAAAAAAATTAGATTCCACATATGAGTGATATCATATGATATTTGTCTTTTTGTGTCTGACTTACTTCACTTAGTATGATAATCTGGTTGGTTTTAAACATGGACGGGGTGTGGATGGGGCAATAGTCAGGAATGGCATGAGTGGGAAATGCAAGGCTGTTCCAGAGGGAATTGGACAGGCCTGTCTGCTGTAATAGAACATTCCAAAGGGGGCTGGAAGGCTGGAAGGGTAAGTTGGGGTCATGGGGACGAGCTGTGTCAAAGCCGGGTGGAGTGGCTTGGTCTCAATTAAGTAGCTCTTGGGTAACCGTTGAAGATTTTGAGCAGGGGAATATGGATCAGAGAGAAATTCTAGAAAGATTCATCCAGAGTAGAGGTTGGAAATTGGTAGCTCACAGGCTGAATCCAGGCGGTATGTATGTTTTATCCCATATACTGTTGTAAAATTTTAAACCAATATTTAAAAATTGGGAAATCTAAAAAAAAATTCAGAGTCTAGGCTCCTCTTGAATAAACAAGCCATCTGGTAACACTGGGCCCACATGCTCCAAGGTGACAATTGGCAGAAACTGAGCAGAAGATGCCCCTTAAGAAGGTCAAACATCCTGACCGTCACCCTGGCTCCCCACATCCCTGTTACCTTGAACTTAGCCCACATCACCTAGGTAGGTCATCGACACTGCCTGCGTGTCTCCTGTGTGTATTTGAACGTGGGGTCCTTGGTTCAGAGGTGTGTAGATGGCAGCCTTTTGTGTGTAGGGTGTAGGCTTTTGTGGTATTTGTAATGGTGAGATACAAGGGACCAAGTTCTGGGTGGTGGGAGAGGAAGTGGAAAAAGTGTATGTATGGATGGTTATATAGGACACATGGTAAAGAAAATGTTAACTGGTGACCGATTACTTATAAGGGCCAGGAGGCTGAGAAAAGAATGCAAAGATAACTGTATCAGTTTTCTGTTCTGTATAATAAATTTTTTTAATTGAGGTATAGTTAATTTACAATGTTGTGTTAGCTTCAGTGTACAGCAAAGTGATTCAGTTATACATATATATATATATTTTTTCATATCCTTTTCCATTATCGGTTATTAAAAGATATTGAATGTAGTTCCCTGTGCTATACAGTAGGACCTTGTTGTTTATCTATTTTATATAGTATTGTGTATATGTTAATCCCAAACTCCTAATTTATTCCTCCCCACCACCTTCCCCTTTGGTAACCGTAAGTTTGTTTTCTATGTCCCTGAGTCTGTTTCTCTTTTGTAAATAAGTTCATTTGTATCATTTTTTTAGATTCCACAGATAAGCAATATCATATGATATTTGTCTTTCTCTGTCTGACTTCACTTAGTATGATAATTTCTAGATCCATCCACGTTGCTGCAATGTTCTGTATAACAAATTACTCAACAACCTAGAAGCTTTACACAATCAATATTTATCATCTCACCAGGCATCTGTGGGCGACTTAGCTGGGAGTCTGTGGCCCCGGGTCTCCAGCTCAGCAGGAACCCCCGGAATCCACCTCCAGGCCCCCATGTGCTTGTCCAGGCCTCAGTCCTCGCTTGCTGTTCCCGGAAGCCACATGTGCTCACAGCAGGGCAGCGGGCTTTCCGGGGAGCCAGAGACCCAAGAGGAGGGGGAGAGAGTGGGCCCCCGGGAGGATGGCTCTGTCGTTTGTAACCTAACCTTGAAGTGATGTGTCATTTCTGCCATGTGCCAGTAGTCACACATGGGAATAGACTACAGGCAGTGTGAACTGCAGAAGGTGGGGAGTACCAGGGTGACCTTGGTGGGATTATTGGGGGGCACTGGCCACCACAGTGACTCTGACAGATCACGTACCCTTGGCTGCTGCCTTCTGAGGGCTCTGTCCCCTGTATGTGATGCCACTTTAGTCACCCTGGAACAAAATTATTTGTGATTCTAATTGTTCTGTTCTGCTAACTGACCCTGACTGTCATTGTTTACTTTTGATATACTCATAAATCTAAAATAAAAATAATTAGGAGTTTTAAAGGTCATGTCATTCATTCCCTTATTTTTATAGTTTTTTAGAATTGAGAGACTGTGAGATAATGAGTTGATCAGAGTCACGTGACTGAAAATCTAGTAACAGACAGCAGACCCTTGACTTGCAGGAGAATGTGATTTGGCCACAGCCTCATACCCTCCAGTACAGGGAGCATTATTACATAATTTAAGAAACTTCTCATGATTCAGCTAATAAATAACTTACGTCTTTTGGAAATCTTATTTTCCCTGCAGTGAAAGAATACAGATGTTATATTGAAAATTTACCTTGTGTCTCTTAATGTATACATTTGACATTTGGTTTTACCAAATGATAAAGTGCTTATAGAGCAGAAGTTGGTTAAATGTCTAAAATTATACCTACTTTAAAATTTGAGATTTGGATGGGTCAGCATTCTTTGCCTTGCCTAACACTGATGTTTAAAATAGCCCAACCCCACAGGATAAGGTGTACTTTTTCCTGCTTCCGTTGTGATTTCTCTTTCAGAGTGCATTTGATTAGTCATGCTGGTGTTCCTTTATTTTCTCACTGGAATACTAGCACTTTACGTATAAGTCACTGTCCCATGATCTTACAGGCCGGAGTACTAGCCTAGTGACTCTGATGTAATTATTGCAGTGGGGTTCTTCTCCAGGTTTAAAGTTTTTAAGCTGAAGTTAAAAAGTCATGCCTTCCCTAAACTTGTAGGTAAAATTTTGTGTTCGTTAACCATGTACTAGGTGCATTTGGAAGAAAGCCCACAGGTTTCATCAGATTCTTGAAGGAACCTACGATCCCCAAACTACTAATGACTCCCAGTATTTCATGCAGTTTTGTCCCCTAGGTGTGATTAATTTTGCTGTTATGTATGTGTAGTTTGTGCACAGATATTTCTGATTTTCGGATCGGAAAATGGAGTCTCGGCATTTTGCCCATAAATACTCAAAACCAAAACATGACTTGAATATTTTGACCCAGGGGTTTTGCACTTCTTTGATGATTACTTATATATTTAGAATGGTTAGAAATAATAAGTTTTACAATTTAATGTTTTATATACGTTTTAATACTCTACATTCAGTTCAGGAAATTCTAGTGTCTCCTTAAATGACACCACATTCTTTAACTATTACATTACAGACACGGCCAGAATGTCAGTTGAACAACTGCTCTTTGCAGACAATTTTAGTCACATAACCAGTGTGAGGATTAGTGTTAGTCTAAATTGGGGGCCCCGTGGAAGAGAATTTCTGAGCTTCTAAAGTAATACCCAGTTTTCTTAGGTAATGTTTATCATTCTCTTCCCTTTTAAAGAGACTTTATTATCTAACAGGAATGCTGTTAAGATGTCTCCTGGTAATTGTATAGTCAGAATCATTTTAAAAGATAAGTTATTCTGGGATGTGGTAGCTCTAAGGTTGTGTTTATATTGTCCAGAAGAGATACTTTTATAAATAGAGCTCTCCTTTCTCCAGCTCCTACCTTACTCCTCAGTAATTTAGTTTCCTGGCTGGTTATTTCTTTGTTTCCATGTTTAAAGGCATCAAGGTTTTACCAAGAGTCCCATTTTAAGGGTGCAGCCAAAACTAGTCTGGGGAACGTTTTAGTTCATCTTTTCAAACCCTTATTACCTTGCAGGACTGAGTAAATCAAGCATGGCAGAGTTATGTCCTGTCAGTAGTGGACCCAGCTCTGGGAAGATGTAGGGAATAAAATAGGGCATCTCACACTCTGGGTTTTAATTTCTTAACAGGCCTTAAAGTTAGGGGCAATTATGATCTTTTTTGATTAAATTAGGCTGGTTTCCAGCTTAACCACTAAGTTATGTTTATTTTATTTTCTAAATTTTATTGCAGTGTGGGTGATACAATGTTGTTAGTTTCAGGTGTGCAGCGCAGTGGTTCAGTTACACATATATCAATACATATATCCATTCTTTTTCAGGTTCTTTTCCCATATAGGTTATTACAGAATATTGAGTTCCCTGTGCTATACGGTAGGTCCTTGTTGGTTATCTATTTTATATATAGTAGTTACGTTTATTGTATCACTACCTCTGAGAGCTTGAAGGTAAAATATAGTACAAAAATTATATCATACTTTATGGTGCAACACCAGGACCAGGAGGCCCTCGAGTCTAACAGTCCAGGTGTGGAAATCCTGGCTGTGCCTTTTTTTTTTTTTTTTTTTGCGGTACGTGGGCCTCTCACTGTTGTGGCCTCTCCTGTTGCGGAGCACAGGCTCCGGACGCGCAGGCTCAGCGGCCATGGCTCACGGGCCCAGCTGCTCTGCGGCATGTGGGATCTTCCCAGACCGGGGCACGAACCCATGTCCCCTGCATCGGCAGGCGGACTCTCAACCACTGCGCCACCAGGGAAGCCCTGGCTGTGCCATTTTTAAGCTGGGACTTTTTGTTATTTATTTAACTTTCCTGTACTTCAGTTTGTTTACCAAATTTATGGCTTCTTGGTTACTATGGTGTCACTAAACTCCTTTATCTGCTCTTAAGGAGTCTAGTATGGGGCAGACATTGATGAAATCATCACATACCTGTAAAATTATCACTGGAGTAGGTGCTGTGAAGGGCAGATTCGTGCAACGATGAGAGAATGTGATGGAGTTTGATGGAGGGAAGTCAGTGAAGGAATATTGAAAAGTAACACTTAGCTTGAATTTTTGGAGTAATTGTATTGCTTTCCTTACTCGTGGTTTTTGATTTTTTTATAGTTTTTTTTTAATATAAATTTATTTATTTATTTTTGGCTGCATTGGGTCTTTGTTGCTGCGCACAGGCTTTATTTAGTTGCGGCGAGCAGGGCCACTCTTCGTTGTGGTGCTCAGGCTTCTCATTGCGGTGGCCTCTCTTGTTATAAACCATGGGCTCCAGTAGCTGTGGCTCGTGGGCCCTAGAGCGCAGGTTCAGTAGTTGTGGCGCACGGACTTAGTTGCTTCTCAGCATGTGGGATCCTCCTGGACCAGGGCTTGAGCCCGTGTCTCCTGTATTGGCAGGCGGAAGCTTAACACCGCACCACCATATTTTTTTTTACTTTTAGTATCCTTCTTCTGTGTGTGTCATCTGAGCTCCATTTTGGAAGTGGGCAGGATATGGATAATAAAGTAATATGAGAATAAACATTTTGAGGGCAGGAATAAATTTTTTAAATTGATAGACTTTTAGAGCACTTTTAAGTTTACAGAAGAGCTGGGCGTAAGGTATAGAGAGTTCCCATGTACCCCATCCACCCCCACAGTTTTCCTTGTTGTTAACATTTTGTGTTAGTTGTGGTACATTGATTATAATTGATGAACCAGTAGGGATATATTATTATTAACCAAAATCCACAGTTTACATTAGGGTGTTGTAAAGCTCTGTGAATAGAGATGCGTAATGTCTTACACCTACCATTACAGTATCATAGAGATGCATTTCACTGCCCTGAAAATCCTCTGTCCTCTGCCTGTTTATCCCTCTCTTCCTCCCTGCCCTCACTGATCTTTTTTGTCTTTATAGGTTTGCCTTTTCCAGAATGTTCTGTAGTTGGAATCGTGTAGCCTTTTGTCTTCATTCACTTAGCAATATACTATTAATGTTACTCTGTATCTTCTTGTGGCTTGATAGCTCATTTTTTTTCTTTTTTAGCATTTAAAATGAAAAAGAATAAATTTAGGGGTTCTCTGGTGGCACAGTGGTTGAGAGTCTGCCTGCCGATGTAGGGGACACGGGTTCGTGCCCTGGTCCGGGAAGATCCCACATGCCGCGGAGCGGCTGGGCCCGTGAGCCATGGCCGCTGAGCCTGCGCGTCTGGAGCCTGTGCTCTGCAACAGGAGAGGCCACAACAGTGAGAAGCCCACGTACCACAAAAAAAAAAAAAAAGAAAAAGAATAAATTTATACCTTGTTCACTCATTTTTTTCTTACTGCAGAATAATATTCCATTAAATGGATGTTTGTTCATTCACCTATTGAAGGACATCTTGGTTGCTTTTAATTTTTGTCAATTATGAATAAAGCTGCTATAAACATTCATGTGCACATTGTGTGAGGGCATGAGTTTTCAGTTCATTTGAGTAAATACCTATGAGCATGATAAATGGTTTGTATGGTAAGACTATGTTTAGCTTGGGAAGAAATTGCTGACCTGTCTTCCAAAGTGGCTGTACTATTTGCGTTTCTGTCAACAATGAATGAGAGTTTCTGATGCTCCACATTCTTATCAGCATTTGGTGTTGTCTAGTGTTTTAAGATTTTGGCCGTTCTAGTAGGTGTGTAGTGATATTTCTTTGTTGTTTTAATTTGCAGTTCCCTGATGACATATGATGTGGAGCACCTTTTCAGTGCTTATGTGCCATTTGTGAATCTCCTTTGGTGAGGTGTCTGTTCAAATCTTTTGCTGCTTTTCAGTTAGGTTGTTTGTTTTCTTGTTGAGTTTTAAGAGTTCTTTGTCTGTTTTGTATAATAGGCCGTTTTTAGATATGTATTTTGCAAAATATTTTCTCTCAGGATGTGGCTTGTCTTTTTGTTCTCTTAACAGTGTCTTCTGCTGAGCAGAAGTTTTAAATTTTAAAGAAGTCCAACTTATGGCTTTTCTCTCTCATGGATTGTGATATTGTATTTATAAAGCCATCACCCAATCCAAGGTCACCTAGATTTTCTTCTGTGTTATCATCTAGAAGTTTTACATTTTACATTAGGTCTGTGATCCATTTCGAGTTAATTTTTGTGAGAGGTCTGAGCCTAGATTCACTTCCTTTGCATGTGAATGTCTAGTTCTTCCACACCATTTGTTGAAAAGATTCTCCTTTCTCTGTTGAATTGCCTTTGCTTCTTTATCAAAGATCGGTTGACTGTATTTGTGTCGTTCTATTTCTGGGCTCCCTGTTCTGTTGCATTGACCTGTTTGCTCTCTCGCCGACACCACACCATCTTGATGACTGTAGCTTTACAGTAAGTCTTGAAGTCGGGGAGTGTCACTCCTCCGACTTTGTTTTTCAGTACTGTGTTGGCTGTTCTGGGTTGGGATGGTTTTTTTATACCTCAAGAATAAGCACTTGGTAAATATTATTTGTCGAGAATCTTTTTTCCAATAGAGCAGCTATAGTGATCTTTTAAAAACTTAAGTCCAATCTGTTATTCTGCCAAAAATCCCTCCAGTAGTTTCCCATTTCAGTGAGGGTCAAATTGAAGGTCCTTGAAATGACTTGCTGGTCCTCCAGTTCCCGGCTCTCCTGTTCCCTCTCCAACCTCATCTCTTCCTTCTGGACACCGTGGCCTCCTTGGTCTTTCTTGAACACACCAGGCGCACCTTGTCTTAGGGCTTTAGCAGGGCTGTTGCCTCCACCTTGAATGTCTTTCCCCAGATGTCTGCATGGCTAAGTCCTTCATCTCTTTCAAGTCTTATTCATATGCAGCCTTCCCAACAATGATCTTTCTGATGATTTTATTTGAAATTCCAGCTTGCCCCTTCCTCTCCTTCAACCTCTAAACTCTCAAACCTCTAAACTCTCAACCAATCTTTTTTTTTTTTTTATTGGAATAAAATTGCTTTACAATGTTGTGTTAGTTTCTGCTGTACAATGAAGTGAATCAGCTATATGTATACCTATATCCCTTCTCTCTTGGACCTCCCTCCCCCCCTTACCCCCCTCCCATCTAGGTCGTCACAGAGCACTGAGCTAAGCTCCCTGTGCTATATAGCAGGTTCCCACTAGCTATTTATTTTACACATGGTAGTGTATTTATGTCAAACCTAATCTCCCAATTCGTCCCACGCTCCCCTTCCCCACTGTGTCCGCATGTCCACTCTCTACGTCTACGTCTCTGTTCCTGCCCTACAAATAGGTTCATCTGTACCATTTTTCTACATTCCACATTTATGCGTTAATACACAGTATTTGTTCTTCTTCTGGCTTACTTCACTCTCTATGACAGATTCTAGGTCCATCCACATCTCTATAAATGACCCAATTTTGTTCCTTTTTATGTCTGAGTAATATTCCATTGTATATATGTGCCACATCTTTATACATTCATCTGTAGATGGACACTTAGGTTGCTTCCATGTTCTGGCTATTGTAAATAGTGCTGCAGTGAACATTGGGGTACATGCGTCCTTTTGAAATATGGTTTTCACAGGGTATATGCCCAGTAGTGGGATTGCTGGGTCATATGGTAGTTCTATTTTTAGTTTTTTAAGGAACCTCCATACTGTTCTTCATAGTGGCTGTATCATTTACATTCCTACCAACAGTGCAAGAGTGTTCCCTTTTCTTCACACCCTCTCCAGCATTTATTGTTTCTAGATTTTTTGATGATGGCCATTCTGACTGGTGTGAGTTGATACCTCATTGTAGGTTTGATTTGCATTTCTCTAATGATTAGTGATGTTGAGCATCCTTTCATGTGTTTGTTGGCAATCTGTAAATCTTCTTTGGAAAAATGTCTATTTAGGTCTTCTGCCCATTTTTGGATTGGGTTGTTTGTTTTTTGATATTGAGCTGCATGAGCTGCTTGTATATTTTGGAAATTAATCCTTTGTCAGATGCTTCGTCTGCAAATATTTTCTCCCATTCTGAGGGTTGTCTTTTGGTCTTGTTTATGGTTTCCTTTGCTGTGCAAAAGCTTTGAAGTTTCATTAGGTCCCATTTGTTTATTTTTTTTTTTATTTCCATTTCTCTAGGAGGTGGGTCAAAAAGGATCTTGCTGTGATTTATGTCATAGAGTGTTCTGCCTATATTTTCCTCTAAGAGTTTTATAGTGTCTGGCCTTACATTTAGGTCTTTAATCCATTTTGAGCTTATTTTTGTGTATGGTATTAGTGAGTGTTCTACTTTCATTCTTTTACATGTAGCTGTCCAGTTTTCCCAGCACCACTTATTGAAGAGGCTGTCTTTTCTCCACTGTATATTCTTGCCTCCTTTATCAAAGATAAGGTGATCATATGTGTGTGGGTGTATCTCTGGGCTTTCTGTCCTGTTCCATTGATCTATATTTCTGGTTTTGTGCCAGTACCATACATCTTGATTACTGTAGCTTTGTAGTATAGTCTGAAGTCAGGGAGCCTGATTCCTCCAGCTCCGTTTTTCATTCTCAAGATTGCTTTGGCTATTCAGGGTCTTTTGTGTTTCCATACAAATTTGCAGTGACTTCTTACCATAGTTCTAGGATGGTAATTTGAAGATAACGCTTGCAAGTACTAAGTGTTGGCATTTTGGTGTTCATAACTGTTGTGAAACAAAAACTATTCTTGAAAAACAAAATTGGGGTGGAAATGGCATCTGCAGAGATGTGAAGTGGCAAAGGTGGTAGAGGCTTGGCTTTGGAAAATCTCACTGAAAATGGGTGTTTCCTGCCTGACCTTCACAAGCATGATGAGCATTTTTGTAAGACAGTAAGATACTGGAATGTACAGATCAGGGGGTCTCTGAGATTGTGGACCACAGCCCTGTCAATCTACAGATGATGAACCCGGGCCCAGTGACTAAGCTGAAACTGCCCATCCAGCAAGCCAGTGGCCGGTGATCACACACAGACTTGCTGAGTCTGAATTTGGTGTCTTTTGCTTCTTCCCTTGCCTGCCTCTTTCCTGACATTCTTCCTTCCTTCCTCCTTCCTGTCCTAATTTTCTTCCCTTTTTTTTTTTTTAACCAAATATTTGAATATCTTCTCTCTGCTGGGCAGTGTGCTTGCTGGGAACATAAAGACAAATGAAACAAGATCCTTGCTTTCAAATTGTGTTGTGAGCTGTGAGGCGGCTGGGCTTCTTTGCAGAGACCTGAGCCTGCAGTTGGGGATCCCAGGCCACTGGTGCTGAGGGAGCGAGGGAGGCCAAGAATGTGATGGCACCGAAGTTGGAGAAGAGTGGTAGTGACCAAAGGAGGTGGCCGAGCAGAAGAGCAAACGTTATTTGCTGTTGAAGTGGTTTGACCAAAAAAAAAAACTTCAGGCATCTGAAGATCTGCTTGTTGCTTTACTTGTTGGTCACTTGCATTTTTCATTATAGCCACTAGGGGGAGCAGGACAATTGGGCCTTGACTTTCAGAGAGGCTCCTGTCCAGGTAGGAGTGGTCATACCAGGACTGTGTCCCTGTGTCTCTTCACGGGGCATCTGGGACTGAGTGTGTGTGTGTGTGTGTGTGTGTGTGTGTATGTGTGTGTGTGTGTGTGTGTGTGCGCGCGCGCATGCTGGGAAAGGCTTTGCCTTTAAGGAACAGGTCGGTAGACTGGCAGGGGACTTCTTATTGACCTGTAACTACTGTTAGGTTGCATTATTATTAATATGTGTATTTAGTGCTCAGTTACATTACATTTTTGTTATAATAATAACAAAAATATTCCCAAATCTTAGGTAATTGTGTACTTACTGTAAGTACATTCTTGAATGGTAAACAATGTAGGTGTTATAGCACTAGAGTTCCTTGTTTCTTGAAGTAAATGGTAGTTTACAAGGTGAATCCTTTAGCCTTCCTTCTTTCTCTTTTTCTCTCTATCAGTTAAATTGATCTTAGAGAAAATCTAGGACATGTTGACTTGATCCAGGCAGAGAGAGGAGGCACTTTGACATAATTAGGCAAATGATCAGAGGGATGAGGCCTGAATTAATGCTTATGTGAATATGCCTAGAATATGTAAGGAGAAAATTAGAACACATGGCCACAGATGCCAAATTCCGAAGGAAAAACAAGGAGGAACTAATTTCTGTAAAGGTATTATTTTCTCATCAATTTGTTTTACCCATATAATGGGACATAGTAGGTGTTAAAGTAAGTGCTTGTTGAGTGAGTACAATAATCAAGAAAAAATCACTTTCGTTTTGTTTTTACTGTGTCTTGTTCAGCAAACATTTATTGAGTGAATGATGCTGAAAGAAAGGAGTACCAAGGAGGTAAGGCAGAATTCCTGTATTTGAAGAGGTATGCTGAAGAGAGACAGCCATGCACAGGTAGTATTAAGGGATGCAGTACGAGCTATGACCAGAGGTAACCATGTTTAAGGTTTGCAGATGGCAGCTTGGGGTCTAGAGCCTTGAGGAGCTGTGTCTTTGCTGGGGGCGGAGGAGGTAAGCAGACCACACAAGGTGGCTTCTAAAGCCGCTTCTCACTTTCAAGTTATGTGAGTCTGTTTTAAAATTTCCACACCATTGCCTAGGGTTGACATCTGTGCCCTGAGTAGGCAGAAGACTGGGTAACAAATAGAAATTGCTTTTGGGGTTTCAGATGCTCGGCTGTAAGGTGCCTTAAGTAGTCATCAGTGAGTACTGAAAGCAAAAGCTGTATTCAGTTCATAAGTCCAGTTTCTGTATACAGTTATTTGGTAAAAAGTGATTGTGATATAAGATCTTATTTCTTGATTTGAAGTGTCAGTGAGTGAAAGCCTGATTAATCCTTTTCTGAGTTGTCAGAAGGGATTTAAGTGCCATTGGTGAGAGTTCAAGCTTGTTTTTTCACAGGTTTTAACCTGCGGTGAAGATGCCAGGACCCTAGCCCAGACCTGTATGAATCTTTGAAGGTGAAGCTTAGGCATCTGTATTTTTAAGAAGTTGCACAAATGACTTTCCCAGCTTTATTGAGATATAATTGACATATACCATTGTGTGCATTGAAGGTGTACTATGTGCTGATTTGATACACTTGTATATTGCATGGTTAAAGGCATTTGGTACCAGGGTGATTTTTGACTATAAGCAAGTATTATATTTGCCCCCGGCTCTTGCCTGTAGGACAGCAGTGAGATTGAATTCCCTAGACCACAGTGCATACTTCCATGACATCTTGTGAGCAGTATCTGACAGCTACATTCGATCTACGGGTACAGCTGGAATTCCCATTTAGTAATTAGCCAGAGAGAAGCCGTTGAAAGAGTATATTGTTATTAAAGGCCACGTCGACTTCTGATCTCCCCATTTCCAAGAAAAGCTTGGGATTTATGGAAATGGAATATTTTTCGTTAATAATTTTTTGCTTCTTCTGTTACATAATTTTAGGCATTTTATGTTATTTTAGTGGGTAGCTAATATTATGATGGAGAAAGACCTTAACATTTGGAGCATGCAGATGAAGCGGTATGTGGGAATTTTTTGTATGACTTTTGCGACTTTTTTGTAAGTCTGAACTTATTTCAGAATTAAAAGTTAAGAAAAAATTGCAAACGTAGTATCTGTAAGTAGATTTGTAATATACAGTGATTGCACATCTCCATGTATTATGATGGGTTATACTTGAATTTAGGGAATGAGAGTCTGTCACTTTCCCTATATAAGAAATTAAGACAGAACTGGCTTTTCTCTATGTACTAAATTCATCAGTTAAGTCCTTTTTCTGTACTCTTGTTTGGAAGTATCATCTTTCTATAGTCAGAATCTCATTTTAAGCATGAATTAGTCTATATCTTTGTTTCTGTAAGGAGCATGTGTATAGAGAACTAACTACCCCCTACTTCTTTATTTTGGTAGTAGATTTTCTGAGATACAATTCGCATACTATATACAATTCAACTGTTTAAAGTGTACAATTCAATGTTTTTTAGAATATTCACAGAATTGTGCAACCATAACTATAATCAAATTTAGAATATTTTTATCACCCCCAAGAGAAACCCTGCACCCTAGGAGAGTTGATCCTTCAATGAAAGACTATTTTTATGATGGGAACACCAGGGATGCAGGAAGGACGTGATTGACAGTTGACATCTGAATGACGCTCGCTGTGTGTAGGAGAACCATCCTTTGATTTTATTTATTTATTTATTATTTTACATTATTATTTCTTTATTGGAGTATAATTGCTTTACAATGGTGTGTTAGTTTCTACTTTATAACAAAGTGAATCAGTTATACATATACATATGTTCCCATATCTCTTCCCTCTTGCGTCTCCCTCCCTCCCACCCTCCCTATCCCACCCCTCTAGGTGGTCACAAAGCACCGAGCTGATCTCCTTGTGCTATGCGGCTGCTTCCCACTAGCTATCTGTTTTACATTTGGTAGTGTATATATGTCCATGCCACTCTTTCACTTTGTCACAGCTTACCCTTCCCCCTCCCCATATCCTCAAGTCCATTCTCTAGTAGGTCTGTGTCTTTATTCCCGTCTTACCCCTAGGTTCTTCATGACTTTTTTTTTTCCCTTAGATTCCATATATATGTGTTAGCATACGGTATTTGTCTTTCTCTTTCTGACTTACTTCACTCTGTATGACAGACTCTAGTTCCATCCACCTCACTACAAATAACTCAATTTCGTTTCTTTTTATGGCTGAGTAATATTCCATTGTATATATGTGCCACATCTTCTTCTTTTTTTTTTTTTTTTTTTTGCAGTACGTGGGCCTCTCACCTTTGTGGCCTCTCCCATTGCGGAGCGCAGGCTCAGTGGCCATGGCTCTCAGGCCTAGCCACTCCGCGGCATGTGGGATCTTCCCGAACCGGGGCACAAACCCGTGTCCCCTGCATCAGCAGGCGGACTCTCAACCACTGCGCCACCAGGGAAGCCCTGCCACATCTTCTTTATCCATTCATCCGATGATGGACACTTAGGTTGTTTCCATCTCCTGGCTATTGTAAATAGAGCTGCAATGGATATTTTGGTACATGACTCTTTTTGAATTATGATTTTCTCAGGGTATATGCCCAGTAGTGGGATTGCTAGGTCATATGGTAGTTCTATTTGTAGTTTTTTTAAGGAACCTCCAAACTGTTCTCCATAGTGGCTGTACCAATTCACATTCCCACCAGCAGTGCAAGAGTGTTCCCTTTTCTCCACACCCTCTCCAGCATTTATTGTTTCTAGATTTTTTGATGATGGCCATTCTGACTGGTGTGAGATGATATCTCATTGTAGTCTTGATTTGCATTTCTCTAATGATTAATGATGTTGAGCATTCTTTCATGTGTTTGTTGGCAGTCTGTATATCTTCTTTGGAGAAATGTCTATTTAGGTCTTCTGCCCATTTTTGGATTGAGTTGTTGTTTTTTTGTTATTGAGCTGCATGAGCTGCTTGTAAATTTTGGAGATTAATCCTTTGTCAGTTGCTTCATTTGCAAATATTTTCTCCCATTCTGAGGGTTGTCTTTTGGTCTTGTTTATCGTTTCCTTTGCTGTGCAAAAGCTTTGAAGTTTCATTAGGTCCCATTTGTTTATTTTTGTTTTTATTTCCATTTCTCTAGGAGGTGGGTCAAAAAGGATCTTGCTGTGATTTATGTCATAGAGTGTTCTGCCTATGTTTTCCTCTAAGAGTTTTATAGTGTCTGGCCTTACATTTAGGTCTTTAATCCATTTTGAGCTTATTTTTGTGTATGGTGTTAGGGAGTGATCTAATCTCATACTTTTACATGTACCTGTCCAGTTTTCCCAGTACCACTTATTGAAGAGGCTGTCCTTTCTCCACTGTACATTCCTGCCTCCTTTATCAAAGATAAGGTGTCCATATGTGCGTGGGTTTATCTCTGGGCTTTCTATCCTGTTCCATTGATCTATATTTCTGTTTTTGTGCCAGTACCATCCTGACTTCAGACTAGACTACAGAGCTACAGTAATCAAGACAGTATGGTACTGCCATCCTTTGATTTTATCAGTTGTGTTGGAATCTTTACGATTCTTTGATTCTTTTTTCCTTAAAAAGGTAGTTATAGTTTGTGCTATATTGGTGTTTATTTACCTGGTAGGTAGATTTTGGGTTAATCTATATCTGAATTCTGTTTCTGTAGGATATGTTTACATTTTCATTTAAAGGTTCTGAATGAATATTCCTTTGATTTTTTCTGTTAGAATCAGGTTCCTTTTGAATCCATTCTGTCACAGCTGAGAGGAATATCTTGAGTCGGTGGTCTTTAGTGATTTCCTACCTTCATCTGGACTCGGAGCCCGCAGGGTGGCAGGGGCCAGTGTGACCTGTCTGTCAGCACAGCTTCTGGCTTCCTCCTTGTCTTTTCCTCCTCTGTGACTCCTTCAGTGACTCAAAGCCAGAGGTGGTAGCTTTCTGGTCGAGCAGTTTGGATACACAGCCATAAATTGCTTTATTGCTTAATAAAGGTTTTTAAAAAACCCTTATTTAAATACCAAACAATTTTGTAATGTAAGTCATCGTAATGCCATTTAAGAAAGCAAATGGGGGGCTTCCCTGGTGGTGCAGTGGTTGAGAGTCTGCCAGCCGATGCAGGGGACACGGTTTCGTGCCCCGGTCCAGGAAGATCCCACATGCCGCGGAGCGGCTGGGCCCGTGAGCCATGGCCGCTGAGCCTGCGCTCCGCAACAGGAGAGGCCACAACAGTGAGAGGCCCGTGTACCGCAAAAAAAAAAAAAAAAAAAGAGAAAGCAAATAGAAACATTTCAAAGCTGTGGTGCATACCTTTTTGACATATAGGGCCTATTGTCTTCCTAAAAGGAGGGTTAGTTCTTCCTTTGAGGGTCTCCTGCTGTGCAGAATAAAAGGTGTTAGCTTATCCCTTATCCTGTCCTGCCCTGCGGCGGCTTAGGAAGTGGTTTTGTAGACTTTTGTCATTTTTCAGCCATCAGCACGTCAGCAGTGCCCACAGAGGCCCTGGAAATTCTCCTTTGTCTCTTCAGTGCTGGCTTATCATGGCAGAGATGGCCTCTCAGCATCTGGAAGTAAAGGAATCCGCCATCATTCTTGGACTCTGCAAATTGCGTAGTTGTAAATCGTTGCTCTCAGTCATCAGCTTTCAGTTTGGAAAGCAACACAAATTTGTCTCAACAAGCAGAGTCGTTTCCCTCTCTCCCCATCCTGCTTTTCCTGTGATAACTACTATAAATGTTTTATTTACATTCTCCCCTTAGTTTCTCATAAAATGTATGAAACCACGCATTCATACATTTTTATTTTACATGCACACACACACACAGTTTCTTTCGAGAAACAAGATCATACTCTTTTTGCAGAGTATTTTTTTAAATTAATCAGTTTATTTATTTTTGGCTGTGTTGGGTCTTTGTTTCTGTGTGAGGGCTTTCTCTAGTTGCAGTGAGCGGGGGGGGGGGGGGGGGGGGGGCACTTTTCATCGCGGTGCGCGGGCCTCTCACTGTCGCGGCCTCTCTTGTTGCGGAGCACAGGCTCCAGACACGCAGGCGCAGTAGTTGTGGCTCACGGGCCCAGTTGCTCAGCGGCATGTGGGATCTTCCCAGACCAGGGCTTGAACCCATGTCCACTGCATTGGCAGGCAGATTCTCAACCACTGCGCCACCAGGGAAGCCCCTTCAGAGTATTTTTTTTAACTTACCACTTAAAGGAGGAAGGAAAAGCCAACACATTATTTTCTAAAAGGCAGAAAATCTTTTAGCTTCTTTCTAGTTTCGTCAAATTTTCCCTTAGCAATTAGCATCTGGTTTACCAGAAAGATTTACTAACTATAAACCGAAGCATATATACCAGAACCAAAAAGCTAAAATGTAAGAGAAATTTAGACCAGTGTACCCACCCGTTTAACTTACTGTGGTTGGAACGGAGCATTTTCTTCCCTGTTACACTTTTCTTCTGTTTTCTCTAACTCAAAACATGGTTTATCAAAACCTAGAACTTTGGGAATATAAAGCTCTCCCCCTTATTTCCTCTTTCTATTTGTCTGTCAGTTACCTACTCCTAGAAGAGTCTATGGAACCAACTTATTATTCTGAAAACTTGAAATAAAGGGAAAGAATCAAGCATTTACTTGCATGAACTGTACCTATACCTCAGGGCAAAAAAATTTAATGAAAGTGAGATATCTTTATAGAGATAATTTAGCTTTCAAGTGAAGAATGAGTACAACATCTAATGCTGTCTCGGCTGCTAACTTACAAAAAAGAGATAACCAGGTTTTATGTGCTTGAATCTCACCAGTGGTCTCCATCCAACTTCTAATTTACAGGAAACATTAGGAATATTCTAAATGACACCATGGGGATGCAGTCACCAAAAGTCAAATTTGGGAAACCATGGGACAAATACTCCCATTACTTCAACAGATAAGCTGCAAGGAGATAAAGATGGAGAGAGAGGAGGGGATCCCATAGATTGGAAGAGACTGAGGACACGTATCTGGCAGCTGCAGTGTATGGACTCACCAAGACCCTGAGTCAAAGGAAGAAACGGGAAAGAAACTTACAGATGCTTGGGGAAGTTTGGACGCTTTGTTTCATGATATTAATGAACTGTACTGTTAGAGATAAATGCTGAACTATTCCTGATGAAATAACATGCTGTCTGAGATCTACTCAGACAGTTTTTGGTGGGAAGGACTAGGTGGGATATTGATGGACCAGGGTGGTCTGTGCATTGATAATGGTTGGAGCTGGTGATGGAGATCTGTGCATCCATACATGGCAGCTCATCGTACTTTTCTCAGTATTTTCATTCAAATTTTTCTGTAAAGTTCTTTAAAAAAGATCTTTCCTAGGCAGCTAAATGCATAGTCATCTTGCAGGTGAGGTCTCCTTTAAACTAGGTAATAAACCTCCTTTAAATTATGTTCTACAAACCACAAACACAACTCTTTAAAAAATTTATTTTTGTTTCATTTTTTATTTACAAACTTTTTTATTTTATATTGAACTATAGTTGATTTACAATATTGTGTTTCAGGTGTACAGCCAAGTGATTCAGTTATACATATACCTATATCTGTTCTTTTTCAAATTCTTTTCCATTTTAGGTTATTACAGAACTTTGAGCAGAGTTCCCTGTGCTATACAGTAGGTCCCTGTTGTTTATCTATTTTATATATAGTAGTGTGTATATGTTAATCCCAAACTCCTCCCCTCCACAAACACAACTCTTAAGTTCAGTTGCTAAATACAGGTGGACACCTGGGAGAAAGATGAACTCCAAAGCCTCGTGGAAAAGCAGTGCTGGCCCTACTTGACCACTGTGCTGTCACTGGTCTGTTCCAGCAGAAATCACCACATGGACCCTTCGAGGACCATGTTAGTCTGCGGATGACACAGCGTTCTGCTGGGCGCTCTGTGATGGGCAGATAAAGGCAGTGGAGAGGATGCAACATGTTGGCTTTTTCTTGAGAAAAATATAGTGTGTGCCATCCAGCAGCAGCTCACGAGATGGTCTAATTCTAGCGCCCTGCTGTCAAAGAGAATCTGTGCTTTTCTTTTTAAGTAAATATTGCCTCTATTGTCGGTTGGTTAAAACGCCAGCATAGTTGGATACAACCTTTTGGAAGTGAGGTGGGCTTTCTGTGATCTGGGAAGGAAACCGTGGAGAGGTTGTGGGGTGTGCCCATTCATTTAGTGAGTCAGTGGTCCATGAATTGAAGAGGGTCTAATGCAGGGGTCCCCAGGCCCCGGGCTGCACAGCAGGAGGTGAGTGGTGGGTAAGTGAGTGAAGCTTCATCTGCAGCTCCCCATCGCCCGCATTACCTCCTGAACCATTCCCCCCCTCGCACCATCCCCTGGTCTTCCATGAAACCGGTCCCTGGTGCCAGAAAGGTTGGGAACCACTAGTCTAACGTACACTGTGCCAGGCATGGTATTTAGTCCTGGCATCTCTGGCGGTTGGTTCCATCTTATAGACATGGGCGAACCAGGGCGCAGGGAGGGTTGGTTGAGTCACTTCCCTCAGGTTGCACAGCTGGGAAGTTGTGGAACTTGATTTTAACTTGACCTGTTTCCGAAGCCCTTATTTTTCTGAATTCTACGTTCATAGATTTTGATATTAAAGTATTCTCCTCTGGGGACATATTTCAGAGTTGTATGTGGTTTTGCATGTATTTTGAGATGATCAGACTTTCACAATTTTCTGTGAAGCTAATGTGCTCTCAGAGGTTAGTTTCTTTTTTGTTTTGTGGGGACATAGAGGAACCAATCTTCCTTTTACATGCTTTGCTGTGTATGGGTTTGGGGAGGTAGAAATCCTATTGTCTGTTGATTTTTTAAAAAAGAATAATGGGGCTTCCCTGGTGGCGCAGTGATTGAGAGCCTGCCTGCCAATGCAGGGGCGTGGGTTTGAGCCCTGGTCCGGGAAGATCCCACATGCCGCGGAGCAGTTGGGCCCGTGTGCCACAGCTGCTGAGCCTGCGCTCCGGAGCCTGTGAGCCACAACTACTGAGCCTGCAAGCCACAACTACTGAGACTGTGAGCCACAACTACTGAGCCCATGAGCCACAACTACTGAAGCCCGCGCGCCTAGAGCCCGTGCTCTGCAACAAGAGAAGCCACCGCAGTGAGAAGCCTGCGCGCCACAACGAAGAGTAGCCCCCGCTCACCTCAACTAGAGAAAGCCCACAAACAGCAATGAAGACCCAGTGCAGCCAAAAATAAATAAATAAAATAAATAAATTTATTAAAAACAAAAAAGAATGACGTATCCAGTGTGTACTAAATGATTAGAATGTGATGTGATTCTGTGAAGCTATTAGATTTGTAAGGATTTGCTTTGCTTAGTTGTACGTAGATGACAAGAGAGGCAGCGGAGTGGGTGATTTCCTTGGCCTAGGGTGGGGTCTTTGAGAGGCTTCGGAGTCATTTAGCACATTCGCATCTGGAACTCTTTGTTTTCAGGCTGCAGTTTCTCGGCTACATCAGCATCCTTATTGTCTGGGCTCAGAAACCCCACAGTGCCCCAAACCAGGAAGGGGAATTGGCAGCATGCAAGTGACAGAAGAATTGTACTGTATTGGGGGTTTCTGGTATTCATGAACATTTTTTGGGTGAAGAAAATATGCCAACCACTGATAGTATAATATACATTATAGCTACAAAGTGATTCTAGTAGTTACAACATTAGTTTCTTGAGATAGACATTGTTGTTACTCGTGTTTGATGATTTATTTTTAAATATTGGGGTATATTAGTATTTCCTAAAATTTTGCCTCAGAAACCCACAATAACAGTGGCTTAAAAACGATCACTTTTGTTTGCACTTAGGTGGGTGTCCAGACTGGTGTGCTACTCAGGGTCACGTACTGTGGTAGTTTTAAAACACCTGTGCAGTTTCTTTGCTGCTTTTCCCATTGAAGGGTTGGTTCTTGTCTCCTCCCCTTCAATCTGTGGGTCACCTGCTCACTTGTAACCAGTAGACAGTGGGGTCAGTGATGCTACATGACTTGTGAAGTTAGGTAGGAAAGGTGATGCCGCTTCTGCCTTGTTCCCTGGAACCCTGAGGCCACCGTTCTGTCAGGCCACATGCCGAGGCCACCTGTCAGTGGTCTGCCTGGCTGCTCCCCAATTGAGGTCCCAGCTAATAGTGAGCATCAACCACTAGACATATGAGTGAAGATGCTTCCACGTGATTCCAGCCTCCAGCCGTCAAGCCATTCTAGCTGTTGAGTTTGACCAGCTGAGGTCCAGACATCCCAGAGCAGAGACAAGACGTCCCCCTTGTGCCTGGTTTGAATTTCTGGCCCATGGAGTCCGTGAGCATAATAAAATGGTGGTTCTACAGAGTTCAGTGTTGGAGTCGTTTGTTACCAGCACCAGTGACTGGGACAGGGGCCCAGGTGTCTTCTGTCACCTTGCTTTGCCTTCCTAGGTTGTTACCCTTGCATGGTTCTGAAATGTTTTGGCCACCACAGCTGCTTCCCAGTCATCTGGACCAAGGATGTACAGAAAAGGCACTGCCTTTCCCCTGAAGGACACGCCCCAGAAGTAGCATAATCACTTCTGCTCACATCTTGTGGGCCAGAACTTAGCCACAGCACGGCCACATCTAACTCAGGGAAGCCTGAGAGGGGTGTATTTGTTCTTGGTGATCATGTACCTAGCTAAAAATTAGGGGAGCTCTTTCTTTCCTTGAGAGAGAAGAGTACATGTAGAGTTGTGTTGGCTTGATTATACTAAATTCTTTTTTTAAAAACTGAAGTATAGTTGATTTACAATGTTGTATTAATTTCTGCTATACAGCAAAGTGATTCAGTTATACATATATATACATTTTAAAAAGTATTTTTTCCATTATGGTTTATCATAGGATATTAAATATAGTTCCCTGTGCTATACAGTAGGACCTTATTGTTTATCCATTCTATATATTATAATAGTTTGCATCTGCTAACCCCACACTCCAAATCCATCCACCCCTCCCCTCCCCCCGGCAACCACAAGTCTGTTCTCTATGTCTGTGTGTCTGTTTCTCTTTCGTAAATAAGTTCATTTGTGTCGTATTTTAGATTCCACCTATAAGTGATATCATATGGTGTTTGTCTTTCTCTTCCTGACTTACTTCACTTATATACTAAATTATTTACTTTGTACTTTGTAAATGGTGTCTGTTTCTTTCCTAGGAGATTTTCCATTTCAAAGAGCTCTCAGTAGCAGATTTGCTGGAAAACTCTGTATTTTGGTTAGGATTAGAATCAGCTAATAATTATGGTATTTTACAAATGAAGACAAAATAACAGCGACTTAACAGGAATGAAGTTTACTTCTCTTTTATGTAGAATCCAGGGCTGGCTCAGCACAAATACTGGAAACACCACCACTGTCAATAACCCAGGCTCCTTGAACCTTGCTCCTGCAGGAGCCTTAGGGAGCTGCCTTGTGGTCCAGGATGGCTGCTTGAACTTCATCCATCAGGTCAGCTTCCCAGCCAGTAGAAAGGAAGAAACAGGGAAGAAGGGATAGAGGGGAACCAGGTATCTTTCAAAGAAAATTCGTAGAAGTTGCCGTATGACACTACTACTTTAATTCCATTGACCAGAACTTCATCATTTGGTCATGCCTGCCGAAGGAAGCCTGGAAAGCGTGGTTGCTATTTCAGGCAACAGTGCGACCCATCAAAATCAGAGTTTCTATTACTAAGGAATCAGGCTCTGCTACACTCTGTCCATTTGGGAAGAACTATCATCCATGTGATATGCTGCAACATGGACAGAAAATGGTTAGAAAATGCACAATAAGGGCTTCCCTGGTGGCGCAGTGGTTGAGAGTCCGCCTGCCGATGCAGGGGACGCGGGTTCGTGCCCCGGTCCGGGAAGATCCCACATGCCGCGGAGCGGCTGGGCCCGTGAGCCGTGGCCGCTGAGCCTGCGCGTCCGGAGCCTGTGCTCCGCGACGGGAGAGGCCACAACAGTGAGAGGCCTGCGTACCGCAAAAAAAAGAAAAAAAAAAGAAAGAAAATGCAGAGTAAGATTTTGTTGATCTACGTTTGTGTTCCCATGAGGCTCTCAGCCGTTCCTCCCCCATCCTTTTAAACACTTGGGTTTGTAGGGACATCTGATGTTTACTGGCCGACTACACACGGCTGTGTACAGACTGTCACTGTTTTAGCTTCAACCCTCAAAGCCTTTCCTGAAAAAGAACAATCCCGTTTCTAGTATGTACATAATAGGGCTGTCTGTCACTGTCTTTCAGTGGTCCAAAGTTGCTTTGTTTGAGGTGCTGCTTTTCTAAAAGTGGACTCTTTTTTTTTTTCTTTTTTTTTTGCTCCCTGGAAAGATTTTTCCCCTTTGTTTTAGAATTGAAATAGTCTGAATGACTATTTTAGCCATTTCTGGCTCCAGACTGAACTAGCTGTGAGACACTGATTCTTCCCCGGACCACGTACAGTGGCTACAGAACTTTTGTCTTAAGACCTCTCCTGAGAAAATACCATGACTCTTTGTTGTTCTCTGTAAAAAGCAACTTTCCTGCCTGTGTAGCAGGGTGGAAAGATTTGATTCACAATTAAACTTGGAAATGCAAAGAAAATATTTTCTTTCAAAAGGGAACCCTCCTACACTGTTGGTGGGAATGTAAGTTAGTGCAGCCACTATGGAAAACAGTATAGCGGTTCCTCTGAAAACTAAAAATAGAATTACCATATGATCCAGCAATCCACTCCTGGGCATCTATCCAGACAAAACTCTTGTTTTGTTTTTGTTTTTTTTTGCGGTACGCGGGCCTCTCACTGTTGTGGCCTCTCCCGTTGCGGAGCTCAGGCTCCGGATGCTCAGGCTCAGCGGCCACAGCTCACGGGTCCAGCCGCTCCGCGGCATGTGGGATCCTCCCGGACCGGGGCACGAACCCGCGTCCCCCAGCATCGGCAGGCGGGCTCTCAACCACTGCGCCACCAGGGAAGCCCCAGACGAAACTCTTAATTAAAAAAGATACATGCGCCCCTATATTCATAGCAGCACTATTCACAATAGCCAAGACATGGAAACCACCTAAATGTCCATCTACAGATGAATAGATAAAGAAGGTGTGGTGTGTGTGTGTGTGTATATATATATATATATATATATATATATATATATATACACACACACACACACACACAATGGAATATTACTCAGCCATAAGAAAAGAACAAAATGGGCTTCCCTGGTGGCGCAGTGGTTGAGAGTCCGCCTGCCGATGCAGGGGACAGGGTTCGTGCCCCGGTCCGGGAAGATCCCACATGCCGCGGAGCCTGCGCGTCCGGAGCCTGTTGCTCCGCAACGGGAGAGGCCACAACAGCGGGAGGCCTGCGTACCGCAAAAAAAAAAAAAAAAAAAAAAAAAAAGAACAAAACAATGCCATTTGCAGCAACATGGATGGACCTAGAGATTATCAAACTGAGTGAATTAAGTCAGAAAGAGAAAGACAAATACCATATGATATCAGTAACATGTGGAATCTAAAATATGACACGAAGTTATCTATGAAACAGAAACAGAATCACAGACATAGAGAACAGACTTGTGGCTGCCAAGGGTGAGGGGGGTGGGGGAGGGATGGATTGGGAGTTTGGGGTTAGCAGATGCAAACTGTTACATATAGCATAGATAAACAACCAGGTCCTACTGTATAGCACATGAAAGTATATTCAATATCCTGTGATAAATCATAATGGAAAAGAGTATGAAAAAACCTGAAAATATTTTCTTTCATTTTCTAGCTGCTCTGGTTGTTCTCAGTGAGTCTCACCTCCTGACTAGTAGAGAAAATGTGCAAAGTTGAACCTGTTTTTAATCTTAGTTTGGTGTGCTCACGTGAACAGTCTCTGTGGTCCTGTGTCTCCTGGTTAGGAATGCTTGGTCTGGTGGGTAGCACCCCCCCCCCCTTTTCTTCTGGGCACCTGTGGGGCAGGAGGTGGCTTCTGCAACCTAGCCTTCCTGGGGAAGCAGTGTGCCTGCACCACCAGAGTCTTTATCCTGCCCTTTTAGTGCCTCTCCCTCCCAGTGATGCCTCTTCCCTACCTGATGCCTGGTGCTCTGTTGGCCACTGATTCCAAGTCAGTAACCATGAACTTGGGGCCCATTGTTGTGGCTCAGGCCACATCCTTCATTTACTTGACTTCACCTGGGATCCCTTGGGGCCTGCAACCCCTGGAAGGTCTGGCTGGGAGCTCCCTTGTTCTCGTCCCACGTGAACTGCTCTGTAGCCCAGTGACAGAGCCCCTTCTCCCTGCCAGGTGACCTCTGGCCAGCACCCCAGCCAGGCTCACAGGTCCTGCTGTGTTCAGTCTGCACCAAGTAGAACCAAGGGTCCCAAATAGGGAGGAAGGCCAGGAGCCGCCTTCTGCCTCCAATGACTCCACACCCCCTCCTCCCACGGCCTGGACAGGGGAAGTTGGTCTGGCCCCTGACTTCGCCTGTCTCCCACAATCTGTCCATTTCATAGCCCACACCGTGCTCCTTTTTAGCTGGCCCTGGCTTTACTGTCAGACTGGAAGGGTATCTTTTCTACCCTGGAGGAGACTTCTGTGAAATCCTGATGCAACGCAGGCAGGGAGGGGAAAGGAATAAAGCAATTTGTAAAATTCTCTAGATAATAGCATGGCTAGCAGGGTTATGTAGTTTTGCTGAATAATCCCAGTTTGTAAATTGGAAGTGATTCTCCATCTTTTGGTAGCATTTCTATAATTTCTTTTGCTTTAGGGTAATGAACACTTTATGTCTAGAGGCAAAGGAGAACATATGAATATTTTTCAAAATATGTTATGACACTTTTTTTTTTAATAAGTATTAAAAAACATGTATTCTTGAACAGTGATTTGGATGGAAGTAGTGTTCTGAGAAACTTTTTTTTTTTTTTTTAGGATAATGAAGCTATTTTAGTATTATTTAAAATAAGAACAACCTTTAAACCTTATGAAGTGGGCAATAGGGGAGAAGCACGCCTTCCTGAGAAGGGTCCTCCGAGAAGGGTCTTCGCAGGGGCAAAGGCAGCAAGGGTGGGTGGGCAAGAGGGAGTGCAGGCCTGGATGTCAGCGGTGCTTCCTCGGGGCGGGCTCTGCAGGTAGGAGAGGTGGCTCTGGGGCTTGGCAGCTCCTGGCTGGAGTGGAGGGAGCTGGCCTGGCGGTCCGTGCCAGTGACTCAGGCAGGGGTAGGGCAGGGGTCAGCTGGGGAAAAGAAATGTGGGTTTGAGTGTCAGGAGGAGGTGGCCCTGGCTCTCAGGACTCAAGGGGGATGTCAGGCTGCAGGAGGCCCAGGCCCGGGAGTGCTGATCCGCCCCCATCTCTCCAGCGAGGCTCTGTGACTGTGCCCTGGGCGGATGGGGGGTGGGGGGGCCTCACAGCAGGGTGGGCGGCAGACGGGGAAGGCTCAGGCAGGGCTGCTAATCAGGCTGGGGCTCAGTGTCCTCTTCTCGGAGGCGCTTGCACCCGGAGCAGGTGCTTCTTCTCAGAGGCCCCGGCCTGGGCACAAAGACAGGGACCACTCCATTCCTCATCACGGGCCGGAAGGCCGACAGCCTGGGCTCGGGGCTCTCAGACCTGAGAGGCCCGTCGAGCCGCCTTTGTCCTTCCTCGCGTCGGCTGAGGGCCCTCAGCGCGGTCTCCATGGCACAGGGGTCTGGGGACTCCTGGCTGGGCGGACACGGGGACAAGCTCCTTAGGCTTTCAACGGGGGGGGTACGGATGTCCACCGGGCTCTGCGTGTGGCAGGAGAGGCGGGCGTTGCACCGGGACCTCATCGTGAAACCGTTGCCATGGCCGGAAAACCCCAGCCCCGAGGAGGTGCGGAGGGGCGGCCCGCTGGGAAAGCGCCTCCAGCCCTGGGGCGCCGAGGACCCGCGGACTGGGTAGTACTTCCAGCGGCGCAGGGCGGCGGGGAGCGGCCGCCTGCAGCGGAACCAGAGCTCATGATCCTGGCGGCGGCGGCGGAAGGACAGGATTGGGCGCCCGTCCCGGCCCATCGGGAAGCAGGTGCCGTGGGCGGACCCGGTGCGTGGGAACCATGGGGACTGGCACTTCCGGGCGTGGGCTGTCTGCGTGGCCTCGGCCGTGTCCAGGTACGTGCTCAGGTAGCTGCCCATGCTAGCGGGTCAGCGGGGTCGGATTTTCGACGGGCTTTGGCTTCTGGGAGGCCCCGAAGTCTGTAGACGCGAAGCTTACGGCGCTAGGCGACCGTTGGCATCGGGGTGTGTGACGGTTCGTGGGGCGTCATAACCTCTGGGCACGAGGTTCTGCGCGAGCCAGGCCGGGGCCTCGCGGACTCACTCGGGGCCTCGCGGACCCACCCGGGGCCTCGCGGACCTGGGGCCTCGCGGGGCGCCCCTGTGTTCTGAGAACAGGGGATCCTTCAGCTCCCACTGCGGGCCCAGGCGCTTGGCTCTGGGTGGCGGGAGAGCCCTCCACTTTTTGCCCTTGACATTTAAAGGGAGAAAATATAATAATTTGTACCAGGTCCTGAAAATTGACTGAAGGGCACTCTCTTTCATTACTGTAAAAATGAACAAAATGCACTTGAATGCTCCTTTAAGGAAAAAGAGCAAATTTACTTGTATTTCTGCAGAGGCTGTGTGCTTCTTCTAGAATGGTTGCTAATGTCACTTTTCGTAATTTTATTCTTTTTTTTTTTAACATCTTTATTGGGGTATAATTGCTTTACAGTGGTGTGTTAGTTTCTGCTTTATAACAAAGTGAATCAGTTATACATATACATATGTTCCCATATGTCTTCCCTCTTGCGTCTCCCTCCCTCCCACCCTCTCTATCCCACCCCTCCAGGCAGTCACAAAGCACCGAGCCGATATCCCTGTGCCATGCGGCTGCTTCCCACTAGCTTTCTACTTTACGTTTGTTAGTGTATATATGTCCATGCCTCTCTCTCGCCCTGTCACAGCTCACCCTTCCCCCTCGCCATATCCTCAAGTCCGTTCTCCAGTAGGTCTGTGTCTTTATTCCTGTCTTACTCCTACGTTCTTCATGACATTTTTTTCCTTAAATTCCATATATATGTGTTAGCATATGGTATTTGTCTTTCTCTTTCTGACTTACTTCACTCTGTATGACAGACTCCAGGGCTATCCACCTCATTACAAATAGCTCAATTTCGTTTCTTTTTATGGCTGAGTAATATTCCATTGTATATATGTGCCACATCTTCTTTATCCATTATTCCGATGATGGGCACTTAGGTTGTTTCCATCTCCGGGCTACTGTAAATAGAGCTGCAGTGAATATTTTGGTACATGACTCTTTTTGAATTTTGGTTTTCTCAGGGTATATGCCCAGTAGTGGGATTGCTGGGTCATATGGTAGTTTCTATTCGTAGTTTTTTTAAGGATCCTCCATACTGTTCTCCATAGTGTTTGAACCAATTCACATTCACACCAGCAGTGCAAGAGTGTTCCCTTTTCTCCACACCCTCTCCAGCATTTATTGTTTCTAGATTTTTTGATGATGGCCATTCTGACTGGTGTGAGATGATATCTCATTGTAGTTTTGATTTGCATTTCTCTAATGATTAATGATGTTGAGCATTCTTTCATGTGTTTTTTGGCAGTCTGTATGTCTTCTTTGGAGAAATGTCTATTTAGGTCTTCTGCCCATTTTTGGATTGGGTTGTTTTTTTGTTGTTGAGCTGCATGAGCTGCTTGTAAATTTTGGAGATTAATCCTTTGTCAGTTGCTTCATTTGCAAATATTTTCTCCCATTCTGAGGGTTGTCTTTTGGTCTTGTTTATGGTTTCCTTTGCTGTGCAAAAGCTTTGAAGTTTCATTAGGTCCCATTTGTTTATTTTTGTTTTTATTTCCATTACTCTAGGAGGTGGGTCAGAAAGGATCTTGCTGTGATTAATGTCATAGAGTGTTCTGCCTATATTTTCCTCTAAGAGTTTGATAGTTTCTGGCCTTACATTTAGGTCTTTAATCCATTTTGAGCTTATTTTTGTGTATGGTGTTAGGGAGTGTTCTAATCTCATACTTTTACAGGTACCTGTCCAGTTTTCCCAGCACCACTTATTGAAGAGGCTGTCCTTTCTCCACTGTACATTCCTGCCACCTTTATCAAAGATAAGGTGTCCATATGTGCGTGGGTTTACCTCTGGGCTTTCTATCCTGTTCCATTGATTTATCTTTCTGTTTTTGTGCCAGTGTCATACTCTCTTGATTACTGTAGCTTTGTAGTAGAGTCTGAAGTCAGGGAGCCTGATTCCTCCAGCTCCTTTTTTCATTCTCAAGATTGCTTTAGCTATTCGGGGTCTTTTGTGTTTCCATACAAATTGTGAAATTTTTTGTTCTAGTTCTGTGAAAAATGCCAGTGGCAGTTTGATAGGGATTGCATTGAATCTATAGATTGCTTTGGGTAGTAGAGTCATTTTCACAATGTTGATTCTTCCGATCCAAGAACATGGTATATCTCTCCATCTATTTGTATCATCTTTAATTTCTTTCATCAGTGTCTTATAATTTTCTGCATACAGGTCTTTTGTCTCCTTAGGTAGGTTTATTCCTAGATATTTTATTCTTTTTGTTGCAATGGTAAATGGGAGTGTTTTCTTGATTTCACTTTCAGAGTTTTCATCATTAGTATATAGGAATGCCAGAGATTTCTGTGCATTAATTTTGTATCCTGCTACTTTACCAAATTCATTGATTAGTTTTAGTAGTTTTCTGGTAGCATCTTTAGGATTCTCTATGTATAGTATCATGTCATCTGCAAACAGTGACAGCTTTACTTCTTCTTTTCCGATTTGGATTCCTTTTATTTCCTTTTCTTCTCTGATTGCTGTGGCTAAAACTTCCAAAACTCTGTTGAATAAGAGTGGTGAGAGTGGGCAACCTTGTCTTGTTCCTGATCTTAGTGGAAATGCTTTCAGTTTTTCACCATTGAGGATGATGTAGGCTGTGGGCTTGTCATATATGGCCTTTATTATGTTGAGGAAAGTTCTCTCTATGCCTGCTTTCTGCAGGGTTTTTAATCATAAATGGGTGTTGAATTTTGTCAAAAGCTTTCTCTGCATCTATTGAGATGATCATATGGTTTTTCTCCTTCAATTTGTTAATATGGTTTATCACATTGATAGATTTGCGTATATTGAAGAATCCTTGCATTCCTGGAATAAACCCCACTTGATCATGGTGTATGATCCTTTTAATGTGATGTTGGATTCTGTTTGCTTGTATTTTGTTGAGCATTTTTGCATCTATGTTCATCAGTGATATTGGCCTGTAGTTTCCTTTCTTTGTGACATCCTTGTTTGGTTTTGGTATCAAGGTGATGGTGACCTCAAAGAAGGAATGTGGGAGTGTTCCTCCCTCTGTTATAATTTGGAAGAGTTTGAGAAGGATAGGTGTTAGCTCTTCTCTAAATGTTTGATAGAATTCGCCTGTGAAGCCATCTGGTCCTGAGCTTTTATTTGTTGGAAGATTTTTAATCACAGTCTCAATTTCAGTGCTTGTGATTGGTCTGTTTGTATTTTCTACTTCTTCCTGATTCAATGTTGGAAGTTTGTGCTTTTCTAAGAATTTGTCCATTTCTTCCAGGTTGTCCATTGTATTGGCATAGAGTTACTTGTAGTAATCTCTCATGATCTTTTGTATTTCTGCAGTGTCAGTTGTTACTTCTCCTTTTTCATTTCTAAGTCTATTGATTTGAGTCTTCTCCCTTTTTTTCTTGATGAGTCTGGCTAATGGTTTATCTATTTTGTTTATCTTCTCAAAGAACCAGCTTTTAGTTTTATTGATCTTTGCTATTGTTTCCTTCATTTCTTTTTCATTTATTTCTGATCTGATTTTTATGATTTCTTTCCTTCTGCTAACTTTGGGGTTTTTTTATTCTTCTTTCTCTAATTGCTTGAGGTGCAAGGTTAGGTTGTTTATTCGAAATGTTTCCTGCTTCTTAAGGTCGGCTTGTATTGCTATAAACTTCCCTCTTAGAACTGCTTTTGCTGCATCCCATAGGTTTTGGGTTGTTGTGTTTCCATTGTCATTTGTTTCTAGGTATTTTTAAATTTCCTCTTTGATTTCTTCAGTGATCACTTCGTTATTAAGTAGTGTATTGTTTAGCCTCCATGTGTTTGTATTTTTTACAGATCTTTTCCTGTAATTCATATCTAGTTTCATGGCGTTGTGGTTGGAAAAGATACTTGATACAATTTCAATTTTCTTAAATTTACCAAGGCTTGATTTGTGACCCAAGATATGATCTATCCTGGAGAATGTTCCATGAGCACTTGAGAAAAATATGTATTGTGTTGTTTTTGGATGGAGTGTCCTATAAATATCAATTAAGTCCATCTTGTTTAATGTATCATTTAAAGTTTGTGTTTCCTTATTTATTTTCATTTTGGATGATCTGTCCATTGGTGAAAGTGGGATGTTAAAGTACCCTATTATGAATTTGTTACTGTTGATTTCCCGTTTTATGGCTGTTAGTTTTTGCCTTATGTATTGAGGTGCTCCTATGTTGGGTGCATAAATATTTACAATTGTTATATCTTCTTCTTGGATCGATCCCTTGATCATTATGTAGTGTCCTTCTTTGTCTCTTCTAATAGTCTTTATTTTAAAGTCTATTTTGTCTGATATGAGAATTGCTATTCCAGCTTTCTTTTGGTTTCCATTTGCATGGAATATCTTTTTCCATCCCCTTACTTTCAGTGTGTATGTGTTTCTAGGTCTGAAGTGGGTCTCTTGTAGACAGCATATATATGGGTCTTGTTTTTGTATCCATTCAGCCAAACTGTGTCTTTTGGTGGGAGCATTTAGTCCATTTACATTTAAGGTAATTATCGATATGTATGTTCCTATTCCCATTTTCTAAATTGTTTTGGGTTCGTTATTATAGGTCTTTTCCTTCTCTTGTGTTTCTTGTCTAGAGAAGTTCCTTTAGCATTTGTTGTAAAGCTGGTTTGGTGGTGCTGAACTCTCTCAGCTTTTGCTTTTCTGTAAAGGTTTTAATTTCTCCATCAAATCTGAATGAGATCCTTGCTGGGTAGAGTAGTCTTGGTTGCAGGTTTTTCTCCTTCATCACTTTCAGTATGTCCTGCCACTCCCTTCTGGCTTGCAGAGTTTCTGCTGAGAGATCAGCTGTTAACCTTATGGGGATTCCCTTGTGTGTTATTTATTGTTTTTCCCTTGCTACTTTTAATATGATTTCTTTGTATTTAATTTTTGACAGTTTGATTAATATGTGTCTTGGTGTATTTCTCCTTGGATTTATCCTGTATGGGACTCCCTGTGCTTCCTGGACTTGATTAACTATTTCCTTTCCCATATTAGGGAAGGTTTCAACTATAATATCTTCAAATATTTTCTCAGTCCCTTTCTTTTTCTCTTCTTCTTCTGGGACCCCTATAATTCGAATGTTGGTGCATTTAATGTTGTCCCAGAGGTCTCTCAGACTGTCCTCCATTCTTTTCCTTCTTTTTTCTTTATTCTGCTCTGCAGTAGTTATTTCCACTATTTTATCTTCCAGGTCACTTATCCGTTCTTCTGCCTCAGTTATTCTGCTATTGATCCCATCTAGAGTATTTTTAATTTCATTTATTGTGTTGTTCATCATTGCTCGCTTTCATCTTTATTTCTTCTAGGTCCTTGTTAAATGTTTCTTGCATTTTGTCCATTCTATTTCCAAGATTTTGGATCATCTTTACTATCATTATTCTGAATTCTTTTTCAGGTAGACTGCCTATTTCCTCTTCATTTGTTAGGTCTGATGCATTTTTATCTTGCTCCTTCATCTGCTGTGTGTTTTTCTGTCTTCTCATTTTGCTTATCTTACTGTGTTTGGGGTCTCCTTTTTGCATGCTGCAGGTTCGTAGTTCCCG
This sequence comes from Orcinus orca, assembly GCF_937001465.1. Classification (NCBI taxonomy): domain Eukaryota; kingdom Metazoa; phylum Chordata; class Mammalia; order Artiodactyla; family Delphinidae; genus Orcinus; species Orcinus orca. Next base: position 62,436,307 of record NC_064568.1, read on the forward strand.
TTGTTTTTGATGTCTGTCTCCAGTGGCTAAGGTTGGTTCAGTGGGGTGTGTAGGCTTCCTGGTGGAGGGAACTAGTTCCTGTGTTGTGATGGATGAGGCTGGATCTTGTCTCTCTAGTGGGCAGGTCCACGTCTGGTGGTGTGTTTTGGGGTGTCTGTTGCCTTATTATGATTTTAGGCAGCCTCTCTGTTAATGGGTGGGGTTGTGTTCCTGTTTTGCTAGTTGTTTGGCATAGGTTATCCTGCACTGTAGCTTGCTGGTCGTTGAGTGAAGCTGGGTGCTGGTGTTAAGATGGAGGTCTCTGGGAGATTTTCGCCGTTTGATATTATGTGGAGCTGGGAGGTCTCTTGTTGACCAGTGTCCTGAAGTTGGCTCTCCCACCTCAGAGGCAGAGCCCTGACTCCTGGCTGGAGCACCAAGAGCCTTTCATCCACACGGCTCAGGCTCAGAATAAAAGGGAGAAAAAGTGGAGAGAATTAGTAGAAGTAGGAAGAAAGAAAGAAAGAAAGGAGAGAATGAAGGAAGGAAGGAAGGAAGGAGAAGAAAAGGAAAGAAAGGAGGGAGGGAGGGAGGAAGGAAGGAGGGAAGGAAGGAAAGAAGACAGAAAGAAGATACAGTAAAATAAAATAAAGTATAATAAAGTTATTGAATTAAAAAATATTTAGAAAAAAAAGGGACGGATAGGACCTTGGGACAAATCGTGGAAGCAAAGCTATACAGACAAAATCTTACACAGAAGCATACACATACACTCTCACAAAAAGAGGTAAATGGGAAAAAATCATAAATCTTGCTCTCAAAGTCCACCTCCTCAATTTGGGATGATTCATTGTCTAAAGGAGGGAAGGAAGGAAGGAAGGAAGGAAGGAAGGAAAGAACGAAAGAAAGAACGAAAGAAAGAAAGAAAGAAAGAAGGTAAAGTATAATAAAGTTATTGAAATTAAAATTAATTATTAAGAAAAAAAATTAAAAAAAAAACAATGGACGGATAGAACACTAGGACAAATGGTGGAAGCAAAGCTATACAGACAAGATCTCACACAGAAGCATACACAGACACATTCACAAAAAGAGGAAAAGGGGAAAAAATTATAGATCTTGCTCTCGAAGTCCATCTCCTCAATTTGGGGTGATTCGTCGTCTATTCCTGTATTTCACAGATGCAGGGTACATCAAGTTGATTGTGGAGATTTAATCGGCTGCTCCTGGGAGAAATTTCCCTTTCTCTTCTTTGTTCGCACAGCTCCCGGGGTTCAGCTTTGGATTTGGCCCCGCCTCTGCGTGTAGGTCGCCGGAGGGCGTCTGTTTTTTGCTTAGACAGGACGGGGGTTAAAGGAGCCGCTGATTCGGGGGCTGTGGCGCACTCAGGCCGGGGGGAGGGAGGGGTACGGCGTGCGGGGCGAGCCTGCGGCGGCAGAGGCCGGCGTGACGTTGCACCAGCCTGAGGCTCACCGTGCGTTCTCCCTGGATCCCGGGAACCTGGCAGTGGCGGGCTGCACAGGCTCCCCGGAAGAGGGGTATGGATAGTGACCTGTGCTCGCACACAGGCCCCTTGGTGGCGGCAGCAGCAGCCTTAGCGTCTCCCGCCCGTCTCTGGGGTCCGCGCTTTTAGCCGCAGCTCGCGCCCATCTCTGGACTTCCTTTAAGCAGCGCTCTTAAACCCCTCTCCTCACGCACCAGGAAACAAAGAGGGAAGAAAATGTCTCTTGCCTCTTCGGCAGGTGCAAACTTTTCCCCGGACTCCCTCCAGGCTAGCCGTGGTGCACTAACCCCTTCAGGCTGTGTTTAAGCCGCCAACCTCAGTCCTCTCCCTGCGCTCCGACCGAAGCCTGAGCCTCAGCTCGCAGCCCCGCCCGCCCCGGCGGGTGAGCAGACAAGCCTCTCGGGCTGGTGAGTGCTGGTCGGCACCGATCCTCTGTGCGGGAATCTCCCCGCTTTGCCCTCCGCACCCCTGTTGCTGTGCTCTCCTCTGCGGCTCCGAAGCTCCCCCCTCCACCTCCCGCAGTCTCCGCCCGCGAAGGGGCTTCCTAGTGTGTGGAAACCTTTCCTCCTTCACAGCTCCCTCCCACTGTGCAGGTGCTGTCCCTATTCTTTTGTCTCTGTTTTTTCTTTTTTTTCTTTGGCCCTACCCAGGTACGTGGGGAGTTTCTTGCCTTTTGGGAGGTCTGAGGTCTTCTGCCGGCATTCAGTAGGTGTTCTGTAGGAGTTGTTCCACGTGTAGATGTATTTCTGGTGTATCTGTGGGGAGGAAGGTGATCTCCGAGTCTTACTCTTCCGCCATCTTCCCAGCACCCCTCGACACTTGATTTTAAGGTGTGTGGAAATTTCACTGTTCTTTTTTAAAAAAAATTTATTTCAGTATAGTTGATTTACAATGTGTTAATTTCTGCTGTACAGCAAAGTGGCTCAGTTATACATACATATATTCTTTTTCACATTCTTTTCCATTATGCTTTAACACAGGATATTGAATATAGTTCCCTGTGCTATACAGTAGGATCTTGTTGTTTATACACTCTATACATAATAGTTTGCATCTGCTAATATCATGCTCCCGATTTCCCTGGCGGTCCAGTGGTTAGGACTTGGCACTTTCACTGCTGTGGCCCCGAGTTCAATCTCTGGTCAGGGAACTGAGATCCTGCAAGCTGAATGGCATGCCCCCCCCCAAAAAAATGTCCAAATCAAGCTCCCAATCCTTCCCTTTCCCACCTACCCTCCCCCTTGGCAAACACAAGTCTGTTCTTTATGTCTGTGAGTCTGTTTCTGTTTTATAGATATGTCTATATGTGTCTTATTTTAGATTCCACATATAAGTGATATCATATGGTATTTGTCTTTCTCTTTCTGACTTACTTTGCATAGTATGATAATCTCTAGGTCCATCCATGTTGCCTCAAATGGGATTATTTTATTCTTTTTTATGGTTGAGTTGTATTCTATTGTATGTATGTACCACACCTTCTTTATCCATTCATCTGTAGGTGGACATTTAGGTTGCTTCCATGTCTTGGCTATTGTAAATAGTGCTGCTACATAGGGGTTGAATTATAGTTTTTTCCGGTACATGCCCAGCAGTGGGATTGCTGGATCATATGGTAGCTCTATTTTTAGTTTTTTAAGGAACCTGCATACTGTTCTCCAGAGTGGCTGCACCAGTTTACATTCCCACTAACAGTGTAAGAGGATTCCCTTTTCTCCACACCCTCTCCAGCATTCATTAAAATTTCAGTCTTCTTAAACTTGGCATCCTCTAAGTCAGTCTCTTTGCTGGTAGTTAAAGCAAGAATATGGGGTTTGGTGATCCAGAAACGGGGTTCAAGGCCCGGTGGCCAGGTGGGTGGAGTTGGATAAATCGCTCTCGTCTATTAGGGCCTCATTTTTTTGCCAGGAAGTGTAGGGTGCAGTGTGGCCTCACTCATGCTCATTCCCAGCTCACGTCTTTTTGTCCCGGGGCGACTTCTGCTGGTGGTCCTTCTACCCAGAGGGTCGCTGCTCCAGTGCCCACAAGCCTTCACAAGTGCTCAGGATGACGCTGGCCACCCCGCCCTGGTTCCCCTTCCTACTTGTGGTCAGTAGGCTTCTCATTCTGTGTCCAGTATCCTGTTTTCTGTTTTATTTCCTCTGTAGATATGAAATGCCTTGATGACAAGAGCTATAGTTTACATACTTATGTCATACGCCACAATATTTCTATATCATAAGCTCCTTAAGTCCTTTCCACTTCTTATATATTTCATGCTTTTTGGGGTATTTTCTGTAGTTCTGGGGCACACTTTGCAGCTGAAAAAAAATAGGCATTGGTTGGTATTACCAGAAATTAGTGAACTAGAAAGGACAATCCGATCATATTTACTTTATAATCCTATTTTTTATCTGATACCCTTTGGATTCTGAAAAGGACCCAATCTCTGAATAAGTTGTAACTAGCTGAAGTTATTCAGGACTTATAAAATAAAGAACATACATCTCAATTTAAATACTTTTACCATATGCAGTTTTGACTGAAGTATTTTTAGGTTTCAGAAATTTATCTTAGGACTCCGAAGTCATTTCTTTTATCACACTAAAATATTTATGCCTCCGAGGTATTTTTTGACAGTTGGTTTGTGTGACTCCAGATCTAAAATATGTGACGTTTTGATTTTGGTGGCCATGTTTACATAGCGCTTGGATCTTCTCAAGGACTGTATCCTCAGTTACTGTAATTAAGCCATCTCAGATTTCACATATATTTAGCTAATAAATATTCATGAGGCTCAGGGGAGGATAGAGGAGATGGCCTATGTTCAGAGTCAGTTGAGCACATTACTCTTCAGGCCCTGTGGTGGATGATGTGCTAAAGTAAAGTAAGTCTAGATCTCTCAGCAAAGAGCGCAGACTCCAGAAAGAATGAGTCCTATAGACCCCATCTGCAGAAATAGAATTTAAAAATTGTATGGATATAGAGAACGAACTAGTGGTGGAAGAGGGAAGGGGGGAGGGGCCAGAGAGGTGTAGGGGATGAAGAGGTACAAACAACTATGTATAAAATAAATAAGCTACAAGGATATATTGTACAGCACAGGGAATATTGCCCATATTTTACAATAACTATAACTGGAGTATAACCTTTAAAGATTGTAAATCATTATTTTGTACACCTGTAACTTGTTTAATACTGTACATCAACTATACCTCAAGAAAAAAAAACTATCAATAAAAAGAAAGAAAAATTTTATGAAGTCAGACAAAAATCTGCCTTTATTATGAACGTCAGGGTATTTATACTTTTAAAAAGGTCAGCATCTACAAATAAGCTTTATATTTCTTCTGTTGAGTTAATTTCTTTGAAAAAGTTTTACTTTATAAAAGTTATAGTATTTTCACCTAGAGGGCATGTATCACGATTTAATACTTTCATTTATTTTTCATTCCTATTGCTAAAAGGTACAGAAAGTTTTATTTTTTTTGTAATTGAAAATTTCATTATCAGTAGAAGTGCATTTCTGAAATGGTTCATTTAAACAAAAAGTTCTGTTTTAAGAAGCATTACTGTGTTCTTTGATGCATTTTGGAGCTGTGGGCATTTAAGTGACTTTGCTGTTGCACTGTTCCTGGATAATCAGACTTGTTTTTCATGGCAATAGTAACCTGATCAGGGTCGAGTTGAATATGTAGCCCTGATTCATGTCCTATTGCTACTCCAAACTTCATTCTGTTCACTTGCGCTCACTCTTTTTGTATCTTCTTAAAAATCTTCTCCAGAGAAAATTGGTTAACTTAATTCAAAAATAGGTTCAAAAATTGGTTACTAGAGGTAAATCTGCAGTTTCTGAAGCGGTGTGAGATTAGCAGAGGCTCTCCAGGGTGCTTCTGATGGTGCTGTTGGTTAGATTCCAGCCCTGTTTGAGGTGAGTGCATTTAAATCCATCCCACAGCACTAGGAGGGGCTCCCATTTTATGCTAAGTGTTCTTTTAGCTGTGTGGCTTTCATGATTTCTTTTTAGCCTCTTTACAGGTCTTTGAAATGGGTGGCATTTTCTCCATTTTACAGATGAAGAAAATAAATCTTAGGGAGTTTTACTAACTTGCCTCAGCCCACAGAGTTAGTAGCAAGAGAGGGATTTGAGGCCAGGTCTTTCTGCCTTCAAAATAGGTGTGCTTTGAAACCGCCTCTCCGAGGTTGTAAGGAAAATTGAAGTTCTGTTCACTGTTCTTGATGCCTTACTCATAGAGTCCCAGCTCCTTAGCTTGTCCTGTCTTTATAGGCCTCTGTCCTGCCCAGTCGTCCAGGACTCTTTTACATGCATCCTGTACTTAATCCACGCCTAACATTACACCTTTAATTCTCTCAGGATTTTGCCTTCTCCCTGATCTATCTTCTGTGAGAACCCTATTGGTTCCAACCGTAACACTCTCTGCCTCCTTGCCCCCTACATTAAAAACACATACAAATGTAAATCAAAGAGATGAACCAAAACAGAAGAAACTCAACCTTAATTGTAGTAGCACAAGTTGCTACGATACTGTTGGAAAGTGCCCAGCCTCCATCAGCAGGTGAGTGAATAAGCAAACTGGCAGGTCCATATGGTGAAATGCCTGTCAGCCATCACAGGGAACAAATCATGGATACACGCAGCAACACGGATTAATCTTAAAAAGCTAGAATCAAATAGGTTCTATTTATGTGAAATTTTAGAACATGAGAAACTACGGTGATAAAAATCATGTTGCCTATGGGAGGGGTGTGGGGATAGACTGCAAAGGGGCACAAGGGGGTGGAACTGTTTTCTCTCTTGTTTTGGGTGCCGGGCATAGGATGCAAACAACTGTCAAAACTCTCTGAACTGAACACTTAGTATTTACCTGTTTTATTTTGTTAGTTAAACCTCGATTTAAAAAATGAAATGAAATCAGGCTAAGGTCCTTTTGCATAATTCTGTCATAGCACTTGTCAGGCAGTTTTGCGAAGTCTTGGTTCTGGGCCTCTTTCCCGCTGGACCGTGGTAGGTGTGGGACTCTTCCCATTTTGTAGCACCAGTGCCTAGCACTTGCCTGACACCTCGTGGTATTGGGGAAGAAGAAATATTCCTCCGCTCTCCTAGGTCTGGCTGGTCTAAGAATTAAGTTGATAGGAAATAGATTAACAGGAGAAAATCAAACAAAATTTTAATAACGTGTACATGGGAGAGACCCAAGAGAAAACTTGTCTGCGTGGCTGAAGTCCTCCCCTTAAATACCATCTTCAGCTAAAGACAGAAGAGGATGTTGGGGGTAGTGGTTTGGGACTTCAAAGGGGAGGAAGGCAATTCCCATGAAGATGGAAAGGCAAAGGTTTGATAAATGTTTGCTGGGCCAGGCAGAGGCAATGGGACACAGAGTGGACTCTGACCTCTAGGCCCTGTTCTTCTGACCACACGTAACCCATATTCTTTGCAGATAACTCTGGAGATTCCTCTGTTCTGGGAACAGTCCATCTATCTGAATTCTTCAGACAGTTAGGGGGAAGGTCAAAGTTTCTTCCTGAGTCTTGTTTGGGCCTTGATTGTTTTCAGCTGGAAAGAATCCACAGGCCAAAGAGACATGTTGGGTTGGCAAATTTTGTTCCTCTACTCTGGGTTCTCAAGAGATGCTTGTTGAATGCATGGAACGCTACCTTCTGAAGAAGCCTGGCTCATTAAAAAAAAAGAGTAGGTTTGGAAATAGTGGGGGCCCCAGGAAGAGGTTTAATATGATCTTTAGGTGCCTGGAAACCTAAGCTTCATGGGAGATGTAGTTCAAGCCATTATGAATTTAAGTAGTTACAGAGATTTGCATACAAAAAAATGGAGACTGAGTTTGTATATTTTTAGTGGTTTGCTTTGAGTGTTTTAGTCTCTAAATGTCAGGTGATGCCCAAAGTTTAAACTAACATAATTTCTCTAGTCATCTCTCCATTTTTTTAAAGAATAGGTTTGGGCTGGAGCAGATTGCTGAGTCACACCTCTGGCCTTAGGGACCTTGAAAGAACTTCATTATTGAAATAAATTTGAGTTTACAAATTTCATTTCAGCAGCCAGGCAGAGGGACTGAATGCTCAGTTGATTTCTGGCTAATGAGCCACATGGTGGTGCTCTGCTTTCTGGGGGAACCCAGTAGCTTTAAATGGAAAAATTCCCCAGCATTTTAAGTGTCTGCCTGAGTCTGGCGTTTCAGTGTCAGCCACACGTGTTTAAGGTGACACCAGGAGGAGCCAGGAAGGGAAGGTATAAGATATTTTTTAAAAGTATTGTGCAAATTGAGAGGTTCTCAAAGCAAAACTCTCACAATAATGCCTGCTACACAACTCTTCCTTCCATTTGTAAAAAATAATGTATATTCCTTGAAGAAAAATGGAAAGAAAATAGTGATGTTGTAATTGGTATATTCCATGTCCTGGAAATGGTGCATTGTTTATTTAATGAAAGCACAATCATTTTGTGGCCATGCCATACTGAGTTGCTCACTTTTCTGTCCTTGGATATTGAGATTATTTCATATTTTTCTATTAATAGGTAATAATTAAATACCTTTATATATTTTGAGTATTTATCAAGCAAGAATTATATTTAGTGGTTTTTTTGGTCATTAGCAGCTTTTTATTGTTACCCTCAATTTACAAACGAGGCAAAGAATTTGTAATTATCTAAAAATTATATGGCCAGAAATTTGTAGAGCCACACATGATAAACAAGAGAGCATGGCATAGAAGAAAGAATGTATTCTTTTTTTTAAATTTATTTTTTATTGAAGTGTAGTTGATTTACAATGTTGTGTTAGTTTCAGGTATATTTAGCGTTGAGATGAATATTTCCTTATGTAAAACGTAGTCTGAATTTTGGATTTTCTATAGACTGTATTCTAAAAGCAGGGTGTCATCAGGGATTAAGAGTATAGATTGTGGGGCTTGATCCCAGATTCTCTACTAATCCAATTAGTAGGAAATATAAGTATATAAATTTTATTTTATTTTATTAAAAAAAAATTTTTTTTGCAGTATGCGGGCCTCTCACTGTTGTGGCCTCTCCTGTTGTGGAGCACAGGCTCTGGACGTGCAGGCTCAGCGGCCATGGCTCACGGGCCCAGCCGCTCCACGGCATGTGGGATCTTCCCGGACCGGGGCACGGACCCGTGTCCCCTGCATTGGAGGCGGACTCTCAACCACTGCGCCACCAGGGAAGCCCAAGTATATAAATTTTAGATTAAAAATCTTATATATTAGGAATATTTCTTCTCTATTGATTTTCTTATATTCTCACTTGAAATATTGAACATACTCAGGGAGAAACAGGGACAGGAGAGAAGCAGGTCCCTTACCTTTCTTGCCTTACTGTATTCCTTTTTGACCTTGACCAAATAATGTCCCGTGCCTTAGTTTCCTCCCCTGTGAAGGTGGTGGAGTAATAATAGACCTCCACGGTGAAGATATCAAATGCTTGGGGCAGGGCCTGGCACAGGAAGTGCTGTATAAATATCAGTCATTTTCCATCTATGTCAGAATGCAAGAATATTATGAACATTCTAAAGGCTCCTTTATCACTGTTGCCAAATTCCCAAAGATCATACCAGTGGGGTCTCTCATCAGCACCACCTCAGGGTGCCTGTTTTCCCACACAGAATCAGCGATTAGCAAAACTTCCTTGTGAGCATCCATCGCCATTGGCACGTGATCATTCAGTTTCTCTTCTTTTCCCTTGGAGCCCTGACTTTCGTTGTATATCATTAATAAAAGTGTGCACTGACTAGCTTCTTATATTTTCTTCTTCTTTTTAGGGACTAGGATAGACACATTGCTTTCTCATTAAAGATGGGTGGAGGGGTCAAGGAAATGGAAAGTTTGGGACCACTATTCTAACAGTAGATAATAAAGGTACGTAGAGTATTTAAAAATGCTTGGAAGGATCTCTGAGGATCCACTTCTTCAAAATTTGCCTTTGGTTTTCAAGGAAAAAAAGCTGGTGGACAAAGCAAGAGTTCTGCAGAAAGCAGAGGCATGGAAATGATCAACCCAAGGTGATACTCTAGTGGGTAACTTGGCGAGAAGCTCTTTGCTCCTCTGACTTCAGTCAGAGCTATTTTATGTCCGTCTGTGTCATCTGTGATGTTCTGGGTGAGCTCTGGTTGGGAGAATGCAGCCCTGGCTAACTCAGGTTTGAAGGTCTTCTCTGTGCAAGAGGAAGTAAGGCTGAGGGAGAACTCTCCTGGCACCCCAGACATTTAGTCATCTGCCTGCCTCTCCTTTTGCTCATCAGTGCTCCTGGGAGGGGTGTGGTGGTGGTGATGGGGTGGTGGCAGAGCCTTTCTGGGATGGGTTGGGTCACCTGGTGTGTGGCTCCTAAAGCCTACCAGGGCATGCTTGGTGATCCTGTAACTAAGGCACGTGTCCCCACGAGCTGTAAACTACATTTAAATAAAGCGAGGGAGGGAGGCACAAGAGGGAGGGGATATGGGGATATATGTGTACATGTAGCTGATTCACTTTGTTATACAGCAGAAACTAACACACCATTGTAAAAAAATTATACTCCAGTAAAGATGTTAAAAAAAAATAAAAAAACAGCCCCCCCCCAAAATGAGGGTGTAATTAGACTAACATTAATTCTGTTTTAACCAGCAGCCCTGCTCTGTTTTAAGTTGAGTTACTGCCATAACTTATGCAGACAAGAGAATAAGGAAGCTTTTCTTTTTAATTGTATCTTCAAGTGTTTCAGAGGTCTGGAAAAGTTTGTCCATTTCTACAGACCTTAAAATCCTGACTTTTCTTTCCATTTAGATGAAAAAATAAATAAAAAATCAGTATGGAAAGAAAAAAAGAAAAAAAAAAAACCTTGAGCAGGAGGCAGTCTCAGTGTGAAACAAGCCTAGGTTGAAGGTTTCCCCAGGGCTTCAGAGTCTTGTCTTTGGTGATCTCCACCTTCTTATCCCCGCTGCTGACTCACTCTGTGTCTGGCCGGGCTGTTACAGGAGGGAAAATGTTGTGCGTGTGAGTCACCCTATATTTTCATGGACTTGGGAAGTTAGTGTAACACAGACAGAGAACTGCAGAGACTTTCTTTCCTGCACAGTGAATCAGAACGGCAGCAGTCAGCTCGAAGACAGCACTTACCTTCCAACAGTGTAGCTGTAACTGGAAGGTTCTTTATTCTCAGGTGGGAGAAAGATAAAAAGCAGATACTAGGAGTTTTATGTTCAATTCTTGGCCAATCGTGAGAACAGATACCAGTAAATTCTTCTTCAGAGCAGAACCCATAAGCATCTGGTACTGTTGATCCGATCCTGTTGGTCCGCAGCCGCTGTCCTGACAGCGGAGCATGTGATCTGATCATTGATGGGGACGGGGCAGCAGATACACAAAAGGGTGTTTGTGGGAAGGATTTATGGGGTCTATTGTTCTCCATCATCTATGCCTTAGCTTACTTATCACATTCTACCCCTGTGCTATTTCTGGATTCCTGACTATCAGCACAAAACCAGACTGCATTTTGCTCCATGGCAGTTAAACTTCGACCGAGGATGCCCTCCAAGCAGGGTAATTTCTGAGTATTTTCTCAGTTACTGATTCTTCTTTCAGAGACTCTCTAAAGACTCATCCTTTAGTATCCCAGCCTGGACAGCCATCCTCTGAAGAGGTGTCACCAGCTGCCCCTGCTGTTCTTCTCCCGGCCTCTGACTCCTCCCCTTTTCCCACCTCCTCCCCTCCCCGCCCCTCCCCCTTCTCCCTGTCCCTCCCCCTTCTCCCTGTCCGTCCCCTCTTCTTCTTCCTCCCCCCTCTCCCTCCCCCCTCCTCCTCCCTCCCCCCTTCTCCAACCCCCTCCCTCCTCTTCTCCCTTCTGCCCCCAGCAGCCTAAGAACAAGCCTACCCACGGCTGAGGTGTTTCTCTCCATCTTTGGATCTGAGTTGGGGGTGCTCCGGCTGTCTGTCTTTTCCCTGTATCTTCCGTAGAGTCTACCGGAGTATTGAATACCTAATTGAATAAAATAACTTGAAACACTTCTTTCCTCACAGTTATTGTTAATAGTAATACACAGATACATCTTCCTTGTAAAAGACTGAAACACTCCGTCTAGAAATAATGCAGAATGAAATGTGAAATTTATGACCCCAACCCCCTCCTCTTTTAGCTTTCACTCTTACGATGAAATGGCTTTCTCAATTTGATGTGCCTCTTTTATGTGTATTTATTATTTTGCATTTTTTCCACTTAACTGTGTATCTTGGAATCTTTTTATGTCACTATGTACAAGTTTTCCCTTATTAATATTCTAGAAGGTGGGTGAAGTATATATAATTCATTCATCTAGCTTCCTATTGACTGACATTTAAGTGGCTTCATATATTTTGCTACAGTAAACATTCTTGTATGCTGATCATATATATGCAAGTGTTTCTTTAGTTTTACTACAGGTAGAATTGTTCATACAGAAAGTTGTATGCATTTTAATTTGTAGTGGATCCTGACAAATTGCCCTCAAAATTTTTTTTGCCATTGTACACATGGGGCTGCCTGTCTCTGCATTAGTTATTGTCATTCTTATAAAATTTTTGCCAGTATGAAATCATTTGCTTCATGGGCATTTCCTGATTGGAAGGCTGGGGGAGCCTTTCCCTGAATCTTTTTCATTCCTTTAAATTGTGTAGTTGGGGAGGGGCTGCCTTTTTTTCTTACTGAATATTAATAGGACTTATTCATCTATTTTGGATATTCTTGGTGTGTATTATATATGTAGCATATATTTTCTTTGTTGCTCATGTTTTTTTTAAACTTCATTTATAGCATCTGCTTTGTCAAATTTGTCAGCCATTATATGTCTAGTTTCTTTTGGGTTTTGTAACTTGTTTTTTTTGTTTGTTTTTTTTTTTGTGGTACGCGGGACTCTCACTACTGTGGCCTCTCCCATTGCGGAGCACAGGCTCCGGACGCGCAGGCTCAGCAGACGGGCCCAGCCGCTCCGCGGCATGTGGGATCTTCCCAGACCTGGGCACGAACCCGTGTCCCCTGCATCGGCAGGCGGACTCTCAACCACTGCACCACCAGGGAAGCCCTGTAACTTGTTTTGAAACACTCTTCCTACCCAACTATTTATAAAACATAATTTTCTATACTTTCTTTTAAATGATTTATTTAGAATTAAAAATTTTTTATTTAAAATTTTTTCTTATTCTCATTTCTAATATTGTATAATTTCCGCATGTACTGCCAGGGAGCATAAATCTGAAGATTTTATTGTACTGTGTTTCTGAGATGTATTGTCAGTTCCATCTCCTTTTTAAGCTGCCTTCATTTCCTTGGCAGAAGGTTTAAGGATTTCTGAAAATGTAAAGAGCTTTTCTATGAAGATTATCATTTAGATATGCAAATAACTCCTTTTTAAATGTGTTTTTTAATGATGCTTAGATCTAGCACAGAAGCAGTAGGTTGATCATGCTCTGATCAAGGAGGGATGATGATAGAAAATAATGTCAATTTCATTTAGATTCAGATCTTAACAAATAATAGTTATAAAAAACAAATGCTAAGAAAATCATCAGCATGGGGAATTTAAATTGATAAAACCAGTAATGAGAAAAGGACAGCCCTAGAGTTTTTGGTGCTGTCATTTCTTGTAGAAGAGAAAAAATTCTGTTTAAGCTAAGAAGAATTGAACCTTGAGAATGGGAGAAGAGAACCTCTCTCCATCAAAGTGTTAAAGTGTGTCTTTGCATCATGCAAAAGCCCGAGGTTTGCTGTGGCCAGAAGTAAAGACAGCAGATCTGGAACAGGCTTTCTTATTGGGAGAGCAGCTATAGGCTTGAAGTATTGATATATGGGACTTTGGAGTCGTGACTAAGCTAAAGAATTACTGGGAAATAACACTGGTATACTTTCATTCATGATGTTTTGCAACCTTTTATAAAATGATGGATAGATCAATGGCATAATTTTAGTGGAATTGTCCTGAAAAGAGTCTTGCTTTTAACAAAATGGGGTAGGGGTGGGCGTGGCTATGCCTCAGAGATGTTCAGTTTCTTCCTCTACGTCCGTGGTCCCACAGAAGCAGGGCACACAGACCAATGGGTGAACCGGAAATGGACATCAGCTGTACCTCTGTGCTCATGGGAACATGATGCTTCTGTGGGAATATTTGGGAAGCGTTTTCAACCAAAACAGGAGCAGGGACTCCCATCTCTTATCCATTGCACCTCCAACCTCCTGTCCCAGTGATGTTGGCCGAGACCACTGTGGGTGAAGGTCCTGTCAAGTGGGCAGGGCTGTTGTTACTGGGATGAGGCCAAGGGGCCCCAGGTGATGAGGGGTGAGGCTCACGGGGGGCCTGAGGGGTGATGATGGCAGCAGGTCTGACCCCCTCTCACCCAGCTCCCTGGTCACAGCTGGACATTGTCTTTCAGTTTTCAGGAGCTAGTCTTCTCACTGGTCCCAACTATTTCTTCCAGCCAGTTTTCCTTCTTCTGTAATGAAAGAAATCTTACAGCTTTTCCCCTGTTGTTTTCGCTGTATTGTATTACAGAGCTATTTCCCAGCAATAGCGGGGAAATTGCCTAGATCCCCTTTTTCCTTTTCCTTCCATCTTTTTTTCCCACAAAACTCCACCACTTCATCTTTTCTTTTCCCTCCCATCTTTCCCTTCCCCGCTTCCTCCTTCCATCCTTCTGTTCCTTCCTTCCTTTCTTCTTTTTCTCTCTCTCTTTTCTTAGATAGAGGCTTTTGCCAAGTGTTTCCCAGTCTTCTTCTAAAATTCACACCTGACCTTTATTAATAAATGCAGAAGTCTCGTCCTTATCCTAAATTCTGACCTCCTTGGGAACCATCCTGAGTACCTTCCTCCACTCTCTACAATCACTGATGTGCAGAGTGTGAATTACATCTTTTGTGTATCCCCACTACTGAAGATTTGGCCAAGCCTCAGGTTTTCCTTTTTGTTAACTTATTTTTTAAAAGCTAGTACTTTGTTTTCCGAGTATGAAATTATAATATTGAACATGCTTTTGAAAACTGCATCTTCTCCCCACCCCCTGCACTTAGTAGCTCTGTGATCCCAGGCAAATGTTTTTCGGTGCGGAGCACAGGCTCCGGACGCGCAGGCTCAGCAGTCATGGCTCATGGGCCCAGCCGCTCTGCGGCATGTGGGATCCTCCCGGACCTGGGCACGAACCCGTGTCCCATGCATCGGCAGGCGGACTCTCAACCACTGCGCCACCAGGGAAGCCCCCAGGCAAATGTTTAAGCTTCAAGTGCCTCGGGTCCTTCTGTGAGTGGCATGATCCTATTATGGTTGTGTGAGGATGCCATGCCGTCTGTGTTACATGCGTGTAGGTGAAAACAGTACCTGGCACATAGCAAGCGGTCCGTGAGTGTTTGCTATTATTATTACCCTCTTTCAGGGAGATAGGTAGACTTAGGCTTTTTGGTAGTGGAGGTCAAGGCTCTGAAACAGACAATTGGAAAGGGAGAGAAAGTGAAGGATACTTTAAACTTTTGCAGAAGTTGATATAATTGTCATTTACAGTCTATTTAGAGTAGAGTTAGAAATCATACTTGAATGTTTCAAAGCACATTCAAAGCTACTGTTAATATGGCATTGTCTCTTCCCTCGGCATGATCAAATTGGCTGATTCCCTGTTGCCAAAAATAAGTAGTGATCATTTCCTGTTTGTTGTTTGTGGAGTTACTGTTTGTACAGTTTCTGTTCGGGCAGGTCTGTTTGTGTAAAGTCTCGGGCAAACAGTTGTGCTGGGGACACTTGGTCTGGTGCTTCTTTAGAGCAAGGATTCTCATTTCCTGACATTTTTCTTCATGCTCGAAAGTGAAGTCCTTATAAGCTGGAGACTCCTTGTTTTTCCTGCATTATTAGATTGGGGGCTCTGTTATTTGATGACATAGAAAAGTTCTGTTATTTGATGACATAGAAGAGAAGTGGGTTTTAGAATCAGATTTCAGATCCCACTTAGGCTGTGAAATCTCAGGCTAGTTTCTTCATCTCCCCAAACCTTGTTTGTTACATCTTTAAAATGAAGATGTACCATCCAGGTCAAAGAATCGTTGTGAGATTCATGTGGAAATGTGTGAAGGTGCAGAAAGAAATACCTGATAGTGGTGTTTCCCCTGAAGGAGGTGTGTCTAGCCTATAAAGTTGGGCTTCCTAAACCACCTTCATCACACACATATCAGGCATGAATGAAACTAGTTGAGCTGGTTGTTGTTTTGTTTTGTTTTTTTTATCCCAGGGGTATCCTGCCTGGGGTGTTAGAGGAGGGAATGTGATGAGCTGGTGCAGCAGTGAAATCTAACATCCGATTGGTTTGCCTCGCTGCAAAAAAGTTAGGCAATCAAAACTCTCTTTTTAAGGGATTTCATTTGAACAGCTTTAAGCGTCAAAGGAGAAAGAGATGATTTAGTTTCTTTTTAGTAAGTGTTGTCTGCGTCCCCTGCAAAATAGTGGCGGAGGCTGGCTGGCTTTGCTCATGTTTGTTTAAAAGGGGGAGTGGACTGGTTGTCAGCTTGTGAGTGGGAGTGTCTAGTCAGTGTTTTCCTTTCTACCCAGAAACTTACCAGGACTCTGACACATGAGCTTTGGTATGGAAAGTTTAGGGAGCTGCTGGACCGATTTCCCGTGCAAGGATGGGGCAGGTCCTGAAAGATGATGGCGACTGGAACGCGAGGCTGGTGGGGCTGATGTGCTGCATGGGTCAGTAGCCTACCCGTTATCTCACTTCCGTGTCGCAGGATTGGAGAGGGAAGTTGCAGGACCTCAGTGGGTTCGCACAGCGGGGCTTTAGCAGACTGTGGGGCACCTTCTGGAAATCTGGACAGGCTCCCGTGACAACTCCTGAGGCTCCCTGGACAGAACTTCCCCCTGTTGTTGGGCATAGGATATGCGTTGAAATAATAATAGTTATTTTGTGTGTGATATGAAGTGGGTTTAGCTTTTATTGGAGTTTATTGAAGACCAGTCAGTGTAAGTTGTAATAATTGGTGCTCTTTTTGTACTTTTTTATTTGTTTTTTTTCAAATTCTGTTATTGTTTGCATTCTGTGTCCTTATAGAATGTTCAGCCATGTTGTACTTTACAAGTTGATCGTACATGTATATTTTCACTTAAAACGTACTCTCTAAATGAAATAATTTTCCAAGAGAGGGATGTTATAAAGCTTCATTCAGAAAAATAGATGGATAGTCTGTAAAACCAGTAGGATTAGTTAAAAACTCAGGAGTGATCTTTCCTTTTTGTTGTCTTAGCAGCGTCACCCTAAATATAAATCTCAGTGTTAGGCAACCCTCACTGAAGTGAAATAAAGAACCATTACGAGACTTGGAAAATTAGATGGTGTCATGAGGAATACTCCCTTTTGAAATAATGTGTATGGAAAGCGGTAAATCACAGTCTCCCCAGGCTTAAAGTATTCCTGGATTGTAAGTTGCTTTCCTGAAGAAAGTTGAGCGCCTAATGTCCACATTAACTCTTTCCTCATTCTTGTAGCATCGTGGGAAACTTCACGTGTTAAAGAACCTCCCTTGGCATACTTGAAGGGGAATCATCTAGGTTTATTGAAGTTTAAAAGAAAAGATTAGGTTGTTACTGTTAGAAAACAGTATCAGAATCTATGAATCACGTGTTACTTAGTTCACTTTAGTCTTTGTACCTTAGCCAGTACTTTAGCTGTGGATCATAATCCCGAGGTATTACCTCAGTATTAACCTGCTAAACGTTTAGCTCCCACCTTACATTTTCAGCAGTGCTTTTGAAAAGCTGCTAGCAACAACCACAACAAAACCTCAGTGATCAAAAAAGCCATTTTATGGTTGTATAATTTAAGTGAGTTTCTCATTATTTGATCCTTCGATTGAATCAGCTTTCTTGATCTACCACGTGGCTAAAAAATTAACCATTAAGAGATTAGTTTTTAAGAACGTGTGTTCTATTCTTCATGTTCCTTAAAATATAGGACCGTTTTTTATTAATTTAGAAAGAAGTAAATATATATATATGTACATATATATATTTTTAAAGGACAAATCAGAATTTAATAATCATCAAATATTAATTAGATTGCTTCTAATTTTTCCATCATAAATTATACAATTAACATATCAATGCATATGGCTTTTCACAACCCAAAGAGATATATTTTATTTTTGTAAATTTATTTTTTAATTGAAGTATAGTTGATTTACACTGTGTTAATTTCTGCTGTACAGCAGAGTGATTCAGTTATACATATATATACATTCTTTTTTTAAAATAAATATATTTTATTAACCATTATGTACCAAGAGGAGTTTGTATAATACACATCATATGTTAAATTTAATGGGACAGAGTAAATTTGTTAAGAGTTCATATTATTATGCGCTGATTCAATAAATTAATAAAATTTTGGTAGATGGTTATAGGAATGCTTTTCATCTCATATTTCATAACTTGATATGGAAGCTATCTATTCTTGAACAAGAATTTTTAATAGTACATTTTGTTTTTTACTTGACGATTTAACATTAGGGTCCTAGGTTATTAATTGGATGGTATTAATGTGAATATTGCCTAGGAAGTACTCTTTTTTTTTTCCCTCACTCTGTTTTCTTTGCTGGAGGTTAGAAAAGCACTGCCGAAATGTGATAGGAGCCCTAGACTTTGTTGAGGAGGTTCCCTTGTTTGCACTCGCTTCTCCGTCCAAAGTCCACAGCCGTCAGGAGGGCCTGGCTCCCCAGCACTGTCTGTGATTGGGATGTGCTCAGTACTTCCTTTTGAAAGGAAAGGTGGTAGGATCTTGGGGTAGTGGAAGCAATTCTGGGGGGAATCACGACACTTGAGTTCTAACTAAGCCTCTTTCAATCTGAAATTATGAGATCAGGGTTTCTTTTTTTAAATTAATTTATTTTTATCAAATTATAGTTGATTTACAGTGTTGGGTAATCACAACACAGTTTTTTATATGTAAAACTGAATCACTGTGCTGCACACCTGAAAGAAACTGAATGACTGCGCTGTACACCTTAAACCAACACTACATTGTAAATGTATTGGGTTGGCCAAAAGTTTGTTTGGGTTTTTCCATAACATCCTACGGAAAACCTGAACGAACTTTTTGGCCAACCCAATATTATATCTATTCTTTTTCAGATCCTTTCCCACATAGGTTATTACAGAATATTGAGTAGAGATACGGTAGGTCCTTGTTGTTTATCTATTTTATATATAGTAGTGTGTGTATGTTACTCCCAAATTCCTAGTTTATCTCGACCCCCCAACCTTTCCCCTTTGGTAACCATAAGTTTGTTTTCTATGTCTGTGAGTTTATGTCTGTTATGTAAATAAGTTCATTTGTATCATGTTTTTAGATTCCACATATAAGCTGTATATGATATTTGTCCTTCTCTGTCTGACTTACTGTACTTAACATGATAATCTCTAGGTCCATCCATGTGACTGCAAATGGCATTATTTCATTCTTTTTTATGGCTGAGTAATATTCATTGTATATGTGTATCACATCTTCTTTATCCATTCATCTGTCAGTAGACATTTAGGTTGCTTCCATTGTTGGCTACTGTAAACAGTGGTGCTATGAACATAGGGGTGCATGTATCTTTTTCAGTTATGGTATTCTCTGGATATATGTCCGGGAGTGGGATTGCTCGATCATATGGTAGCTCTATATTTAGTTTTTTAAGGAACCTCCATACTGTTCTGCATAGTGGCTGCACCAGTTTAAATTCCCTAATTATTAGGGAAATGCAAATCAAAACTACAGTGAGGTATCATCTCACACCAGTCAGAACGGCATCATCAAAAAGTCTACAAATAATAAATGCTGGAGAGGGTGTGGAGGGTTTCTTTTTGATGGAGAAGTCTGCACCAGGGCTGGCTTCTGTCTTGCTAATTAATCTCCTTGCCCTCCTTCCAGCCCCACTTGCCTGTGCTGGACAGGGGTGGCCTTTCTCTCCTTTGTACTGCTTGCATGGTGAGTGCCACATCCTTTGGCCAGCTGGCGTGCTTGTCACACTGCCTTCCTGTCAGGTGCCCTCTCTAGGTGACAGCTCTAGAGAACAAGGGCCAGTGCTCTATCTGTCCAGTCTAGGGGGCCCAGCACTACACAGTACTGGGCTCATCCAAGGATCTGATGGATGCTGGGATGAGTGAGGGAGGGAAGCTGGGACTAGTAGATTGCTTCTCTTTCTTTGTTCTTGCCTTACGTACTAATTATTTAGGTTCATTCTGACCTCTTTAGGAATAGCAAGTCTGAAAGACATTTACGACATCATTATTACTTTAAGAGATACAGTAATATGTACCACTGTGTCTAAGTATATAAGGAATTATACCTTGTTATCCTGAGTAGGATTGTCCTTCAGGAAACATAATTAATTCACATCATGGGCATTTGTTTGTTGAGTGCATAGAAGCATCATGGCATCTACTGTGGGTAGACAAAGATGACTGAGGTCGAGATCATGCCCCAGAGGGGCCAACAGGGGAATTCATAAATATTTTGTGGATGATAATGTTGGTTAACAATTATTGATAAAATTGGTCTTGGCGGAGTGGTTATATGCAAAGTGCCTGGGGATTTTATGTTGGGGATCGGGCAAGTTTAATAATTTCAGCATAAATTCTGAGCATTTATATTCAGATTTAGCAAACTTCTGTCTTCTTGGTCAGCTTTTCCAATTTTTAATACCCAAAGTGAAGTCCAGAATGAGACTAGAGGTTTGGGCACTGAAAAGGAATGTGTTATTGGCAGTACAAAATGCAAGGCCCTATTTAGGTGCCTTTTGGGTTCTCCCTGATGGTGATGGGGAGTGGGAAGGGTTTCAAGGGGATACTTTGGAGAAGAAATGCTTGTGAAATACAAGGGAAATTACAGGGTCCCTCCCCTGCCCTTTTCTTGTTGGCATTAAAGGGTAAGAGAGCTCTAAATAATATGCCATCACTGGGTAGCTTTGCAAAGAATCGAATCTGAACAAGCCTTTGGATTGCTTTACTAAAATTTATTTATCCATTTTTTAAAATCATTGAACATTTATGTTTTTTCCTAAACTTTTATTTTGAAATAATAACACTGATTTATATTCTCATAGATACATTTTGTGCACAACCATGATGATAGTTTTAAGATAAATTTTAGAAGTGGACTTACTGGGAAAGGGTATTAAATATAATAATACCCTTTATTATTATAAAGGGTATAAAATATAATTAAATATATTTTTAAGGCTTTTGATATTTATTGGCAAATTGTCGTAGAGCAGCACTGTCCAGTAGAAATTTTTGTGACAGTGGGAATGTTCTGTATCCGTACCCTGTCCAGCGTTAGTTAGTGCACACTTGAATTGTGACTGGTGTTACCAAGGAACTGAATTGTTAATTTTATTTTATTTTGATTAATTTTGGTTTGAAGTTAAATAGCCACATCTGTGACTAAGGGCTGCAGTATTGACAGTGCAGGTCTAGGAGATCTCAAACAAATTACATTTCCACTAGCCATATATATATATATATATGCATATGCATATCCACAGATATATATAAATATATCTGTTCCCTGTGCCCTCGTCAACATGAATTTTTTTTTCATAAAGTCTTGACAACTTGATAGGTGAAAAAGCTTATTTTTATTCTATATTATTATTTGTTAGTGAGGTTGAGTACCTGTGGGTATTTACTTTTTTTCATTTTTAAAATTAATTTCATTTCATAAAGTTTTAATCATTTTCATTGTCTGCTTTTGCCCAGTTATACATTATGTTCATCTTATTCTTTTTTATTTTGTATTAATATTAGTAATCTGTGTCTCAGTTTACAGATATTTTTCCCAGTTGACATATTTAAGTATTTTTGTTTATGTTTAAATTCGTGTAAAGCACGTAAATACTTTTCATGAATAGGACAAGCATTTTCTTTTTTTCTTGTTTTTTAAAAATTTTATTGGAGTATAGTTGATTTAAAATATTGTGTTAGTTTCAGGTATACAGCAAAGTGATTCAGTTATACACGTACATATATTCATTTTTTCTCAGATTCTTTTCCCACATAGGTTATTACAGAATATTGAGTAGAGTTCCCTTTGCTATGCAGTAGGTCCTTGCTGGTTATCTGTCTTATATATAGTAATGTGTGTGTGTTAATCCCAAGCTCCTGATTTATCACCCCCCCACCCATGTTTCCCCTTTGGTAACCATAAGTTTGTTTTCAAGATCTGTAAGTCTGTTTCTGTTTTGTAAATAAGTTCATTTGTATATTAAAAAAATTAGATTCCACATAAGAGTGATATCATATGGTATTTGTCTTTCTCTGTCTGACTTACTTCACTTAGTATGATAATCTCTAGGTCCATCCATGTTGCTGCAAATGGCATCATTTCATTCTTTTTTATGGCCGAGTACTACTGCATTGTATATATATGAACCATGTTTTCTTTATGCATTCTTCTGTTGATGGACATTTAGGTTGTTTCCATGTCTTGACTATTGTAAATAGTGCTGCTGTGAACATTGGGGTGCATGTGTCTTTTCGAATTACGCTTTTCTTCGGACATATGCCCGGGAGTGGGATTGCTGGATCATAGCATTTTCAAAGAAACTTTCGTTCCATTTAAAGTAGTTTATGGGGCTCAGGGATGAAGAATGAGAAGAGAAAGAGATGAAGAGAGCGAGGCCTATCTGTCCCTAGGGAAAGGATGGAGATGTGGACCAGGGATGGGAAAAGAAAGAGGACCACGGGGAGAAAGAAGAGCCGGCCCCAGATGTAGAGTGGAGGGAGGAGGACACAGGAGAGTGGGGTTTGCTGCCTGGGAGCAGGACAGGGAGGGAGTATGGCTTCCAGCATCCTCTCTAGATGTTGGAGATTAGGATTTCTTTGAAATAATAACTTGATGAACCGGAACGTTCCAGTGCTCTTCCTCCTACATCATAAGACCTCCCCTCACCCTCCTCTGCACCGTGTCTAGTAACCAGGACAGTATCACTCTCTATGGCAAGGATCTAGTGGGGCGTTTTGTTGTTACCAGATCGTTCAACACAGGGAATCTAGGAGAAAAGCAGCATGGTTCGTGATTAAACCAGTGTCCACTTCCAGCCAGAGGACCTGAATTCAGTCCTGCCTTTTATCACAGCTTTAAGTCTTTTTCTGAATAATCGTCGACAAGTCCTTTGACCTCTCGACATCCTGGTTTCCTCTTATGTGAGATGGGAGTGACACTGCCTCCCTTCCCTCTTGTGGCCGTGAAGACCAGCTGGGATGTAATCTGTGGTCAGGTGCTTTGGGAAGTTCATGCAGGGGCTCAGTGGAGGCTGGTGGTGGCGGTGGAGGTGAGAGGACTTCCTGGTGGTGGCGGCGGTGGGGATGATGCAGCAGAGCGTGTGGAAGGCAGTGCTGGCAAACGCCACACGGGGAAGAGGCCAATCTTTCTCACAGGTAGTGTCAAGGTGCCAAAACTTACCAAGAAAATTCAAGTGCACCAAACAGTACTTTTTGAACACCTTACTCTTCTTTATTTGCATAGTGATAATGAAAGTCTCCTATTCATAGATTTTTACCAACCTTCTTTTATATCTTTTTTCCCCCTTCCAGATGAACGGGACAAAGTTCAGAAGAAAACATTCACAAAATGGATAAATCAGCATCTCATGAAGGTCAGTGTATATTTCTTTTGCATCTTGGAATTGTTTTGCAGGTTTTAATTTATTGTGCAGTACTTGGTTGTATGGCTGTGAAGCACAGCTTTTCCGTATCAAGTGGGAAGTTTCAGTTCTAGAGCATTTCACATGCATTTCAGGCATCTGTTATTATTTGGTATATGGCCTGTGGGTCATGATGGGGGTGGTAGATGAGTGCCCAGTGATTGCAATGTCTTCTGTGACATGAGTAAAACCTCTTATTATTGGACTCTAAAAAATCTCAGCAGGTTAAGAAATATGTAAATATTTACGTGTTAGGGCATCGAAAAACTGCAGTTCTCAGTAATGTTTTTTCCTCTCAAGATTCCAAGCAAGTTCTGGCATCAGATTTATGCAGATGGCAGAGAGTTAGGTGGGACTAAGGATGGTTTATTTAAAAAAAAAAAAAAAAAAAAAAAAAAGGGACTACCCTGGTGATCCAGTGGTTGAGACTTTGCCTTCCATTGCAGGGGGCGGCGGGTTCGATTCCTGGTCAGGGAGCTAAGATCCCACATGCCTTGCGGCCAAAAAACCAAAACATAAAACAGAAGCAATATTGTAACAAATTCAATAAAAGACTTTAAAAATGGTCCACATCAAAAAAAATCTTTAAAAACAAGATAAAAAGGACGGATTACAGACAGAAGTCTAGACAAATCAGTTTATCTCTTGTATTTAATATGACCCAGAGATTGGTGCTTATGTGTATGTTTCTCTGTGAAGCAGTTAATAGTTGTGGTTCTTAAATTAATATTTATTTGTGTGCCATGGGTCACTTTGAGAATCTGATGTAAGCTCTTCCAAAAAATACACATGTGCACAACGTTTGCATACAATTTCATGGAGCTATTGGGTCCCAATTCCAGTAGAATTATTGGATCGGTGGGACCCAAAATAACTCCATAAATCTCAACTAAAGAGCCCATGGGATTTCACAATTAACTCTTAGTCACTTTCTTCCCCTTTTATGGACAGTCCTGAAGTCGGAGAGAAGGTAATATTTTAAATCTGTTGTTTGGGACTTGGAAAGAGTTTTCTCGCATAGAAACATTATGTTAATGTGGTTATATCCCTAAGCTATCCTACAGATCCTGTTCAAACCATCATGTACCCTAGGGGGATGGTGCCAGTACTGTAATAGCATTTAATAACCTTCTCTAAAAGCGATTCTTATTTCAGGGAGCATATCAGATTACCTGAGAGAAGTTTTAGTCCCCTCTCTCTCATCACCCATGGACAGAATCCTTTTCGCAAATCTGTTACATCCTTCTGGGGGGCCATGTCATTCACCCCCCAACTGAGACTCACTTCCGTAAGGATTTCTGTTACTACTGGGATTTCTGTTACTAATCCTCCGATGTGTTGGCTGGAGATGAAAGGTGGAGACCCTCTGCTTTATGATGCTCTCGTGAGGCAGTGTCTTGTGAATTCTGAGGAAGGTATCACACCAGCAGTTTACCTGCCCTCTCCCAATCTTTTGTGTCCCATGCACTCCGTGTAAGCAGGACTCTGCTACAGGCTAGGGCAGAGGTGGGCTGATGTGAGGGTTGCATTGTGGAACGTTGGAGCTGAAGGCTCTGACAGGACTTCCCCATCTCTGAGCTGAGTCCAGGGGGAGCGAGGTTTTGGATGAAGAGATGCCCCTTTGGTGGTTCCTGGCCTGGCAGTCTTTGTGGCTGTGGCCATCTGGGGGTGGCACGTCGGGGACACAGGGCTTCCCCGTGTCTTTGGGAGTGTAAGTCACAGTGTTGGCAGTGGAGGGTAGAAACCCATGAGGATGACTCCTGTGGGAACGCAGCACTGGTACAAGACGGATGTTCCTTGGGGACCTACTGGGTACTGGGAGTGTTGGGCTGGGCCACTCACCTTACGAGCAGCGTGTAAATTGGATGAATGCATGTAAGGAAGCTGCCTTTGCTCAAAATTCAAAACACTAGTTGAGCTTTTTGAGGACAAGTCTGCATTATCCACTCCTAGGGCGCATCATGGGGCCTGGCAAGAGTGTTCTCACCATGTGTAACGCCCATGGCAAGTTTTAAATCACTTAATCCTCCAACAACCCTCCAAGGTGGTTTAATTTAGTGATTAGGCCCACAAAGCCAGCACAGTCAGACAGCAAGGGTTCAAATCCTGATTTACTTGGAGTATGTGACCTCTTTTTTTGATAAAATGACACATCTAGAAGATTTTAGGCTTACTTCTGCTGCAACCCAGTAAGAAATAGGAAAATAAGTATTTTATGTACAACAGCCATTAGATAGATGCCAGTCTAACTAATTAGGGTTATAATCAAATTAGCTTATTTGTTTCTTGAAGTAGGGCAGAATTTAAAATTCACTCTTACTGAAAAATTGTGCACTGAAATTTCTGACCCAAAACTCACATATGTGAGAACATAGGTTTTTGTTTGTTTGTTTTAACATTTATTCTTTTATGTCTGGAAGCTAGAGCATTACCCTCAAGTGAAGAAAACTCATCAGATATCCCTAAACGTTTTGGGGCACCAGGCTCTTCAGGTTTGTGTTGTGAGTTGACCAGAGAAAGGCCAGATTTCATGTCATCTTTTCCACGTTTCACCTACATGATGATAAGAGGAATGTTGGATACTGTCGCTGTTGGGGGCCATTTGGTTGTAACCCAATTAGTAGGAAATGCAAAGTAAGTAATGGATTTTAGATTAGAAATCTCTATATTAGAAAGAAATATTTCTTCTGTGTTGATCTTCTTATATTCTTCCCTTGAAATATTGAACATATTCAGGGAGAATCGGGGACAGGAGAGAAGCAGATCTCTTACCTTTCTTGCCTTACCTTATTCCCTTGCAACGAATGAAAGTATGTTATTTGAAGAGTTTTTCATAAAATTAGATTATGTTATATAAATGTTAAGGGAAAGGGTGACCATGAAGAACGAGTCAGCAAAATGAAGGAAAAATTGATGGGTAAAGAGAGAAAAAAAGTGGGAATAAAATCATTTAGATAATATTCGAGTAGTTTTATGTGTGTACTCACTCTGTTTTGTCATTTTAACTGTAGACCTTCCCCTTAAACAATGGGGAAGGGAGGGGGAAAGGGGGTTAGAAGAGAAAAGAGAGAAGAAGGGGTGGAGGAGGTTAAAGGGGGAAAAGAGGGGAAGGATGCCTACCTTGTGCCCTGTGCTGCCCCCCATAGCCCGGGAGTTGTATGCTGGGACCAAGTTCTGGAGACTCTGCCCTGGGCTTATTAGCTGCCTGGACTGCTGACGCAGGCCAGAGTGTGCTCCCCATCTTTTGAAATAATTCTTAAAAATTTTGACCTTTCTAAGTGATTATTTTATGTGTTTATTGTGGTTTAATATTATGTAATTATTTTACCCAAGTTGTGGCTCCAAGGAGATCTGTTGTTAGTAGTTCTGCTCCTTTGGGCAGTGAGGTGATTGAGAGCTTAGTTCCACAACAGACCTTCTTCACTGGATTTTCCTTTTCATTTGATAAATAGTATATTTTGTCTTTGAAAGAAGACTCTCCTACAAGGTTGTCAGTCTGGGAGATGTAAGGCAAAGATGGAAGGTAGACAGCTCTGCACTTTATTATTGGTGTGACCGTAACCTTTTCCGCCCTTATCTGTAAATAGTGGATTAGTGTGAGGATTTGATGAGATCGTCCATCTAAGCATAAAGTATGGTGCTTGGCAGATTGTCAGCGCTCAGTCAGTGAGAGCTGGTGGAAGAGTGGGCTGATGTGGATGGCTGCAAACCAAATGGTAAAGCAGGGGCGGGGTGCCTCTCATGCCCTGCTACCTGCCTTATCCAAATCTCTTCTTTACCTCAAGTACTTTCCCTCTTAGTACATCTGTTTTAGAAAAAGCTAGGGTCTGGGGGTCAGAATCTGTGGGGGAGATAGTTTGGCCGTTTTGCCTTGGAGTCCTGCTGGGTCACTTGAGCCGCACCCTCTCTACACACCCCTCCCTTGTGGTCTGTGGGTTGATCTTGGGGGCCCAAAGGCCTGTTTTGCTCTTCTCCCACATACTCCCCTCGCAGAAAAGGTGTCTGTGAAGACTCAGCACACTCCTGGTCCTCGGTTGTACCTTCACTTGGACTTGCGCTTGGAGGATAGCTTTCGAATTGTCCAGTTTGCTTCCCTGATTTAAGGGAGGGGGCACCCGCCACAGCCCCTCCTGGTTTAGCTGCATCAGAAGCCACATAGCGAGAGCAGGACTTGGCTGGGGGCCCAGGTCAGCCCTGGGCTCCTTGGTGCACTGGGGCGTTTTGCAGATGCCAGCGGGTTCCCCTTGGCTGTTAGACTGTTTACTTTTCTCCACTTTATACTTTCAGGTATTTGCTAGTTAATCCCCGTGATTTAGGAAGTTAGGATTATATGCAGCAGTAAACTAGCGTATACCCAGTGCCCAGGGGATGCTTCTAGCAAGGTCAATTTTTAAAAGTTTATGTGACTGAGAAAAGTAAACATCGTGGAGCTTTTAGATGATTGCTTAAGTTACTATTATATCCGTATGTGTAAACACTGTTTCCTTAAAATACTTGGTTAGGATTTTTTAATATAGCTTTTTCTCCAGAAAAAAATTAATATAGACTTATATTTATCAGAGCTAAAATTACATTTGTTTAAACAGTTTGCTTAATTAAAACTCATGTTTGTTGGTGAGCAGACGTCTTTGGCTTTTTTCCAGATGTATCTAAATTTTAGTGCTCTGGTATTTCAGTTGTATGACTAAGCCTGTCCCTATTTAAACTGATTGTTCTGGCAAGAATGTTTTCCTTTTGATTCATCATTCTGCAAAATATATTTAAGGATGAAGCCCAGTTAACACATCACATCTGCTGCCTCTACAAGATTCTTCCCATGCTGAATATATTGGATTGTTTACCTTGCAAGTTATGATCTCTAGGTAAACTATGGTTGTCAGAAACAATTATGTATTATTCTTTAGCATAATTTAAATTATAGTACTAAAACATGAGTTGGTTGTTATTGAAAATACCTGTGACTTCAGTTAGCTAAATTTTACCCAGAGAGTTGTTCTAAAGTATAAAATTGTTGGCCTTCTTCTATTATTTACAGTATTTATATATGCCCATTCTACCTATGGCACTTTATAAACTAGAGGGTCTTAGGTCACTATTTAATTTTTGTTATTCCTGATCACATGCAGTTCTGTCTTGCTGTCTAGAAACTGATGAGTATATATAACAGATGGCACCCAGATCTAAGTACCAATGATGTAGCTTTTGCCTTGCTCTGAGGAAACAAGAAGAAAGGAAGCTCTTTATTTTCTGAAGCACTTTAAAGATCAGAAGATTCCTTTTTAACTCATTGTTTGCCTGGGCCCAGAATTAGAACTTGAGCTGTGAATGAGAGGCTGCATTGAAGAGGAATAAAAATTTAAGGGGATGAAAAATTTTTGCAAGATTGAAGTCTGGAGAATTCATATAATGTGCTTTACTTGTGTTGGATCCATCTAAATAACCGTTCATGGTGGAAATATATTCTTCAGCACTGGTTAGCTGTACTGTAAATGTATTAATTAACATTGTGTAATTGGATGTTTGGTCTGAGTTTTACTTTATTGATACATAAATGCATTTGGAGAGGAAGAGGCCCTGGATTCCATATTGAACCACACCCTCTTAGTAACCTGCTTGGTTACCACCTGTGAGATACCCAACTGATGATTACACTTTTATCTCTGTTCCATCTTGTCTTTGGAAAGCTTGATTTACTTACAGCATAGACATCCTTTGCACACATTGTAAAGGCAATGACTTCATGGCCCTGCTGAATCAATCACACTGGTCTTTGTTTTGTGATTTGGTGGCTGGGAGGAAATGTAAATCCCCAAGCTGAGAACACAGTGATAACTTTTAGGGAATAGGAAGAAATCTCTATTTGCTCTGTGTTCTCGACCATTGCATACTTCTTGAGTAATTTTACCATTTGTGGGCACAGATGAGAGAGGAAAATTTTTGAAGCATCGACTTTTAAAGGGCTAATGAAAAATACCTTTTCTGAAAGTATAATGCAGGTTGTGGTTCTTAAAATTGGCAAATAAGGTATTTTTTCGAGACCTTAGACTTATACACGTGATTCTTAAACTTTAGCTGCATCAGAGCCACTTGGAGGGCTTGTTAAAATAGATGGTTGGGCCCCAGCCCAAGGCTTCATATTCACTGGATCTGGGGTGGGGCCTGAAAATTTCCCATTCTAATAAGTTCCAGGAAGTTGGGTTTCTAACAAAAAGCTGATGCTGCTTAGCTGGGGCCACACTATGAGAGCACCTGTCATAGATAAAATGATAAATATTGTAATGAACCATCAGTTTCATTTGATATAACCAACAAATATTCTGATAATGTTTAAAAAATAGTAGTAGCTATTGCACCTCTACTGTAGGCTATGTTTATTAATTAATAATAAATTTAAAAATTAATTTATATTTACAATATTAATACTATTACTACTAATAGCTGCCAATATTATTTGAGAGCAAACCACATGCCAGGCTGTCACTTTCACGTCTTAATGTATTTCTCACAACAGTTCATATGGACAGGACCTATTTTTTAAAATTTATTTAATTGAAGTATAGTTGATTTATAATGTTATGTTAATTTTTGCTGTACAGCAAAGTGATTCAGTTTTATATATATACACACACACACACAACCATACATTCTTTTCATATTCTTTTCCATTAAGGTTTATCACAGGATATTGAATATAGTTCCCTGTGCTCTACAGTAGGACCTTGTTGTTTATCCATCCTATATATAATACTTTGCATCTGCTAATCCCAAACTCCCAATCCATCCCTCCCCCACTCCTCTCCCTCTTGGCAACCGTGAGTCTGTTTCTGTTTTGTAAATAAATTTATTTGTGTCATATTTTAGATTCCACATAAAGTGATATCGTATGATATTTGTCTTTGTCTGATTTACATCACTTAGTATGATCATCTCTAGGTCCATCCATGTAGCTGCAAATGGCATTATTTCATTATTTTTTTTATAGTTGAGTAGTATTCCCTTGTATATATGTACCACATCTTCTTTATCTATTCATCTGGATCCTGACTGTTCTTAATCCCCACGTTACAGATGATGAAACTGATGCCCAGAGAGGTTCCATAATTTCCCCGGGTCACGTAGCTAATAATTCTCAGGATGTATATGGAAAATAAGACTAAGAGAGAGTACACCTGTCTGAGGAGGAAGGGAGGATGACACCCTAGTCTGGCTGTTTCTGGATCTTGTTCTCTCTCTACTGCACTAAATTTTTAAGGATGAATTTAGTGATCAAAGCTAAAGGGGGAAGCTGAGCTTATGACGTGACGTTTAAATTATTTCTGTTGTGGTGTAAGAGATAGTGTACGTACTAGAGGAAGGGTTGAAAGCTTTTGGAGGAAATGTCTGGTTTAAAGCCTCGAAGTGTAGAATATAGAAGCAAATCAGGTTTTTGTAAATGTGAAAAAATAGTTGACTTGGTAATCTTGACAACTTCAAGATTGTAAGAGATAACATAGAGGAGTGTGAAGTCACCTGCTAGTATGTAGGTGACTAGTAGCTTGGGATTGAGAAACTCTGAATATCTTCTCATCATGAAGAATAACAATTTCTTTGTGATAAAATTCCTCATCAATAACAAAAGGTCCAGAATAACACTCGGTTCACTTTCAGCAGGGCTGTGTTGAACTTTGGTATAAGCAGGGCTGTATCTGAAATACAGTTTAGAAAGTACTGTTTTCATGCAGCTTCCTGTTTTGTTGGAGGCATTAAATACATTTGTGTAAAACCGTTACCAGTTATGCCAGGCAGCATAGGATGAAGTGCCAGAATGAGTAGGAGACAGTACGCGTTTTACGAGATCAGAGCCAGGAGACTTGGGCGGCCCTGAGTAGTCAGGGACTGTGACAGGGTAGGGACGTTGGCTTAAGCTGGGTGCAGAGGAGGGGATGGGCTGGGGCCATGTGCCGTGCGCCTGATGTACTGGACCACTAGGGTTTGCTGGAAGGAGACCAGGTTGGATAGAAATGGTGAAGCCACACCTGAAACTAACACAACATTGTCAGTCGACTATGTTTCAGTAAAAATTAAAAAAAAAAAAAAAGAAAGAAAGAAATGGTGAAGCCAGGTAAGAAGCAGATGTGATGGGTTAGCCAAGGATGTCATTGGAAGTTTTTGAGGACACAAGCAACGTAACTGGCATTTTAGGAAGAACTGTGAATTTCACACATAGGCATTAAGGAACTGGAAGTAACTATATTGAGAATTCTATGAAGGGACTGACTGTGTTTGCTGAATGAGGGAACCTACAGGGAGGGGACTACAGGGGCCTCTGTCTTAGTTCTTTCCTTTGTTTTGTAGCAGGTACTCAGATGGAGTTGGAGAATGCCTGCTGATCAGACTATAGGTTGGAAGGATACTTAGTGTAATAAATAGATCAAGAAAGCTGGACCTCTAGTCTCATCAAAAAGACAGAACTTAATGGTGGACAATGTAAAGTTCTGCTCAAAGAGTGAAAAATTTCCCTGTAGGACACAGAAGGTCTGGTGGGGCAGCGATTCATGCAATCAGAGCTGGGGGGTCCTGCTGACTGCAGATTGACAACAGTGATGCACCTGCATGCAGTCTCAGGCCGTCTTAGCAGAGCTGAATATGCTCTGGTCAGCCCACATCCAGGGTGTTTTGTTCAGGTCATGACAGTGAGTTTTAAGGGACAGTCAAAAGGAAAGTGACCACAGGAGGCAACCATGATGGTAAGCGTCTGGAAACCATCTCTCGGATGAGGGATGACAGAGACAAGTGGGGAAGGTGGCTTTGAGAAGAGAGGATTACAGAGAAATGTGTTTTCAGATATTGACAGGGTAGTCATATAAGAAAGAGTGCAGTTTGGGGTTTCTTTGATCCAAAGATCATGAATACTTTCAAGTTTGAAGATTTAAATTCAGTATAAAACCTCTCTCTAAACATCCGCAGTGCCCAGTAATAGGCATTCAGTTAAGTGTTTTTTGATCTAAGGATATATTATTAGTTTCTGATGGCTGCTGTAACAAATTACACACACTCGGTGACTTAGAGCAATGAAACCTATGCTCTCACAGTTCTGGAGGGTAGAAGTCTGAAATCAGTTTTTCTGGGCTGAAATCAAGGTGTTAGCAAAGCCATGCTCCCCCCAGAAGCTCTCGGGGAGAATTCCATCCTTGTTTCTTTCAGGGTCTGGTGGCTCCAGCATTCCCTGACTTGTGGCCACACCATTCTAGTCTGCCTCCGCGGTCACAGCGCCTCCTCCTGGTCTATGTGTGTCAGGTTCCCAGTACCTCTCTCTTTTTAAATTTTTATTTATTTATTTATTTTATTTTATCTTATTTTTGGCTGCATTGGGTCTTTTTCGCTGCACGGGCTTTCTCTAGTTGTGGCAAGCGGGGGCTACTCTTCGTTGCGGTGCGCGGGCTTCTCATTGTCGTGGCTTCTCTTGTTGCAGAGCATGGGCTCTAGGCGCGTGGGCTCAGTAGTTGTGGCATGCGGGCTCTAGAGCTCAGGCTCAGTAGTTGTGGCGCACGGGCTTAGTTGCTCTGCAGCATGTGGCATCTTCCCGGACCAGGGCTTGAACCCGTGTCCCCTGCATTGGCAGGCAGATTCTTAACCACTGCACCACCAAGGAAACCCTCCAGTGCCTCTCTTTTATAAGGACGCTTGGAATTGGATTTCGGGCTCACTGGGATAATCCAGGATAATCTTCCCATTACAAAATTCTTAACACATCTGCAAAGACTCTTTTCCAAATAAGACAACATTCAGTTTCCAGGGATTAGGACCTGATATCTTTGGGGCCACGATCATCCTATTACATATGAACTATTAAAACTGCCTGGTGTGAAGTCAACCATGGTTTCATGGGACAGGCACTCCCCAGCCGTTATGAAATTTCCACCAAAATCCTGTGGAGACGTAGTTAGAGTCTATCAGAGATGGAACAGAAATGGTTCATGCATTGGTTGGAGGGTGGACTAGGTGGTGTCAAAGATGCTTTCCAAGCAGACCAAGATGATATAATCATATCATTTGTTTAGAGCAGTGGTCCCCCACCTTTTCGGCACCAGGGACTGGTTTCTCGGAAGACAAGTTTTCCACGGTCGGGGGGATGGGGGGATGTTTCAGGCCGTAATGGGAGTGATGGGGAGTGATGGGGAGAGGCAGATGGAGCTTCGCTCCCTCGCCTGCCTCTCACCTCCTGCTTTGTGGCCTGGTTCCTAACGGGCCGCAGACCGGTACCCGTTGGGGATCCCTGGTTTAGAGGACAAGATGTGCGAAATACTAATTAACAGAGATAGACCAGAGATTTATTTTTATATTTTTAAATTGTTGGAAATAATTTTATGCTTTAACAAGTTGTAAAAGTAAAAATAGTACAAGGAACCCTGCCCTGGTATGCTCTTTACCCAGATTGACTCTTGTTGACATTTACCCTGTTTTCTGTATCATGACCCCGACACGGTGTGCGTGTGTGTGTACTTTTTTATCTGAACCATGTGGGGGTAAGTTCTATACCCCATGGCCCTTTCCCCCTCAATACTTCAGCATTTCCCAAGAGTAGGGATGTTTTTTCATAACCACACATTTACCCACTTCATAAAGCTACGCTGCTTTACAGTCTGTTTTCTATGCCCCAGTTTTGTGGTTGGTCCTTTACACCATTTCCCCAGGACAGCGTCCAGGTCATGGTCAGCGTTGTATTTAGTTGTCATGTCTCTTCATTCTGCTTTAACTGGGAACAGTTTCACAGCCCTTTTACAGACTTTTATGACATGAGCATTTTTGAAGACTACAGAGCAGGGGTTTATTTATAGAGAATGGAGGATGAGTTAATAGTAAAATATATTTTGAACTTAAATCTATTTTATGACAAGAAGACAAACCTTTTTTTCCCAGGGAGAGTCATTTAAGTAGTTACAAGTGATTTTAGTGTTTTTTGATATAGTAGTGAATTACCTTTTCAAATTAAGAACACCAAAATTTGACTAATTTCATCAGATAACTTTAGTTCCATCTTGTGGTCAATTATAATTTTTCTTCTTTTTGATTTTCTTATTGTTATTATTATTACTTGTGCTCCCAACACTGCCATTTTAAATGTTTAGGCTGTGCACGTGCTGGACAGGATGCATAACGTGGGTTGTCTGGTTGAATCCTTGTTTAACCAGTGACATTTGGGAAGCTCAGGGAACACCGTTAACCTGCCCAGCATGAAGGGGCTGGAATGTGGCAGAGCTGAGGGTCAGTCCTTGGTCCTTCTGGGGCCACAGAAAAACTCTGTCATCCTGCCCCATTTTGCCTCAGTAGAGTCACAGGGCTAAAAAATGATCAAGAAATGAAGACACAGAAGTAGGGGTAAAGCACTATGCTGAGGTACGTTGCTGCTTTCCTCAGTTCTCATCTCTCCCAGCATTACTTCAAGTCTTTGCCATGATGGTTCAGCCATAAATTTTTATTTGCATTCTTCTCTAATCAATACACTTTGCAAGAATTTAGAGATATAGATTAAAATATATGAAAAAGCCAAGCAGCATTCCTGAAGGTGACAGTTTAATCAGAGAAGGGCACTTGACTAAGGCATTTTTCAAAGAAAAAATTACACTTTGATCAGCAGTGCTGACACCTCCTAAGTCATGTTATATAGGGCTTTAACTCAGCGCACGCATTCTTTTTTTTTTTTTTTTTTTTGCGGTACGCAGGCCTCTCACCGTTGGGGCCTCTCCCGTTGCAGAGCACACGCTCCGGACGCGCAGGCTCAGCGGCCATGGCTCACGGGCCTAGCCACTCTGCGGCATGTGGGATCTTCCCGGACCGGGGCACGAACCCGTGTCCCCTGCATCGGCAGACGGACTCTCAACCACTGCGCCACCAGGGAAGCCCCAGTGCACACATTCTGTAGTGGGTGGATTTCAGCAGAAGACTTGGCTTGTTGTTTATACTGGACTCCAAGCCGCATGAGGACAGCCTTGTGTTTGTCTCACTAAACAGGGCTTCTCAGCCCCAGTGCAGTGCCTGATACACTGTTTCCCTCAGATCCCTGAGGAATTTTTTGCTGCATGAGTGAATCTGAAACCAGATGAAACTTTCCCTCCCTAGTTTATAATACAGAACTATGACTACTGTGATGGGAAAGTAAAAAGTGTTGCTTTGTTGGGAGTGAGATAAAAGTTAGTCTGGAAGAAAAATAAACCTGTGATGACTTCCTTCTTTTAAAGCTGAAGATACCTATTGGGCTACAGGGACAGAAACTGAGGCCCCAAGTCAAACAGGAGTATCGTCAGCACCATGTTTTGATCATCCTTCTGAGGCCTCTGCTTGTTTTTTCCATGGCATAATTCAGTTTCTCCATTCGTGTTGGTGGTAGGAAGTTTACTCATATTAATAGATGAGATTAATGTATTTATCTAAGGTTAAATACATATAAATAAATAAATACATATAACAAAAATATAATATAATAAAAATAAATTAAATACATATGAATAAATAAGAATACACATAATAAAAGTATAATATAAAAATAAATTAAAGGCATATAAATAAATAAGTAAAAAAATAAATTAGCTTTGCCATACTTACCCACCGCTATTTTCCTCAGTTCAGAATTTAGCAGGTATTGGCTAGAGCTAGATTTTCCTCACTTGGGAATTCTCTAATAATATACTGATAATATTAGTAGATTCTCTGTAGCCTTATTGCAGGTAGGGAAGGAAGAAGAAATCTTTTCCTTCTACGCTTCTACGTTCTTGGTTGGGCTGTAGAACAAAAGACAGATTAATAAGAGAAAAGCATACAGATGTATTTCATAAGAGTTTTGTGTGATCCAGGAACCTTCATGAGGAAATGAAGACCCGAGGAAACCGTTAAACCTGAGTGTTTTTAACACTAGATTTGATGCAGGGTAGAGGGTCCTGGGAAAATGTGACAGGACAGAAGGGTGTGAGCTGAGAGTAATAAACTGGGGAAGCTTAGGAAGGCCTGTCTGTTCAGATTCTTGTCACCTGCAGAGATAAGGATGTTCCTTTCCTCCAGGTACAGGGAGGGCACCTCTCACATGAGGGTCTCATGACCTGCTCAGAGGAGAGGGGGGTGGGGGGAATGACAGAGCCCTGCCAGCACCTGCTGTTTCCCAGCTCCTTCAGCTTAAAGAAAACATTCAGTCTGTCCAGGTGCCCTGTTTGGGGTAGTGTATCCTGAGCCCTGTCATGCAGGTGTGGCTAGGTTTCTTTGAAGGTTATCTAAGATGCTCCTTTCCATAGAATCTAACAGAAAGCCCTGTTTCCGGGCCCTGGTCAGTGTTTGCTGTGCTGCAAACCTGAGGGAAGATTCAGAAACTGGTTTAAAAGGGGCTGATAAGGAAGAGAAGTAGGAGGCAGAAACCAGTGATGAGAGAGCGCAGAGGGGCTGTGCTCTGCAGGGTGGGTAGGGGAGAACTTGACACAGAAAGTGGTCGGGGTGTCAGGGGCTGCGATGGGTCACATTGGTCTGGCCTAGGAGGTTGGAAACAGTTGCCTATATAATACAGTCATTTGATCAGAAGCCGTTGGAGCTGGGAAGACTATTGTGTACGTCTAAAAGTGCTAAACTAAATGCCAATGACCTGGGCTGTGGATTCACAGTGCTAACGTATTCTGACACTGATGTCCGCTTAAAGAATTTCTTTTTTTCCCTTCTTCCAGTTTTATTGAGATATAATTGACGTACAGCCCTGTATAAGTTTAAGGTGTGCAGCACAATGTTTTGACTTGCATACATCATGAAATAATGATCACAATAAGTTTAGTGAACATCCATTGAATCATACAGATATAAAATAAAAGGAAAAAAATTTTTTCTTATGATGAAAAGTCTTAGGATTCACTCTTAACAATTTTCATATATAACATACAGCAGTGTTAATTACGTTAATCATGTTGTACTTTACATGCCTAGTATTTGAGAGTTTTGTTTAATTGAGATGATTGACGTGTGGTCATAGGCTCAATTCAGTGCAGGTTTTTAACTGTTCTTTTATCTGTTAAGGATTCACGTGTGTATTAAAGCTACACCACCCTAAGTGATCATGAAGGGTATAAAGCTGGTAACAGCTGTGGAATCTAACAAACCTAAGTTTAAAGATGCACAAATTTGGTCAAGTAATATGACTTTTTTTTTTTTTTGCATACGCAGGCCTCTCACTGTTGTGGCCTCTCCCGTTGCGGAGCACAGGCTCCGGACGCGCAGGCTCAGCGGCCATGGCTCACGGGCCCAGCCGCCGCGGCATATGGGATCTTCCCAGACCGGGGCACGAACCTGTGTCCCCTGCATTGGCAGGCGAACTCTCAACCACTGCGCCACCAGGGAAGCCCTAATATGACATTTTTAAGGCTCTGTGTCCTTAGTTGTAAATTAGTTATTTACATTTACCTGACAGGTCAACTCAATTACTTTATAATCTTGAAAGTACAAATATACGGACAAATATCTCTCTTATTGATGATTTCCCTAAGTCTTCACGTGCTCTTGTCACTTCACTTGAATAGTTCCCCTCAAATGACGTGTTCTAAGGAGTTTTCATATTATTGGTTCAATTTATATCACATTAGTCTAGGTTAATGTTTAATCTTTCACTTATGATGTATTCATGTAAGACGTTCACTTTTTTAATTTTAATTTTTTAAGTTTTTAAAATTTTATTGAAATATAGTTGATTTACAGTGTTGTGTTTCTGCTGTACAGCAAAGTGATTCAGTTATACATATATATATTCTTTTTCATATTCTTTTCCATTATGGTTTATCCGAGGAGATTGTTTTTGGTTCCCTGTGCTGTACAGTAGGACCTAGTTGTTTACCCATCCTGTATATAATAATTTGCATAAGATGTCCACTTTTAACAACTTTTTTTTTACCTATTTTATTTTCAATTAAAAGAGGGATACGGGGCTTCCCTGGTGGTGCAGTGGTTGAGAGTCCGTCTGCCGATGGAGGGGACACGGGTTCGTGCCCCGGTCCGGGAAGATCCCACATGCCGCAGAGCAGCTGGGCCCATGAGCCATGGCCGCTGAGCCTGCGCGTCCGGAGCCTGTGCTCCGCAATGGGAGAGGCCACAACAGTGAGAGGCCCGTGTACTGCAAAAAATTTAAAAAAAAAAAAAAAGAGGGATACGTTTCACAAATGAAAGTAGCAAAAGATCTACCTTTTTTAGGATTTTCCAACGAAATGTGTATGATATGGTATACAGGAAATACAGAGCGTTACTAAAGTGCTGTTGCTTAATATTTACGCATGGTATTGAGATGCATTTGTGACAGAATCAATAACTGAAATAAATGTAAGAACATCTACCAGCATAATATGGACAAGAATATATTTTTATTTTAATTACTTCCTCACAATGCATTTTATTCATTCATTGCCAAAATTTTCCAATTCCATTGGAATGAAAACAAAATTGATCCAGGAGTATGCCAACCTTTACGTGTCCATTATAGGGGTATGGGAAATGATATTTATTGGCAACCAATAGGTCTTTTAAAATTTTTTTTAAAAATTAAAAAAATTTTTTTGACTGCGCCATATGGCATGCGGGATCCTAGTTCCCTGACCATGGATAGTTCCATGTCCCCTGCAGTGGAAGTGCAGAGTCTTAACCACTGGACCACCAGGAAATTCCCCCCACATGTCTTACATTAGGAACTTTTAAATATATTATTTTATGGCTTTCATACCTGCTTAAAGAGTTTCTTTTCAAAATTGTTCAAGTACTCTTGTTTGTGATTTAAAAAAAACTCTCACGGAAATATACTACTAGTTTTCAAATAAAGTTTAGGGACACCGTGGCATTTGGGATCAGATCGTTTTTTGATACTACGCGTTTACAGTCCTTCACATATGTCAGTCATTTTTAGAGAACTACATTTCCCCATGTGGTTGAACTAGGGTACTGGGCTGCCCTTGATGCAATCTAGTGCTTGTCCTGATATACGGATGTTAAGAGCTTAATTAAGTCCTGAGATCAAGGAGCCATAACACACTAGAGTGGCCCCCGGACTCCCATAGAGGTGTAGGTTTCAAACATTGCTCTGTTTCTCTGTTCATTTCTTACACTCCCCCCGCCATTTCCCCAGAGGCCCAGTGCGTGAGTGTGTCCTCCTGACTCTTCGCGTTCCATCCTGGACTCCCAGGGTAGCTGGTCTCTGTGAGGGTCTGGGGGAAGCCCTGATGGAAAAGACTGATGGGCACCAGATTCATTGCAGTCCATAAATATGTCTATGGTGGAATCTCAGATAGGCTGGAGGAAAACAAATGCCTGGGGGTAGGGCGGGTAGGAAGGCAGCATAGAAATAAGCTAGTCATGCCTGTAGTCTGTCCTGGTGGGTGGTTTTTCTAAGCTAGTCCTACTTGTTGCAACATCTTCCCTCACTGTGCTGTGGAGCCCAGAGGAGGTGGTGCAGTGTGGTGGTTGAAAGCACGGGCCCTGGACTGAGCTGCTTGGGCTCACATGCTAGAGATGTGTGACCTTGAACCTATTTTTTTTGTGTGTGTGTGGATTTATAAAAGCCTCTCCCTCTTTTTATTTTTATTTTAAAAAATTAAATTGAAGTATAGTTGATTTATAATGTTGTGTAAGTTTCAGGTATACAGCACAGTGATTCGGTTGTACGTGTGTGTGTGTGTGTGTGTGTGTATAAAATTAACTTTGAACCTTTCTAAGTTTCTGTTTCCTCATCTGTAAAACAGAGAATAGTGCCCTCTTTAGAGACGTTTGAGATCATCAAAGAGCTTCAGGTTTGTACTCCTCTCTTCCATAACAGTGGCACTGGTGGTCCTGATGTTTGCGTTTTTATGGGTTTGAGTCATATTATTGCCTATATATTGACAAGAGAGGACGGCCAGTATGTACAGGGGCAGTGTTGTTTTTCTATTACGGTGTTGGATGCCAGTTAGATGGTGAACTCTAAATAAGAGAGTGTGTTTTTCATGGTCTGGCTGAGGCCCGTGCTAATACCTTTTTCCTTCCTGTGGGTATGGCAGTTGAGGTGAGATGCTGTGAGTGTTGGCAGCCCACTGTATTATTTGTGTGCTATCACATCCCTGGTTGAGTTTAGCCTAGATAAAGTAATCCACAGAGCAGTGCTTTAAAATCTCCAAAAAACAGTACTACTTAATAAATTCTTAAAGAATAGTGTAAAAATTCCATTTCTTAGATTTAAGTACAGTTATACCAAAAAGATATAATATAGGTGCCCTGACAGTTTCTATAAGTAGAAATGTTTCCTATAGATCTGTTGTCCAAGTTAATGAGTTTCAGGGTTATCCTTTTTCTAATCTCACAATATGTTATTGTTCCCAAATGTTTTAAACATCTAACTCTTATTATACATAAGCTTAAAAAACTTAAGAAGCCGTATTTGCAGACACTTTGATGTTACTGAGCATTGTATATAACAGAACAATTTTTAAAAGTCAAGGTATAGTTGATGTACGATGTTATGTAAGTTATAGATGTACAAAATAGTGATTCACAATTTTTAAGGGTTATACTCCATTTATAGTTATCATAAAATATTGGCTGTGTTCCCTGTGTTGTACAGTATATCCTTGTAGCTTATTTATTTTCTACATAATAGTTTGTACCTCTTAATCTCCTACCCCTATCTTGCCTTCTCCCCTTTCCTCTCCCCACTGGTAACCACTAGTTTGTTCTCTACACCTGTGAGTTTATAATAGAGCAGTTTTAATGTTTCTTCTTGGTTGTTAAATTCCAAACTTTTGTCTTGTAAATTAATTTCTGATTAAGACTTTTCTTGCTGGATTTAAAAATTAATTTTCCAGAGTTGACAAGATCAAATAAAAACATATATATATTTTTTTCTGTGCAAAGAGCAGCATTTTTCAAACCAGCTTCCCAGGGACACCAGTGTTGTGAGATGCCTTGTGGGGATAAAAAGGTTTCCTTTGCCAAGAGTTTGGAAAGCAGCCTTCCCAGATTGAAGAGATTTACAGTACATATTAGCATATTAAAGACTGAACTTTTGTGGTAAAGAACCCTGTTAAATCCAGTGTTTCACAAATTCACTTGGTCATGGATTCTTTTTATCAAAGAATATCTATTAACATCCCTTTGAGAAATCCTGCAGGAGAATTTTGGAAATGACTGCTTTTAAGCAAGTTTAATTAATTTTGTGTTAATTCGAATCCCAGATTTGGACAGGATCTAGTTAATTTGGTTGTCATTGCAGGAATGTTTTCTCACAGCCTTTCTTATGGGTCATTGGTTTTCTAATTTATAGATAACTTACACTTTTGGTCTACTTGAGTTGTAGCTGAGCTATGTCTTTCATTGCCCAGAATTTGTCTATTATAACTCTCACCCTCTTATCTTGGGACAGCCCCTCAGAATGGTATAAAACACATAGGTCAGCTCTTAAATATGTGAAGAAATTATTTTGTCCCTTTCTTAAAACTTTTCTGTCAATACTTCCATCTCCTTTATTTCATTTTTATATGATAGGATTTTTGTCATATCTTTCTTTTTCTAGCATGTTCTGTTTGAGTTTTTACTTTTGAAATTGTTAAGATCCTTGAGTTGAAGGCAGAAAATGAGTTGAAGGAAAGTCTACCCAGTAATCACAGCTGTATAACAAGAGCGTGGGCCAAAGTTATCTACTCCATGTGTCAACTCCTTTTACATTATCTGTGACCTTCCACCTCCCTACCTTAGTATGTGTTGACCTGTTTACCTGTTTACTTACCTTTACGGATTTTTTCTCCTTTGTCGAAGGATAACTCCTTTAGTCTTAACCATTTTCCAGTTTTTCTCCAAAGAACAAGTACTGATTTTATTTTCAGAAAAGAGCAAGATAATGTTATTTTGTAAATCTTAGTCTTTTCCACTCTGAATTTGCTATGGGAAGGGAAGGCAATTGGATAATTCATCTCCTTTGCAGGAATGGCCTGATAATGACTAATGTGTTGCTATTCCTAAGGGTATTTGTGTTTCAAATATCTTGGTGATAGTTCTGGTGGGAGGTCTGCAAATATGGCCTGAGGGCCAAACCAGGCCACAACCTGTCCTTTGGAACAGCCCATGAGCTAAGAATTATTTTTACATTTTTAAAGAATTGAAAACAAATCAAAAGAGGAATATTATTTGGGTACACATGAAAATTATATGAAATTCAAAATTCATTGTCCATAAATAATTATACTGAACCCAGCCAGAGCCATTCGTTTATGTATTATTGTACCACGTGACCCTTAAATCCAAAAATATTTAACGTCTGGCTCGTCACAGAAAATATTTGTGGAGCTCTATCTCTGGGTGAGGTTTTGTATATATTTAGGGTAAGATTTTGTGTGTATTCACTTTCCTCCAAATCCATTTGTGAAGATGGCTTTCTTTTCCTACATGTAAGGCCAGCTATGGTTCTGTGAATGTAGTTTTATACCATAGCTGCAGTGACCTGAAACAAATTAGACTGCCAGATATTTCTCCAGCAGAGATGGTTTATTCAAGATCTGCAGACAATTGCAGTTCAGGGCCTGCAGCCTTGGGGAGCAATGTGCAAGTCCCCACATGGCCAGGGAGGGAGCTGCTTTTATAGAGTGGAAAGGAAGGTGGGAGGGCTGTAATTAACAAAGAGTCCATGGCTTTTCATTGGCTGAGCCTTCGCCAGCAAGGAAGATAAGCCTTCTTTCTGTTGGGCTCTGCTGTCATCACAGGGCTTGAGAGCTCCTTCTGCTGGTCTCCTGACTCTATTTAGTTGAGGTTTTTGTTTATTAATTTTTTTACAGCTCCTTTGCTGAATGTGCTTCTCTCTTTCATTTACTTAACAAAATGGTATTTGAAAAGGCCAGCTCAGTACATTGCTCTATTTCTTAGGCAAAATTTTCTTTCTGTGATAATCCTCTTTGAGTCAAGATGTAGTCATGAAAGATACACCCACTTCAAATAAGAGTTTAGTAAGTAAGCTGATGAAAAGCCGAGAAAATGTGTCCCTTGTCCCTCAAATTAGATGTTTCCCAACTAGATCACTGGGTAGCCCTTTAAATTTGACTATTCCATTTACTCTTTGCTCTTCTAAGATAGATTCTCCTTTTTCGTTTAGATGAAAGGTTTTGTAGTGGTTGGCATTGCCAGCTTTTCCAGCTTTATTAGTATTATGATTAGTCCTTTTATTTAATTAAATATTAATTATTTTTGGAACTTTTTTCAATAAATACAAATTATACATGCTTTTAAATGTATTTCTGTTGTGTGTACTTCCAGATTAGAACAGTCTGACATCCTGTCCTATATTCTGGGCACTGTTATTAATTCCTGTTGAATTGTGATGAGTGTAAACATGTCCCATGTGCAAACATTTCTGCCACTCAGTAACTCAAAGGGAATGTGAGTTAAATATTTTTAAGAGCAGCTTTTAGGAGATATATTTTACATACCATAAAAATCACTTTTTAAAAGTGTATATAAAATTGAATGATTTTTAGTAAATTTATAGAGTTGTGACATCATCACCAGTCTAATTTTAAAGCACTTCCATTGCCCTGAAAAGAAACATTGTGCTCATTTGCTTTGTTCTTCCCACTCCCCTCAGCCCTAGGAAACCACTGATATCTCAAGAGATTTGCCTTTTCTGTATATTTCACATAAATAGAATCATTATGATATGTGTTTTTTTGGCTCTGGCTTCTCCCACTTAGCATTGGGTTTTTGTTGTTGTTTTGCTGTTGTTGTTTTTCGATGTTTGTCCATGTGGTAGCAGGTATTCATTCATTTTTATTGTCAAGCAGTATTCCATTCTATTCATATATCACGTTCTGTTTTTCTGTTTAACAGTAGATTGACATTTGGGTTGTTTCCACTTTTTGGCTATTATGAACAATGCTGCTATAAACATAAGCATACAAGTCTTTGTATGAACACATGTTTTCATTTATCTTGGATATTCATCTAGGAGTGGAATTGCTGGGTCATTTGGTAAATCTAGTTAACAGTTTAAAAAACTGCCAAA
Organism: Orcinus orca; assembly: GCF_937001465.1. Lineage (NCBI taxonomy): Eukaryota > Metazoa > Chordata > Mammalia > Artiodactyla > Delphinidae > Orcinus > Orcinus orca. The sequence continues at coordinate 62,480,485 of NC_064568.1, forward strand.
CTATTTTCCAAAGTGGTTGCACCATTTTGTATTTCTACTAGCAATGTGTGAGGGTTCTGGTTTCTCTAAATCCTTGCTAATACTTGTTCTTGTCTGTCTTTTTGATTTTAGCTATCGTGTTTCTCTAACAAGTAATGACATTTAGCCTCTTTTCATGTGCTTATTGGCCATTTGTGTATCTTTGGTGAAGTATCTGTTCAGATCTTTGCCTATTTTTTAGTTGGGTTATATGCCCTCTTATTACTGAGTTTTCTTTTATCACTTATGCTTTTGGTGTCATTTATAAGATATCTTTGCCTAAGCCAAGGTCGCAAAGATTTACTTGTATGTTTTCATCTAACAGTTGTATAGTTTTAGCTCTTATATTTAGGTCTCTGATCCACTTTGAGGAAAAGGTCCAAATGAATCCTTTTGCACATAGATATTAGTTTCCCAGCGTCAGTTGTTGAAAAGATTCAACACTGAATTGCCTTTGTTCTTTCATCAAAAACCAGTTGTCCATAAATGTGTGAGTCTATTTCTGGATTGGGTTCCATTGATGTATATATTTTTACCAAAAACTTTTTTAAAAGATTCTTTACTAAGTCTTGAAATTTGATTTATATGAACACCATTCTGTCATTGGTCATTTATCACACCAATTTAGATGGGTCAGGGGGAACACTTAGAAGACTTGGTGTTCAGGAATGGCGGTCTCCCTCTGCGTGTTAGTCCTTCAGCAGCATTTATTTAGCTCCACCTGTGTGATAGGGCACGATGCCAGGTACTAACTCTCACAGATGCTGTGGTGGGCCTTGCAGGCAAAGACAAATCCCCTGCTGGGAAGTAGGTGGTGGAGTTCATAATTTTATTTCCTGAGTTTCTCTTTTTTCCCCATCACTGGGCAGGCACTCAGGGGCCCACAGCCGAGGGCAAGGTTAAGGTCACAGGCAAAGTACAGATGACTAATCTTTTATTTATTGAACAAAACTTCTTTGACAGTCTACTGTGTGAAAGGTAATGTGCAAAGCATGAGGCATTTATAGTGAGGCCCTAAGACACAGCTCTGTCCTTTTAAGGGGCTTATGCTTGTGTATATCATATATGTAAAACTATTCTTTAAGGAAAATGATGATCGGTGTCTTGGTATAAACCAAGGAATGTGGGAGGGCAGAAGAGGGAAGCCTTCATGGTTTGGGCAACATTAGAGCTTGACCTTGAAGGAAAAGTAAGATTCAATAACTGTAGGAGGAATGGGACAGAACAGCATTTTGGGTAGAAGGAATAACCATGAAGCAAGCAGAGAAATACCACCGACAGTGGGGGCTTTGAGAATATGACCTCAACTATTCAGCCAACATTCCTTTCAAATTCTCTTAGCTTTTGGGACTGGACATGCAGCTGTCCTGTTAAGGCATTGGGACCTACATGTCCTGCAGTGTACCCACAGCTGTGTCCTGGGTTCACCTTTGGAAATGTGGCCCCTGATTTGCTAGGTGGTACCTGGTTCCAGCCTACTCTTGGTGAAATGTGTCTGTTTAAAAGAGAGGATGCTCAGAACAGGGGCTGGAGGGGAAATAGTGTCCACTTAGATTTTAGGCTTTAGTATGAGATATACATGGGCATCGCCTCTGATTCTGGTCGTGAACACCTGCGTGGAGTAGCCGCTGAGCATTTGTGGTCTATGAGTCTCTGTCGAACAGGTTGGCATCTGGAAATTTGGCAAAATTGTAATGTCGTTTAGGAGATTATCACTTTTTAAAAATTGAAGTATAGTTGATTTACAATGTTGTGTTAATTTCTGCTGTACAGCAAAGTGATTCAGTTTTACATACATATACCTTCTTTTTTTTAATAATTCTTTTCCATTGTGGTTTATCATAGGACATTGAATATAGTTCCCTGTGCTATACAGTAGGACCTTGTTGTTTATCCATTCTATATATAAAAGTTTACATCTGCTAACCCCAGCCTCCCACTCCATCCCTGGGAGGTGATCACTTTGATGAAATTGATGGCATCTTTGCAAGTTTGAATCTTCCCACAGAAGATATAATTCTGTGGCAGAGATTCGTTTCAACAACAGCATATATAACATTTGTCAAAATTTTTTTTCATTAAGTAATTAATGGAATAATCCAGTATTTATGATTCCCTCCAAACATATCTGTTTCCTAGATATGTTTAGCAGTGGTTTTAGTTTGGAAAATATAAATCATGGTACTGGGGGCCTTGGAGTTTCATCTGGATTTAAGAAAACATTTTAACAGGCAAGAGGTTTTAGGCATTAGCATGGATGAGAGCAGAGACAGAGGAATTGCATCGTCTGGGGGTGTCTTTAAAAATAGTTTCCGTGTTCATCTCCCCATTGCAGTTGTCTTGGTCATAATCCCGGGTTATTTCAAAGGTTTAATGAAGAGGATGCAACCAGTTGTTCTCAGTTGTTTACTTGTAAGGACTTGAGGACATGGGCTTATGTTTAAAGAAGAGTGAATTAGTTGCATGTAAAGTATCAGAGAGCATCATGGTATTAAGGCCTCAGAACTATAAAATGTGCTCCTGAGAGACCCCTGAGATTTTCCATTCCTTGAGACTTCAAAAGACATGAAGCAACCATTTGTGTCATCCCCCTTTGGAAGTCTCTCGCCCAGTGTTCTGAAAGCGACGAGGGAAGTGCCCATGTTGGTGTGACCAGAAGGCAGCCCTGCTCACCGGCTCCCCCGCCCTGGCGCCTTACCCACAGTATCTGCCCTACTCTCTCCACGAGGGTCCCGCTTCCTCCCCAGCCTGCAGCCTGACTCATGTTATAACCATTCCAGCAAGTGGCACACAAGTGGCTAGTCATCCTCCATGAAGGAGAAGTTAGTCCTTGAGGGCTCAGTTGGTTCTTGGCTTTTCTGTGTGCCCTGTGATTGTGCTTCTTTTTGCTATAAACAGCTATGTTGTAAAAGGTATTTTATTCATTTAAAAAAAATTTTAAATTGAAGTATAGTTGATTTACAATATCATGTTAGTTTCAGGTGTACAGCACAGTGATTCAGTTTATATATATCTATATATATATGTAGATATGTATATTCCTTTTCAGATTCTTTTCCCTTATAGGTTATTACAAAATATTGAGTAAAGTTCCCTGTGCTATACAGTAGGACCTTGTTGGCTATCTATTTTATGTATAGTAGTGTGTACATGTTAATCCCAACCTCCTAATTTATCCCTCCCCCACACCCTTTTCCCCTTTGGTAACCGTAAGTTTGTTTTCTATGTCTGTGAGTCTTTTTCTGTTTTGTAAATAAGTTCATTTGTATCATTTTTTTAGATTCCATATTTAAGCAATATTGTATGGTATTTGTCCTTCTCTGTCTGGCTTACTTAGTATGATAATCTCTAGGTTGCTGCAGGTGGCATTATTCCATCCTTTTATATACACACACACACACACAAAAACACACAACACCCCCCCCCCCATATCTTCTTTATCCATTCATCTGTTGATGGACATTTAGGTTGCTTCCATGTCTTGGCTATTGTGAATAGTGCTTCAATGAACATTAGGGTGCATGTATCTTTTTGAATGATGGTTTTCTCTGGATACATGCCCAGGAGTGGGATTGCAGGATCATATCGTAGCTCTATTTTTAATTTTTTAAGGAACCTCCATAGTGGCTGTTACCAACTTACATTCCCAGCAACAGTGTAGGAGGGTTCCTGTAAAAGGTATTTTACATGGTGCCAAAAGGAAAGAGGACAGTTCCTATTTGGGGCAAGTGTCTACTTCATTGTTGAATTACTGTGGAACAGGTTTGGCATTGACAGCCTGTAGGGCATTTGAAACAAGCCCCAAGGAGATGATTCAGCTCAAAAGTGTTCAGTAAGCAAAGTTTTTGTCACTCCCCTCTGTCCCTCTCCTGGACTCTTCTCTCCCCACTCAACAGCTGCTGAGGGTCCTCCTGCCCCCTCCTCAGTGTTCAAAGCTCTTACTCTGGACTGCTGGGTGCCCTGCGGTGCCTCCCTCCCCCTCCTCCAACCCCCAAAGTTATTCCTTCTTATCGCCAACCATGGTCGAGGCTTCTTTGAAATGGATAATAGACAGGTGTTAAGAAGAAAATCAGTCTGCTAAAGTGACTTGGCATTAAGGGGCAATGACTGGTATGTTTCTCTATTCCAGGAGCTGTCTTTATTTTCATCTGGGAACTGGATATATTTACCTGAATGCATCTCCAGTTTCTAATAATTAATCTGAACCTAACTTACGATGTTGGAGTCATTAAGTGGGGGTTTATTGAGGACATACACATTTTTTGAACTAGTTGTAAATTTTGGTCATGTCTGTAACCTAAATGAAAGTTTAAGAAAATAATTTTACATGATTTTTCTTGAAAAATATGCACAATTCTGTTTCAAAACTTTTCCAGTAAAAGCTAGAATTTGACAATACAGTGGAATCTGTTTAAAATGTTGGTGATAACGGAGCAGGACTTTGATACTGTAGCTATGGGTTACCTGTGTCAAACAGGCTCATTTTACATCCAGTTCTGTTTTTAGGACTTGACACATATGAGCTCATGTAGTGCATCACTGGTTTAAAAGTATTCGGCAGAGTTGTCATCATTTGTCTTGTTACATCACTGCAGTCACACATTTACGTTTATTTCAAAATTTAGTTTCATTGACTAGCTTATTAAATATTCATTAGAAGTAAGTGATTCTGATTCCCATTTTCCCAGCTTTTTCTTCCTTTTGCCCAAATTGTGAGAAGGTGAATGGGAAAGAGGTGAATATAAAAATGCCAGTGATTGTTACCTTTCCTTTTCCTTGTGTTATCATTGAAAACTGTTCTGATAGATTAGGATTTGCTGTGATTTCTTGAAGTGATAAATAGTTTAAAGAAAGGTTTATGTAAGTAGTGAGCTAGGAAGATATTTTATAAACTTTTAAAAGGAGAGGCCCACATCCTCCTGTCAAAACATCGCTGTATTTGACCCTCAGGACAGTCTTGGGCAGAGACATCCTTTAGTCTCATCTGAAAAAGCCCCCTCCTACCTTTTAAAGCCTACATGGAGTGGATGACGCTGATGTCTTTGTGAACCCATGCTCCTTTGTTTGACATTGTAGTATAGAGGTTGTTTAGACCACATCTTTTTTTTTTAAAATAAATTTATTTATTTATTTATTTTTGGCTGTGTTGGGTCTTTGTTGGTGCACGTGGGCTTTCTCTAGTTGCGGCGAGCGGGGGCTATTCTCGTTGTGGTGTGCGGGCTTCTCATTGGGGTGGCTTCTCTTGTTGCAGAGCGTGAGCTCTAGGCGCACTGGCTTCAGTAGCTGTGGCTCGTGGGCTCAGTAGGTGTGGCTCGCGGGCTCTAGAGCACAGGTTCAGTAGTTGTGGTGCACGGGCTTAGTTGCTCTGCAGCATGTGGGATCTTCCCGGACCAGGGCTCAAATCCGTGTCCCCTGCATTGGCAGGCGGATTCTTCACCACTGTGCCAGGAGGGAGGTCCCTAGACCACATCTTTAATGAAAATTAACTTCAAAAACAGTGGGCAGATACAAAATAATTAATATGCAGAGTAATTGATTTCTAAGTTCATTTTTCCCTTTCAATTACATTACTTATAAGTGTTTAGCATCAAGGCGTATACAGGTCTCCAGGCGATAAAAGATCCACAGGACAATGGGGAGACACATGCAAAAATAGATTTTTGTCTGTTTTCCTGTGGACTGAAGGGAAGACCTGGAAGGAAAGGTAGACCCAAATCAGACCAAACCAAACCAGAACCAGCCACCAAACCCCAAACAAATTGTTACAGAAAAGAGCTTCTTGCTTTAAAATTTCTAAAAATCGGAATCGCCTTTTGTAAAGGTTCCTACAACAATGGTGAAGCTGTACAGAAGAGAGTATAAGAAGTACCTGGGTGAAACCGTGACTAAAATGCCCCCAAATCATAAAGTGTTTATCAGTAAGAAAGATGCTCTTATTTTATTTAACAACCTATAGTTCTACCTTGTAGTGAAAGACTAGAGAAGACCTTGTTGTTTTTTGCTTGTTTTTTAATTGATTGTAGATCGTCAACCTGAAAGCTTAAAAGAGAAATCTTCTTTGTCCGAGAACTAATCAGGTCCAATATGGAGTGGACAGATTATTTGTGCTACTTAGGGCCAACACTGATTTGTTTAAAACTCTTCATTATTTTATTCATTAATACCCTATGATGTATGACGAATATCTTTATTTTATGGTTAAAAAACAGTGAAGGAGATAAGTTATGTATGGCCTTAATGCTGACCTAATATACTGCCTAGGAAAAAGCATGATCACCTTTTTATTACATCAGATAAAGATATTTCCCTTTTATATTTACCTGCACCAGTTTAGAATTTATTGTAATTTAGGAAGAGTCTGAGCTGTGGTTTTATTTTTTCACCATTCTTAAAGAAATAGTACTGAAATAAGTTTGTAATAACTGTTCAGATAAGGCACCTAAGCGAATACATTGTTTTGAAGCATTTCTGTGTATTTTTAAAGCATCAGTTTACTTATCAATAATTTATGTTGTAACATATTAATAGAGTAGGACTTGTAAGGAGCTCTCCCAGGAGAATGTGGTTGCTTATTTTTCCTGAGTGTGTTTGTTTGAAGTCAAAAAATTACATTGAAAAATGTTTTCACTTATAGTTTTCCCTGCAGCTGACTGTCCCCTTTCTCTCCACCTAAGGCAGTGAGGCGCTCTCACTTGGGACAAGCCTTCTTTTATTATTTATGCGGCTTTCTAAAGATAGGGGTTGTTTTCCAGAATACTGTGTCCTTCAGATGTAGGACTGCTTTAAGAGAGGCCTGGCAGTCCTTTCTGGCATTTTGCTCCTTGCTGCTGGGTTGGGAGGCATGCATTTTACCAAGTGGCCTCTGTTTGTTTCCCCCCGCCCCCGCTCCAGCCGAGATACCTTTCCTCCATCCTTGCCTACAGATTGGACCTTTGGGGGCTTTATCTGTGCTTCAGGTTTGCTCAAGATAGTTAGAAGGTTTATATTGGTCAGATACTGTGTCCTCATTCTGCGTGGAAGCCTTCAGTGGCTGTCTTTGCTTTGCTCAGGGAAGGTCTGTCCTTGTTCAGGTGGCAGGTCAAGCCCCCTCCACGCCCTGGCCCCCTTCCACCCTCATCCCCTACCTCATGTTTCCTTGGTTCACAGGTGCTTTCCTTCCCTGAAACTCACCCTACAGCTGCATGCACCCTCACCTGGCTCTTTGTTCTGGTTCTTTCTTCCGCCTGGAACACTCCCATCTTTGTGGGGGGACTTCTCAGACTCCAGACCCCTCTGTAAATTTCTGTCATCCTAGCCTGTGGGCCTCAAGAGGTGGCATGCTCTTATTCAACTTTGCACCCTTAGAAGTCAGTTGATACCCTGGCATATGATGGATGCTTACTAAATATTTGGTGACTTGAACTGAACTGCAGCTCCAGTTTAGGTATGGGAAGTATGGGAAGTAAAATTAGGTATGGGAAGTAAAATTTTTGTGGAATTTGTCTGGATTGACATCAACCACTGCAGAGTCAGCCTTTTGAGAAAGGTATCCTTGAACATTACATAAGCAGCTATATGATGATCTGATCTTCAAAGTTGAATTTGATTTAGCCCATGTAAAATCAGACAATTACAAGTTAACAAAATAAAAATTTTGAGTGGTATTTTGAACGGTTAAACCATTTAGATGATACAGACCTGGCATGATCTACTCTGTTCTCTATCAAAAATAAAACGGAAGTATTTAGTATGTCATCACCAGGACCTTGTTTGGAATCTCAGCCTAACCTCCTTCTACTTTTATTTCCCTTCCTTAGGAAACTTTTCTTAAGCAAAAGATGAGCGCCCTCTAGGGGTGAACTGTAGGTGCAATGCTGTACACATGTTTTAAAAAACTGCAAAATTCTGGAAGTATTGTATGAAATATAGAAAAGGATGCTTCATCCCTGTTACGTAACTCAAGTTATATAATTTAACCACAGAGTGTCTCAAAGTGCTTTCACGTTGCTCATCACTTCCTCGAGCACTGTTTATTCAGACAGTTTTTTGTCCCACAGGGAATATCCAAAATGGGAAGAAAGAATGTTTTATTAAAAAGTGAAAGCGGAAGGTTGAGACTGTTGGCAGTTTGCAGTCATCTGTGAAGGAAAGTTACCAGGCCAAATATCTATGACACAGACTTTGGACAAAATAAAAGGCTTTTCTGTGTCAGCTTAACTATTTAATCCCTTCCTTCTTTCATCCCCAGTTGATCACATGATCAGATATTTCTCTAGGACCCCAGTTATTTCCACGCAGTTCATCCATTACCACTCCTTCCCCATAATGTTAATTTTTTTCTTTTTTTCCATAATGTTGATATTTAATTTTTAATTAACATTCTCTTTTACCCTATTCTTTTGTGGTGAAGAAAATGAGGCATTACTTATAAAGCACTTAAACAGGGTTGGATGCCTAGTAATAACTCATCGTTTATATATTTTTGTTTATTTTTGTTAATACTGGTGGCATTTGTTTTATACAGAGTGATAAAGATGAGAATAATGGTATCTTACATTTATATAGTGTTTTTCATATACAGTATTTCTCTGGACCCTCAGAATGATCTTCTGAGACAGGAAAAACAAGCAATATTCCATGATAACCAATGACTCAGGATGTTTTAAAGCATTATAGAAGCTAAATTATTCTATTTATGTATTTTTTTCTAAAATTCTTAAGAAATTAAGCCAGAAGACTTAAGAGTAGCTTTCCATTTTACATATTTTCTCTTTTAAGTTGACACATTGATTTTTTTAAAACAATGACAATTTTATTTTCAGATCACAGAATTTTTGTTCTCTGATTTGAACTCGAGGCCTTCTGTTTTCAAACTTTCATTTTGCAGGTGAGAAAATTGAGGCTCAGAGAGTTTGGGCAGTTGGTACTAGTTCATGAGACCTATGGCAGAAACATAACTAAAATCCTATTTTTTTTCCCCTTTATAACATGTTTTCTCTTTTCCTAACGTGGTTTTACTTGGCATCATCGTCTTCTTCTCTAAACATGCCTAATTTGATTTTTCTTTATTGTTGCATAAATATGATGGTGGAAAAGGACACCTTGCTGTGGAAAGTTTCCCTGATGTAGATGGTTTGGTTCAATCTGGCAAGTTGTGAAATTGCTTTCCTGTGAAATATGTGTTCAGAATCATACCCATCTTTTTTTTTCTTTTATTGAAGTATAGTTGATTATAATGTGTTAATTACTGTTGTGTATCAAAGTGATTTGGTTATACATATAAATAGTTCTTTTTTTATATTCTTTTCCATTATGATTTATCATAGGATATTGAATATAGTTCTCTGTGCTATACTGTAGGACCTTCTTGTTTATCCATTCTATATATAAAAGCTTACATCTGCTAATCCCAAACTCCCAGTCCATCCCCCCACCAACCCTCTCCCTCTTGGCAACCACTAGTCTGTTCTCTATGTCCGTGATTCTGTTTCTGTTTCATAGATAGGCAACCACAAGTCTGTTCTGTATGTCTCTGACTCTGTTTCTGTTTCATTAGATAGGTTTATTTGTGTCCTCTTTTAGATTCCACATATAAGTGATAGCATATGGTGTTTGTTGTTGTCTTTCTGACTTACTTCACTCAGTATGACAATCTCTAGTTGCATCCATGTTGCTGCAAATGGCATTATTTTGTTCTTTTTTTATGGCTGAGTAATATTCTATTGTATATATGTACCACGTCTTCTTTATCCGTTCGTTTGTCGATGGACGTTTAGGTTGTTTCCATGTCTTGGCTATTAATCACACCCCATCTTTAACTGTCCTGAAGTGAGAAAGACAGAGGAAGTGCATGTGGATTGAAGTGTGACTCAGGCAGGCCTCAGTGGGTAAAGGGGACCAGAGCGCATGGCATACTCAACTCTGTGTGTTGGTTACTGCCCTGCGGGACCCCATCCTGACCGTGCACTTGTGACCTACTGTACCTTCTGAAGATGTCAGACGTGCACTATGGAGTTGTCTATTTTGAGGGATTCAGCAGCTGGCCAAGGGTCAGGAGCTGCATAATATTGTTTATATATATGTGATCTCTCATGTCCCTGCTCAGGCTCTTAGAGTTAGTCTGCTTTCTGGTTACACTGGAGATACATAGAGGAGTACATAGATTTAAATGCAGTGATGTGCATGAAATTCACAAGCTTAGCTCCTCTGCCTTGTTTTTTTAATTGAGGTATAATTGACAGATAACATTGTATTGGGTTCAGGTGTACATCATCATGATTTGATATTTGTATACATTGCAATATGATCACCACAAAACTCTGTAGTTACCATCCATCACCAGACAAAGTTACCTTTCAGGATTTATTCTCTTGGCAGCTTTCAAGTATGTGCTACGATATTATTGACTATAGACACCATGCTGTACGTTACATCCCCATGACTTACTTATTTTATAACTGGAAGTTGGTATGTTTTGATCCCCTTTGCTTGTTTTACCCACTCCCCATACCCCTTCCCCTCTGGCAACCACCATTCTGTTCTCTGTATCTGTGATTTTTGTTTTGTTTCGTTTGCTCATTTGTTGTTTTTTTAGATTCCACTTATAAGTGAAATCATATGGTATTTGTTCTTCTCTGTCTGACTTATTTCACTTAGTCTAATTCCCTCAAGGTCCATGTTGTTGCAAATGGCAGGATTTCATTTTACTGGCTGAGTAATATTCCACTGTGTATATATCACATCTTCTTTATTCATTCATCCATCTATGGACATCCTCTGTCTTGTTTTCAAGTAGGCCCTTGGGCTTATAAATTCAAGCTCATGACTTGGAATGAGGCCAGGTGAATTCTTACAGTGAGTAGTATGTGAGTAGAAAATTAAGTATTAGTGCTCATTTCATAAAGTTGCTTTTCTGCACGCATGTGTGTCATGGATGTCATAGATTTGTTCCTGAAAAGATCCTTGGAAATTGGTTCATCTCTGAAATGTAATTGAGTACTTCAGGGGATTGTCATTTAATGGTATTTATTGAATGGAAGGTAAATACTGAGTTGGCCAAAAAGTTTTTTCCGTAGCATCTTATGGAAGAACCTGAACAAACTTTTTGGCCAACCCAATATTTAATGGAAGGAATAATCTCTTTGTAACTTATTTGGATATGTATAGATTTTCTAAATAAGGATTGCCTGAAATGTGTTATGATATACTCTTTTTTTTTTTAGAAAAATGAAGTATTTTTGAGCTTTCTATTACTGTTGTATCTTGTGACACCAAAGAGTCAGCTGATATTCCTTGGGAATTAGGAAATCAAAATAAAAATGTCAGCTTGTGAAAATGGGGACACTTGGTTAAAAGTAATTTGACTGTTTCAGTTTTCCTTGCCACTTTATAGGTACTATTGGAATTAGCAATTACTTAGAGCTGTTGGGCCTGAGTTTAATGCCTATATTTTTTGTAGTAATGATGCATAGATGGATAATTGAATATTAAATTAATGGAATATTAAAACGTTCTGTGACTTAGGCAGAAAGTCCCAAAATACTGTTATAGGAGGTGGTAAATTTGATACGAAACTCTTAAGGGAAGTTTTTTCTTCACTAATCAAAAATATTTTCTGACGATAAAACATACTGCAAAACATGTAGATAGTCAGTTAAGATAATAAAATTTAGCTTCTTCTTTAGACCCAGAAGACTTACCCATCAAAGCCTTGCTTCTAGTTTCCATTAGGCCCTTTCTTGCTGGTTGCTCTGTAGTCAGAGAGTTTTGACTATACTTTGGATCTCTGTATTACTTTCTGCTGTATATTCACCTGACATTTTGCAAGCGCAAAGGAGTTTGACTCATGTGTATAAACCTCCAGAGTGTACCACACAGACAGGGAGCATGTAGGGCTGTGCCCAAGTGATGCAAGGGGGATGCTGGTCTCTGCCTCTTTCTGGACCACTTCCTTGACTCCTTTCCTGAGCGCAGCGCAAAGTAACGCAGCCCAGAATCACCCAAAGGTGAGAACGTGGAGATGAACCAGCCCACTGTGGGACAGCCATTCTCACAGCCTGCTCTGTCCTTGTCTGTCTGGCAGACACCTTACAGTGGGCCAAGCATTCATTCACAGGAAGTGTCCCTGCGTGGCCAGCTAGCAGAGTTTGGGGGAAATCTTTGGTGGTTTGAGGTCTAAAATCAGAAACTTAAACGAGGCCTGTTAACTTGCAGCTAGTGTAAATGTGGTTATGAAAACCCTCCAATGGAAGGGGTAAATTAGGAGGTTGGGATTAACATATATACACTACTATATATAAAACAGATAATCAACAAAGACCTACTGCATAGTACAGGGAACTCTGCTCAGTACTCTGTAATAACCTATATGGGAAAAGAATCTGAAAAAGAATAGGTATATGTATAACTAAATCACTTTGCTGTACACCTGAAACTAACCCAACATTGTAAATCAAATTACTTAAATGTAAAGTAAAATATTAAAAAAGAAGGTATCAAAAAAAAGAAAGAAAGAAAACTCTCCACCACAGGAAGATTTACGCTGTGCAGAAGAATTTTGGACAGAGGTCTTATGACCTCACATATATGAATTTTAAAAAACATTTTATTTTGAAATTACCATAGACTCACAGGAATTTTCAAAAACAGTATACAGAGTCTCATGTACCCTTTCCCCAGCCTACATCTGTGGATTTTTAAAGTGTGGAGTGTGTGCCTCTGGCATCCTGGATTTTGTGGCCCAGAGATTAGGAAGACCAACCGGGGGATAAAAACTCACCCCTCTTGCTGAGGTGGCTTTGGTTGCTGTATCAGGAATCATGATTCAGGTCAGGGCATTGCCTGTATTTTGGAAATTGTAACTCTATGTAGTTGTCCAGATTTTTATATATTCTGTTGTGTTAAAAATTTAACAGTTTTACTTGTATGAATTATTAATCTGAAATTTATTTTTTTAGTTTTTAAATTTTATTTTATTTTTTTGCGGTACGCGGGCCTCTCACTGTTGTGGCCTCTCCCGTTGCGGAGCACAGCCTCCGGACGCGCAGGCTCAGCAGCCATGGCTCACGGGCCCAGCTGCTCCGAGGCATGTGGGATCTTCCCGGACCGGGGCACGAACCTGTGTCCCCTGCATCGGCAGGCAGACTCTCAACCACTGCGCCACCAGGGAAGCCCTAAATTTTATTTTTTAAGTAGTGAGAGAATACTAATATTTTTAAAAACACTACATGAGTGAACACATGTACATGAAGGAATGTTTTCTCCTTGTCCCCTTTCTTGTTTGAGTCTTAAGGGTGATCTGGGTTCTAGGACCGAAAATTTTAAATTGCTTTTTTCTGTGTAGGTTCGAAAACACGTGAATGATCTCTATGAAGACTTGAGGGACGGACACAATTTGATCTCTCTTTTAGAGGTTCTTTCAGGAGACACCTTGGTAAGTTTTAAATTTCATAATTTATTTTGAAGAACATGTAATCCTTTTTGCATATGACTAATTTGTTTTCAGCACAGACTGTTCAGAGTTTTGCAGCATTCATCTTTTGAGCTGCTGTGAATTCTGCCTGGAAAAAGTTCTGGTTAGATTATGAAGCATTTTCAGACTTTAAATGCTGTGCATTTGGGAGATGGAAGTACTTTGATGACCTTGCTTACATAATCAATTCTATAATTAAAATACTACTTCTGTTCTTTTTTACCTTTGGGTTTTTTTTTTTCTTATCAGAAGTTAGATGCATAATATAACCCCCTATTAAAAGACTCACAAATAGCAAGGAAATAAGCATCACTTTCTGACAGATGGTCTAACCCCCTCCACAGGTGTCATCTCCTTTTTTGTGAACATTTCTCCCCCTTCTTGGTTACCTGGTCTCCTTCATTAAGTTCTGTTCATGCTCTTCTTTTCATTTCTGGTCTGTCTTGTGTCTTTGCTGTCCTATCTTCTGTCTGTTATATTCATTAGCCAAGGGAACGAGATTTTTTGAAGACCTTACGATTGGTGAGTGCCACAGAAGCATGCGAATATGAACAGCATGAGGATGTGGAGGATGAGGATAAGGGGGTAGGTGTCGCCCCCGTAACTCCACTAACCTAGCCTTACATGCGGTGAGCGCTAACACAATAGTGTAACCCACGGGTTTGGGCTCCTTTTTAGAAAACTGTAGAAAGGACCAAAACCCGCAGGGAGATGGATGTGTGTGTACCAGCAACTTGGACAAAGGACATATTTTCTCTTTAAATTTATTTCTGTATTTCTGTGCACTGCATGGTATTCGAACATATGTGGTTAAATTACAGGAGGGCATTTGAGCTAAAGAAATTTATATACCTTTTGTATAAGTATGGAAATCTTACAACCAGCCCACTAATTTTAATGCAGATCTGTTCCACTTCTGAAATTAATATTTCCAACATAACTGTCTTTTGTTTTATTTGAAGGAACTTACGGACATTAATGTTTAAGATTATGCTTTAAATCATTCCTACTGGCAGTAGGTATTTGAGGGACATTCTTTACCTACCTTATATGTCTCGTTTTATTTAGGGGGGAATACTTAAAATGCTAGAATCCTGACAGGGCTCACAGAGCTGTTTAATCCCGGTGACACTCAACTGACTCAGCCTACCTTTGCAAGACAGATGTGCTTCTTTTGTCATCATGTCCCTAGAGCCCCCTGATTTTATTAGAATTTGTGCTTTTGTGGATCCAGTGGGGAATTCATCACCATCATTTCTCCTGTTATATGGAACTTATTTTCCCATTCTGTGGTCTGCTGTCTGTTTTAATTCTGCTGCCTTTGGCTTCAGCAACCTATTCATGTTTGAGCAGCTCAGCTGTCAGTTTTCTTTTTTCTTTTTTTTCCCTTTGGAAGATATTATGTGGTAAATTTCAGCTCCATTCTTTGCATTTTTGTTGAACATTTTCTCAGGTCTGTTTCCTTACGTTTTCCTTCTGCTAACTTGTGACATTTCTTAAGGGAAATGGCATCAAGGAAAAGAGTTAACGGTTTGTCAGTTTTCCTGAGACAGCAAATCATCACGTCCATCCCCAAGCAGTGTAAAACTATTAGCGAGTCCAACCGATTTTGTGCAAAATGAAAATAAAATAAAGAGGAAATATATTACATGGCCTTAATTGCTTTTCTCTCTTCCTCTATCATGGCTAAGTAAACCTCCACTGTCTTTCTCCTTCTTGGTGATTTTTATACTAACTGATGCTACTTTACCTCATTTTCATTAACATGCCATACATATATGATTATAAAAACCTTCTTGATTCAAAGTTTATTAAGAAGGCAAAATGGGGAATGGTATTTAATTCTTTTTGTGCATCTGTAGCTAATAACTGTAGGCTAGAATTATAAGATAGTGAATATGAAAAGTGTACATGTTCCGTGGTATTTTCTCTTTTTCTTTTGTTTAAATATTTGGAATAAAGGATCTGTTTAAAATAAAATAATACTCAGAAAAATCCCAAGTTTAAATTCAATCTCAGATAATACAAAAAATTTAAAATATCATTAAAATATTTAATGGATCTACCCAAACAGTAAATACTGTTTTGACATATTAAGATGAGCATACAGTATATTTATATAGGATATTCAGCATACGTGTATTTAGCATGATCAGTGGTATCAGAAAATACAGTGTTTTTTATACCCTGCATTTTTCTATTCTTAGCCCAGAGAGAAAGGTCGGATGCGTTTTCACAGACTACAGAATGTACAAATTGCACTTGACTATTTGAAAAGACGCCAGGTATGATGTTTTTCAAAGATTGTAATCATATAAACATACGTGACTGAATAAATATGCATAGGACCATGTCAGGGAATGAAAAGGTTAAAGTTGACTGTGAATTATAATCATTAAACTTGTGCTTTCATGAGACAGATGTTTTAAAATGTTTTTAAACATTTGTTCCAAAGAAAAGGAGGTTAATAGTAGGTGTAAGTGGCTACATTTCCATCTGAATAGGAGCTACTGAGTTTTCCTTCTGTTGGAACTGGAATGCTTTTGCCTAGGAATTTAATGACATTTTAGTAGCAACAGAATGTTAAGAATGTCTATGAACAGTTCTTAGTAGTAGGGAGACAATACTTTATTTTTTATTAAAATTACCTTATTTTTATAAAAGATAGTTAACATAATACTTTTAAAAAACTTGACATATGTATTTTTAATACATAGTAGTGAGGAAGCAATAGTTTATTTTTTATAAGTAGATACAACTGGATAATCTAGAAGTAGTTAAAAATAAAACAGTTCTGACAACAATCCCTGACTGGCTTGAGGTTTCAGAAGAAATGTTGGAAAAGAATGAACAACGTATTGGATTTGATCTTGATTTGGTAGCATTGTGTATTATAGAGATATAAGGCAAATAATTGGTAATTTTCAATTAGTAGAAAAAGGAGGAATCAAAGAAACTCAGGATAATTGAAAGTTACTGAAAACAGTGAGAAATCAGAGGTGGCAACAATTTCGCTTTTTAATGGAGTAGGAGGAAGAGAAGAGAGGAGGCAAGGAGGAGCAGGAAACACTGTCTGTTTATTAGTCCTTCATTTAGTTTATTATGGCATCAAAGTGCTTTTAGTTATTAAATTCTAGCAAATACTCAGTGCTTATATTTTAAATGATATTGGTATTTGCCTTACTCTTCTTTATTCTAGTGGAAGTTTACAGAAGGATTAATGGTTAATTATGTCTCCTTGTCGAAATATTTTTGGCAGTGATTTGTCCAGGAAGTAAAATGTTAGGTATCATTTTCTTGAATTCATGATAGATATTTAATTCTTTTACCAGGAAGTAAATGTTAAATATCATCCTTACATTTATTTACCTGAATGCATAATTGGGCAGTTGATAAGCTTTAAGTCTGATTATTGTATTATTTTTAAAGTTTTGAACAGTCTTCCAAATGTCCAGTGAGTTATATAGTTACTTATCTTGGTAGCAATCTATGATAGACAAATAGAATAATAGTGCTAGTTGTTTTTTTTAAAATACTCTTTATGACCGAAGTGTAAGAAAGTTGTTAAAATTATTTGGTGGTTCAGAATAGTTTCCTACTTAATTGTAAAATAACGCTTGTTTTCAAAAGGCAAAATTATTTCTAATTTAAAAATCTTAAGTATTTAGGACTTTTCGCTTGAATTGTGTTTTTTGTTTTGACAAGTGTACTTTTAATACTTGCTGTAGAAGACAAAACCAAAATAATATTGAGGTTTTTTTCCTTTGTAGTTTCTCTATAATTTGCAATGAAAATGAGTGGGGATGGGGGTAAAACAGTAATTTAAGGATTACTGTTATTTAAATTATTCAGGCTTTTTTTTTTGTATCTGTAATTTTGAATCACTTTTATGTAGATAAAAATAACTCGTGCTGGTTTGAAAAATATTTTGTTTTATCTCTTCTTCACATACAAAACAGGTGAAATTAGTGAACATTAGAAATGATGACATAACAGATGGAAATCCCAAATTGACTTTGGGATTAATATGGACAATAATTTTGCACTTTCAGGTAAGCCTGATTTTCTTAACTGTCATTTCTTTTAGCCTCATTGCTAGTTTTCAGGTGGTTCATGTGAAGGGTGAATTACACATTCACATCCAAAGGAGGAAGATAAATTTCAGGCTTTCTTTCTTTCTTTTAAAATTTAATTTTAAATTTTATATTGGAGTATGGTTGCTTTACAATGTTATGTTCGGTTCGGGTGTACAACAAAGTGATTCAGTTATACATATATCCATTCTTTTTCAGATTCTTTTCTCATATAGATTATTACAGAATTTTGAGTAGAGTTCCCTGTGCTGTACAGTAGGTCCTTGTTGTTTATCTATTTTATATATAGTAGTGTGAATATGTTAATCCCAACCTCCTGATGTATCCCTCCCCCCACCTTCCCCTTTGGTAACCGTAAGTTTGTTTTCTAAGTCTGTGAGTCTGTTGCTGTTTTTAAATAAGTTCATTTGTATCATTTTTTTTAGATTCCACATATAAGTGATATCATATGATGTTTAGGCTTTGTTTCTTAAACAATATATTTGTATTGTTCCTCTCAGTAACATGCTGCTAATGAACTTGGCATCTCATTTCGTGTTGTTGAAAGCTTAAAATACTTGTAATCTCAGTGTTCGAAGACAGAGATTCCCTTTTTTTGAATGTAGCCACATTTCTTTGTTTATTGGCCAGCATTACCTGATTTAGATACATAAAAGTTTTATGATTCAATCCTTATTTAGAATGGGTTTCATTGATATTACAGTTTCTCAACTATGCCTGCTGTTTTCTCCTAGTTTTGTAGACACTAGGTGGCAGTATCGTTCTCATAAAGACATCTCTTGAACTAGAACTATCCACGTTTCCTGTAGAGCTCCACTTTCTCAAACTAGGTTTAAGGAGAGTAAAGGCAAATATATTAACTATGAATTATTATCTAATTACCAGTGCCAGTTAAAGGCTGATCTTGATCTTTGGTTTTTATAAAATGATGCATTTTTTAAAAAATCATCTTCATTTGATTTAGGGTGAGTCCTAGTTTTGGAACTGGCTTTGGGTTTGTCAATCCCTTGTGTGACCACGCAGCATTGTGTGTGCAGCGCGCAGAGCCTGGCCTGTAGTGGGCAAACAGCAGGTCTTACTGATTGACAGCTGTGTGGTGGACCTTGCAGGAGGAAGAGAGAACTTGCCAACTTCAGAAAGGAGCTGGGGTTTGGGACCAAATTTTGGGAAGAAGAAGACTTATTTCTAATCTTTAAAAAATTTGACTGGGATACAGGGTTTGTAGGAGAATGTAGGTGGAAAATAATGTAGTCAGGGCTCGTTTGGGAACAGGATAAATCTGGCAGGGATTCACAGGTATAGGAAGTAGAGTCTTGTAGGTTCCAGGACCTGGACAGGCAACAGAGTTGCAGCAGTAGGAATTTGGAGGAGGAGACCCAGGTCCCAGGAGACCAGGTAACCAGGTGTCAGCCTGCCAGACGACAGGGCAGCTAATACAGGTGAATGTCCACTTAGCTGTGCTATTGATGGCTGGGAGATCCAGTATCAGGAAGTGGAAGCAGGACCCTCATTACTAGAGGACCCCATCCTTAGGGGACCTGGGGTACTGAGTACTTACCCAAGGCAGGGATTTGGTCATGGAGCCAGACCCCAGACCTTGTTACCAGCACAGGTGAAGTCTAGCTAGAACTGGCCAAAAAAGCAGATTTCACATGGTGTTTCTCAGCAGCTTTCTCAGAACTTATAGGGTTGAAAATGCAAGAGCCCCATATAGGGAGGTTAGAGGCCTGTTGGATGGAACCAATCCCATAGTTACTGACAGCTGGTGATACAGGCTGAGTCTGGATTTTGAAGGTCAGAGTGGGAACCCCTGTGGGGCACACCCAGGCTCTGGAGGGAGGGAGAGCTGAGTGTCATCGTTGGCTCTTTTATCTGTAGCCATGAAGGCATCGAGCAAGTCACCTAACCATTCTGTGGGCTCCAGTAAAAAAAATCAGAAATGATCACAGGCCACAGTCAGGGGTATAAGCTGAGAGGCTGAGGTGGTGCCCTCCGAGTGGAGTGATAGAGGCCAGGCAGGACTCAGATGGGGAAGAAAAGTTGAATCCAGGGGGTGGTGTTTTGAAGAAAGAAAGGAAGGGACTTGGTGACAGAGTGTGGAGGATGAAGGAAGGGGATTAAAGATGCCTCTGAACGGTTAAGCCTGGGAGATAAGAACCAGTAATGGAGGTGAGGGTAAAGGGAAAGGTGACCTTCTGCGTGAGTTTGACGTTCTGGTGGGATACCCTGGGCTTCTGTCTGCTGAGCAGCTGGAAATGTGTGAGCAGAGCGGAACTGGGGAGTCAGAGGTACAGGTGATAAACCTGGGAGTTTCCAGAATACAAGTGGTCCTTGAATCTGTCAGAGAGAAGGGATCTTCAGAGGATCCAAGGGAAGAGCACGTGTGGAGAAGAGCAGAGAGCAAAGGACAGAAATTTGGGGAAGGCCCATGATTAGGGGTGCAGGAGGAAGACGTTCCATCTGGGGAAACAGAAAATGAACAGTTGGAGACCTCTGGCTGGCAGCTGGCATCCAGCTGGCAAAGCCTATCTCTAATATCAGTGAGCATCTCCCTTTTTCTCTAACACCTTTCTGATCCTACAACACTCCTCTACCTCCCTCTTTTTATTTATATTGAGATAGATTCATCACAGCCCTAGATGATAGTTTTACCAACATTCTCCCAATAGATAGAGCAGCATTCTTCATTTCTAATTGTAGTAACAAGAAAATGTAGTATTGACTAAACCAAGGGAAGATAATTGCAAGTAGAAAGGAATGGTGAGCAGTGTGAAATGCAACCGGAGAGCCTGAAAAAGTTAAGATTGAGTACGGGTTAGTAGTTTTGTCTAGGAAAAAGACATTGGGGACCTTGGAGAAGGTCCCCCCAAGTTCCTGGGAGAAGAAACCAGAAAGTAACAGACCAAAATGTGAGTAAATGGTTGGAAATTAAAGGCAGTATGGTTAGACCCTAAATTGAAAGAATTGTAAAGCAAAAGATCATTCAAAAAAGAATTACATATTAAGAAAGCTCTTTGGGGTTCAGGTGTCTTTGGAGGACAGAAGAGGACTAGCCACAGAAGTACCAAAGAAGGTTTGTTTCTTTTTTTTGTTTCTTTTTTTTTTTTTTTTTGGTGGTACGCGGGCCTCTCATGGCTCAAGGGCCCAGCCGCTCCGCGGCATGTGGGATCTTCCCGGACCGGGGCACGAACCCGTGTCCCCTGCATCGGCAGGTGGACTCTCAACCACTGCGCCACCAGGGAAGCCCGTTTCTTTTTTTTTAACATTTATTTTATTGAAGTATAGTTGATTTACAGTGTTGTGTTAATTTCTGCTATACAGCAGAGTGGTTCAGTTGTACACATATATACATTCTATTTCATATTCTTTTCCATTGTGGTTTATCCCAGGATATTGAATATAGTTTCCTGTGCTATACAGTAAGACCTTGTTGCTTATTCATCCTCTATATAACAGTTTGCATCTGCTAATCCCAAACTCCCAAGAGTTTTGCTTCTTAATATGATCCTGTGGCATATATTATGAAATCCAGTGTATTTTAGGACCTGAGTTACAAGATATTATGACTGTTAAATTATCACCAGTATTTAAAAGTTAGACCAAGATTTATTTAAAATGAAACATATAAATTTTTTGGTAAAATTAAAATTTTCCTTTTCATTTAAAGAAATACTTTTCTTAGTCCTATGATAATTTAAGATTAGAACGATTTTACTGGTTATGCCAAGACAAGCCTTATTTATTGATTTAAAAATATTTGAGCATTACAAATTGAATATGTTACAGAAGGTAAGCATTATCAATACAGTAATCCTGTATTATTTACCATACGCTAGATCCAGAGATACTAATTGTTACTGACCAGGGTTCTTGGCCTCCTTAATCAATAGAAATTGACTAGAAACCAAACAAGAAATTCAGGCAAGGCTTTATTGGGGCCCCTGCAGCAGCAGGGGGAACAAGCAACAGGTTCCCTTGCTTGTTCTTGTTCCCTGAGGCGGGACGAGCTTGTTCCTTATATGGGGAGAGGGTAGGGATGTGTCCAGGACTCAGGCTGAGGGGTGGCTTAGGTGATGTTGAGTGCAGGGGGCACATGCCCGTATCCTGCTTTTTGCTCTGGGCTCTTCAAAAGTGGCAGTTGGGTTTTTTGGGCTCTTTGTATCTTTTGTCCAGAATTTGCCCCAACTGCAAAATGCACACAGTTATTTTTAGTCGCATATAGTTTCTTTGTATTTTGTTGCTGGAGGAGAGGTGTGTCCAGGTGCAAGCACTGCAGCACTGCAGCAAAGCCTGTCTCATTCAGATGATGAAGTATATTGTTCTATACTTGGGAGACTGCTTGTAAAACCGACTATAATCTGGGGTGATGAGTCTATCACAATACAAATAAGAATAGGGATGTAGAGGAGGGTGTGTTGTGGTAGGATTAAGAAGGTCTTAGAGAATAAAGGAAATTATCACTGATGGGCTTTGCAAGAGGAATGCCAGTTACCAGGCAGAGACTGAAGTGGGGCCATTCCTGGGGGAGGGAGCAGTGTGCAGTGGCCTGAAAATGGGCATTTGCTTTGTTTGGCAGGGCTGGAAGCAATTGCAAATCACTGGTTTCGCCTCTATCATCGTGTTAGTGTAAATACCAGCCATTATACTTTGAAATTCTCTTGAATAATGTTCCATTGCCAATGAAGACATTGAAAATCAAATTAAAAAGAAACAAACCTGAAGCTTTATTTTTACCAGCTTGTCTTCTAGGATATTCAGTTATTTTTCTGTTGGAGATTAATTTCCCCTTGAAATGATTAAGGAAAACCTCACCATGCAGGTCTGTTATTGACAAATATCAGCCACATTGCTAACTTGACTATTTAATTGAATATTTTTATTTAGAAAAATGAGTTCCATCTTTGATCAGTCTAAAGACAATCTAAAGAAAGGCAATTATCAATTTTCTTTCCATTTTTTAAGATAAATTTATTTAATTAATTTATTTTTGGCTGTGTTGGGTCTTCGTTGTTGCGCACAGGCTTTCTCTAGTTGTGGTGCGCGGGGGCTACTCTTCATTGCGGTGTGCAGGCTTCTCATTGCAGTGGCTTCTCTTGTTGCGGAGCACAGGCTCTAGGCATGCGGGCTTCAGTAGTTGTGGCTCGTGGGCTCTAGTCAGCTTATGCAAAAGACTAGTCATGCGATACTAATTTCCTTTTTACCATATTGATGACTCAGTGTTAGAAATATGCACACTTTAGGTCATCGGGTTCCATACTGATTTATTATGTATACACCATGGCCCTGGTAAAACTGTGTAATATTTAACTAGGGTACAATTATAAAAGTTACAAGTAAAGTTCAACTGCCTTAATTCATGTATAAGTACACACAGATGTTTCTTCTGGCTAAGAGTTCCATGCTTTAAATCATAAAATTTATCGATTTCCTCATATGAAAATCCTAATGATCATAAAAAGAGAAATGGCTTGGAAATTTGTCATATGAAAAGTATGACAAACTATTCGAAGAGATTGATTTTAGAAACAATTTGAATAGAGTGTTTTAGGCATTTAGCATGTATTATCTCTCCTTCAGCTGTTGAATCATCCTGTTCTTTTTTTATGGCTGCTGTTTTTGAATAAGAGTACAGTTTATAGAGGTTTTTGAGCCCTTTTTTGGGGGGCAAGTGCCAACATTAGATTGTGTTTCTTAAGAAAAAAAATTGTATGGTGGAGAATCTCTGAAACTAAATTTGAAAGGCACTTTGAAACTAAGTTTGACTGGGATTTGCTTTCTGTTTGTGCTCGTGTTTGCTGAATCACCAGTGGTTCCAAAGGTTAATTCAAACTTTGGTAGTGTAACCGCGTTTCAGAAAACTGAAAGTAAAGCAAGGATCAGAATTTTTTCGTGCAATAAAGTTAAGGGTTTGCCTTGAAAGCTCATCAGCGTGTCATTTGACAGTGAGCAGTGATGTTTGTCTAAGATGATTGGTGGCCAGAAGTAAGCCACGGGGTGTCTAATGAGACCCAGGGACCGGCTGGGCAGGATGCCACGGCATTTCTTGCGGGTGCCTTTCTCATAAGCAAAATGGCCTCATGCTGAAAAGGATGGTCATGAAGTCTGAGGAATTAGACTGCATGGAGATCTGAGTAAGCCCTGGCTTTTGAAATGAGTGACACTGAGCAACTGTGATTTCCTGCAAATCACATGGGGAATGTCTGTGGATGTGTCCGAGCGGAGAAAGAAGAACAATATTTAGATCCTGCCAAAACTCCTCTGAGCCTTGAAAAATATTCTGCTGGAAGAAGAAAATACTTTAGAAGAGAACCGACCAAGAAAACTGTAGGTGACACAAAGTCAGGAGAGCCAAACCATGAAAATGAAGGGAAGAGGAGTAGCATCCTGGTCTCCAGGGAGCAGGCAGCCCCCTGGTCCAAGGGGCTGGTGCAGGAGGGATGTACCAGCCCCAGCCTCACTCTGGAAGCGGGTGTCCAGCATGAGACGGTGAGCAGTCGGTGTCATCCTGGGAGCCCTTCTCCTCCTCAACACCAGAAAACAGAAGTCAAAGTTAGTGAACTAGAGGAAAGGATTTCAGAAAAAGACAGCACTCCCTACTGTGCAAAGAGGAAGGACCATTTCGATGATGTCAACCCAAGAGAAATAACATTCCAGAGAAGAACTGATAGTTTTTCTTTCCAAAAGGCAGCCAGCTTAAATTCCATTCACTGTGGTACAGAGAGAGTGCTTGAAAAAAGTGGGTTTTCTGAAGACCCATCAAAAAATGACTGCGGTGTTCAAGAAAAGCAAAACATGGAGAGATCTTGCCCTCATGCAACACATCATTTCCAGTTTGAAAAAAAGAGATGTGCTTCCCTCTGTGATAACGTGTCCTTTCCTTCCAAGGACACAAGTGGAAAGGAGGTAAGTGCAGCACAGAGCCTGAGTTTAACGTGCAAATAAGGACTCCAGGTGCTCACACCTGGCTGAGGTTCTGTAATTTGTCCTTTGTAAACATTCTTTTCATATTCATTTATGTGAAAGCTGTAGAGTTCTTGGTGCATTTCATTTGTAGCCTTAGGTTTGATTACTATGATTTTATTTTTGGTGGTACATTCTTTAATCCCACCTTTATTTCAAACCCTATACATTTTTGTTACTGTTGGAAGACTCAGTGAACCACTGCTCTAAGATAACGCACGTCTTTTGAATTTCTGTAGTTCATGTGTCTTGACTTTTCCGATGGAATAGCCTTTGGAAACAAAAGTTAAATCAAAAAGCAGTTATGACAAGACAGATGTAGGGAGGAGATGCTACAATGATCAGTCAGCCCTGACCTGCTGATCTGTAAGTTTGATTGCTGATCCAAAACCCCAATTCTAGTTCTCTGTCCGTTTCCATACACAGGGACACTGACATAATTGCTTTCAGTTCCGTGTGTGTATCTGTGTATGCTTCTGTGTGTGTGTGTGCGTGTGTGTGTGTGTGTGTGCGTGCTTTGGGGGTGACAGGCACAGATGAAACTTCCCAAATCTATTCTGTCTCTTTGTTACGTGAGTTACTCCCCGGCCAAGTCTAAAATCAGAACTCACTTGGGCAACGGGTCATAGGAATCTGAATATGACTCAGGCTGCCAGGAAGTTGTGATCTTTATTCCTAACATGGATATTTAGCTTTAGACAAGTTGCTTCTCTGGGGTTTTTACTTGTCTTTAAAACGTAAGTGAATATTGTTACTTGCCTGAGAAGTGCATCACCCAAGCAACGTCCTGTACGTGGTACCACTTGGCAGCTGATGGCTTTTTCATTTAAGCTGTTCCTAACTTTGCCTTTTAGGAAAACATCTGGACGTTAAGTGGTATATGGAACATGAAACATTCATGGCAAGATCGTTGTATTGCTGGGCAGAGATCCTTGACCCAGTGGTCAGATGAGGTTTTAGTAGGGTCTAGGTGTGCAGTCATCATTGGCCTTGGCCGCTTGTCCTCCTGAAGCTGGTTCCCCTGTTTGTATCCACCAACGCGGCTTGCCAATGTTATGTCGTGCATTCTATTTACATTTTACAGTGGTTACATTTAAAAAGAAATCATCCGGTCTAGGCCTTGTCTATGTAGGCCTGGCATGAAGGTCAGTGAAAAAGAAAGCCGCTTGGCTGCTGTGTGTTTATGAATGTAACCACTTGCTTTGCTCACATATGTTTTCCATCTGTTTTTTGCATAATTTGGCTTCAAGTAAGCCTCACATGTTTTCATTAGTGGAAACTCATAAAATCTGTTTCCTAGTGGTGCATAAGCCTTTTTTCCCACTTGAATTATACTCATGCCAAGGATTTTACCCCTTCTTTCTACTTTGTGTAGCTAACGATTTTTGAAACTTCAATAGAAAATACATGTGAAAATAGGTCATAAACCTGTCAGTCAGATTTGTTAAATAATTGTGATATGGAGGTACTTAAAGCCTCTTATCTTCTAGGGAAATGCTGAATGAGATAATCCTTATTTTTTTTCACTTTTAAAAATTTTTTTATTTTATATTGGAGTATGGTTGATTTACACTGTTGTATTAGTTTCAGGTGTACAGCAAAGTGATTCAGTTATATATTTATATATATCCATTGTTTTTCAGATTCTTTTCCCATTTAAGTTTATTATAGAATATTGAGTAGAGTTCCCTGTGCTATACCGTAGGTCCTTGTCGATTATCTATTTTATATATAGTAGTGTGTATATGTTAATCCACAACTCCTAATTTATCCATTCCCCCCACTTTCCCCTTTGGCAACCATAAATTTGTTTTCTAAGTTTGTGAGTCGGTTTCTGTTTTGTAAATAAGTTCATTTGTATCAATTTTTTTAGATTCCACATGTAAGTGGTGTCATATATTTGTCTTTCTCTCTCTGACTTACTGCAGTTAGTATGATAATCTCTAGGTCCATCCATGTTGCTGCACATGGCATTATTTCATTCCTTTTAATGGCTGAATAATATTCCATTGTATATATGTACCATATCTTCTTTATCCATTCCTCTGTTGATGGACATTTAGGTTGTTTCCATATCTTGGCTATTGTAAATAGTGCTGCTATGAACATTGGGTTGCATGTATCTTTTTGAATTATGGTTTTCTCCGGATATATGCCCAGGAGTGGGATTGCTGGATCATATGGTAGCTCTGTTTTTAGTTTTTTGAGGAACCTCCATTTCTGTTCTCCTTAGTGGCTGCACCAACTTACATTCCTACCAATAGTGTAGGAGGGTTCGCTTTTCTCCACACCTCCTCCAGCATTTATTGTTTGTAGACTTTTTGATGAGGGATAGTCTTTATTTTATCTGAGGAGTTTGATATCTTAACTTCCCCGTGGTCCAGATAAAGACTGGTGGCAGAGTCAGACCAACAGCTTGGCTGCTCGTAAATGCACTCTTCCCGGTACTTTGGAGGTGGACTCTGCCTAATTATCTTTGGTTAGAACTGTGCACGGCCCTCTTTATCTTGCATTGGATTCTCCATTTTTCATTGCAGAATTGGATGCAAATGAGAGCTCTCAGCCCCTTCACTAGTATTCCATCCCAGAAATGGCCTGTTAGCCAGCATTCCTTTGCAAGACATTGTCCCTTCAAAATCTTTTCCATATCTTCTCTATTTGAGTCATTTTTACTCATTCATTTGTGTGTGCACGGTTGGGCTCAGTGACGTTTGGGTTAATCTCCAAAGTAGAATATTGCACAATTCTTTGAACTTATCTTAAGCTTAGACTTAGTTTAAGCCTCTGACTTGAACTTCCCAGGTCCTGTGATATTTGTCATTCTTAGTCTAGGTGACCAGCCCACCTCCTCTTTAATCCTTGCCATCGTAAGCCAACCTCGGGTGGCCCTCCAGGCCCTGGGGTTCTGTGGAGCAGACTCAGCCGCCCCTTCTTGGGCATCTACTGAGTGTAAATCTCATAACCTGTGAAAACTTCACTAGGGTAAAGAGGTGTAAGTAAACAAAGGAAGCATCTTAGATTTGCATATTGCTTTGGAAGTGGAAAAACACTTTCAGACACGTTGTGTCTTTTGATCATTCTTAACAAGTGTATTAAATAGGTGAAATAGACAGTTCCTCTTTGGAAGGAAGAAATGGAAACTCAGGTTAAATAAGGTCCTTAAGGGAACACAGCAGATGAGAGTAGCTGAGTTTAAATGATGACACAGCATCCTACTTTGATGAGCTGTCAGAGTTCTGAAGGAGATGCTGTGAACTTGGAACAGGGGTTGATGTTTATAAGAGCTGATGTTCATCTGGGGAGGATGAGTGTTGCCAACAGAGGTGGCAGAGGCAGAGCACGTTTGGGGATAGGGAGTGATGAGCTCAGGGTCTTCACCTTGTGCAGGGCCCCTTCTTTGTCTGACTCACATGCTTCCCGGACTTGTGACGGGGAGTCCTGCCTTTCCCCTCGAGCTGTGCCCACAAAGCATTCTTCTTCTTGAGTTTCACAAATCCCACCTCTTCCCAGTCTTGTGATGTTGCTCTCAGCCAAGATTGTTGTTTTCTCTATTTATAGGTCATTGGTTCTCTAACAGACCACATGTAAGTGTCACCTAAGGAGCTTTTAAAAATATAGGTGCCTGGGGACTTACCAATGGTAAAGAATCCACCTTCCAGTGCAGGGAATGAGGGTTCATTCCTGGTTGGGGAACTAAGAACCCACATGCTTGGTGTCACCTAAGCCCGTGTGCCACAACTACTGAGCTTGCGTGCCTCAACTAGAGAGCTCACCTGCAGCAAACTAGAGAGCCCACTTGCTCTGGAGCCCACGCACCACAACTAGAGAGAGAAAACTCGCATGCCACAACTAGAGAGAAGCCTGTGCACCACAACTAGAGAGAAGCCCGTGCACCACAACTGGAGAGAAAACCTGCATGTCACAACTAGAGAGAAGCCCGTGCACCACAACTAGAGAAGCCTGTGTGCTGCAACAAAAGATCCTGCGTGCTGCAACTAAGACCCGATGCAGCCAAAAAATAAAAAACAAAAAAAAAGATAAAGAAAATAAATAAATAAAATAAATATTAAAAGAAAAATATAGGTGCCCGGATGTCAACTCTAGTGATTCTAATATAATGGATCACCGCGGGCCAATGATTCTGATGGTCAAGACTGTGGCTAGGGTGCTCGTTACTCTTCATATTCTCAAGTGGACCCCAGGGTCCCTGTGGTGCTAGAATCATCTCCAGATGAAGCTTTACCCTGGATTTAACTGTATCAGAATATCTTATGACGGAATGTGAGAGCACTGCATATGTTTCAGGCGCCCTCTCACATGTTTCTTGAAAACATGCTAAGTTCTGAGAACCAGCTTCACCCTTCATTTTCTCCTCATCATGGGTTTTCTGACAAGCAGCGTGGATCACGGGCCTGGAGGCAGGAGGTGTGAGTTCTCGCCAAGCTTTGCCACCAGAGAGCTGTGTGCCTTGGACGCCTTCTTCATTTCTCCGGGTCTCGGCTTCATTTTCCAGAAAAGGAGGATGTGGGACTGGATGACGACACGACTGTTATTAGGCATGGTATTTGTGGAGTCCTACTGCATGCCAGACACCCCCCACTGTGCTGTTTAACCATCATGAAATGGTTCTGTTGTTTGCTGCATTTACAGAGGAGGACATAGAGCCTCAGGAGACGTAGTGACTTGCTCAAGTCACTCAGCCAGGACGTGGAAGGGCTTGGATCTCACCCACAATTATCTCCAAGCTGAACTTTGAACTGATGTCATTTCCCTACCTTTCCCCACATACAGCTCTTTCACTTTTAAATTCCTACAAATCCATGCATTTCATTGCATACCTTTCTGTTGAGTGTTTTCACCCCTTCCTCCATCCGTCACTTCTTTGATTCCTCTACCAAACATTTATTAGGCACCTGTTATATACTGAACCAACACTAGGCACTTATATCCCATTGTTTGTTCATTATAAATGATGGGGACCGTGGCTATAAACTTAGTCACCTGAAAGGCTTTGGGGATGAGGATGCTTAATATAGTTGTTCCCCCTTTACCTGCAGGGGATACATTCCAAGGCTCCCAGTGGAGGCCTGAAACTGGATAGTACTGAACCCTCTGTGTATGTACTGTGCTTTTTCCTGTACTTACATACCTATGATAAAGTTTATACATTAGGTACATTAGGAGACTATCCAAGTTGCCAGCATCACTGCTTTTGCACTTTGTTATTAAGTTATTAAGTAAAATAAGGGTTCCTTGAACACAAGCAGTGGGATACCGCAACAGTCAGTCTGATAACCAAGACATATACGAAGTGACTAGTGAGATGATTCCTGTTGGGGGTGGGGCAGACCGGTATGGTGCAAGATCTCATCCTGCTCCCCAGAATGTCGTGCCATTTAAAACTTTAGAATTGCTTATTCTGGGAATTTTCCATTGAATATTTTTGGACCGTGTTTGACTTCGGTTATTGAAACCACGGAAAGCAAAACTGTGGATAAGGGGGACTGTTGTCATTTTAACGTCCCACCCTGTCATATAGCTGTGTTAACTACTGAACACTAAACTCTTTTCATGTTCCTTTTCATCCTTTGGTGAACTGCAGTAAACAGGGCAGTGACATACAGGAGAGAAGCCAAGGAGGGAAGGGTGGCGAAGGGTGTGGATAGTGTACAAATTACATTATCAGCATCTGAGTAATGATGGGTTAGATATTTTCATTCATTGACTTTCTAAATTATAAAAACAAAATAATTGAGAGGTATCTCAAAATGTTAGAATAATACATTAATATTCAACCTCACTGAAATGTAATATTTATTCAGTATTTTTTTCTTTAACCAAGTCTTCTGTGAATCTTAAGCTATAGAATCGTGCTTAGAATTCAAGGACTAGGGTGAAATCTAAATATTTCTACTTTTCCACGGTAGCTTTGCTCTATAGATCTTGGAAGCAAAGGTCATTTGGTTTATAGTTGACTAACATTTCTTTCTGAACCATTTCATCTTTTTTAATGAAAATGAGTTTATAGATTTTTAAATTTCTAGTCTTCATTTGGATTTCATGACCCAGTTTGTGAAAGTTTAGTTATAAAATCATTGCACAGAATTGGATCTCTATCAGCAATAGAATGCCTCTATCTTTTCAGTTAAATGAAGGGCATGCCAAGTTTAAAATCCTTTACTATACAAGAAATATAGTCATATCTGTGTTAGTTTTCCCCCATAATTTGAATAAGAAATAAATGAGCATTTGCTAAAGGTAGCCATCAACGTAGAGCATTAGCACTTGAACTTTATCAACTTTTTACTTTTATCCTCAATTTAACTCTTCCTTTTAGGAAGGCAGTTTTTAACCAGATAGCATTTTCAAAATATGTGTGCTGTCTTTACAGTTAAGAATATTTTGTGGAGCCTTTTCACACATTTTTGAAACTTGGAAGCAGACTCTAAAAATGTGTTGATTACATTGGTTTCTGCCAAAATAGTTGAAACATTGTTAAAGAGATTATCTTTGGAAGCAAACATCTTGGCTTGGAAATATTTGAGTGTTTTGACACATTCAATGTGGAATTTGCTTTTGCCTGAATACAGTGTCAAGCAATGTGAGCAAAAAAATGTAGGGAATAATCCTCAGTCTGGTGTAGTCACTTCCACTCATGTGGGGCAGGCACCATTCTGAACCATGTGTGCGTGTCGGCATCTTGATGAGAGGAAACCAAGGCCCAGTAAGCGGTGGGGTCGGGGATGGAACATGGGTCACCACCCTCCACAGCTCTGCAACAACCTTGCTCCCAATGATAAACTTTCACTCTTGAAATAATTATGTTAAAAGAGGTGGAAGCATCTTGAGATCACCTTTTCCAACCTGCTGCTTTCATCCTTGTTAATACCTGAACTCTCTCAATTAGAGTATAAACTGTCGTTTATTTTAACAAAACTATATGAAGGAATTGAAATTCCCTGGATGATACTCGTGACTAGCCAGTAGGGATTTGGGTTCTGCAGGGAGAACATTTGACAACTACCATTCCCATATCTACTGTGTATCCCTTAAATCAGTTTTTCCTTCTGTAAAATGAGCTGGTTCATTGATAGATAAAACTCTTCCTGAAATGCTGTAGGGCGTCGCTACAGATTGGGTGTAGCAGAGGAAAGGGGACTTAGGAGCTCTTGAGTCAGAGGACTTAAAATTTTCTTTTTAAGTTTTATTTTTTTAATTGAAATATGGTTGATTTACAATGTTGTGTTAATTTCTGCTGTACAGCAAAGTGATTCAGTTATACATACATTCTTTTTTATATTCTTTTCCATTATGGTTTATCACAGGATATTGAATATAGTTCTCTGTGCTACACAGTAGGACCTTGTTGTTTATGCATTCTATACATAAAAGCTTACATCTGCTAATCCCAACCTCCCACTTCATCCCTCCCCCAACCCCCTCCCCCTTGGCAACCACCAATCTGTTCTGCATGTCCATGAGTCTGTTTCTGTTTTGTAGATAGGTTCATTTGTGTCCTATTTCAGATTCCACATATAAGTGATAACATATGTTATTTGTCTTTCTCCTTCTGACTTACTTCACTTAGTATGATAATCTCTAGTTGCATCCATGTTGCCGCAAATGGCATTATTTTGTTCTTTTTCATGGCTGAGTAGTATTCCATTGTGTATATGTACCACATCTTTTTTATTCATTCATTTGTTGATGGACATTTAGGTTGTTCCCATGTCTTGGCTACTGTGAACAGTGCTGCTGTGAACATAGAGGTACATATATCTTTTTGAATTATAATTTTGTCTGGATATATGCCCAGGTGTGGGATTGCTGGATCATATGGTAATTCTATTGTAGTTTTCTGAGGAACCTCCATACTCTTTTCCACAGTGGCTGCAACAACTTACATTCCCACCAACAGTGTAGAAGGGTTCCCTTTTCTCCACACCCTCTCCAGCATTTGTTATTTGTAGACTTTATTTATTTATTTTTGGCTGCGTTGGGTCTTCGTTGCTGCACACAGACTTTCTCTAGTTGCGGCGCGTGGGCTTCTCATTGCGGTGGCTTCTCTTGTTGCGGAGCACTGGCTCTAGGCTCATGGGCTTCAGTAGTTGTGGCTCACGGGCTCTCGAGCACAGGCTCAATAGTTGTGGCACATGGGCTAAGTTGCTCCGCGACTTGTGGGATCTTCCCAGACCAGGGCTTGAACCTGTGTCCCCTGCATTGGCTGGCAGATTCTTAACCATTGTGCCACCAGGGAAGTCCCTGTAGACTTTTTAATGATGGTCATTCTGACTGGTGTGAGGTGGTGCCTCATTGTAGTTTTGATTTGCATTTCTCTAATAATTAACGATGTTGAGCATCTTTTCACGTGCCTATTGGTCATCTGTATGTCTTCTTTGGAGAAACCAGAAGACTTACATTTAATGCAGGTCATACTTCCCACGTCTGTGAACTAGGATGGTTTCTTGTTCTGAGGATTCAATGAAGTAGTATGTGGGAGAAAAACAGGAGGTTGTAGGCGCTTTATAACTTCTGTCTCACCACTGTCTTCTGCTCCTGTTAAAAAGGGGACACATGTTGTGACCATCTGTTGTGAAGAGCACTTCTTTCTTTCCTTGGACATAAGGTATCCTTCTGCACCAGCAGAGCTGCCTCTCATCCCCCAGGTCCATTCTTCTTTTGACTGTTTCTTCAGCAGATGTTTAGTGAATACCTATAACGTGTCAGAGAGTGTGTTCTCTAATTCCACCATTAGCTTAAAATTCTGTCAACCTCTTGGTTGACAGAAATAACCCCTGGGAGGGACCGAGTCGTAAAACTAATATGTTTATTTGCAGCTCAGTCCAGATGCATCCAGAGGACCTATTGCAGCAGCTCTGGGAGAAGAGGAAGGACGTGAATCTAGGGACAGCTCTGCTGCTCTGTGGCGAGGCTGGCAGTCAAGGGCGTGTGTCTAGTCTAGTGAGGGAACCTCTGTGAACCCTGACGTTTGGTTCCTGTGAGAGATCCAGGGGTGGGTCCTCTGAAAATGAGAAGTGTTCTCTGTAGCAGCTGCTTTGCCAGTGTAGAGGCTAGGAAGCTCCAGGGGAAGGGTCTTGACCTTAGGGTTGAGGGGAGCTGGGGGCTACCCCTAACCCTAACCCAACCCGGGTGCAGACATCTCTCCAGCATTGAAGAGTGAGCACCCACTGGGCCTCCTGAGGAAAGATCAGTCTGAGTTGTACGGGTAGATTTCTTTTCTAAATATGAAGGAGAGATTTCACTCTCCTCTTGCAAATTCTGAGTTGGAATTTAGGAGACATAGGTCCATCCCCTCGGCCCCTTCCTGTTCGAGTGCTGAGACCCTGGGCCAGTCCCCTCACCTCCTTTGGCCTCAGCTTGTTCACCAGTGAAACCAGGGAGTTGCCAGAGGGCTTTGTGACCTTCCAGTTTGAGTTCCCCGGATTCCTTAATCCTTTACTATTTTTATAGCCTCTCTAAGTTAAATTTCTCAGTTCTCTTAACCTCAGAGACATTGCCTTTCTGGTGTCACATGTCGATTATTTAAATAGTAAATTTGATTAACTTTTTAACCTTTTCAATAAATTATAGTTATTTAAAAAATTTTTTTAAGTTGCATATTTGCCTAGTATAGAATAAAATAAATAAAAATGTGAATAGTCTCCTAGGGAGTATGTGCGTCAGCTTTGGAAGTTGGCTGTTGGTGTGCCCTCCCCTCCCTGCATGCCAGAAGCATGACAACATCCATAAAAATCAGGTGTGGCTGTTGCCCAGTCATCTAGTGCCATTGACTGTACTCAGAGGACTTCCAGGCTTGCAGCCTCAGCTGACCAGAATCAGGAGGCTGTGGCGATTCCCGCAGCAGGTAGCGGGCCAGTCCGCTGTCAGCTGGGAGTGAACTCTCAGATGGGGGGTGATGGCTTGTTTTCTTCCATTGAAAAGGCATTTCAAGGCTATGTCCTGGGTCAAGTTTATGAAACTGTTTTACAGAAATGATTTCGATGACACTTAGGTAATGTGGGGCTCTCACTTTTTTTTTTTTTTTTTTTTTTTGCGATCCTCAAACGTTTTATTGACAGCAAAACTTCCGGCAGTTGAATGTGAGCCACGTGAGGGTGGTGGGCGGGGGCTTGCGAGGCAGGGAGGGAGATGGGCAGAGGGCTCCTGGCAGGGATGCCCCTCCTCCCTTGGGACACTGTGAGGGGCATGGCGGTGGCTGTCACGGGCTGGGGGGGGGCATAAATAACACTGTGTGCAGGACTGGGGCAGCAGGAGGGGGAGCGTGGGGCAGCCACCTCAGAAAGGCCCACCCAGGCCACAGAGACACCCAGGGACGTGGGGCCACGAGACACAGACATGGGGACACGTGGGGCCAGGAGTACGCAAAAGGGGGTGATGGGCGGCTGGAGACACAGAGGCGGACACACCCAGAGAAATGGGGATTGGTCAGGGCTCTGGAGAGTAATCTCCGGGGCTGGGCTCACCGCCCGGGCACTTCTGGGCAGTGGTCGGGGTGTTTGGTGATGATTGCAAAGTGAGCTTAATTGGCAGCCATTTACTTTCTAAGATGACAAGGTTTACATGAGAGACTAAAACCCATTCATACCAAATGAAAACGTGACACGTTTTTCTGATCTTTCCTCCCCGCCTCCCCCACCCTCCTCCCTCCTCCCTCCTCCCTCCCTCCTCCCTCCTCCCTCCCTCCTCCCTCCTCCCTCCCTCCTCCCTCCTCCCTCCTCCCTCCCTCCTCCCTCCTCCCTCCCTCCTCCCTCCTCCCTCCCTCCTCCCTCCTCCCTCCCCCTCCCTCCTCCCTCCCTCCTCCCTCCTCCCTCCCTCCTCCCTCCCTCCTCCCTCCCTCCTCCCTCCTCCCTCCCTCCTCCCTCCCTCCTCCCTCCCTCCTCCCTCCTCCCTCCTTCCCTCCCTCCCTTCCTTCCTCGCCCTTCCCTCCCTCCCTTCCTTCCTCCCCCTTCCCTCCCCCCTCCTCTCCTTTCCTCCCCCTTCCCTCCCTCCTTCCCTCTTTCCTCCTTTCCCTCCATCCCTCCCTCCCTCCCTTCCTTCCTCCCCCTTCCCTCTCTGTCTCCCACCCCTTACTCAGCAGATGGTAAGTGAGCACCTAGTCTGACCACGTTGGGCAGGGTATGGGGAGGATGTTCCAAGGGGAGAAGTAGCCTGAACAGAGGACCCGAGGAGAGAGGGAGTGTTTAGTCCACATGGTCTGACGTTCGTATGGTTTGATCGTGGAATAGAAGGAGAATGGCTTGGGTCTGGGCAGACCAGCCAAGACTGACCTGGATTAATGTGCCTGCGGAGTGAGAGCAGGGCAGACGTGGTCCAGTGCAGCTGGTTAGGAGGCTGTTACTCGTCCCGACACTGAGGCTTAGTTCCAGAGGAAGGGGAAGCTCTCCTGAGCCCGGTATTGTTGGTATTGACACTGGAGACTAGAGGCGATGGTCCTGAGTAAAGATAATAGTTGCTTCAGCTCATCGTTGGCCATGGGGAAACAGAAGAAATGGGGCTATAAGACCCTCTTCTCCCTTGAAGACAGTCTTGGGGCAGCTCATGCATCCCTGGAATCAGGTACTTCGGTCTCCCCAGGTTCGTGGGGAATTCGCAGATGAGCAGGTTTGGCAGAACTGCTGCCTCGGCAAGGTCAGGATGGGGAACTGGAGGAGAGACCGATGACCCTGTGCCGTCTCTCAGCGCCTCATCCCCTCCTGTGCCCACCACTTCCTCTGTGACGTTCCACCAACCATCTAATTTCCTTCTTTCCTGAGAAAACAGAATCATGAGCAAGAACTCCCTCCCTTTTTATCTGGTCACCTCTCCTTACTTTTCGTGGAGTGTTTGGGGTGGAAGCCAAGTCTGGACGGGTTGAGGAGTAAAGATAATAAAGATTATAAAACACAGAATGGTTTTTTTTTCCAGTTGCTTTACTGAGAAGAGAGTTGGTGCTAAGTACAGAGGAAACTGGGTTTATGAGGGTTATTTGTTTTTATTTATTTTAGGATGGAAGAGCCTTGGGCATCTTATATACTCAGAGCAAAAGACCCAGGTGAGGGGAGGGTCACTGATAGTGAGACCCCCACCCCAGGAGGTGGAGGATTCACAGGAGGGAAGCAGGTCAGGAGGAAGCAAAGGTCAAGGGTGACAAGGTGGGACAGTGAGGGGGCTCTTATGTGTGTCACTGTTTTCTCTGTAAAGAAGATGAAAAAGTGATGCCAGATGTGGAAAGAAGAGGGGGTGGGGTACGAGTTTCAGGCATTTCGGGAAGAATTGGCAGAGATGCTGTGAGGGATAGAAAAACCAGCTGTTTAGGACGCTGAAAAGAAAAGGCAAGTTTCCTGGAGCCCCCGGCTGAGATCAGAGCTGGGATTCGTGGAGGCAGTAGTCCACGTGGTGGTATGGTTTCCTCTAGTTCAGGTGTATACTCAGGGCAGGGGTGGAGAAGACTCAGGGCAGGGTTGGAGAAGACATACCGCTGCCTGGATCAGGGTTGAGGTTTGGCTGGGTGGTTGCAAGGTGAGGACGGAGTGAGGGAGTTGAGGATGGTGGTTGAAGTGATGGATCATGTGGTGCAAACCGAATGGAGAAGGAGGTAAAGAGAGCAGAGGGCTCAGAGACGGGGCAGAATCAGGCCAGTGGAGGAATGTGAGATGTTGCTGAGCCTGGTGGTTGGTCCAGCTGGAGTTAAGG
This sequence comes from Orcinus orca, assembly GCF_937001465.1. NCBI lineage: Eukaryota > Metazoa > Chordata > Mammalia > Artiodactyla > Delphinidae > Orcinus > Orcinus orca. Next base: position 62,517,700 of record NC_064568.1, read on the forward strand.
AATGAAAGTACTGGAAGAATGGACATTGCTATCAGAAGGTACAGACCTGAAGTGGACTAAGTTGGGTTCAAGGTGACAAGATCCAGGCTGTGGCCACAGGTGTGTGTGACCGGCTGACATGGAGGGAAGACAAAGCCCTGTGAGGATGGGGCCCTGGATGCAGACGGGGACAGCCAGCCCGGTGTCAGACCGCTGGGGAGTGTGGGTCATCTTGAGGACAGCAGGAAGGTGGTGGCACAAGAGTGACCTGCTGTGTGAAGGCAAGGTCTTTGTGCCCATGGATAATGGTTTGAAAACTACTGGTTTTCACTGGGAGCGTTCGAAACACATGCCCTGCCTGTGGGCCCGGTGGTGTCCAGGACTTGAGTTAACGCAGTGCAGTGGCGGGGCCTGGGTTTCAGTAAAAAGGCAGAAGCGGGGCAGGGTAATGATGCTGAGGCAGACTTGGTTTCCCGTGGAAGAGATACTTCCGGAAAGTTGGGAGTGGAGACAGTCTGGGTCTGGGAGATGAAGCAGAGATGAAACGTGGCCGGAGAGGCTCAGTGAGAGGAAGAACTTGCACTTGGGGGGCAGCAGCAGTGACCTGGATGAGAAGCATGAGGGCTTCCAGTTTCGAAAGGAACTTGGGTCTAAACGATCTTGTTTGTGTTAGATGCGAGCTGACAGATCGCTGGTGAGAGGCTTGAAGCAGCAAATACTGCTCATGAAGTTGTGGGAGAAGCTGACATTTGTAGAGTTTTCTATCTGCCAGGTCCTGTGCTGAGATAGTGCAGATTATCTTGTCTAAACTTTAGAACTGCTCCAGGAGGAAGATGTTATTATGGCATCATGTAAGTTTTAAAAATGAGGAGAATCTTTTCTTTGTTTTAATTGAAGGATAGTTAATTTACCATGTGGTGTTGGTTGTAGGTGTAAAGCAAAGTGATTCAAGTATACATATATTTATATATATTCTTTTTTAGATTCTTTTCCATTACAGGTTATTACAAGATATTGAATAGAGTTCCCTGTGCTGTACAGTAGGTCCTTGTCGTTTATCTCTTTTATATATAGTCGTGTGTATCTGTTACTCCCAAACTCTTAATTTATCCCTCCCCCCCTTTCCCCTTCGGTAACCATGTTTGTTTTCTATGCCTGCGAGTTTCTTTCTGTTTTGTAAATAAGTTCCTTTGTATCATTTTTTTTAGATTCCATAAATAAGCTATATCATATATTTATCTTTCCCTGTCTGATTTACTTCACTTAGTATGATAATCTCTAGGTCCATCCACGTTGAGTAGCTCTGGGTCTTATTCCTCTTAGTGGTTGCAGTTGGGATTTGAATGCAGGCATCAGGAATTGAAACCATCTCTGCTCTCTGTGTGCCTCCAGGATTCGAAGGGAGGAGCCTTGGTTACTTCCTAGAATCCCACGTGGCCTGCCCTTGATGGAAGAGTCAGGCTGTTTTGCTGAATGCACAGATTTTACATTAGGAGTCATGAGTGGCAACGGCAGACTTAACAACGTTTAGCGTTTGGTTTATTTTGCTTTTTAATTTTGTTTACACCGTATCATGAAAAGTTTGATAGACTCAGATAGGTAGTGGCTAGTGGTAACAGTATATCTAAAAATGCCTTGATTTCCCTGTGGGGTTACTACTCAGTTAATTGGAAATCCCAGGAGAAGCTGAAAGACTAAACGTGATAGTGGTCTTCGATATGTTAAAGTTTGGTTCAGAACATATTTGAAATACCCTTTAAAACTATAGCTTTTGAATCAGTGTATGCATGTGTAATGGTCTGATACAGTGTGTGTGAGAATAACGTGCTGAAATATGATTTGGGAACTTTCGGGAACTTATTTAATAAAATATATTATTTTCTCCTGGTTGATGTTTAGCCATATTCAGACCTCTAAACTCTTCTTCTTAATATCTTTCCCTGGATGTGCTGGGCAGCGCTGCAACTATCAAACTTAACCCTGTGGTTGAAATGTTTTGGCAGCCCTTGTTAATAGGTAGTTACCTTTGTGACTGGACTGGCGTGGAACGTTCTTGACCCGGCAGAAACCAGTCCCCGCCTCTGCCCAGCTATCGCCCCTTTCTTCATATAGCTATAAATATCACCCACGTAGCTCCTGTGTTCTTAGGGTTCCCAGAAGCAGCTGATTTTATATATATATATATATATTTTTTAATTTTATTGAAGTATAGTTAATTAACAATGTTGTGTTCATTTCTGCTGTACAGCAAAGTGACTCAGTTATACATATATACATTTTTATATACTTTTCCATTATGGTTTATCATAGGATATTGGATATAGTTCCCTGTGCTATTTATTATACAGTAGGACCTTGTTGCTTATATCCATCATATATATTCTAATTTACATCTGCTAATCCAAAACTCCCAGTCCATCCTTCCCCCACTCTCTTCCCCCTTGGCAACCACAAGTCCAAAAGAAGCTGATTTTATAATCTGTAAAGGCTCTTGTGAAATTTTGCATAGAGGTTCAACTTTTCATTTACAGTTTCCTAGATTCGTTTCTCTGAACCTTGTTTTCAGAGATTTCAATTGGTCTGAGGCAACAAATTTGAAAACTTTTATCTTTTACTCTTTTCCTAAGAGAATTGGGAGAATAATAAAGCCAAGTATTTGCTTCTCCCTTTGTCAAAAAAAAAGAATAACCATAGCAATAAAATAGCCAACAAATTGAAAGTGTACTTACTGTGTGCCAGGCATTACTCTGTGTCCGTGTTGTTGAATTTGCACAACACAGTGTAATGACTGTTATCATCCTTGTTTTACAAGTGAGAGAACGATCTTAAAGCAGATAAGTAACTTGAACATGTAGGTGGTAGAGATGGGATTTGAACTCCTGGGATATGCTGGAAAGGCTCGCCAGCATGATTTTAGGGCAGAATGTCAGTTGGAAGTTGGGCGATGTTTCTGCTCTTTTTTTTCCCCCATGTTTTAAAAAAAAAATTACCAAAGGGGAGAGGCGGGGGGAAGGATAAATTAGGAATTCGGGATTAATAGATATACACTACTATATATAAAAGAGATAACCAACAAGGACCTACCTTATAGCACAGGGAACTGTACTCACTATCTTATAATAATCTATAAGGGAAAAGAATCTGGAAAAGAATATATAAATATGTAACTGAATCACTTTGCTGTACACCTGAAACTAACACAGCCTTGTAAATCAACTATACTTCAATAAAATGAAAACAAAAACAAACAAAAAGAAATCCTTCCCATATATCCTATATAACATGTTCATGCACACAGTTCTTTCCTGTGCTGTGGAGATGAGCACAGATTCCTAGGAAAGATGACTAAATTGAGGTACACCTGCACTTTCAAATACTGGCCCTGTGTGGGGAGCCTTGCTCCGGCTGTGTCTGGGTGTGAGCTCCCTGGAACGGCTGTCTCACCCAGTACCGGATGGAGAGAGGCGTGTGGGCCTATATCCCTTCCACGGGGTGCTGGCAGAGCTGGTAGGCCTAGGGTGGGCTTAACTGCCACGTGTTCCTTCCCCACGTCCCTGGGTTGGCCTCTAGTCCTCTGGCTCCTGGAGCAGCGGTAGGAATAAAGGGCTTTCTGTTTGCACCAAGCAATGGCCAGTGTAAAAGGCTTTCTTTGTTTTATTTTATTTTTTTAAATGTTATTGAAGTATAGTTGATTGACAATGTCATGTTAATTTCTGCTGTAGATCAAAGTGACTCAGTTATTATACGTATATATTATTTTTCATATTTTTTATTATGGTTTATCACAGGATATTGAATATAGTTCCCTGTGCTATATACAGTAGGACCTTGTTGTTTTTCCATTCTATGTGTAATAGTTTGCATCTGCTAATTCCAAACTCCCAGTCCATCCCTCTCCCACCGCCCCTCCCATTGGTAACCACAAGTCTGTCCTCTGTGTCTTTGAGTCTGTTTCTGTTTTGTAGATAACTTCATTTGTGCCATATTTTAGACTCCACATATAAGTGATATCATTATGGTATTTGTCTTTCTCTGTCTGACTTAATTCGCTTAGTATGATAATCTCTAGGTCCATCCATATTGCTGCAAATGGCATTATTTCATTCTTTTTTTACAGCTGAGTAATATTCCACTGTGTGTGCACGCGTGCGTGCGTGTGTGTGCGTGTGTGTGTGTGTGTGTATATATGTGCCACATCGTCTTTATCCATTCACCTTTCTAGACTAAGGGCTATCTTTGGTCTGGGTTTTCTACTTTCAGTTGCCTGACTGCCTGTTTGGACCTTTGCCTTCTGTGTTGTTTTTACAGTGTCTTAGCCTCTCAGAGTTTAGACTGAAAAGAGTCTTGAACATTATCTGCTTCTGCCTCCTTCCTCCTCATAGATGAGAATGTTGACTCACAGATGTAAAATGACGTGTTCAAAGCTATGGGACTAGCGGCCAGGACTGGGGCCAGTGTCATGACTTCAGGGATTTTCTTCCTGGTGCAGGATGACTTGCCCCCCCCTCCATTTTGCTTCCCATCTGACCCTGGCTGGCCGCCTGTCCTCTTGATCCCCTGGCTTTGCTCCTGCACTGGCTGAGGGAACAGTTTGCCAGTGTTACTCCCAGTTTGGAAATCACTGTGTGACCCCTGCCGAGGTCACTTGGTGCCTTAATGTCATCATCAGCAGGTTAAGTAGGACCCTTATCAAAGGGCGACTTGCAGATGTAAATCGTGTGAACTGGGGACCTGTTTTATTATCGTTTAATGGAAGAGACTTTAAAAAATTAATGAAAACAAAGTATAGGGAAAATTATTTGATAAAAGTTTCCCATTGAGTAAGCTGAATGAGGATTCATGAGAAAATTAGAGAGACCTCAAGCCAAATTGTTATGTAATGTGGTTAATTGGAGAGGGTGCTGTTTTCCTTTTCTGTTCTTTACACAGAATACCTGTTGGATCAAGTTCTCTGCAGGCAGTAACGTAGATTAATTTGTAGGTTCTGCTTTGATCCATTTGAACTTGGAAAAACATGTGCTTAAGTTGTTTGAACAGATCTAATTAGTAAAGTGGAATGGAGAATTTTCAACACTGGGACATTTTGGAATGAAAAATAAATGAGATGCTTGGGTTAAATCTGACTTTTACATCTGTTAACCTCTTTGAAACTCAGTTTCCCTATATGTAAAATGGGGAAAATATACTCCTCTTACAAGTGAGAGTTAGGAGGATTAAGTGAAACAGCACTTGTAAAGTGCTTGGCACATAGTAGGTTCTTAATCTGTGTTAGTTTCCTTCCTTCCTAATGGTTTAATGTTTTCTGTTCCATTTAGATATCTGATATCCATGTTACTGGTGAGTCAGAAGACATGTCTGCAAAAGAGAGATTGTTACTATGGACACAGCAGGCCACAGAGGGTTATGTGGGGATTCAGTGTGAAAATTTCACCACCTGCTGGAGAGATGGAAAACTATTTAATGCCATCATTCATAAATACAGGTATGGAATTTGTTGGGTTTTTTCCCCCTTTGACAAATCTGAGAAGTGTTTCTTTCATTTCCAAATTTAAAATAACCTTTTATTATTAGACAAGCACTGAATGTGTATGGCAGAACATTAGAAATACAGACAAGTGAAAAAAAAAATCACATTTCCACTACCCAGAGATCGTCACTCAGATACACAGAGCTATGGTGTGTCTTTGGATTTTGTCAGTGACTTAGTGGAGAGTAAGCTCTGATACGTAGAATCTGTAGGTGGAGGACCAAGATTGTGTATGTAGAGAACTGATGATTAGTGAGGTCAAGGTTCAGACTAAGCCTCACAAGTTTCCATATCATAGCGTCCTCATCTAGTTACTCTAGTAAGCAGCTGGGTTTAACGATGGCCAACTTCGGGGTGGTAATCAGTTTCCCGGTGAGAATTGTTAACCCCAAGATCTGAGTTAACACTGACATAGCACCTACTAAGTGCCAGGTGCTGTCCTAAGCAGTTTACATATGTTCATTCACTCAGGCCACACAGCATCCCTAAGGGAATCTTGTCCTCCCTGAGTTACAGACAGAAACTGAGACCAGAGTAAATACTTGCTTCAGGTCACAAAACCATCGAGTATCAGGCTTGGGATTCAAACCCAGGTACTTGCCTGTTGAGTCCACACTCCTATTGCCTTATAAGAAATGAAATCCCTGGAAATTCTTTACTGAAAATGATGTATTGATCTCCGTTATTTTTCTTAGTTTTGCAAGGATTATGTCATGTCGTTGAAGAACTGAATATCTTCCCAAATAGAGTAACTCACTAAACTGACAAACTTATTGGATTGCAATAAAAACAATAGGCGGAATAGGTCATATTTTGATAACTTTCTGCATGAGGCATTCTGTTAAATGCTTTCCTTATGTTATCTCACTCATCTCCCAGAGTCCCATAAAGCAGGAGCTGCTGTCACCCACTTTTATAGATGGGGAACTTCAGGTTAGCCAGGGTCACACTGCTACCAGCTTGCAGAGCTAGGTTCTCACCCAGTCTGTTTGCCTGGAACCCCATCTCTCCCTTTCTCTTTCTTCCTTTCCTTTCTCTTCCCTTTCTCTCCACTCTTTTTTATTTTGGAGACTTTGACATCTATAGAACTGAACTGAGTCTCCCATGGGTCCACACCCAAGAGTCCCCTTTAAGCGCTGTCATAGTCTGCTTCCTTTACAGGACAACATTTCAGTAGAGGTAGGTGTAGATTGCTGAGTTAAAAAGAAAATCCTGTGCTTGCCCAGAGTAAAGTGCCAGCTCTCCTTGAGGGACACGGTGCCAAGAGGGCTTCATGGTCACAGACAGTGTGATGATCACACTGTGTCCCATGTGACTTAGAACACAGGCCGTCGGAAGTCTCACCTGTTCTGTACCTGGGGTGGAAAGGTCTTCTTAGCCTTTGAATGACAGTATTTGGATTGTTACACCAAAGGATGTGTGTCACGATGCATTTTGAGGGTGTACTCTGCTCTCTGAAGTTTTTTAGCTTAGAAGCAAAACATTTAGAAGCCAGCTATTCTTCTAAAATAATTGACTTTTAAAAACAACTGATCTCCAGGCATTGTCTCTTCAATACTTAGGAAGGATTATGAGTACCAATTGGTATATACCTGCTGTGCGTTTTTATACTTAAATAAGTCACTGCTGTGTCAAAGATCCTAAAATTTCCTGTTTAATGTTACAGAACTCACGTTGCTTTAGGAGAAGATTTGGATCTTGTAAAAGTGATTTGTTTTGAACTTTTATTTTGACAGAGTGATCATTTTAGAACATTGCTTAGCTTTAACTTTTTTTTTTTAATGGAAGTATAGTTGATTAACAACGTGTTAGTTTTAGGTGTACAGAAAAGTGATTCAGCTGCATATGTATCTATTCTTTTTCAGATTCTTTTCCCTTATAGGTTATTATGAAATATTGTGTAGAGTTCTGTGTACTGTCTATTTTGTATATAGTAGTATGTTTAGCTTTAACTTTGAACTTGGATTTCCTAGTGTGCTTTGTTTTCCCTTGTTGGAGTTCATGGTAAAAATACTGAATATCAGGTTTAAATACTTCGAAGATATCTTTGTTGCTGAAGTTTTGTTCAGTTACCCTATGCCTAGAATTACTGTGGTTTCTTTTACTAGAAGAAATCTTTCATCTGTAGAACTGTATTTTTTGTAAGTTCTTGGGCCTTTCTCTTTACTTAAAAAACAAATGAGTACTTTTTTTTCCTAGTATGTGTAAGAATTAAGCAGGTGGCATTGAGCTCCACATGGTTTTCTTTGGTGAAAGCCTTGATTTACTCTAGGAACAAAGGAGACAAAGTTATGAACAATTATGAAATCACTGTTAGCGGATTTTTGGCTATTGGGCAGTACTAATCACATTTAGAGAGTAGTGTTTTACTTAGCAGTTGTTTTTACTTGATAATTATTCTCTTAAATTTTGTAATGTATTTATTTGGATTCGCTTTGGAAATGTACCCACTTCATTGGGCTTTTTGGATTTTTTCAGATAAAAAGTTTTATTATTTATATGAATTTTACTTGACTTCTGTAATAAAAATCATCTGAGGTGGCACATGGGTTTGGTTTCTACTCAGATGCCAAGTCTAACCATATAGGATACTTTGTTGAGAAGGCCCTTAAGAGGGAAGGAGGGCTTCACAGGAAACAACCTCGTGATTGAGGCAGTGGATGGAAAGAGGGTTATGGTACCCCGATGTGACAAGGTCACCTGCAGTAGATAGAATGTGAGAGATTTCTCTGGAGATGAGAAGGAAAATAGTGTTTATCATTTAAGAGTAAACCAGTATTATTTGTAATAACTAATTTAGTAAGGTTTTTGTGTACAATTGTCCCCTGGTATCTGCCGGGGGGGTTGGCTTTAGGACCCCCGCAGATAACAAAATCTGTGGATGCTCAAGTCCCCTACGTAGCATGGTGAAGTGTTTGCATATAACCTCACACATCCTCCATATACTTTAAATCATCTCTAGGTTACTTCTAATACCTAATACAATGGAAATGCTGTGTACATAGTTGCCAGCACACGGCAAATTCAAGTTTTGCTTTTTGGAACTTTCTGGAATTTTTTTTCAAATATTTTTGATCCGTGGTTAGTTGAATTTGAGGATGCAGAAACCGTAGATACAGAGGGGCAACTGCATTTAGTATCTTCTAAGATTTAGAATTAAGATCTGAAATGGGAAGGTAATAGCATCCTTCAGATTCTGTATTGATGTGAATACTGTCAACAGTTGTGAGTCAAGCACGTGATTGTCTAGCATATTTCTATTAGTGTCCCCTTATACATTATGACTTTTGAAAGTGGAGAGCGTGTTTGTTAACCCCAGTAAACAGCACTTTACTAACAATTTACTAACTTTTATTCTAAAAGTTCCATAGAAGCTTAATTTTCTAAAATTCTGTTTTTCGAAAGAACTACTATATGAAATAAAAATGAAGAGAAATTTTCATAAGACTGATTTATAGATGTTACGCACTAAGAATGTTCCATGGAGGTAAAAAGAAAGTAACTGTCACATAGCAGGTACCCAGGAAATACATGCAGGATGTTGACCAGGTATTAATTCCTGTCCTGCCTGTTTTTAATATATGGTAGCTTTTAAAATTATCACAGTCCTGTGAAATAGATGGCACTATTTCCATTGTTATCAATTTGTTATCAAATTCTTAAATTATTAAACTGAGGCTCAGAAGGTAGCTCACGTGCTCCATATCACATACACTTTTAAATAATGGAGGTGATTGCTCTGGATTCTCAAGTCCTCGTATACTTCCATGTAAATACTTAGGTAATTTCCTGTAGGCAGACTGCATATCAAGAAATGGAACTTTTGGCCAGAGAAGCTGTGGTAGTGCATCCTTGAAAACTAATGATATTCAGCAAAGACATGTGAAAATTCTTGATGGATTTAAGAAATTGTTACCTGAAAACTGGGTTTGCCTTTTGGTGGGTGTCCAGCCAAAAGACACAACCAAACCAAAGATCGGGAAGGATTTATTTTACTTGCAGCAAGTAAGGAGAACACTGGAGATCTTTCCAGAAGCAGTGTCTCCACAAACAGCAAAATTGGGGAAGTTTTAAGCTAGCAGTACATGCACATTCATGAAGGGGCTTGGGTGGTGGACAGAGCCCAAGCTTTAGTTGATTGAAGTCACAAGGGTCAGAAAAGGTCACCATCGTCATCCCTTAGGTTCTAGTTTATCTGGTGGTTGAGCATTTCAGGCTCATCTTCACCATTGAAACAGAACTGGGAATCTTTACAACTGATATATTATCTTTGCTATTGTTACTTCTCTTGCCTGATAACAGGCAATGTTTCTGCTTTCTTTTGTTCCATTAAGATCATTAATTACTGAGATCTGTTCAAGGGCAAGCACTGTGGCCAGTCTTATATCACAAAATGGCTTAGACCAAAAATGGCTCCTCTTACATAAAGAAAGCCGTGCCTGGTTCTCTTTCTCCGGGGACCCCCTACCCTATCTGCTTACAAGATGACCAAATGAGCAGTATCATATATAACTGCCAGCTAAGATCTTGGTCCCTTGTAAGAAATTAATGAGGACAGCATTAATTGTTTAACTTAGAATCAGCCATCTCTGAAAATAGCATCACCAACAACTGTAATGTAGTGAGGAAAGTTGTAGATAATAAGAGAACATTAAAATAGTTAGTACCAGTAAGAGGAAAATCACAAATGGACTATTCTGTAGTTTTAGTGTGTCGTGTTATCCTACGGAGGGTGGATAGCCTGGATTGTGCAATGGATAGTGATGCTGAAAACTCAGCCTCTGTGCGCCGGTGCCAAACTGAATCTCAGAGACAGGGTTTTGGATAGGGTAGGAAAGAATAGCTTTATTGCTCTGCCAGGTAGAGTAGGAAAGAATAGCTTTATTGCTCTGCCAGGTAAAGGGGGCCACAGCGGACTTGTGCCCCTCAAAACTGCGTGTCCCATCCCAGGAGGATTTGGTGAGGAGTTTTATAGCAGTGGTACAAGGGTGGGGTTGCTGATAAGATTAGGGTGTGTGCAGGGCCTGCACTCCTTTAATCTGGTCTCAGGTGATCTCCTAATCTTGATTAGCTTCTCTGGTTCCTTTAATCTGGCCTCAGGGGGTCTTCTCTGGAATGAAGAATGCTGACACCTTCCATTTATTGGGGGTTTTAGTTCTGTAAAGAGCTCAAAGATATTGATACGTGTATCCCTTGAGGAGGAACCAGGACGCTGCCCCAGGGCTGGCCCTCTCTTGTCTCTGCATCCCCCTCCCTTCCCTGATTGGCAGCTGTTCGAATCTGCCCTTTGGGACTCAGGGAAGATCATGGAGGCTGTAATCTGTTCCCTACAGACAAGAGACGCGGGACAGAAAAGCTTCCTTGCCCAGGAGCCCCACAGGGTCCTGCTCGGTTTCAATAGTAAGGATGATAAAGTAATATGATTTAGTAGAAAAGATTACAAGGAATGGTTCTGTGGGTTCTATTTAAATAGGTCACTGATAAATACATTGTTTTTATATTACTTCTGTCTTAGGAAATTCTGTTCCTAATTCCTTCTAGGCACGTTTATTTGTTATATTCAGTTTTCCATGCAAAGGGTTCAAATAATAAAAATACCATATATCTATACTAGTTTCTGCTTGTTTTGTCTATATAGTTTAAATTTTCTTTAAAGCATATTAAAACCTTTTCACCAAAAATCACAACTGGTAAGATATCTTACCTTACTTTTCATTTGAAAGAATGACAAAGCAGACTTGGATTTGATGGACTTAGATGACAAGCATGTCACAAGAGCATTTGATGAGTAAGGAGCTTAAAAGCGAGAGAGGATGAAGTAGAATTAACTGAGAACCAATAGCCAGGGGATTCTAGGAGTATCCTCTAGACACCAGATTGGTAAGTCACCAGGAGTTAAGACACACACAGAGGAGTGAAATTCCTGACAGTAGCACATGTTCTTTAGAGGCAGGTGTTAACAGTAGAGGGTTCAACTGAGACTTCTGTGCTCTCAAGTATGCTCATACACACAGGAAAATGGACTTTTTCCTTTCTGAGAAATAAAGCTCTGATTTCCAGCTTGAATTCAGCCCCCAACTTGTCTGACTTTATCAGTCCCTGCCCTGGAACACTGATGAATGCCAAGTTCCAACTCAGCAGCGCCCAGCATCACTCAGCGTGAAAACATTTCTGTCCGACAGGCAGAGGCAAGAATGGGCACCCACGGGCCAGAACAAAGAGCACAGACTGTGCAGTGGGGCCAGGCGAGCCTCAGGTGGCCACACGTCAAGATACTAATAAGTATGTCAGGACTGAAATGCTGAGGGTGTTTTGTAGAGAAATTATTTCAGCTCACTAGTTTCTGCTTGTCCTCTTCTTGTTCTTAATTTATCGCATTCATTTATTTAACTCTCCTTTTCAAGCCCCTGGCATTCTTTTCACAAGCATGTTTTAAATCTATTACCCAAGTAAGACAACATTTTTGGAACAGGTTGTGTTTTAGAAGCATGCCATTTAAATATTTTCTAATTAGGCAGCCAGGAATTTTTCACTTCTCTGAGTGTGCAGTTGGGTAGCAATGATTTTTGTTCATTGTGTTCATTTGGATTTAGAATTTAATGGGACCATCCTATAGCATTCTATTAATTCTTTAAAGACGCTGTAATTGGGAAGGTTAGGCTGTAAGGCCGTGGTCAGAGTCATCTTCTTTAATAGGACCTGGAGGCTGTGATTCAGCCTCTTACCTGGATTCAGTCACACCTTACAAGCTATACTGGATTGGACTGGTTTAATACTGGGAGGAGGCCCTTTAGGGTTTGAAATGTTCCCATAGGAAGTTGGATTAGTGTTGACTAGGGATTCTTTCTCTCTCAGAACCTGGTCTGCCCTCAGGCTGCAGAACCCAGAGGTACGAGGGTGTGTGTGTGTGTGTGTGTACACAGGTAAGGTTTGTATGGCCATGGGCTAGACACAGACAGAGCCTTGATGGTTGTTCATTTTTTAAAAAGTCACAAACATTTCAGTTTGTGAGGCAAAATCAAATTGCTTGTTTACCTTACCAAATAAACTTAAAACACTTGAACTCTGAGGGCATACATGGGTGACTTGTAAACATTATCACATTTTAAAATCCATAGGGAGCTCACATGCATGGCTGGTAATGCATCTGTATCCACGAGAGGCATGTGAGTTAGTGTGCGTATCCGGTGACCTTTTTTAGTATTCTTCTGTGTATTTTTTCTGTGTATTTAGAATACTAGCGGGGAGGGAGGCCGGTGTCTTGAGATAACAGATGAGAACGTGCCTGTCACACCAGATTTAGGAAGCATGTAATAAATGTCAGTTTCCTTCCCTCCCTCCAGGCTGCTGCTGACCCACTAATAACAGGGCTGTGGCTAGGAGGCTCCGGAGAAGATGGGCTTTGATTAAAGCCTCCCCTTACTGCGAACCTGATGCATTCTTCCTTCATCAGCTTCCCCTCAGCATTCTCTGACCTTCTCCTACCCTGAGATTTCTCCTGCAGTGCAGGACCAGTGGCTGTGTGCTCTCCATCTCTTGTTTCCTGATAGGTCCCTCTGTTTTGTTGCAGCACCTCTTTTATTTTGGCTCATTGATAGATTCATATTCTCATGTTATTCTCTGAAAGAAGTAGTTTACTATTTTCTCCCAGAGTAAATAAGTTGATTCATCCCCCACACACACCCCTTTTTGGGGGAGGGTGGTATCTAGCCCCTAGATTTACTTACAATTTACTCTCATAAGGTCACTTAAATATAGGAACTGAAGGAGTTACTCTGTCAAAATCAATACTATTCTCTATGTTTAGTAAAGTCTGTGAGGCTGTTATGGGGTTAATTGTTCTTTGTGAAGAAGTGAGAGTTATAATTTATTAGGTATCTTCTAATGTCTCACGTTAGATTCTAATCTTGAAGTCCTAACAAAGCTTGCTGTGAATTATAGTGTTTCTTTCCTTTTTTTTTTTAATTTCTTTTTTATACTGGACTGGAGCATAGTTGATTAACAATGTTGTGTTAGTTTCAGGTGTACAGCAAAGTGATTCAGTTACACATATACATGTTTCTGTTCTTTATAGTGTTTCTCATTCTTTGCTTTCTGCCTTGTTGGTAGGAGAGAGTCACTTTGTAGGAAAAAAAAAAGAAGAATATTGGAAGTAAATTCATACATCTCCTTTTGAGAAAAGGGAAAGTTACTTTTATAGCTTGTTGCTACCTTGGAGCTCTTGGCTTTGTTTCTTCAACACTATGTACCCAAATATGAGCATAAAGGACTGTCTACACCCAGTTACACAACTGTGGGTGGGTCTCCTGCACATTTGTAGTTATTTGCTGGGGGAGGGGAAGGACCATATTATAGGTCTTTTTTTTTTCCCTCTTGAGGGGAAGGGGCCGAGGTGAGATGCTTTTTCCCACCAATAAGAACAGTAAGAATATGCTAAGCCTGAACACGATTTAGTCCAAACAGTCATCTTCAGGAATTTGTTACGGTGACTGTCCTGCCATCATAGACTAAGTGAGGCATCGTTAATGCATGTTTGTGTTGTGTGATGTATCTGAGAGCGGATGGAAGTGACACGGGTGGCTTCGTGCATCTGTGTGTGAGTTGGTGTGCTGTGTGCTGAGCACAGAGGTTGGGCTAAGACTGATGTCTAGGTGAATGGAGTGGGTTTCTCCCTCCTTCCCTCCCTCTCCCCTTCCTTCCTTCCTTCCCTCCCTCCCTCCCCCTTCCCTCCTTCCTTCCCCCCTTCCTTCCCTCCCCCCTTCCCCCTTCCCCCTCCCTCCCTCCTTTCCTCCCTCCCTCCCTCCTTCCTTCCTTCCTTCCTTCCTTCCCTCCCCCTTCCCCCTTCCCCCCTCCCTCCCTGCATCCCTTTCAGCTCCTTCCGTACTGCTGAGTACACACCAGTTTCCCAGCAAAGCCTGACCTGTCTGAGCCCAGCTCTCTGCTTGCTCTGTGCCTGTACCCAGCAAATGAAGCACAGTGGAGAAAGTCCAACTTCAGGGTGTATTCCCAATCTCATGGTTCTGCCCAGCCATCTCTTCTATACATGTTAATTCACCCCTTCTCTCCCTCACACCCTCTGTCCTTCCTCACTCCTGCTTTCAGAGGATTTTGAGGCCAGAAGGTAGAAAGTCTTTCTTTTGGCTCCCAAAGGTACAAACCTACCTTCCTCTACATCCATCTCGCCATCTTTTCCCTGGTTTGATGGGCGTCCTCCCTCCACCTGTCCAGGGCTGTCCCCTCCTCCCCTGCTCTGGACCCCATCCCAACTGTTGCCTCAGAAACCTTCTTTCTCCTTCTAGTAAACTTTTCTCTCTGAACAGATCTTTCTCACTGGATTTTAAGCCCACTGAAGCCTCTTCATTAATAAAACAATTAAAAAAAACCTCTCTCAACCCCATGCTTTTTTCCATCTACTGCCATAGACCATTTCTTTCCTTAAAGGGGAAGACTTCTCAAAAGAATTGTCCGCACCCTCTGTTTTCATTTCTTCACCCCATACTTATTCTTCAACCCACTTGAATCTGGCTTCTGGCCCCCAAATCCACCAAAACCACTTCTTCTAGGGTCATGAGTGATTTCAGGATAAATGTGGGTATCCAGGACACATTTTCCAGGCCTCATCTTATTTGTCAGTATTTGACCCTACTGACTGCAGGTATCTTTTCTTCATGAAATGCTCTTTTTCTTTTCTGGCCCCACCCTGCCCTGGTTTTCCTCCGTTTCCTGGACCATTCCTGCTCAGGACCCTTTCCACACTCGGACTGTCTCACAGGCTGGTGGACATGGGAATTCTTCAACGTTGCCTGTCTGCCTTTCTCTTCGGTGTTGACTCTCGTCCGTACCTACACCCCTGGCTCTATGCATTTGACCTTCTGTCTCCCAGCCTGTCCACTTCTCCCCACTGCTGCCACGTTCTTTTGCAAGTCACCCTGACCTCTCCCTGGATTCTCTGGGAGTACTTTCACCCTTTTACATTTCTTCTCTGTCTGACGTCAGAGCTGAAAGCTTAATCTCTTAATCCTCCTTAATGCATTTTAATAGTTTTCCATTGTTCTTGGGAAAACGTTCAAAATCCCTTAAGAAGTTCATGAGATTCTGCATCATCTTGGATCCTGCCATTCATCCAGCCTGGTCTCTCCCTGTGTCCCCCTGCTGCTTGCTGGCTTGTGGCCAGAGCACTGGTCCCCTTGTACGCACGCTCCCTCTAACACAGTGCACGTGTGTGCTTTTGCCTCCTGCCTGGTACTCTTCCACCAGGTTTTCTCCTGGTTTCCCCCCAGCTCCCTTCAGAGCTCTGAGCTCTCCATACACAGAGTCCAATATTCTTTAAAATTTTTTTTAATTTTGTTGAAGTATGGTTATTTATAATGTTTTGTTAATTTCTGCTGTACAGCAAAGTGATTCAGTTATACATATATATATATTCTTTTCCATTTTGGTTTATCACAGGATATTGAATATAGTTCCCTGTGCTATACAATAGGACCTTGTTGTTTATCCATCCTGTATATACTAGTTTGCGTCGAAAAATGTGCAGAAGACCTAAATAGATATTTCTCCAAAGAAGACATACAGATGGCCAGTAGGCACATGAAGACATGTTCAAAATTGCTAATTATTAGAGAAATGAAATCAGAGTCCTGTATTCTTAATGCCTTACTGCCAGGCACATAGTAGATGCTTATTAAATATTGAGTGAATGGATGAACACCTAGTTTGTTGCCTGGGAAGGATTATTTATAATTAGCATACCAAAGCACCACATTCTGCTTCTCTGATTACATTGTGTTACATTGTTTGTGTGCCCATAGATAACTTCTTAATAACTTCTGTACATTGCTCTGTATACTTAGTTCCCCAAGTACTTTCATATGGATCTTCTCTTGAGACTTTGGGCAAATCAGTGGGGTTTTTCAAACCATATGGTGCAGCAGCCCCCAATGCCCTCCCTCCACCCCATACACATTTTTTGTAGACGGGAAGTGTGACACAGGTGTCTGGATGTGTGTTCAAAGTCAAAGCAAGTTAGGACTAAATCACAGCCCTTTGACTTTTTCTACCTCAGTATAGACTTTTTCTCTCAAATATGTAAAAATTTGTCTTTAATAATTTTTGGAAACTTTAAAAAACTGTGGTAAAATATATAGTCAACCCTCAGTATACATAGGTAATGGGATCTGCAGATTCAACCAACCAGGGATCAGAAATACTACACAATCTGGGGCTGGTTGTATCCACTTATGCCGAACTGCCTATACAAGGGGGCTTGTAAAGGACTTGAGCATCCGTGGACTTGGGTGTCCTTGTGGGTCCTGGAACTGATCCACCGTGGATACTGAGGGACCATGGTACGTAACGTAAAAGTAAAATTGGCCATCTTAACTATTTTTAAGTATACAGTTCACTGGTATTAAATACATTCACAATATTGTACAACCATCACCATCATCCGTCTCCAGAACTGTTTTCATCTTGCAAAACTGAAACTCTGTGCTCATTAAATAGGAACTCCCCCTCCCCCTCCCCCTAGACCCTGGAAACCACCATTCTACTTTCTATTTTTTTTCCAGCTAAGAAAGGAAATAATGGCTCAGTGTCCTTTCAGATGATCAGATATCTCAAACCACAAGGTTTATTTCAGTGGTTTTGATTTTATTTTTAAAACAATCTGTTATGAATCATGGACATAGAGAACAGACTGGTGGTTGCCAAGGCGAAGGGGGTTGGGGGAGGGATGGGGTGAGAGGTTGGGGTTAGCAGATGTAAGCTTTTATATATAGGATGGATAAACAAAAAGGTCCTACTGTATAGCACAGGGAACTGTATTCAATATCCTATTATATTCTGTAATGGAAATGGAAATATATATATATATAAAAGAATATATATGTATAACTGAGTTACTTTGCTGCACAGCAGAAATTAACACAACATTGCAAATCAACTATACTTCAATAAAAAAATAAAAATTAAAAGTTAAAAAATATGTTACCAAATGGTATCTTTTCCCGAAGTCATCATTTTATAGTGTCTTCCAGAGTTAGACCAGCATGAAACACCCCCCTCCGCCACTCCAGGCCCAAGTGTGTTCTTTGCCTCTAGATTTAAACAGTAAAAATCAACACTGGAAAAGAATGAAAAGGTTTGCTGTCTCCTGGTTGAGGGTATAAGGCATGTTTGTGATTGTCCTGTTTGTCTTGTTATATCTGATATTATTGAGGATTTTTTTTCCAGTACAAAATGTTAATAATTTTGAAAGGAAAGATTAGAGACTAGGGGAATTCTAAGATGGTTTAGTTCCCAACTTCCCTGATAAGATTCACCTGGAGGAAGGGGAGAACCTTGTTAAAATAGAGATGACCAGGCCTTCCGCAGTCTGGATCAAACCATTCCAAGTACGGGAAGCGTTCGTATATTCGATGAATACTTGTTTTGTTAACAAGCTGGAACTACATCTTAATGCTTACAGTTTATTTTTCTGAGTATGCCAGTGTGCGCACATACACTTTGTGGTGTTTCTTTCTGGGAATTACCATCATTATCATTTTCCCCAGTAGCAGAAGCATGAATTCATCTGTATTTTCTTTATCCTGATTTTTCAGCTTCATACTGGACACGACTGTTTGATGAGTTCTCAGTGTATAATGCCAGCAGAGTGCAGCATTTTGGCTCGGGCTTTGCATGGAGACAGAGCTGTGTTCAAATACTGACTGCTCCTTGTCAGATTCTGCCCTTGTCCAAGTTATGTAATGTCCTTAAGCTTCAGTTTTTCCGTCTGTAAATTCAGGACAATAACACACCCTGCTGCTCAGGGTTGTCAAGAAGATAAAGTGAAACAGTGCCTTTAAAGCCTGTAGTGCACTGCCTGCCATATAGTAGGTATCAATACATATGAATCCCTGTTGTTGTTTTGTGACTGTTATTATTTTATAAGACATCCCAGCTGGGAACATGGCCAAAAGCTGAAGCTGAGTGCACATGAGAACATGAGAAGGGAGGATTCAGAGCCCAGGAGCAGTAATTAGTGCTTTTGAAAATGTTATAATTGATCCCTTGCATGTTGTTTTCACCCCACGCCTATTTTCCAGATTGTTTTCAGTAGAGAAAAGCCCTTGGGAAACCTCAAAACCATGTGTATTTGTTTGGGTGATGGAGGAGCTGTGATATCGGATCCTATTCCCTATGGATTTTGATGAGGATTTCAAATCCTGATTGGAAGCCTTAGATAGTGGCTTTGTCTGTAGAAATTAGTGAAAAGAAAAGGATCAAACCTAAAATGGAGACTATCTCCAGAAATTTGAATTAGTGGTACTTTTCAGTCCCCAAAGCTCATCTGTTCCTTTATTATCCATTCATTCTTCAAGTATTCATGTGCTGGGCATTAGGCTGGATATTGAGGATAGAGATGTGGATAAAACATGGGTTCTGCCTTCAGGAAGCCTACAGTCCACTGTGAGAGATGGACAAATGCATAGTTGTAACAAACTGTGGTAACTACAGAAATAAAGGTAGCACAGAGCACTGGAAACAGAGAAGAGCATTTCCTGGAGGAGACGGTGGTGGAACCAAGTCTTGCAGGAGAATTTGAGTTGACCAGGTCGTGTCATCTCGTTGGGGTGAAGTGTGCAGTGGACATTTCCTGAGCAAAGGAGAGATAAGAAAAACCTGATGTTTTTGTTTTGTATTAATGGACTCTGCTTCTCTCCCTCATGTTTGTAAAAGGGAAATTTCTCAAACAGAGGTTGAGGGTTCAGATCCTGGGTAGCCAAGACTTAAGTCTATACTCACTCCATAAATGACTGCTGAGTGCCAACTGAGAGCCAATACAACCCAACAAACTCTATGAAATTTCTTTTTATATGTACCATATCTTTATCCATTCATCTGTCATGGACATTTAGGTTGTTTCCATATCTTGGCTACTGTAAATAGTGCTGCTATGAACATAGGGGTGCCTGTTTTTTTTCTTTTTCCTTTTTTTTTTTTTTTTTGCGGCACACGGGCCTCTCACTGTTGTGGCCTCTCCCGTTGCGGAGCACAGGCTCCGGACGCGCAGGCTCAGTAGCCATGGCTCATGGGCCCAGCCGCTCCGCGGCATGTGGGATCTTCCCAGACCGGGGCACCAACCCGTGTCCCCTGCATCGGCAGGCGGATTCTCAACCACTGCGCCACCAGGGAAGCCCTTCCTTTTTTTTAAAGTGAAGTGTAGTTGATTTACAATGTTGTGTTAATTTCTGCTCTATTGCCTCTGCTAATGGCAAGCTCCCACTCCTACACTCTCCCACCCCCCACCCCCTTGGCAACCGCCAGTCTGTTCTCTGTGTCTATGAGTCTGTTTCTGTTTTGTAGATAGGTACATTTGTGTCCTATTTTAGATTCCACATGTAAGTGATATCATACGGTATTTGTCTATTTCTGACTTACTTCACTTAGTGTGATAATCTCTAGTTGCATCCATGTTGCTGCAAATGGCATTATTTCATTTTTTTATGGCTGAGTAATATTACATTGTGTGTGTGTGTGTGTGTGTGTGTGTGTGTATATATATATATATATCACATCTTCTTTATGCATTCATCTGTCAATGGATATTTAAGTTGTAACAAACTCTATGAATTTAAATCTTTTTTTCCATACTTTGGAAACAAATCCTGATTTGGACTTTGACTATTGATATTTCTTATATATGTCCTTTCAGCAGTTGTCACATTTTTGGTTCAGGATTTGGTAATCTTGTGTCTGCACTACTGTATTCTTTTCTTAGCTAACTTTTATCAGTGCCCTCTCTGGTATGTTCCGATGGCAATTTCTAAGGACTTTCTTTCCAGGTATTTTGACTTTGCTTCATGCTCCTTGTAGTTGGGCTCATTGGTGTTGGACGTGATAAAATATGGAAGCCTAATCTTCAGCCATTTGTGACACTAAGATTTTCTCTCAGAATCATATCTAATACTTATGTGAGCTAATATGTTAGTAAAGTGTTTGAGGACTGCAAAGTTACTTGGGGTGTCTATACCAAAAAATCTCTTATAGAATTTTAATGTTCCATTAGTTTGGCTATCAATGTGGGTGATGATATCTTTATATTTTATACACACACACACACACACACACACACACACACACACACACACATCTCTCTCTCTCTCTCTCTCCAAATGCCTCTATATACATAAATACCATACATATATATGTATATATGCTTGTGGGTGTATATATATCTTATTTTGTCCAGGGAGAATGCACTTTTAAAATGGGTGTTGTATGCAAGATAAGCATTACTTTTATCCAAAATTATTTTGCATTATGACAGTTACTGTTTCATTTGATACCTTTTTGTCCTGTATTTTTGGGAATAAATCAAAGACACTAAGCATGCGTAGAAGTGGTTTGCAATTTTTGGCCTTTCTTTCAACTTCATCTTATGGCCTTATCTTGGTTTTATATTTCTAATTTAAAATGTATGTGACCATCTCTTGTTTTTATTTCTTTGTAAGTTGTTTTTACTCATTTAATGGGAAAAAGATGGGATATAAATATGTTTTAAAAACTGCTATCCATGATGATCGAGTCATTGAGAAAAGATTACAGTATCATAGAATAATAATACAAGTAAGAGTCACAATGGCTTTTTTTCCATAAAAAGACTAGTATATATTATTTTAGTGGCAGAGGATTACATTATACGATTTTCAGTGGTCTTCAGTGAACAGGGAAATTACACTAGTTAACACTCAACTATCTAAACTAATACAGGAACTTCACTGCTCACAGCCTTTGCTTAGTCAAACCTCAGATGGGAATAAAATTTCCTGTGAAAGTGCCCCAAAAGGGAGATGTTACAGTGAAATGGAACCTTTAGAATGAAAATAAAAATCTTCTGTAGGTGGAAAATAGTTGAAGTTTTTAAGGGTTATATGATCCCAGTGAGGTGATGAAGGAGAAAGAAAGGTAGGTCACAGCACATGTGACTTCTGGAAGCTCCAGACAACTGAGGAAAAGCAGGATGGGAGACTGAAACGGGACCCCAGGGGAGGGTAGAATTATGACAACTTGGAGGCTGCTACTTTTTTGCAGTAGTTTTAAAAAAGCATTTTCCTTCATTAAGATTTGTCTACTGCAGTCTTTCAGTGGAGGAAAACCATTGCAGCTTTTGTGCCATTAAAGGGTTAAATATCATGAAAAAAGAGGTGACTTACCCCAGATTGATGCATTACACAGCTGCTTTTGTGCTGAAACAACTATGTCATTCTGAAGGAGGTTTTATGTTTTGTTCTCTCAGTGGAGAACTAAATTCTTCAATGACTTTATTCATTCTCGGGGATTACTCAGTGTTTACTTTCTTTGCTAATGGCAGGCTTTGCATGGTAACGTGCCCTTTCTTGTCGGGAGATTTGGCAAACTCAGAAACGTTGGTTTTTTATTTCTTTAAAATGTCAGAACTTTGTGGACGCAAAACAATTTTTTGAACTTCAGAGGTTTGTTTTTGTCTAGACTATCATCCACACCTGTTTAGTAATCTTGAAGTTGGAAGATTCTTCAAAATACTTCTGTGTGAATAAAAAATGTTATTTTTAGGTATGTCATTTACCTATGTTGTTGTCAGTAGATTCATAGTTCGTGTAATCAATGTGGGTTCCCTTTTCAGTGATCATATTGGTGGTAATGTGAAAAGAATTAAAGAATTTCCAAATAATTCCTGGGAAATAGGTAGGTAGGTAGTTACATTTCAAGGTTATGAACACTTCTCGACTTCCCTGGTGGTGTGGTGGTTAAGAATCTGCCTGCCAATGCAGGGGACACAGGTTCGATCCCTGGTTCTGAAAGATCCCACATGCCGCGGAGCAACTAAGCCCATGCGCCACAATTACTGAGCCTGTGCTCCAGAGCCCGCGAGCCGCAACTGCTGAGCCCATGCACCACAACTACTGAAGCCTGTGTGCCTAGAGCCCATGCTCCGCAACAAGAGAAATCACTGCAGTGAGAAGCCCACGCACCACAATGAAGAGTAGCCCCAGCTCGCCACAACTAGAGAAAGCCCACGTGCAGCAATGAAGACCCAACGCCACAAAAAAAAAAAAAAAAAAAAAATCAAGGTTATGAACACTTCAAAGGGCTATAAAACTGTGAGTAGATTTCTTTGGAGGTCTGCTTTCTCATCAGATAAAAATAAGAGTACAGATTTCTGTTTCCCTCCCTAAGATAAATGATATATTTTCCTCATGTAAACAGTCTTCTCATAGTATTCAGAATAATTGTGTTTCATCCTCCCATACTACCTCTGAGCCCTCCCACTCTTTCTGCAGACCCTCAAAGGGTTATTTTGAGAAAAGCAGATTGCCCTTGGAGGTTGGAAAGAGAGCCTTTCCTTAGATGTTGAGAAACAGGTTCTTAGAGATTTTAGAGGTGGGTGCCACTCTTTTTGAAGACTTTACTGTTTTCACATTTGTTTCTGCATTTTTTTAATGCTTTGGTTTTGAGAGGAAAGTTTCTTGACTGGCTTCTAGCCTTGAGTTAAGTTTCCAGCTACTGTGTTTTGTCACTTTGTATTCAAGGAGTATTCAGGAAGTCTTTTCTTGTCTTATGTGTAGATAGAGCCAGCCTCAATTATCCCTGTGGTTTAGAGCATCATGGAAGTCTCACAAATTAGAAAGAGGTGAAATCTGGGGTGTGTATGTGTGTAATGTGTGCTCGTGAAGATATAAGCTAATGCTTATTTTAGTCTTTCATTTATGGTTCAATTTACTAACCAACCTACTTACCAATTTATTGGTAGATATTTATTAAGTGTCTACAATGTATACGCCACTCTTTATCTCAGCAGAAGGATAAAATACAGAGGTTCATTAAAACCACATGGTTCTTGCAGTCTTAGAGTTGACCAGTCAGGAGAAACAAGATGTGCCTGCACATTGAACAGTGAATTTAGAGGACAAAGAAGTATGTGATTATTCCAGGTGCCAAATTAACTGACACAGGCCCAAGACTTTATATAAAGAGTTCAGGGAACAGAGGGGAAAGAAATGAGGGCTGGAAAGATGAGTGAAGGCACCACAGAGGAGGTGGGGCTTGATCTCTGCTCCCAGGATGAGAAGAAGTTGGATTAGATGGATGCTTTTGAGGTAGTGGGGTTTAAACAGATTGAATGCGACACATATTCATATATTGAGTAGGCCAAAAGGTTTGTTGCTTTTTTGCATTAAGATGCCTCTAATAGCGCTTAGTTGTCTTTAACTTCATTCGAAGCAATTTTGTTAGCTTGTATTGTGACAGCTATCATATCAGCGTGCATTTAAAAAAAAGAAACTTGTCAAAATTGGTGAATTTTTGTGTAGCCATTTTAATATTGAAGATGGAAGAAAAAAAGCAACATTTTTGGCATATTATGCTTTATTATTTCAAGAAAGGTAAAAACGCAACTGAAACGCAACAAAAGGTTTGTGTAGTGTATGGAGAAGGTGCTGTGACTGATCGAATGTGTCAAAAGTGGTTTGTGAAGTTTCATGCTGGAGATTTCTCACTGGACAGTGCTCCACGGTCGGGTAGACCAGTTGAAGTTGATAGTGATCAAATCGAGACATTAATTGAGAACAATCAACCTTATACCACGCGGTAGATAGCCAACATACTCAAAATATCCAAATCAAGCATTGAAAATTATTTGCACCAGCTTGGTTATGTTAATAGCTTGGATGTTTGGGTTCCACATAAGTTAAGTGAAAAAAACTTTCTTGACTGTATTTCCGCATGCGATTCTGTACTTAAACAAAATGAAAATGTTCCGTTTTTAAAACAAATTGTGACGGGTGATGAAAAGTGGATACTGTACAATGATATGGAACGGAAGAGAAATGAACCACCACCAACCCCACCAAAGGCCGGTCTTCATGCAAAGAAGGTGATGTTGTGTATATGGTGGGATTGGAAGGGAGTCCTTTATTATGAGCTCCTTCCGGACAAACCAAACGATTAATTCCAACAAGTGCTGCTCCCAATTAGACCAACTGAAAGTAGCACTCGACAAAAAGTGTCCAGAATTAGTCAACAGAAAATGCATAATCTTCCATTAGGATAACACAGGACTGCATGTTTCTTTGGTGACCTGGCAAAAATTGTTACAGCTTGGCTGGGAAGTTCTGATTCATCCACCGTATTCCCCAGATATTGCATCTTAGGATTTCCATTTATTTCAGTCTTTACAAAATTCTCTTAAATGGAAAAAATGTCATTTCCCTGGAAGACTGTAAAAGGCACCTGGAACAGTTCTTTGCTCAAAAAGATAAAAAGTTTTGGGAAGATGGAATTATGAAGTTGCCTGAAAAATGGCAGAAGGTAGTGGAACAAAACGGTGAATACGTTGTTCAATAAAGTCCTTGCTGAAAATGAAAAAATGTGTCTTTTACTTTTACTTAAAACGTGAAGGAACTTTTTGGCCAACCCAATGTATTCTGATCATGAGGAATTTGTAGACTTTGCTGAACGTTTATACATTAAAATTGTTATATTTTCCTACATTTGCTTTTGGCACACAAAAGTTTCTGAGAGAAGCGAGTGTCGACTGAAAAATGTACAACCTAAAAGTTGAGAGTTGTGTTTTATTTGGTGGACAAAACTGAGGACTTAATCCCGGGACACAGCATCTCAGATAGCTCTGAGGGACTGCTCTGAAGAGGCAAGTGGGGAGCCAGCAAGTGGGGAGCAACAAAGACCAGGGAGTTGGAACATCAAATGATTACTGTTAATTAAAGAAAAGCAGACATCTCAAGTTAAGGAATTTAGCGCTTTTCTATGGGAAGATGCAAGAGTCTGGGCTTACTGAAATCATTCCTTTGATATGCACCTCAGCAGTCTGGGGCCAGTATCCTGCTTTTCTCATTCTGAGTCTTCTCAGGGTGCATCATCAGGGGTGACTGCAATGTCTAATGGTTTGATGGCGGGCATCCTGTTTCCTTCCTGAGTTCCCTTAAGACTCAAGGTCGGGGTGGCTGTAATGTGATGGCTTCAAGGCTGCAACATCCTTCGTTTACTGATATGGCAGGGGGCGTTTTTAGTTCACAGACTGGTAAAGACTGGATGAAAAACTCTGTATTTCAACACAGGCTTCGTAATAATATTTGCAGGAGTTGTTATGTCAATAGGTACACATGTAAATTTCATGTTGAATTGGCAAGTGAAAAACACCATTAATATGGTGCCTTTTTTCCTAGGCCGGACCTGATAGACATGAATACTGTTGCTGTTCAAAGCAACCTTGCAAATTTAGAGCACGCTTTCTATGTAGCAGAAAAAATCGGTGTTATAAGACTTCTGGATCCTGAAGGTGAGTGATTATTTTGACCAGATGTCCACGGGCTGGAAAGTCTGATACAAAGTAATTGATCAGCATTTTGAAATAATTCATGTTGCTGCTTTTAGATGTTGATGTCTCCTCACCTGATGAAAAATCAGTAATAACTTATGTATCATCTCTCTATGACGCATTTCCCAAAGTCCCTGAAGGTGGTGAAGGCATTGGTGCAAACGTGAGTATTGATTTTTCCATTCTGAAGCTGCTGACTCAGAACTGACTGAATTTTCTGACAGTGCTTTTTACAGTTTTTTAAATATGACTTTTTAAAATTGAAATATAGTCGATTTACAATGTTGTGTTAATTTCTGCTGTACAACAAAGTGATTCAGTTATACACACACACACACACACACACACACATTCTTTTCTTTAATGTTACTTTCCATTATGGTTTATCATAGGATATTGAATATAGTTCTGCTGACTTCAACCTCCCACTCCACGCCTTCCCAAACCCCCCTCCTTTGGCAACCACAAGTCTGCTCTCTATGTCTGTGATTCTGTTTCTGTTTCATAGATAAGTTCATTTGTGTCATATTTTAGATAGCACATATAAGTGATATCATATGGTATTTGTCTTTCTCTTTCTGACTTACTTCACTCAGTATGACAATCTCTAGGTCCATCCACATTGCTGCAAATGGCATTATTTCATTCTTTCTTACAGCTGAGTAATATTCCATTGTATGTATACGTGTCACATCTTCTTTATCCATTCATCTGTCAATGGACATTTAGATTGTTTCCATGTCTTGGCTATTGTAAATAGTGCTGCTATGAACATTGGGGTGCATGTATCTTTTTGAATTAGAGTTTTGTCTGGCTATACGCCCAGGCATGGGATTCCTGGTTTATATATATATATATGTAGTTTCCTTTGCTGTGCAAAAGCTTTTAAGTTTCATTAGGTCCCATTTGTTTGTTTGGGTTTTTTTTGTTTGTTTTCATTTCCATTACTCTAGGAAATGCGTCAAAAAAGGTCTTGCTGTGATTTATGTCAAAGAGCATTCTTCCTGTGTTTTCTTCTGAGAGTTTTATAGTGTTCAGTCTTACATTTAGGTCTTTAATCCACTTTAAGTTTATTTTTGTGTATGGTATTAGGGAGTGTTCTAATTTCAGTCTTTTACATGTAGTTGTCCAGTTTTCGCAGCACCACTTATTAAAGAGACTGCCTTTTCTCCATTGTATATCCTTGCCTCCTTTGTCATAGATTAGGTGACCATAGGTGTGTGGGTTTATCTCTGGGTTTTCTATCCTGTTCCATTGATGTATATTTCTGTTTTTGAGCCAATACCATATTGTCTTGATTACTGTAGCTTTGTAGTATAGTCTGAAGTCAGGGAGCCTGATTCCACCAGCTCCCTTTTTTTCCCTCAAGATTGCTTTGGCTATTCAGGGTCTTTTGTGTCTCCATACAAATTTTAAGATTTTTTTGTTCTAGTTCTGTAAAAAATGCCATTGGTAATTTGATAGGGATTGCACTGAATCTGTAGATTGCTTTGGGTAGTATGGTCATTTTCACAATATTGATTCTTCCAATCCAAGAACATGATATATCTCTTCAACTATTTGTGTCATCTTTGATTTCTTTCACCAGTGTCTTATAATTTTCTGAGTACAGGTCTTTTACCTCCTTAAGTAGGTTTATTCCTAGGTATTTTATTCTTTTTGTTGCAGTGGTGAATGGGATTGTTTCCTTAATTTCTCTTTCTGATCTTTCGTTGTTAGTGTATAGGAATGCAAGAGATTTCTGTGCATTAATTTTGTATCCTGCCACTTCACCAAATGCATTGATTAGCTCTAGTAGTTTTCTGGTGGCATCTTTAGGATTATCTATGTATAGTGTCATGTCATCTGCAAACAGTGACAGTTTTACTTCTTTTTTTCCAATTTGGATTCCTTTTATTTTTCTTCTCTGATTGTGTGGCTAGAACTTCCAAAACTATGTTGAATAATAGTGATGAGAGTGGACATCCTCGTCTTGTTCCTGATCTTAGAGGAAATGCTTTCAGTTTTTCACCATTGAGAATGATGTTTGCTGTGGGTTTGTCATATATGGCCTTTATTATGTTGAGGTAGGTTCCCTCTGTGCCCACTTTATGGAGAGTTTTTATCATAAATAGGTGTTGAATTTTGTCAAAAGCTTTGTCTGCATCTACTGAGATGATCATACGGTTTTTATTCTTCAATTTGTGAATATGCTGTATCACATTGATTGATTTGCATATATTGAAGAACCCTTGCATCCCCTGGATAAATCCCACCTGATCATGGTGTATGATCCTTTTAATGTGTTGTTGGATTCTGTTGGCTAGTATTTTGTTGAGGATTTTTGCATCTATATTCATCAGTGATATTGGTCTGTAATTTTCTTTTTTTGTAGTATTTTTGTCTGCTTTTGGTATCAGGGGGACAGTGGCCTCAAGGAATGAGTTTGGCAGTGTTCCTTCCTCTGCAATTTTTTGGAAGAGTTTGAGAAGGATGGGTGTTACCTCTTCTCTAAATGTTTGATAGAATTCACCTGTGAAGCCATCTGATCCTGGACTTTTTGTTTGTTGGAAGATTTTTAATCACAGATTCAATTTCATTACTTGTGATTGGTCTGTTCATATTTTCTGTTTCTTCTTGGTTCAGTCTTGGAAGTTTACACCTTTCTAAGAATTTGTCCATTTCTTTCAGGTTGTCCATTTTATTGGCACAGAGTTGCTTGTAGTAGTCTCTTATGATGCTTTGTACTTCTGCGGTGTCAGTTGTAACTTCTCCTTTTTCATTTCTAATTTTATTGATTTGAGTCCTCTCCGTCTTGAGTCTGCCTAAAGGTTTATCAGTTTTATCTTCTCAGAGAACCAGCTTTTCGTTTTATTGATCTTTGCTATTGTTTTTGTTTTGTTTCTATTTCATTTATTTCTGCTCTGATCTTTATGATTTCTTTCCTTCCACTATAGCTTTTGTTTGTTCTTCTTTCTCTAGTTCCTTTAGGTGTAAGGTTAGATTGTTTATTTGAGATTTTTCTTGTTTCTTGAGGTAGGATTGTATTGCTATAAACTTCCCTCTTAGAACTGCTTTTGCTGCATCCTATAGGTTTTGGATCGTCATGTTTTCTTTGTCATTTGTCTCTAGGTACCTTTTGATTTCCTCTTTGATTTCTTCAGTGATCTCTTGGTTATTTAGTAATGTATTGTTTAGCCTCCATGTGTTTGTGTTTTTTATGTTATTTTCCCTGTAATTTATTTCTAATCTCATAGTGTTGTGGTTGGAAAAGATGCTTGCTATGATTTCAATTTTCTTAAATTTACCGAGGCTTGATTTGTGACCCAAGATATGATCTGTCCTGGAGAGTGTTCCGTGTGCGCTTAAGAAGAAGACGTAATCTGCTGTTTTTGGATGGAATTAATTATAAATATCAATTAAATCTATCTGGTGTATTGTGTCATTTAAAGCTTGTGTTTCCTTATTAATTTTCTGTCTGGATGATCTGTCCATTGGTGTAAGTGACGTGTTAAAGTCCCCCACTACTGTGTTACTGTTGATTTCCTCTTTTATAGCTGTTAGCATTTGCCTTATGTATTGAGATTCTCCTATGTTGGGGGTGCATATATATTTGTAATTGTTATATTTTCTTCTTGGATTGATCCCTTAATCATTATGTAGTGTCCTTCCTTATCTCTTTTAACATTCTTTGTTTAAAGTTTCTTTTATCTGATATGAGTATTACTACTCCAGCTGTCTTTTGATTTCCATTTGCATGGAATATCTTTTTCCATCCCCTCACTTTAAGTCTGTATGTGTCCCTAGGTCTGAAGTGGGTCTCTTGTAGACAGCATATATTTGGGTTTTGTTTTGGTATCCATTCAGCGAGCCTGTGTCTTTTGGTTGAAGCATTTAATCCATTTACATTTAAGGTAATTATCGATATGTATGTTCCTATTACCACTTTCTTAATTGTTTTGGGTTTGTTTTTGTAGGTCCTTTTCTACTCTTGTGTTTCCCACTTAGAGAAGTTCCTTTCACATTTGTTGTAGAGCTGGTTTGGTGGTGCTGAATTCTCTTAACTTTTGCTTGTCTGTAAAGCTTTTGATTTCTCCATTGAATCTGAATGAGATCCTTGTGAGTAGAGTAATCTTGGTTGTAGGTTCTTCCCTTTCATCACTTTAAATATATCATGCCACTCCCTTCTGGCTTGTAGAGTTTCTGCTGAGAAATCAGCTGTAACCTTATGGGAGTTCCCTTGTATGTTGTTATTTTTCCCTTGTTGCTTTTAGTAATTTTTCTTTGTCTTTAATTTTTGTCAGTTTGATTACTGCATATCTCGGCATGTTTCTCCTTGGGTTTAACCTGCCTGGGACTCTCTGCGCTTCCTGGACTTGGATGGCCATTTCATTTCCCATGTTAGGGACATTTTCAACTATAATCTCTTCAAATATTTTCTCTGGTCCTTTCTCTCTCTCTTCTCCTTCTGGGATCCCTATAATGCTAATGTTGGTGCGTTTCATGCTGTCCCAGAGGTCCCTTAGGCTGTCTTCATTTCTTTTCATTCTCTTTTCTTTATTCTGTTCCGTGGCAGTGAATCCCACCATTCTGTCTTCCAGGTCACTTATCCGTTCTTCTGCCTCAGTTATTTGCTATTGATTCCTTCTAGTGTATTTTTCATTTCAGTTATTGTATTGTTCATGTCTGTTTGTTTGTTTTTTAATTCTTCTAGGTGTTTGTTCTTTAATTCTTCTAGGTCTTTGTTAAACATTTCTTGCGTCTTCTCGATCTGTGCCTCCATTCTTTTTCTGAGGTCCTGGATCATCTTCACTATCATTATTCAGAATTCTTTTTCTGGAAGTTTGCCTATCTCCACTTCATTTAGTTGTTTTTCTGGGGTTTTATCTTGTTCCTTCATCTGGTACATAGTCCTCTGCCTTTTCATTTTGTCTGTCTTTCTGTGAATGTGGTTTTCTTTCCACTGGCAGCAGGATTGTAGTTCTTCTTGCTTCTGCTGTCTGCCCTCTGGTAGATGAGGCTCGATTGCTGGATCTTATGGTAATTCTATTTTTAGTTTTCTGAGGAACCCCCATACTGTTCTCCATAGTGGCTGCACCAATTTACATTCCCACCAACAGTGTAGGAGGGTTCCCTTTTCTCCATACCCCCTCCAGCATTTGTTATTTGTAGACTTTTTAATGATGGCCATTCTGACCAGTGTGAAGTGGTACCTCGTTGTAGGTTTGATTTGCATTTCTGTAATAATTAGCGTGGTTGAGCATATTTTCATGTGCCTGTTGGCCATTTGTATTTCTTCTTTGGAGAAATGTCTGTTTAGGTCTTCTTCCCTTTTTTCGATTGGATTATTTTTTTTGCTGTCAAGTTGTATGAGTTTACAGTTTTTAATTATCAAATATTTTTTAAAGGATTTGAGTTAATAGGTCACTTAATTTAGAGATTTTCTTTTTAAACTTACTGCTGTTTTACAGCTGCCCTACTTGGTATCCTTCTCTGCAGAGAAGGTATGCAGAGAATATCTCACTTTTGAAATCACTTTCAAGTTTTTTAACTTACGTGATCCCAGGAGGTAAGGTAGCTCTGAGTTGGTTTCTTATTTAAAGGTGAGGCCCGAAGGAGGGCGATTTGATTTTGCCAAATTAACGGAGCTTCTTCGTAGCAGGACACAGTCTCTGACGAGTAGCTTTGGGCTCTTTATTTAGTCCACTGCTTCCCAAAGTCTGTGCAGTTCATTTCAGCGGTGCGTTTTGTGCTGGTCCTGCTGACAAGTGCTGTGCATTTCTGGAGGACAGGACACCCTGTACATGACGTGCATTTGAGGGGACCCCCCTCACCCTGACTTCTCCACTCCTCCTGCAGATTTCTCCTTTATTCTGTCTCACTTTGAAGGTTTGGGAGCTCCCCTTTTGGGTCTCTTATTTCGCCTCTGTGTGCTATTGCTTGAGGCTTGTTTCCATTCTCTCCTCATGTTCTTTCTCACAAAGGCTGGTCCCCAGGTGACTTGGTCCCATGCTCCCCCTCTGCTCCAGTGTCTGCCAGTGACTCAGGGTTGAGTGTTGCTCCAAAATGTTATTGTGGCCGTTCCTTGCTTGGTCTTCTCACTGCCTGTACCCAGTTCCTCACTCTTATCCCTTCACTAGAATGAGGATGAGAGCTTTCTTTTGGCTTACTTTCTCCATTGTTTTTCTCTTCCCATGAACTCTGCACATTGTCGCCACGTGAGCTAGAAAAACTTCCGTGGCTCCATGTGGCTTGCAAGGTTCAACCCAGTCTAGATGTTCTGACGTCCACAATTCTGCCTTTTATCAGTTCTGCTTACCCACATCATTCCCCACGTGAACTGTTTGTGGTGTCCGGGGCATTTCTGTTTCAGAGTCCTGACTCCCTTGACCCCCATCCCCCATCTTTTCTCTGCTCCTTCTGCCAGCCACCAACAATTACTGGTCATTGTACAACTGCTCAGGGATTCCCTCTCCCAGGAAACCTTCAGTGATCATTTTGAGGCACATTTATGCTCACCTGATTCTTACCTCAGTGCCTCACATGTACATACCCGTTTCCGTTATTTCAACACTTCTTAAATGCTGCTTTTCGTTTTGCGTAACTGTTTATATTATGACTCTCTGAGTCCTCATCTAGACAGAAATTCTTTGATAAAAGAGATCATGTCTTGAAGTATTATATTTTTATTACAATGCTTAGCACAATGCTTTGAACATCATAAGCAGTCATCAAATACTTAATTGAGTAAGGCAGTTTACAATTTTCCAGTCTCCTCCATTTTAAAAAAAGTTTGCCTAACAGTACTTGAATCATCCCACATGTACATTTCCTCTAGTTTTCACTCCTGTCTGGTTTCCTATGTATCGCGTAGCTCTTTGACTTTCAGATATAAGGTGGACTTAGAAAGGTTGGCAGAGAGGGCAACTAACCTGGCTTATGCAGGCTATAAGCCTTTTGAGTGCCTTTCTTGAGTACCTGGAAAACACCCCAAATTGATCACAGTGTTCTTTTTTTTCTGCTACATTTCAATGCAGCCTCTGAAGCCTTTGTAACACAGTGCTTCAGGCAGCCTAGATCCCTGGATCAGAGCTGGCACTCAGTAGGCTAGTCTTAGTGGTCAGATGTTGATCGTGTGTTTTTAAGGCTGTTTAAGTGGAAAGGATTGGGACCGGGTGGAAAGGAAGAAAACATGGAGCTGGTCCTCTCCGTCAGGCTTAAAGCCCTGCAAATCCACAGAATGACCTCTGGCCAGATTGTGTTAGACGTGAATGTTACAGTCTGCAGATATAGACCTTCTCTGCCATCTTCTCGTTGTAGGATGTTGAAGTCAAATGGATTGAATACCAGAATATGGTCAACTACCTCGTCCAGTGGATCAGACACCATGTGACCACTATGTCCGAGAGAACATTTCCTAATAATCCTGTAGAACTCAAGGTCTGTGTCCCTATAGAAGTTAAGTAGGATTGAGTTTATTACTAAACTTTTAAATAATGCTGAAATGGTTCTGTCATTTCAGAAATTGAGGAAAAATTGCCCTTGGCAAGGTACTAATCATCAGGCAAATTATTTATTTATTCGTCTCCTATTGTACAGAGAAAATGGAAGTCAGCATTAATAATTAAAAGATAATAGTGACAACATCTTAAAGAAATTTGTAGTCCCTTTGGTTTGAATTGTTGAGAGTTTTAAGGTTTAATTTGGGAAGGTTTCTGGAAGTGACGTTGCCAGATTCTTTTTGGTGCCTGGGAGATGCCTGGAGACAGCAGATGGCTGGGGCACGAGGGGGGGGCGGGAGCTTGTGCAATGCGACCATGGCAGGGCCTGTGCCTGTGGTCACATCCTGTTAAAAAACAGCCTCAGAGGCTCCTGTGGTACGGCAAGAGGTACATACCGTCTTTCACCATGAATTCGAAAATACATATCTGACTCCCAGAGTAAATGAGTTCCTGGTTTAGTAGAACATTTACTACTACCTAAGAACCTGGGTCCATCTCTTTGAGCAGAGACATTATAGAAATATTAAAAGATAGTACAGATATAGAAACGTATTGAAAATAAGTTGTCTCATTTTGTACATTGGGATTTGTCATAGCAAAGTAGTGTACTTTATTTCAAGAAATGGGTAACGCGAATATGAACAACAAAGTCTAATTCCTTGAATTGCGACTTTGTTTTCTGGATCAGACTAGCATTGCAAAAAACGGTCCTAACCCAGGGTGGGCCCTGTTAACATTAGTAATTGTGTCCATGCGTCTATACGGAACATCTGTGGAATAGCTTTTATCCATGTTGCCACGGGGAACTTGTCCTTGGCACAAAGTTCCTTGGCGTGTGTCGATGTGATGCTGTTTAAGTTCTCTCTGAAGCTGTTTGTGTGATGTCTCCCTCTGTGGCTGGAACCTCTCCTGGCAGGAAAGCTTTCCTCCCCCTTCTATCAGCATGTCTACTGTGAACAGTGGGTAGCCCGTGATGGCATTCCGTGCTTATTCACCTATGGACATCCTGAAATGGTGCATTTTGAGTTTAAACCAATTTTCAGATTTCAAGTTCCATTTATTTCCAGATGGATTCCTTTTGTCCAGACATTTGAGTAAATTCTTGCTGGCTTCTGATTAATACAGATTCTTAAATTATTAAAGAAGTTCGAGTGACTACACAGATTACTGACTGTTGCCTGGGGTAGGACGTGATACAGGAAAAAAATATATTGTGGGGAAATACCAAATAATTTTATTAGCCAGCAAAACATTAAATGGAATCCTTCAAAGAAATGTGTCTGCCTGAATGTTTGCAGGGACTTGTCTTAAAGCAGCATGAATTAGGATGAAATAATTAGTATACACTTATTAAATGTGGAGATGCTTTATCAACATAATTTTTATAAGGTCCTTGTTAATAAATATAATAAACATATCTAAGAGATTCCCAAGTTAATATCTATAAATTAGATAGTAATTTAATTATATGGTTCAAACTTTTATAATAATAGCAGCAACCAATAGCATCTGTCTCGTTTACTTATAAGATCTGCTTAATTTGGCCAATGGGATATTGAAACAAAATTTTAGTCCTATCTATCTGATGAGAATTCTGTTTTCAAGGATAGACCATGAAATAGAGGAGAATGCTCCCCACCCCTTTTTATGGGAATTGCATCAGATGATTTTTCCAAAAACTAAAAGCTAAAGTACGGCATTTGGGAAGTGGATCTTTTAAAGTATGTATTTTCTTGTTTGGATAATGAGAGATTGTCAGTAGAGCCATAGTAGATACTGCTGTGGTTTTCACTATCCAGATGGCTGGGTAGCCTATGTTGAATCAGGGCTCATAGCCATAATTACACCCTCCTCAGATCCCATACAGCCTGGTTACCGACTGGCTGGGAATCAGCAGCGTCCTTGAGTGTCTGTTTTATAAAGGAATGCCACCGAGGGCACGTGACAGAGTAAAGCGTTTGAAGTGGTGACATTATGTGATAATGAAAACAGGTCTTTGAAGTTTGGCCCTTCATTTATTTTCTCTTTCTTTTTAGGCACTTTATAATCAGTATTTACAGTTTAAAGAAACAGAAATTCCACCAAAGGAGACAGAAAAATCAAAAATTAAACGCCTGTATAAATTATTAGAGGTAAGCAGAAATTTCCTTTGTATTGTCAAATGTAATATTTTAAAAAAAATTTATTGAAGTATACTTGATTTACGTGTTGTGTTAATTTCTCTTGTACAGCAAAATGATTCAGTTACACATATGTGTATATTCTTCTTCATATTCTTTTCCATTATGGTTTATCACAGCATAATGAATATAGTTCCCTGTGCTATTATACAGTAGGACCTTGTTGTTTATCCATCCTATATATAATAGTTTGTGTCTGCTAACCCCAAACTCCCAATCCATCTCTCCCTCACCCCTCTTCCCCCTTGGCAACCACAAGTCTGTTCTCTGTGTCTGTGAGTCTGTTTCTATTCCGTAAAGTACATTTGTGTCATATTTTAGATTCCACATATAAGTGGTATCATAAGGTATCCAATGTTATCTTTAATAATATACCTTGATGTAAGAAACATAATTTTTTACGTCTTTGCTTCACATTAACTTTTTTGTTGTTGTTTTCTCTAGATTTGGATAGAATTTGGACGCATCAAACTCCTTCAAGGTTATCATCCCAATGACATAGAAAAGGAGTGGGGAAAGCTCATCATTGCCATGCTTGAGAGGGAGAAGGCTCTTCGTCCCGAAGTGGAAAGGTGAGTGGGGATGGCCTCTGCCCTGGGTGTCCAGTGGGAGGGGTCAGCCTGTGTCATGGAAAGAACTTAAGCTTTGGAGACCAACATTTACCTTTTTCATTCACTTGGCTGTGTGACCTTGAATAAGTCACTTAGCCTTTCTGATTCTCCATTTTCTTATCTAGAAACTCTTCCAGGAGGTTTGAGGAGGGCTCGGTGAAGTAGTGTTTGAAGAGGGCCTAGGTTGGTGTGTGAAATCTCATCTTGTACGATGGTATACGGTTTTAAAGCCAATCAGGATGACCCATGAGAATTTCTCCAACTGACTTTAAAGTTGCCAGGGCCTGGATCCAGAAGTTCATCCATACATAACATAGACTAACCATGAACTTATCTTGTTTCTTGTTGTATTTTTGGCTACGGCCCGCTTTCTACGGGGCAGTGAACCCTCTATTTGAAGGGCAGTGAGGCCGCTTCTAGAGAACACTTAGTAAATGCTAGCTTAAGTTCCCTCTCTGCTTTTTTGCCCTGAAAACATCACTGACTTTCATCCTTTCTCTCCCGCTACACCCAGCTGCCGGGGAAGGTCCTGCTTGGTCTTCAGGACACATTTGTTGGATGGATGTGTCTCTGGGGTAGTCCTTACCTCCCAGCCTGACTTGTGGTGTGTGGGGCTTGTGTGGCCTGAGTCCATGGGGCTGGCCTTACAGCCTGGGGACCGGTGGCCAGGCCAGGCATCGCCCTCAGGCGATGACCCCACGCCGCCTCGCTTCTGCAGTGCGGTCACGCCGTCTGCCTCTCAGGAGCTCTGACTTGCCAAGGTCCCAGCCTTCCCCATTTATGAGATCTCTGCACTGTCTGATCCTTTGGCTGGGAAGTCTGTTTCATCCCCTCTTCACTCCTCGTCTTTCTCAGATCTCGGCTTCAATGTAATTTCCTCCAGAAACTTTCCACAGTCTCCCAGGTTGGTTCAGACGTCTTGGTGATAACCCTCCTGTTTATATGGATTGCTCCTTCATAGCCGTCATCTCCGTTGTAATTTTGTATTTGTGTCTGTGATTGGTTAAGGGCTGCCCATTCTACAGTTGTGAGCTCTAGTAACGTGGAGACAGATTCCTGTTTTTGTAGTTCCTCGTGTCGCCAACACTTAACACCCTGCCTGCTATCAGTATCCTGATGCTCTCTGCGCCTCCTCGTAACTTCCACATGGAAGAAATATGAACTAATGTGTTGAAGATACAGGGGCAGGTCTAACTTGTCAGGCCTTTATTAAATCACTGATGACACTGTTGTTAAAGCAGCATATTCTGTCTACATAACTAGATCATTAGAACCAGAACAAGCTTGAAATACCCAGGATGAACCTTTTATGGAGGAGATAATTCTGGGTGGTTCAGATGGGATGCTCAGCATCTCATGGGAAAGAGTGGAAAAGGTTGCCACAGAAAGAGTACGCAGTAGATTTTAGTCGACAGAATAGCAGCTGGATTTTAATATATGTTAATGAAAGAATGCTATGGTTAAGAGTTCGAGGTCTAGGAGCCAGTCAATCCTGGATGAATTATTAGCTCAGTGTACAAGCCCTGTAATCTTAGATTCAGTAACCTCTCTAAGCTTCAGTTTCTTCCTTTGTAAACAGGATGTAATAGGACCTACTGCATTTGGTGGTTCTGAGTGTGTCTGTAAAATGATTAGTTAATTTCCTGGCATGTAACAATTGCTTCAGAAATGTTAGGTGCTGGCTGCTATTACTATTTGTGCTTTTCTTTTTACTAACTATATCTGACATGGCACTCTCAAATTTCCTTTTCTTGCCTTGTGAAAAGAACAGTATCTACCTCTAGGTGGAGAAGCAACAGTTTGGCCTTGCAGTGTCAGGGACAGGAAAATATTTAGGAGCTTGGCTGATTCAATGCCTTCATTTTTCTTGATGCAACAAGTTTTTTTTTGGCATTAACTCTGTATTGCAGAATAATAGCTGTGCAGCGTGGGAGTGTGTAAAAAACAGATGCGAAAGAGCCAGTGATCTTAGGCCAGGTAATAACCTATAGGAAGGAAAAATAAGCACAGACAAATTAAATTTGCAAGCATTGCACTGATATTCTTCTTAGCACTTTGGCTTTTAAAAATGTAAAGTAACTTCAGTACGATTAGACGTAACATTCCTGGGAGCTCATCCTATAAAGAAAGGTAAACGGACAATTTTCCATTAATTTAACCTAATCAACAAACACCATGGTGGTTAAAAAGGAAAAGTACTTTGCTTCTCCTCAAACTCATTTGTTTATAGGTGCTTGTAAGTATCAGTTTTTAACCCTGTGTTCAGTACAGACCTGGCCTTTTCCAAAAAGCTGTGATCAGGATCTGATTGACTCTTTGTGTTCTTTTAGCTGATGATTTGCCGGAATAACCTTTTCTAATCGTACCTGGGCTCCTGGGAGGCATCAGAGTTGTTTTTGAGGCAGTTGCAAATGGATGACTCTTGGTGAAAATATTTGGCAAGTCTTCTCCAGTGACGCCCCAGTCAGCCTGCCTTGTCCATACTTGTAGGGCTTTAGTGCAGGCTACAAAAGGCAGACCTCAGCTAGTAAAGCCATGGCTCTAGGCGAGATTCTTCTGAATAGCTATCAGTGTATTATTTGCTGTGTGTTGAATATGCACGTTGGAGCATATTTAAGGAGCCATTAAAAGCTGTACCATTCAGCCGCCACTCTTCACCGTTAGAAGTAGCGCTTTTTGTAGACCGTCTACTTTTGAGTCTACTTTTAATGGTGGAGGAAAGAACATCATTGCAAGGATAAGAATGCACAGCAGTAGTTACAGTTACCGTAGCAGTGATTCTGTGTTTAGTAACACGACTAGCACACGAACCAGTCTTGATTCAAATGAAAATTTCCTCTCAGTTCATTGTGGTCCAACGCTGATCAATTCCTGCATCAGCTTTGGCAATGAATCCTTTGATGGACACAGGTATGGAGTCATTGGTGTGGGATTGTGTTTTTTCTTTTGGTGGGCTGCATTTTTCAGGGATGGCCAACTCTATGACTTTAGAGGGAGAGGCTTTATTTTATCTCGTTCCTTCTTTTAGATTGGACATGTTGCAGCAGATTGCCAGCCGAGTTCAGAGGGGCAGTGTCATTTGTGAAGACAAACTGATGCTTGCTCGAAACGCTCTCCAGTCTGTAAGTTCATTTCAGGAGCTGGTGGGATTGCAGTAGGTGGGTCAGTGTGTTCGGATGAACTAAAACTTTGCATAACGTTGGGTAGATTGGTCTACTGAAACAAAGTTTGTTAAAGATTATGATTACTTTGCTTTCTTGAGGGAAAACATGTTTTTGAAGCAAAAGGGAAAACAGAGAAAATCCAAGTAGCTTCTGTTCTAATACTTCGAGTTTTATATTTGAGGCTAGTTTTGAAACTTGTTTAATTAATTAATTAATGTAGAATTAATATTGAGTTCTTTTAAAAATACAGGATTCTAAAAGATTAGAATCCGGGGTGCAGTTTCAGAATGAAGCAGAAATTGCCGGGTATGTCCTTGAATGTGAGAACCTTTTACGCCAGCATGTAATTGATGTACAGATTCTTATTGATGGAAAATACTACCAGGCAGACCAGTTGGTACAGAGGTAAGAGTGCTTGTTGGTCAGCCCTGTCCTTCTGGGTGACTGTTTCATGGCACCTGCATTAAGAATTTAGAGTGTGACAATTTTATGAAATATTTCTTAAGCTCTTTTTTGTTGAAAATGTGTGTCATGTTAATTCTGTCATATTTGGGTGTGTTCAGTAGGTTTTGTTCTTCAAAGGTAAGTAATAGAAAAAAATTTTATGATACATATAATATTTAACTCTGTAGTAACTAACATACAGTTGAAATATTCATGTGTGATATTTGAAAAAGGGACAGTATGTGAAAATTATCTTTTAAGTCAGCATTTCAGTTTTCTGTTTATCTTATCATGAAAATGTTCCTAATAAAGTATTGGAAGAAATATATGTGCATAAACATCTGTATCTCTGAGAAGTAGGTTTGGGAGTAGGGATGGAACCTTTCAGGTTGAATACTATATATATTATATATGTAAATATCTAAATACATGAGATATATAAAGCAAAAATTATAAATGATGCTTTGACCCAGTAAGTCCACTTTTAGGAATTTATAGTAATTCTAAATATAGAAAATATCTAAATAAATATAGGGAAAAAAGCCTTTGTTCATGTCAGAAATATTTTATAGTAACAAAAATTTGGAATCCTACATGTCAAATAGTAGGAGAATGATCATATTATAGTGTAGTAATTGTGTTCATTATAAAATATAGTTATAAAAATCGTGATAATATGCAGAGTACTTGTAGTACAATATTCAGTGAAAAAAATTGTGATGCAAACTTTTATCAATGTGATTACAATGACATTTTAAAATAGACTTTATTTATTTGAGCAGTTTAGGTTTATAGAAAAATTGAGTGGAAAGTCCAGAGTTCCCATATCCCCCCTCAAAGCCCCTTCTCCTGTTAGTAATGTCTTGCACTAGTGTGATGCATTTGTTACAGCTGATGAGCCAATATTGATATGTTATTGTTAATTAAAGTCCCTAGTTTACATTAGAGTTCACTCTTTGAGAAAAATGCCTCTTATATTATAGCTTATCCCTTTTGATTTTCTTTTCAGGGTTGCAAAACTGCGCGATGACATCCTGGCCTTAAGGAATGAATGTTCCTCAGTGTACAGCAAAGGCCGCGTGCTGACAGCGGAGCAGACGAAGCTCATGATATCAGGAATCAGTCAGAGTTTAAACTCAGGGTTTGCACAGACCTTAAATGCCAGTCTGAACTCAGGGCTGACCCAGGGTCTAACGCCTTCCCTGACCCCGTCCAGCGTGACCTCAGGCCTGTCATCAGGGCTGACTTCTCGCCTGACCCCATCTGTCACTCCTGCATATACACCTGGCTTCCCATCAGGATTAGTTCCAAATTTCAGCTCAGGAGTGGAGACAAATTCCCTGCAAACTCTGAAGCTGATGCAGATCCGAAAGCCCCTTCTCAAGTCGTCTCTACTGGATCAGAATTTAACAGAAGAGGAAATCAACATGAAATTTGTTCAGGATCTTTTGAATTGGGTTGATGAGATGCAGGTAAAAATATTTACTTTACCTGAATTTCAGGCTTTATTGCTACCAGTTTCTTTTTCAAACTTTATATCTTTCTATTTAAAGGTGCAGCTGGACCGCACTGAATGGGGATCAGATTTGCCAAGTGTTGAAAGCCATTTAGAAAATCATAAAAATGTTCACCAAGCTATTGAAGAATTTGAATCTAGCCTCAAAGAAGCTAAGATCAGTGAGGTATGTGAATTTGAAATCTGTAAGTATTTCATCCCAGCTTCTGTTCTCTCTTTCTATGAAGACCCTGTTGCAACAGGGTAAATGATACATTGCTTGTGAATCAGAATTCCTTAAGATTCCTAACCTTGCCATCTTTTTATCCCATGTTATAGATCCAGATGACGGCACCTCTTAAACTAACTTATGCAGAAAAGTTGCACAGATTAGAAAATCAGTATGCAAAACTCTTGGTAAGTTTTTTTAACTTCCTGTTCCCTTTACCTCTATGTGGCAAAGACACGATTCTTACAATGATTCTCCTTGTAAAGAACACATCCAGGAATCAGGAACGGCACCTTGATACACTCCACAATTTTGTAACTCGTGCAACTAATGAGCTTATTTGGTTGAATGAAAAAGAAGAGGGGGAAGTTGCTTATGACTGGAGTGAAAGAAATACCAACATAGCCCGGAAAAAAGATTACCACGCTGTGAGTATGACTTCTGTAACTAGATGTTAAAAATGCATTTCAGGTTTTATCATTTTCTAACATATTTCTTGCTTGTTTCTTTAAATTAGGAATTAATGAGAGAACTTGATCAAAAGGAAGAAAATATTAAATCAGTTCAGGAGATAGCAGAGCAGCTGCTTCTGGAAAATCACCCAGCCCGATTAACCATTGAGGTAAGTCAGAAAGTGTAATAGTCACAGTGGAATACAGACATTTGATTATTACCCTTCAGATTCTTCTATTCTTGATAAATTGAAAAATGCAAACTATCAAACTTCTATTATAACCTGAATCAAAAAGAATGTTTCTGACAGATCATACTGATTTGCCTTCAGTTCTGCTGAAGTGTGTCACCCACTCATCACTTCCAATAAAGGTACTTTGTCAACCCCTGTGGCCAAAGAGATGTAGTACAGTAACTGTAAAGGACCTTGACTTGACAGGCTTTGAGGTTGATATTTCTTCCTAACCATATGACACTGCCCCAGCGATGTAACCTTACTCGGTCCCATTCACTTACCTAAAATGGGGGAAATTGCTTCTAACCCATAGAGTTGTGTGAAAAGAAGAAGAATGTACTCTTACTATTTAGTTCAGTTCTTGGTACACAGTAGGTTTTCAAGAAGTACTAGTTATTATTATTTAATTTACTAATTGTATTCATGATCCGGTTTTGTGAGGTGTTTCCTCAGGGTGTAACACACACATTTCAGACCCAGAAGGGGAGGGTTGACCTAGGGTTTATCAGGCTGCCTGTGGGGTGGTGGGGGGTGAGGTGTGTTTACTTTTGGGGCCTGATATTTACTGGTTAGAGTTAGTGACTGTCTGAATGTGCAGGGGGTGATGTAAGAGGGCGAGAAGCATGTAACATGGACAGATGTGGTGTATTTCCAGAGGAAGAAAAATGAAGCTATGCTTAACAATGGGACACGCAATTGAAGAAAGGAATCTGAGAGTCTTTGTTCACTGAAATAAGTCTTCATGACACAAAAGATTCATAAAATTCTAGGCCTCACTTGGTGGTCTTGGGAATATTATAGGTGACCTTCTTTCATATAAAAATGTGGTTTTCATCCCCAGGAAATGCTGCATAGGAATGTTAAAGACACAGAAGGTAGGGTGGCACCAGGGAAAGGAAATTAGAATCATGAAGGGTCTGGATATACTTTTCTATGATGATCAACTAAAAGTGGGATAGATATTCTTTGGAGTAGAGGCATGAAAGCTGTTAGGAAATACGATTGTAGGTTGAGAATTTTGATGGGAATGGAAAATGTGGATGTGAACCTGATTACTTTTAGGTAGAGCTGTTAGTCTAATTAACTGAAAGTCTGGAACAATAAAATTAAGCCGTAGTTGTCCTTATGATTCCATGGGCCCATCCAATGTCTTGTGGGCAATGGATAATAGTTAATTATTAACTCTTTTATAGTTTATGTGAAAAAGAAACTAATAATCTGACCATGCATGATGTATCTTTTATAGCCAATTTACTCAAGTAGCTTAATTGGAGGGAGCAGGTAATGTGATCCAGATGTGTTGCCAGATTTCCAGTGCTGCCTTATGCATTCCACCCAAAAAGCTGCCTGGACAGAGCTCAGCAGGAGTGTTTTTTCCAGGAGGAAGGACAGGCTTACATAAGACAGTCATTAGAGCATCAAGGGCGCCCTCTTCCGGAAGCCAGTGAACTGAACCTTAAATATGAAAGGGTGTTTCTTGCATATTTTCTAGTAAGTAGGTGTCTTTTCTACAATATTTTTGCTCTCAGGAAAGAGACACCAAGTGGTAAATAAATATTCAAGTAAAAACGTATGAAATAAAAATTCCTAGTATTATCTTTTCTATTTTTAAATTTTTGGCCGTGTTGGGGTCTTCGTTGCCGCATGTCGGCTTTCTCTAGTTGCAGTGAGCGGGGGCTAGTCTTCGTTGCGGTGTGCGGGCTTCTCATTGCGGTGGCTTCTCTTGTTGCCGAGCACGGGCTCC
Source organism: Orcinus orca (assembly GCF_937001465.1). Lineage (NCBI taxonomy): Eukaryota > Metazoa > Chordata > Mammalia > Artiodactyla > Delphinidae > Orcinus > Orcinus orca. Next base: position 62,561,601 of record NC_064568.1, read on the forward strand.
AGGCACGTGGGCTTCAATAGTTGTGGCACGTGGGCTCAGTAGTTGTGGCTCATAGGCTTAAGTTGCTCCGCAGTATGTGGGATCTTCCCCGACCAGGGCTCGTACCCGTGTCCGCTGCATTGGTAGGCAGATTCTTAACCACTGTGCCACCAGGGAAGTCCCCCTAGTATTATCTTGAATGTAATTCCAGAATTACACTAATAAGGGATTGCTTATGCCCTTTTCCACCCTCCCCAAACAGTCCCAGTAAAAACAAACAAATAAATCACCCCCACCCCTGCCAAGAGCTTCCAGACTAGTTTTGGAAGCAAAGACAGAGAAAACTACAGACCATGTATTTTTGTGTCAGGAGGGGTATTTTATGATCCAGTAATAGAAAAATTCAGAAAAAAGAAAGATGGAGGAAAATGTCATGAAAGAGGCATATCTGAAGATGCCATATAGGCAAGTGTTGGCAGGTGGAGGGTTGGTTTTCTAAAAAGCTGGGATAGCTTGCATCCATTTCTAATATTAAAGAGGTTTTCATGGACAAACAGCCAGAGCTAGCTTTTTCCATATATTTTAAGAAAAAAATGTCAAGAAGCTAAAAATTTGAAAGAAAGTGACTGGACTGATTGAAAAATTTATATTTAAACTTTTAGGGCTGGCTTTGTACAACTGGAAACTCATAGTTTAGAGGGACATTTGACTACCCCGATTTTTCAAGTCTTACTCTGTTAAAGAATTCTCATCATCTATGTAGACACTAGAGTCTTTTATGCTTGAGAAGTAAGTCGTGTGTCTTACTGTCCAGACGGCAACAGTGGCTATGTTTTACCTGTCAGGCCTACCGAGCGGCGATGCAGACGCAGTGGAGCTGGATCCTGCAGCTCTGCCAGTGCGTAGAGAAGCACATAAAGGATAACAGCGCTTATTTCGAGGTATGGAGGCAGAATCACCATGTCGATCGATGGTATTGCAATTTTGGCTGAGTTACAGAAAACATTTCCATAATGTACTGTTAAGATGCATGTATGTAGTGTTCAGGGGAAAGAAACCAAAATGTTTTCTTTGTAGGGTATAGGGATATATGTTCTTCAGGGTAAATGGAAGCATTCTAGTAAGGAAGAAATACTTTAAAAATGCTTAAAATGTCAGAAAATCTTAATTTTGTCCATGCTTCTCTTATTAAGGAACTATTTCATTACAGAGAGCTTTCTTTCTGTTCTTCAGAAATTTTAAAATATTCTTGGAATTTCACCCCTGATTAACAGTTGTTTGGACCCTAAAGTGAAATAGAAGTTCAGTCAAAATAATATCGAACCAAAACCACAGTATACAGAGAAACTTTGTTATATATATATGTATATATTATTTTTCATGTTCTTTTCCATTTTGGTTTATCACAGGATATTGGATATAGTTTTCTGTGCTATACAGTAGGACTTTGTTGTTTATCCATCCTACATATACCAGTTTGCATCTTCTAATCCTAAACTTGCAATCCATCCATCCCCCCCCACCTTCCCTCCCCCTTGGCAGCCACCAGTCTGATCTCTATAGACATAAACTTTGGATGGACAGTTAGAATTCATTCATCATCATCCAAGTTCAAGAATTGGTGTTTGGTTAAAGGAATGATTTTGGCTAAGTTGTCTTGTGATCATATTCTGTTCCCATGTAGGAGGGGTCCACACAGGGCTCTGGTACTCGAAACTGACAACTCTGGGCTTTGCTGACATTACGTGCACTTTAACTGCCAGTTTTCATCTTTCCTTAGTTTTTCAATGATGCCAAAGAAGCCACGGATTACTTGAGGAATCTAAAAGACGCCATTCAGCGGAAGTACAGCTGTGACAGGTCCAGCAGCATTCACAAGCTGGAGGACCTCGTTCAGGAATCAATGGTATGAACAGGAAAACCTGCAAGTTTCATCAGTGATGTATAGTGAGGACTAGATTAGTGCTTTATTATATTTTCTATGTGCAGAACTTCATGTTTCATTGGTACTCTTGATATTTCTGCCTCAATCAAACATTTAAACATTCAGTTTTAGTGTTTTTTGGTAACAAATACAACAAAAGTGTTTTTCATGTGATTGCCTGAATATTTTAAAATGCTTTCACTGTGTTGTGTGTGTCTGTGTTTAGTCATTCATTCCATAAATACTTGTTAGCATTTCTGTATCCCAGACACTATTTTAGGTGCTGGGGATAGAACAGTGAACAAAACAGACAAGAATCCTGCTTATATGCCGGGGATGGGGCTCAATAAACATGATAAATTAGTAAATATACATAGTATGTTAGATAGTGGTAAATGCGAAGGAGGAAAGAAACAACCAAACAAAACAAGGGAAGAGAGATGTCAGCGGGGGTGGGGAGGGATTGAAAGCTTAGACCAGGTGGTCAGGGAAGATTCTTCTGGAGAAGTTCGTTTAGGCAAAGCCCTAAAAGAACAGAGTGCACACGTTTTTACTTTTAAAATCCATCTGATTTATTCCCTAGGAAGAGAAAGAAGAGCTTTTGCAGTATAAAAGCACAGTCGCAAGCCTGATGGGGAGAGCAAAAACAATCATTCAGCTGAAGCCAAGAAATCCTGACTGTCCACTCAAAACTTCTATTCCGATCAAAGCCATCTGTGACTACAGACAAATTGAGGTACTTTAACTCCTAGAAACAGACCGGATTCTGGCATTGTTCGTATATTTAAAAAATGAGGTCATATTGCTCATTAGTGGTAAAGTTTTCCACCTCAAAAATACAAAAAAAATCCCAAGATTGGATGTGGAAAAAGATGAGTACCACAGTGACCTCATCTTGTTATTCTGTTCTTCTTTTAAAACCAGATAACCATTTTCAAAGATGATGAATGTGTTTTGGCGAACAACTCTCATCGTGCTAAGTGGAAGGTCATCAGCCCCACTGGGAACGAAGCCATGGTCCCGTCTGTGTGCTTCAGTGTCCCTCCTCCAAATAAAGAGGCGGTCGACTTTGCAAACAGGTTTGTGCACACTAGCTCCAGATGTAGGCCTGGCTGTGGAATTCTCTGAAGGTTAAAGAAACAATCAGTGCTTTGACAAGGCTCATAGGATCAGGAGGACCTAGAACTAGGAAACCTAGTATATGTCACAAACACAAAGAAAAATTGTAGCATGTGTTCAGAGGGAGTGGAAAGGCTGAATCTGAGTTTTCTTTCGTATATTTCAGAATTGAGCAGCAGTATCAGAACGTCCTGACCCTTTGGCATGAGTCTCACATAAACATGAAGAGTGTGGTCTCCTGGCACTATCTCGTCAATGAAATTGACAGAATCCGAGCTAGCAATGTGGCTTCAGTAAGTATAAATCTGCACATCCACCTAACCTGTCCAAAGATTTGGGCCCCTTGTCTCGAGGGGTGGGTTTTGTATTTTCTCTGGGGTAAGATGGAGTCGAGCAGATCCATGATAATAGTCATTCATTCAATGAATATCTGTCCTATGTCTGCTGTATACGAGGCATCTTCTAAGGACTGGGGAATCTGGAAATCCCATACTTCATTCAGGGCTTACATTTTCATTGGGAGACATGGATGGTATAGTGTTTGGGCATATAGAGATGGGTGTAGTTTGATTTCATTTATTAAATTTTATAGTCTTGTTTTTTCTCATCTTTTAAAACCTAAGATTGTAAATGAAGAAAAAATTAATTTCCAGTGGTTTTCTATTTATGACTATTAACATAAACTCATGTCCCATGAGACCCACTTGAGATCTGTCCTTTTGAAATTTTACTCTTAGTTCTATAATGGATCACTGGTCTTCTTTAGATAAAGACAATGTTACCTGGTGAACATCAGCAAGTTCTGAGTAATCTACAGTCTCGTTTTGAAGATTTTCTCGAAGATAGCCAGGAATCCCAAATATTTTCAGGTTCAGATATAACACAACTGGAAAAGGAGGTTAATGTGTGTAAGCAGTATTATCAAGAACTTCTTAAATCTGCAGAAAGAGGTAAAGCATGGGAATCCTTGCCTTTTTTTCTCCATGGGTGTTTAGTCCAGGCTATTTTCTGCTATCAATGGGAATCTCAGTCTTAGGTATATTTTGTCAATCCACCTGTAATAGGTAGAAGCAATGATTGGAACATTAAATGCCTGTTTGAGGTAGGAAGATTCAAGGAGGGATTCAGTTATTTCCAAATGATGAATTAATAAAAAGATGTCAACCAAGTCGTATGACAATGAATTCTTAGTGTATCTACTTTTAAACATTTTCACTGTTTTGCAATGTAATGTTCAGAGTGATGATCTTTTAGTTTCAGAAAAGTTTCAATTATTTTTCCGTATACCAAACTTGGATTTTTTAAAGACTTTTTCTTAGAGGAGTTTTAGATTCGCAGCAAAACTGAGAGCAAAGGGCAGAGATTTCCTATAACCAAACCTGAACTTTATACAGGGGTTGAAGGAAAAGATTTTGTCTTGTTAACTTTTGTTAAATATAAATTTTATTCCAAACACTTGATATAACTTAGAGACCAAAAAAACTTAGTAGTAATACTCTATTTAAAAAATTTTTAAACATTAACATAATCTTTACCTTTCATTGTAAAGGATTTAATTTAGTTTTTATTACTAATCTGCTACTAACATAATTCACATTTTTGTGAACACAAAACAGAGCAATATATTACTTTCCTTAGACATCATAAATCAGATATTGGTACTTTAAGTGGCGTTGGGGAAATTTTATTAAATCTTCATAAATTGTAATGTCCACGATTTCAAGATTTATATCCTTAGGGTGGATTTGTGGTGATAACTGGTAACATTAGTTTGACTAGCTGTGTTTTAGTAGTAGTAAAACTGCCATGTTAAATCATGAACGAGAACATCCAAAAGATAGAAAATGAGGTATTTTCTAAACATTACATTTGTTTTCACAGAGGAGCAAGAGGAATCAGCTTATAATCTCTACATCTCTGAAGTCCGAAACCTCAGGCTTCGGCTTGAGAGCTGTGAAGACCGTCTCATCAGACAGATCCGCACCCCCCTGGAGAGAGACGACCTTCACGAAAGCGTGTTCAGAATCTCAGAGCAGGAGGTAAGGCTGAGAAGCGCGTGGGGACAAGATTAGCACAGATTACTGTCTTAATGACCTTTACTGTCGACTCTGCGACCTCTCACACGCTCCCTTTGCCAGGGGTCACTTGGTGAGGTCTGCCTATGTACTTAACGCTGATGGCAGACGAGGATTCTGTAATGCAGTTCTCTCTCTCACTTGGGTAAACACAGGAACACGTGCTTTCTCACCCATTTATGTGGAGGCTGCGAGGGCTTCTCACATTCTCACCTGCTCGATGCGCAAGCGCTGAATTAGATGTTTGGGCCCGAGGAGATGGACAGTGAGGGAATGATTGATTATGAAACTTGACTGCTTTGGCTTCATTTCTTTGATAAAGTAAAAGTAAAGAGTATGTAAATGTCTTGCAACTAGAGATGATCATACTAAGTGAAGTAAATCAGAAAAAGACAAATACCGTATGTTATCACTTATATGTGGAATCTAAAATACGACACAAATGAACATATCTACAAAACAGAACCAGACTCACAGACATAGAGAACAGACTTGTCGTTGCCAAAGGGAAGGGGGGTGGGGGAGGGAAATACTGGGAGTTTGGGATTAGCAGATGCAAGCTATTATATATAGAATGGATAAACAATAAGGTCCTACTGTATAGCACAGGGAACTATATTCAATATCCTGTGATAAACCATGATGGAAAAGAATATGAACAAAATGTATGTATGTGTTTAACTGAATCACTTGGCTGTACAGCAGAAATTAACACAACATTGTAAATCAGCTACACTTCAATTAAGAAAAAAGAATACGTACGTGTTTAAGTTAAGGGTCATAATGGGAAATGTGTATTTTTAAAGTGTTTGAAGAAAGAGACACCATCTGGAGTGATAGCCTAATCCTCATGTTTGTTCTCTGTTGTGTAGAAACTAAAGAAAGAGCTGGAGCGACTTAAAGGCGATTTGGCCACAATCACGAGTAAATGCGACGACTTTTTCAGTCAAGCGGCCACCTCTTCCACGGCTCCCACCTTGCGATCCGAGCTCAGCGTGGTCGTCCAGAGCATGAACCACGTCTATTCCATGTCCTCCACCTACATAGAGAAGTATGGAACCACTGCCTTAATAGAAATCATCTAAACTGGCTTCAAAAAAGTGCCACTTATATATATAGGCTGTTTAGCCAAAAATGTTCATTTTTAAGAATACAAAACATTTTTCTTAATAGCAAATATATTAAATATTTCTGTGGACTTATGATGCATCTTCATGCTGAAAGGGAATGTGAGCTTCAGAGACTAGAGCATTAATGATCTTCCCACATGTTGCCTGTAGTTTTGGTAGCTCAGCTGTTGTAGCCTATAGGACTTTCCTCCCAGGCTTGGTCTAAATTAGGTTTGAAAGAAGCCCCTCTGCTGTTGGAATCTCCTGCTGAAGACCACTGTGGGGGCAGGACATGGGTTCTGTTAGAAGACAGTTAGCGGGATGTTAATCCTTTTTTAAAAATTTTATTGAAGTATAGTTTGTTTACAGTGTTGTGTTATTTACTGCCGAGTCACCTCTACAGAAAAAGTGATTCAGTTATACACATATATACATTCTTTTTCATATTCTTTTCCATTGTGGTTTATCCCAGGATATTGAATGTAGTTCCCTGTGCTCTACTGTAGGACCTTGTTGTTTATCCATTCAGTATATAACAGTTTGCATCTGCTAACCCCAAACTCCCACTCCATCCCTCCCCTAACCCCCCCACCCCTTGGCAACCACAAGTCTGATCTCTATGTCTGTGAATCTGGTTCTGTTTCGTAGATAAGTTCATCTGTGTCATGTTTTAGATTCCACATATAGGTGATATCATATGGCATTTGTCTTCCTCTGTCTGACTTACTTAGTGGGATGTTAATCTTGTAATAAAAGTGTCAGTGTCTCGGGATGAAGAACATGCTGCATCATGCACCCTCATGGTGCTTTGGGACTGTATTGCGGGAAAATAAACACTTACCAAAAGGGGGTGTTGTTTAATTCTCTTTTTCAGGTTGAAAATTGTCAACTTGGTGTTAAAAAACACTCATGCTGCAGAAGCCCTTGTAAAATTCTATGAAACTAAACTGTGTGAAGAGGAAGCAGTTATAGCTGACAAGAATAACATTGAGAATCTAATGAGTACTTTAAAGGTATGCCTTTCACTGCTGGCTATTTTTTAAGATTATCCTTTAAAAGTATTTCTCTAGCACTTGGCCCAGGTCTTCAGACATCAAGCATTAAATATCTGAACTTGAATACATTTCTGTCCATTCCATGTCCTGTCTCTGTAGTACCATGGCTTACTGTAAATGAGTGTGTTCATTCATTTTTAGTTTGAGGTGAGTTCTTTTCATTTGAAGTTTGGATCTTTTTGACAGTAGGTTTTTATAGTCTGTTCATGTCGGCGGCAAGAGGAGTTGAAGCTAAAAAGTAAATTATTGGTAGTAGATTTTCTTGTGGAAAGAGGCAGTTATTTTAAGAAATCAAGGTGAGTAAAGTAGCTAAGAAGGAAAAAGGCTGATAGTTATACTCGTCTGTTTCTCTTCTTCCATTTATAAATCTCTGAGTAAAGATATTGTAAACCAATTGTGAAAAGTTTTCTCAGTGATTTTTTAATGCATGTGTTCATTTTTAAACAATGAGATCAGTAGATATTTAAAAAACAAACAATGAAAAAGACTTACCGAGGTAGCAGACTTGCTTATGAAATATATTTTATTTTATTGATATGCAAATTTCGTTAGACTGAACTCTATAAAACTGTTGGTTTTTTTAGGTCAAAGTACAGTCAAATATTGGCAATTTTATAAGGTTCAAGCTAATGTAATATTTTGTATATGAAAGATATTCTTTCCATTGTCTGATTTTATAGCAGTCATTTGTAAATGAATGGTAAAATTAGGTGAATAATGTGTTTACACAATGAGCGGTTGATACGTTTTTGTAACTTTATAAATTGATCTATTTTAGCAATGGAGATCTGAAGTGGATGAAAAAAGAGAAGTCTTCCATGCACTGGAGGATGAGCTACAGAGAGCAAAGACCATCAGTGATGAGATGTTTAAAACCTACAAAGAGCGTGACCTTGACTTTGACTGGCACAAAGAAAAAGCAGATCAGTTGGTTGAGAGGTGGCAGAATGTTCATGCTCAGATTGACAACAGGTTAGCACCCTTTTCATTCAGTTTTAGCTCAGATTTAATCTCTGCATTCTGGGTAAAGTCTAAATGTATTAGGCTTTTTACTTCCATATGTAATTCATTCCATAGAGTTAATTTCCATATGTAGTTAATTGTGTTAATTGCAAGAGCTCTGTCCAATTACATTTCTTTTTTATAGGGTGGCCTTTAGTAAGATATTTAACTTCCAAGTAAGTTATTTTTCTGTTCTGTGTTATTACAACTGTTTATGTACTCTGGCATTTATATAGTTAATCTACTTGCCTTTTCTGAAGGAAAAAACAATGTATTCTCTAATTATTAGAGAATTCTCTAATTATTACCAGTGATAATATCAAAATAACCATAACTTAGTAAGAGGAGGGTGGGTCATGCATTTCCTAGGGCCGGATGTAGCATCTATACTAGACAGGAAGCGTAAAGAAACTGAAATGTCCTAATGCTCATTTTAATCAAAGAGACAAGAAAGTCAAAATCATTTGCCTACTGACTGAAATAAAAAAGTGAAAAGAAATGGGATGGTTTTGGGGGCTCATCTTAAAAGAAATGGAATAGTGTTCCTTCTCATTCATTTTTTATGTTTTTATTAATGCAGCTAAAATGCATTTATTATATAGTGCCATTTGTGAGAAATAAATTATGTTTAAATATTTAGTATCTAATCTCTAAAATACATGATCTGTAGGTTTAATGTAGTGGTTTTAAAATCATAGAAACTGGGGTGTTTAATCACAGTTCCTAGAAAGTACCCTCTGAGTCCATGTTGAACCATTCATTGCTACCATGTCATTTTTTCAGAAGTGAACTGCCATTGCTGCAAACTTTAGGTCTTCAAGACTTGCTGATTGATAATTATTATGGTTAACTTTCCAGTTTTCCTGCTTTTTAGCTTTAGTCTCTCGGGCTTGTCCCTAGAATAATCAGTACCAATAAATTGCACAAGTCCTGGAGAAAAAGAATTTGTATTCAACCCAAGGCAGTGTAGGTGCCCTTGGAGATGGGCCTGGGATGCTGTGGCCTCGAATTCTCGACACACCCCTGTTGTTGTGCTTAGTGCATCTTAGGACAGTAATACTTTGTCCCTCCCTTTTTTCTACACCTTCCACCTTCCTATTGGTTACTCTTGGAAACCGTGACTATTCCTTTGTTAACCTCTTAGGTTACGGGACTTGGAAGGCATTGGGAAGTCGCTGAAATACTACAAAGATACCTATCACCCTTTAGATGACTGGATCCAGCAAGTTGAAACTACTCAGAGAAAGATTCAGGAAAACCAGCCTGAAAACAGTAAAACCCTAGCCACACAATTGAATCAACAGAAGGTGTGTAAACACAGTTCCTTGTGCTAGGGTTGTGTCTGCATTTGGTCACTCAGACCTTGACCTTCCTTTCTCTTGTTAGTAAGATAAGTCAGCAACTATTTCAAGGAAGGCAGGGAATAAATCAGAAATGTTAAAAATTTACACTCAAACCTACATCCATCCCTTATTTTGATTTAAGAAAGTTGCATGTTGCGACAGTTCAAGTTTCTAATGATCCTTTAATCGTAGGTATGGAAATCTCTCTGGTACTTTGCTGGCTGCAATAGTTTCATGGGATCCTAAATTTTAAAAAAAAAGTGGTTAGTCATAGAAAATTAAACAGCCACATGTGACCAAGAGTTAAATGCTTTGAGATTTTTGTTCCATCTTGAGGGGCCAGTAATTTCTAGCTCTCTTTAGATCAGGATTAGGTGGGGGATAAGGGTTTCAAGTCTACTTGTGGATAATTCCCATGGAGTTTAGTAATTTCTGCTTTGGAAGCCTCATGAGGGGGTGTCACATAGTGGCTTAATCTTGAAAGCTTGGACTTTACCCAATGAGGCAGATGACATTAAGTGCAGTGGGGTAGAGGGAATTCCCTGGCAATCCAGTGATTAGGACTTGGTGCTTTCACTGTCGAGGGCACAGGTTCAATCCCTGGTTGGGAAACTAAGATCCCATAAGCCATGTGGTGCAGCCAAATAAATCAATCAATCAATAAATAAAGGCTACAATTAAAAGAAAAAGTGCAGTGGGGTAGAGAGCTGTAGTCTTAAGTGATGTAGATATTTCTTAGTGCCTGAGATCTCAAGTTGTTGGATAGCATAGGGTTCCTTGTCCTTTTTCTCCTAACCTGTGTGTGCTTATAGATGCTGGTGTCTGAAATAGAAATGAAACAGAACAAAATGGATGAGTGTCAGAAATATGCAGAGCAGTACTCCACTGCAGTGAAGGTGAGAAGACCAGTTCCTTGCATCAGATTTCATGTTCAGATATTCAGGGAGGTGCTTCTACGGTATACTTTTAAAGCCTTTGCAGGTCATTCAGTCTGTGTTAAAAAGTGAAACAGAGAATCTTCACTTATCTGTTAATTCTTTATGAAAGTGTGAGTCACGTGATGACTCCTGGTTCTTTCATTCTCTCTCTGTGTCACACACGTGCACAGCCTGGCCACACCCCCATGTGCACCAGAATAAAATGTAGCTCTGTAATCCGCCTCTTACCATTTTGCTTCCCCTCTCCCCTCCTTGCTGGAGTGTTCCATGCAAGTATTGCTGGAGTACTCCATGGAAGTATTGCTGGAATATTCCATGGAAGAACGTCTACCTTGTGCTCTAAGTCACCACACCTCAGCTTCACCCATTCAGATCTGGAGTCCCATTTCCTAACTAGAGGAGAGGGAGGCTGAAAATAACTGGCACGCTGTCCCTATATGTCTCCATGAACTCCTAAAGAGACTTAGGAACTTTCCTGGGTACCCTAAATGTTTCTGATTTTTATTACCACCTTGGAAACATGTCAGGATTGGATTGATTCTTGAAAATGTAGTTTTGCAATGTTTTCTTGACTTACTCAGTGAAAGTAGATGCCCTTTCTCTGCATCAAATCACTATAGAATGAAGGGTTAGTGCTTTGCTTTAATTAATCTTACCATTTCCTTTATACAGGACTACGAATTACAAACTATGACCTACCGGGCTATGGTGGATTCACAACAAAAGTCTCCAGTGAAACGCCGGAGAATGCAGAGCTCGGCAGACCTCGTCATTCAAGAGGTGATACCCGTCCAGAGATGGGGAGGGTGTAAAAGAGAGAAGCAACACTTTAGCAATTTTACATTTATATATTTGTATTGTGGTAAAATGTCCATAATAGAAAATTCACCATTTTAGCCATTTTTAAGCATACAATTCAGTGGCGTTCAGTACATTCGTAATGTTGTACAACCTTGAACACAATCCATTTCCAGAACATTCCATCATCCCAAACAGATGCTCTCTATCTATAACAATGCATCTTATTAAGGGTTTTAAAAAAACCTTTGAAAATCTTCATTCAAGATGAATGAATTGCAGAGAATAATAAATGTGTATCATGATCAAATTTAGAAGAGGATTGCCATCACTGTGGTTTGCACAGCAGTAATCTCGTTCCTACTAGGTTATCATTGCTGGGGAGTCGTGAACTTCCCTGTCCCATAGACTAGTTAATATTTTAATTATTACTCAAGTGTTCATTCAGCTCATTTAGGGCAACTGGAGATTCTGTTTTTATTTTTATTTTTCCTTACTTGCAGTTCATGGACCTGAGGACCCGGTATACGGCTCTGGTCACCCTCATGACACAATATATTAAATTTGCTGGGGACTCATTGAAGCGTCTGGAGGAGGAGGAGGTAACCATTAACCATGGGCAGGTTACTGAAAAGGAGCCACGAGAGGGTTTCATGATAAACTCACGTGGTTGAGAGCTGATGTATAAGTGATTAATTACAAAATTACAGTGAAAAACAGTAGAGGCGTAGGATTTTTTGGTTTGTTATTAAGATTCTCTCGAACTGAAAAACATTACAAAAGAAAAAAGGAACAACCTTTTTGGAAAAAAAATTTTTTACTCTAGGTCTCTAGTATGAGAGCGTTAATGTCGTTAAGTGGTTCTATTTAAATTATGGAATGTTGGCAGTTTAGCAGAATGTTTTTCAGTTTTCTCACAGTTGAGAAGTATTGTTCTTTGAAGTATAGTTACTACTGTTATGATATCTGCAGAAATATTACATAAACACATTTTTTTATGCATTTTAAATTAATTTACATCTTCAAGGATTTAAAACATGAAAGCCATTAAGTTAGAAGTAGCAGGTGTTTATACAAAATGGTAGTACTTTTTAAGAATTGTGGGGGGGGTTATTTTGTTTTTGTTTTTAGCTTTGCCAAAAAGATATGGTGTATATTAAAAAGACTAAGTACCATTCTAATTTGGAGAACTTCGTTGCCTTTGATTATGCATTTAAAATATATTCAGAAACAGAAAGAATAAGGAGTTATTTATGGAAATATATTTTCATAAAACGCTATTGTATCTAATTTTGAAAGTATGCTCTGCTCTATTATCTTAATATGCTTTCTGTTCCTAACCTCAGAACAGACAAAAATAGTAAACCAAATGCTGTAGTAAGTAAATTGTGGGGCATTAGCCATTTAAATTAGACCGTTGTTGAAATTCTGTAGGTGACTGTACTTAGTATAACTCCATTCATATAATGAGAGAACCAAAATGGTAGTAAATGTCTAATAGATGTTGCTTTCTTAGTTTCTAAAATTATGACCGCTTTTGTAAACTACTTTTGTCTGTTCAGAGTTAATAGTTTTCGGCAACTAAATCACTAACATGGCTACTTGCAAGTCTTTATAACTAACTTCCTTTGGGTTTAGAAAGGAGAACCAGAATATTTTCACATTCAAATAATTGGCATACACTTCTCATCTATGAAGGAAAGTCCATATTTTTTTTACATTCTTAATTTTTAAGAGATATATATGATTCCATTTTAAATGGTATACAGATCTTTTAAATTGTGTATTTTGTAGTTAAATGTAATATAAGTAATTTAAGCCCTTCCCTTTCTTACAATGTATGTCTGCACATATATGAGCCAATTTGCTCAATGTATCTGATGAAGTAGAATAGTAGAAGTTGATAGAACCAAAAGATATTTCAAAAAGCCTGAAATATATCCAAAATTATGCTTGTCATCCTTTGAAATATAAAAGATTATGTTGAATTTAAAGTCAAAACAATGTAGCTTATGGAAGACCATGCAAAGATTATTATAATTTAAAGCAGATTTTAAAATTCCTTGTTAAAAATTCACCACTTAAGGATATTAATAATGGAATATCTTACAAAAGATACATAGCTCTGTTTTCAGATTCCAAAGAGTAGTGTTTCTGAAACTGGGTCTATCTATACTCACATGAGAGATCTTGGTCAGAGAGCAGAATTTTCCATGGTAAACATGAAATCAAAGAGGGATTCAAGTTAATTTCAAAGATAATACCAAACTAGTTACAGAAATATTAGTAGAGTGTCTGTAATAGATAGGTGGATAAAGATATTTCTCCAGTCTTTGTTGATCGCAAAATATATTAAATGTTAATTGCTGAGATTAAAGGACAGCATGTCTCCTTGGGGAACATTTAGATAAAACTTGAAGTTATTTTTATTTGAATAAGTTTGAAATATACAAGAAAGCAAATCAGCAATAGGACTAAATTGTTTCTAGTAATTTTTCTAATATTTGCTAAAAATTCAGAGTTATCCAGGCAACATGAGATTATTATCAGTCACTAAAATGACTCCAAAACACTGAGAATTTAACAACAGACATTTTTTTCTGAGAGAATTTTCATTTTTTTAAACCTTAGAACATGACCAAGAAAAAAAGGGAGGGACTCACAACTTCTGAGCAACAGCTAAGTTTTAAACAGAGTTTGATGAGGAATTGAGAAAGACCCTTTTAGAAATCATCTGCTGAAAACATGTTGAACACCTTATGTGTAAGCAGATAGAATGCTTCAGTATCACTGAGAGTTGACCCTGATAAGAAAATAAAGAAAATAGAACACTAAATATTGCAGGCTGTGATGAGATTTTTTTTTCATATGAATTCTTATTAAAAATCATATTTAGGTTAGCAAAGGAAACATCTAAAATTCTCATCAAGATTATTGGGGATCAAGAAATGAGAGGAAGAAAAATAAGATGCATGGTCTATAATACAAACTAAATTCTTGAGATTTACCAGGGCTTTTCCATGAAAATAAAATCTGCTATTTAGAATAATTTCCCTCCTTTTGTTTAAATTATTTCTAACTATGATGATTTTGAGCTGATGATGTGACACTAATAACCTTATGGTATTAATAAAGAGAAATTAAATTGTGATTATAAACTAGCCCTGATCATGTTCTGTAGTCAAGTGTATTTCTCCCAGCTGAGACTGATTCTGTAATCAGTAAACAAATTTTCTTAATTGGATCTGAATCCCTAAGTACACTTTTACAAGCATTTATATTTAACAAATATCTTTATGTTTATGGAGTATCTGAAGGTTCTTGTCAAAGTGCATTCATATGAGCCATGTCATTAAGGACAACAACAAAATCAGTGAGTATATGAAGCACATCTTTTCTAAAGCCACCAGGGACTATAGGTGCCTTTGCATTAGCAATTCTGGCTATTGTAAGTATCAGGGCAAATATAAATTAGTGAGGCATTTGATTGTAGAAATTACAGATTTTTATATAATTTTCCTCCTTCCGTATGTTAAGTATTATTTCCTCAATTGGCTCTCTGTTGCAAAGTTCTGTATCTTGCTTCTTTCACCATTAAGACAGGAGAATGTAAATATCATTTCAAATTTCCATTGGGCTAGAAAATGAAAACTAAATTCTCTAATGTCATTCAGTTCCTGTACATCGTATGTTCTTCTCAGCCCACAGGACTGAGTTGTGTGTGAGAGCAGAAAGAGAACTGTTGTGAGAATTTTGGTTCCTACTTTGTCACTTGCCTATTGTGTGAGTTTTCAAAATTATTTAACTTCCCTAGACCTCAGTGTCCTCATCTGGGGTGAGGGTCATACTGTAAGGTTCCTTCTTGCTGTAAAATTCTGAGCTAGCTAATTTTAAAAGCAGAATTATTCCTAAGAGACCAAAAAAAACAGAAAGAAAAGATTCCTTGATTTAGAAAACCTGACACTCAGGGTTTTTTGTCTTCTCCGACTGTTGACTTTCTGAAGCTGCTTCTCTGCAGATGGTGGTGGGGTTGGTGGTGGGGTTTGTTCTGCCTTTGGTTTCACTGGTCTGTGTAAGTCCTTTCATGAGCATGGCTTCAGATTCTTAAAGACAGATTGGAGTCGAATGGGTTTGACCCTTCTGAACGTCTCTCATAGATGAAAAGGTGTCAGGAGGCTTCTGAGCACGGGGTGTATTCAGATCTGCTCCAGCGGCAGGAGGCGACGGTGCTGGAGAATCGCAAACTCACGGGGAAGATAACAGAGCTGGAGAGGATGCTGGCTGAGCTTGAGAAGCAGAAGTCCCGGGTTGAGGAGGAGCTTCCAAAGGTCAGGGAGGCAGCAGAGAACGAGCTGAGGAAGCAGCAGAGGGATGCAGCGGACATCACCCTGCAGAAGATGCGGGCGGAGGGCGAGGCCCAGAGGTACCGCCGGGAGCTGGAGGCCGTTGAGGGGGAGAAGGAGGCGGCGCAGCGCGAGCTGGAGCGCGTGCGGAGGCTCACGGCCGAGGCCGAGGCCCAGAGGGAGGCCGTGCAGAGGAACCTGAGTGGCTTCCGGAAACAGCTGGAGGAGCACACCGCCACCAGGAGGGCCCTGGAGAACCATCTGAAGAGGAAAGACTCCAGCCTCCACGAGGTGGAGCAACAGAAAGATAAGCTGATGGAGGAACTAAGGAGAAAGAAGGACCACGAAGAGGAGCTCCTGAAGCTGGTCGAGCAGATGGAGAAAGACCTCACGTTCCAGAAACAGGTGGCGGAGAAACAGCTGAAGGAAAAGCAGAAAATTGAATCGGAAGCCAGAAGAAAAATAATCGAGATGCAGTGTTCGTACAAAGAAAACCCACTGCCAGCTTGTACGAGCACCCAGGCTGAGGAACTGAAGCAGCAGGTGGATGAGCTGACAGTGGCCAATAGAAAGGCTGAGAAGGACATGAGGGAGCTGAAGTATGAACTCAGTGCCCTGCAGCTCAAGAAAACTTCATCGGAGGAGAAGGCTCGCTTGCTCAAAGAAAAACTGGGTGAAACCAGCAATGCACTGAGATGCCTCAAGCTGGAGTTGGAAAGGAAGGACCAGGCGGAGGAGGGGTTCTCTCGGCAGCTCCGGGAGCTGGACAGGCAGCTGAGCCAGACCACAGGGAAGGCAGAAGAGGTCAGGCAGGAGGCCAATGACCTTAAGAGGATAAAGCACAACTATGAGCTAGAACTGGAATCTCTGCAGGACGAGAAAGGAAAGCTGCAGAGGGAGGTGGACCGGATCACCAGGACACAGGCCATCACCAAGAGGAGCATCCAGCATTTAAATTCACAAGTTACTTCTTTGCAGGATGACAAGGACTTCTCTGGCGAAAGAGCACGATCCTGCCAGAGAAAGTCAGATCACCTGAAAGAACAATTTGAGAAAAGCCACGCGCAGTTGCTTCAAAATATTCAAGCCGAAAAGGAGAATAATGAGAAAATCCAAAAGCTTAAAGAGGAATTGGGGAGAAGTAATGACTGTGCAGACACACTAAAGCACAAAGTGGATGAACTCACCAGACAGAATAACGAAACCAAGTTAATGATGGAGAGAATTCAGGCAGAATCGGCAAATGTGGTCTTAGAGAAACAAGCCATCCAGCAAAGATGTGAAGCACTGAAAATCCAGGCGGATGGTTTTAAAGACCAGCTTTGTGCCACAAACAAACACTTGCACAAACAGACGAAAACGGAACAGGATTTCCAGAGGAGGATCAAATGCCTGGAAGAAGACCTGGCCCAAAGTCAACATTTAGTAAGTGAATTTAAGCAGAAGTGCGACCAGCAGGACCTCATCATCCAGAACACGGAGAAGGAGGTGCAAAGTCTGAGTGCTGAGCTAAGTGCATCCAAAGAGGAGAAACGCCTTGGGGAGCAGGCAGTGCAGATGCAGCGGGCACAGGTGCAGGACCTGAACGACAGATTGAAAAAGGTGCAAGACGAACTGCACTTAAAGATCCTAGAGGAGCAGGTGACCCACAGGAAGATGGTTCTGTTTCAGGAGGAATCTGAGAAATTCAAATGTTCTGCAGAGGAGTTTCGGAAAAAGATGGAAAAACTGATGGACTCCAAAGTTATCACAGAACATGATATTTCGGGCATCCAGCTTGACTTTGTGTCTCTCCAGCGGGAAAACTTCAGGGCACAAGAGAACGCGAAGCTCTGTGAAACAAATATCCGAGAACTTGAGAGGCAGCTCCAGCAATATCGTGAGCAGATGCACCGAGGGCAGAATGGGGAGGCACCTCACTACCAGAAATGTCGGAAGCTCACAGATGAGCTGGCCGCCCAGAAACGGGAGGTGGAAAACCTGAAGCAAAAGATGGATCAGCAGATAAAAGAACAGGAGCATCAGTTAGTGATGCTCCAGTGTGAAATCCAGAAAAAGAACCCAGCCTTCAAGACACATCTTGAGATGGCAGTGAAGGAGTATCAGCGCCCAGGGGACTTCTCCTCCTCTCCCTCCATGGCCAGGTCCCCTCTACAGAGGTGGACTCAGGAACCACAGCTTTCGGAGGAAAGATGGCAACATCGGGGTGCTGAACAGATGCAGAAGGAGGGCCAGGGCGGGCCATCAGGGGCTCCGGTTGAGAAAGAGAAGAGTCAGCAGTGTTACTCTGAATACTTTTCTCAAACAAGCACCGAATTACAGATAACTTTTGATGAGATGAACCCTGTTGCAAGACCGTCAGAAATCGAGAAGCTAAGAAATCAAGGTCTGTACAATTCCAGACACGCTGTCAGGTGTCAAGATGACAAGTGTGAAATAGACCTGGTGACGCTTCTGGCACCCTTAGAGGTATACCCTGGATTCTGGAACCTTGCCAGCTACCCTCTGTCAGGTTTCCGCTCTTGTTTCCTTTCTCTGCTAGGCTACATTTTTTAACCATGTTGAATGTGAGTGGCTCTTTGTAGTCCAACAGAAAATCATGCTATCATTTTCTAGTGATTTACTTGAATCTTTACTACAAACTACAGTCTTCAATTTTTAAATGTTTGAGATGAAAAACACAGAGGTCATGGCTATCCTGTCATATCTGTGGGATTCTATTCCGAAAAATTTGACCCTAAAAAAAAAAACTAGAAAAACCAAGCAGTTAACTTTAATTTCTAACACGTTTTGTGGACAGATTTTACCTCCTGTCTTTTTTAGACATAGAATTTTAATACCTTAATTGTCATCTAAAGTTTAAACTTCAGACTGTCAAAATAATATTTCTTGTTCCTGAACCCTCTTGGGCTTGAAAGTGTTCTTCTCTTATCTCATCTTTGTTATTCTAGGAATTATATTTGGATTAAGAGTGGGTAACATGACAATGTTCTTTAGATGACTTTTAACGTCTTATAAATTCCCGTTACAGATAGCTAAGAACAAGCAGTATGCTATGCACACAGAAGTCACGGCATTAAAGCAAGAAAAGAGCCCAGTCCCCGGTGCTGATGAATGGCTGCTTGAAGGGTGCAGGGCACTGGGTGGACTCAAAAGAGATTTTCTTAAGAAGGGCTCAGAACCAGAGACCTTTCAGAACTTTGGTGGTGATCATGCATGCTCGGTCAGGGATGATGAGTTTCAGTTCCAAGGGCTCCGGCACACTGTGACGGCCAGGCAGTTGGTCGAAGCTAAGCTTCTGGACATGAAAACAGTTGAGCAGCTGCGACTTGGCCTTAAGACCGTTGAAGAAGTCCAGAAAACTCTGAGCAAGTTTTTGACAAAAGCCACCTCCATCGCAGGGCTTTACCTAGAATCCACAACAGAAAAGATTTCATTTTCCTCAGCTGCCAAGAAAATCATCATCGATAAGATGATGACTTTAGCATTTTTAGAAGCTCAGGCGGCCACGGGTTTCATAATTGACCCCCTTTCAGGGAAGACCTATTCTGTTGAGGATGCAATCCTTAAAGGTGTGGTTGACCCCGAATTCAAAATCAGGCTCCTTGAGGCAGAGAAGGCGGCCCTGGGGTATCCATGTTCTTCTAAGACACTGTCAGTGTTCCAAGCCATGGAAAATAGAATGCTTGACAGGCAAAGGGGCAAACATATGTTGGAGGTGCAGATTGCCAGTGGGGGCGTCATCGACCCCGTGAGGGGCATTCGGGTTCCTCCAGAAGTTGCCCTGCAGCAGGGGCTGCTAAATAACGCCATCCTGCAGTTTTTACATGAGCCATCCAGCAACACTAGAGCCTTTCCCAATCCCAATAATAAGCGAACCCTGTATTACTCAGAGTTACTGCGCATGTGTGTCTTTGACGTAGACGGGCAGTGCTTTCTGTTTCCATTTGGGGAGAGGAACATTTCCAATCTCAATGTAGCGAAAACTCACAGGATTGCTGTCGTCGATACTAAGACAGGAGCAGAACTGACTGCCTACGAGGCTTTCCAGAGAAACCTGATTGAGAAAAGTACCTACCTTGAGCTGTCAGGGCAGCAGTATCAATGGAAGGAAGCCACGTTTTTTGAGTCCTATGGGCGTCCCTGTCGTGTACTGACCGATACTAAGACAGGATTACAGTTCAGTATCAGCGAGGCCATAGAGCAGGGAACCATTGACAAAGCCTCCATCGAAAAGTATCAGGAAGGCTTCCTCACACTCACAGAACTTGCTGATTCCTTGCTGAGCAGGTTAGTCCCCAAGAAGGACTCGCGCAGTCCAGTGGCAGGGTACTGGCTGACTTCCAGTGGGGAAAGGATCTCTGTGCTAAAGGCCACACGTCGGAATCTGGTTGATCGGATCACCGCCCTCCGATGCCTTGAAGCCCAAGTCAGTACCGGGGGCATCATTGACCCTCTGACCGGCAAGAGGTACCGGGTGGCCGAGGCCTTGCACAGAGGCCTGGTGGACGAGGGGTTTGCGCAGCAGCTGCGGCAGTGTGAGTTAGTCGTCACGGGGATCAGTCACCCTATCAATAACAAAGTGATGTCAGTCGTGGAAGCTGTGAGTGCAAATATCATAAGTAAGGACATGGGAATCCGCTGTCTGGAATTTCAGTACTTGACAGGGGGGCTGATTGAGCCCCAGGCCCAGGCCCGCTTGTCGATTGAAGAAGCCCTCCAAGTAGGGATTATAGATGTCTTCATTGCTACAAAGCTCAAAGATCAAAAGTCCTATGCCAGAAACATCCTCTGTCCTCAAACGAAAAGAAAGTTGACATATAAAGAAGCCTTAGAAAAAGCTGATTTTGATTTCCACACAGGACTTAAACTCCTAGAAGTGTCTGAGCCCTTGATGACAGGGATTTCCAGCCTCTACTATTCTTCACAATAGGACCTGTTTATAGAACCAGAGTCAGGGGTGATGCTGTCTAGTTCGTCTGCTTTGTCCACAGCTTGACGGTATGAGATCCACGGCCTAGTAATTGTGTGACATGCTTGAAGCACTGTTAATTTCTTGAGGGCTGGAAACACCTGACTGCTCAGAAGAGAGAATACTTTTAATTTAAAAATTTTTTTAATTTTTTTAGATAAAGTTTTATTGGAATGCAGACACATGTTGTGTACATATTGTCTTTGGCTACTTTTGGGTACAAGGACGGAGTTGAGTAGTTCTAACAGTAACCATATGGCTCACAAAGCCTAAAACATTTGCTCTCTGGTCCTTTCAAGAATAAAGTTTGCTGTCTCCTGATCTGGAAGAATTTGCATCACTCCTTTAGACTAAACGTCAGGAGGCTTGGATTTTAGACTCCATTCTGCCCAAGAGAGAATACTTTTAAAATGGAAAATAACAAAAGATTTACTGCTCTTCATAATGGTTCCATTTAGCTTTGAGATTCGTTTTTTGACTCCTACCCAAACTAAATAAAAGTATTTTACCTGGAATATGGGATAAGCTTGAGGATCTCCAGCGAGTTTACAGCATCCTTTCTTCAGAACTCTGCATCACTGCCTGGATCCAGCCTGGTGTCAGGGTTCCCATTTATTAAATGATTCATTACACTCACTGAAAGAGCACTTAAAAAAGAACCGTGGAATCGCAGGGGAAAATGTAAACTTGTTCTCACATCCGTGAGGCTGTAGTGTTTCAGATTGCCTTGAAAAATGAACATTTTTAGTTTTTCTGTATGTCGTAATCTTCTTTACATATTATATTTTACCACCATCTCCCATTTCTAGTTACGACTTTGTAATTAAAAGCAGCATTATGCATGGGTTATGTGTTGGAGGAGAGGGAAGGTTTTTCTTCGTTCTATGTATTTTTTGTTTTGTGTAGACTTTATTCTTTCAGCTTTCCATTGTCTGTTACTTTTCTGTCATGACAGTTATGATTGTAATGCTAATGCAAAGGCAGCAATTCAGATTTCTTTTAGTGCTTCATGAATAAAGTTGAGTTTTTAAATGTGTCATATTAATAGACTAGCTAGGAGGTTAGGCTGATCATTCAAGACTATTTCTCACAGCTTGCTTTGCTACCATAAACATTTTGGAAGTACATCTGCTACGTGACGTGTTGAATATGGTAAAAAATGAATAAAATATCTCGATAACCTGTGTGTGATGAAAAAATATTTTCAAATCCTTGTTTTCTGTGGAGAGATCACTTTAATGGCTCGGTAATTTACTGGAATATGTCTTTTTTTTTTTTTAACCACTCACACCTGTCAGAAGTCACTGGAAGAAGAAAAGAAAGAGCATGTTGAAAAAGCCAGAGAATTACAAAAATGGGTATCAAATATCAGCAAGACATTGAAAGACGGAGAGAAGGCTGAAAAGTCTTCCTTCTTTAAGCAAAAGGTACTCACCGAGGTCCTGGTTTAATAATAATGATAATATCAATAATTATAGTGGGGAGAATTTACTGAGTTGATACAGTCCACCTAAAAAAAAAAATCCTTTAATTCTTTAGTTTCCCCCATTTCTATATGCAGTTATAATGAGGATCAGAGACGTTAAGTAACTTGCCCAAGGAATCACAGTATGTGGCAGAAGAAGCTGTCTCTGCTTCCAAAACCTGGACTTCATCAATATTAGTCTCACTGTTAGTCAACCAATATGTGGGACTGCTTTTCCTCACAGTGAGATCTGCTTCCTGATCGCTTTGAGGAACGTTGCAGGAGAGCAGAGTCACTCTGTTTGGTGCCCTGAGTACATTCATGCACTCTGTGTCATAAAGAGTTGCAAGCTCGTTCTTAGAATAGAAACAAAAAGTTTCAAGAGCAACAAACTGCAGACCAAGATGTTAACATTTGAGGATCGCATTTAGTTGTGCTTTTCTGGGTCTTTTCTATTTCCGAAAGAAGTGTTCTCCCATCATCCACTGGAAATTCTAGATTCTTTCCCTTCCCTAAATGAAGTCTTTAGTTCTGTAGGCTGTGTTCTGAACCCCACTACTTGACATAAGTTGAGTGGCCGCATTTCGTGAGATGTTACTGCTCTGAGGTGTCCTTTGGGCTGTCCCACCTGAAGCTCTTAGGGCACTGAGTTAAGCAGTTTTGCTGCTGCTACTGATAATGCTGGAATTGCTACTATATTTTAAAAAATAAATTTCCACTAAGTAAGCAGTATTTTTCTCGATTATGTTTCCTTCACTGCCCTGCTGCTCCTGCCTGACCTGTGGAAACTACAGAGGCAATCATTAGCTTTCCCTTCCAGCTCTGCATCAGTACACACTTGTCATCACTTGAAACAGACATTTTTGACATAATCCAATAACAGCAAGCTTCAACATCTTGTCTCATTTCGCCTATGGCATGAGGCAGATGAACCTTATTTGAGGTTCCCCCGGGAGAGGTTTATAGACCTGAGTATTTACTTGAATTCTCATTCAGTTGAAATAAAGCCAGCTTAGCTCATAGTCTAGCAAACTACATTTTATAGAGTGTGGGGGAAATAAGTTGGAAAGGAAAATTACATTTAGTGTTTTAAACCCAAAACCTTCAAAGCAATTTTATGCGAGTATTTAGTTTAAAACATTTTCTTCATTTTCCCCCTGTCAAATAGGAAAAGAGCTAAAATAGGGACACAAACTTAGCAAGGATTTCTTGAGAGAACAAGTTTCTTTTCAGGAATGTGGTTTATAAACGCTTGGTATTTCCTCATTTTGTAGTTCTAAATTCTCCAAAATTTTACCGACCAGTGTTAGTTTTAGACCTAGCAGACATAAAAGTAGAGAGATACCTTTGCAATGCAGATCATGGCCCCAGTTATAAATCTTAAATAACACTCGATGGTCTCTCTGTTGAAGGATATTTAAGGTAATTTGATGTCAGTAATAAATGTGTCTTTCAAAAAATCAGTATTGCCTCATGATTACCTATAGCCATGAAAAATAGACTTTAGGCTGACTCTCAGTAGAATACGTCTGGGGAAAATACACCTTTTCATTGTCCCATCATTTCATTTCTGCTCACTTAAAAGAACAGCATTTACTTTCTGATATTAGGTCTTCAGAAATGATACAGAGAGGAATTAGGAGAAAGTAAACAGGTCAATTTTATTTCTCTGTCACAGGCGACTTTTGCAAGTGAAGTCCTAGTAATAGAAATTATTTAATCTTGACCTGCAAACCTAGAGAGGAATACTTCTAGAGAGGAATTTTTTTCCAAAGGAGCATTGTATCCAGGAGCTTGGGGGAAGGAAGGGAAGGTTTTTGTTCCATGTTCATGTATCTTTTTGAGGATGGCAATGTTCTTCCAGTGCTGAACGTCTGGCCACCTGGGGTATCATTAAGGCATTCTCTATTCGTGGTTGGGCTGGGACAAATGCAAGAACCATATCACGCGGTATTATTATTTCCTCGTGGAAATGATGGCCTTAGGGTTAGAGGGAGGGACTTTCCTTCATCGTGCATTCTCAAAAGCAGTCTTCTTATCCAGGCCTGTGAACCAGTAATAAGTGATGGGTATTTACTCAGATCACCTGAAAATATTCCCATCGTGTGGGTCTTGATGAAAACTTGGAGTTTGTTTAAATGACTGTTGTGTCATCTTTGTGAAGGAAGAGCTTGAGTGTGTTTTCTTTACCTCACAGATTTCCAGTGAGGAAATATCAGTCAAGAAGGAACAATTATCTGAAGCACTGCAAACTATGCAGCTCTTCCTGGCTAAACACGGAGACAAGTATGTTGGTTTTCATTAGGTCTTTTATTTGAAGGAGGGGAGTGGTCTTCAAAACTCTTAGCGAAGTAGAGGATGGTAAATTGCAATGTAGAGTTTAAAAATGGGACTCAATCACAAATTTACTTAGTAATATAATAACCTAAGACTATAAACTTGGCTATTTAATTGTCGCTTTTCATCACTCTTGGTCTTTACCAAAATCCTGAAATGTACTTACTACCCCCATATATTGCTGATGAGGAAACAGGCTCAGAGAGTTTAGGATCTGTAGCTAGTGAGTAAAGATGCCAAGCCAAGTCTTGATTCTGAGTAGTACTTACTCTCCAAGACCTACCT
This sequence comes from Orcinus orca, assembly GCF_937001465.1. Taxonomy (NCBI): domain Eukaryota; kingdom Metazoa; phylum Chordata; class Mammalia; order Artiodactyla; family Delphinidae; genus Orcinus; species Orcinus orca. The sequence goes on from NC_064568.1 coordinate 62,586,345, forward strand.
TTTGGAAAATGTGTGTAAATACGTTCTTCATTTTCTTAGCTGAGAACTGTGGCAACTTAATTTCTTGTGGTTTGGTCCTACTTTTTGCAACAAGGCACTTCATATATTTCAGCTAATGCCTCAGACAGGGAAGGAATCTACCCTTTTCTTAAATATTGTTTGTCTGTCATCTTTAGAATTACTCTAGAATGATTTTATGTTGTACCTTAGGTTAAATTTATAAGGAAATTGGGTTAATTTCCTTATAAATTTCCTCTTTATTCATCCTTCTGCTTGAACAAGTTTCATCTTGATTCGTGGTACCTTACTTGTCCCTTTTCCATGTTGGAACTAACAATGGGATCTTTCCCTCTGTCAGACAACAGCAGTTGTTATTTTAGAAATTTGTGTATGCTAGAGAGGTGCTGATATATTAGTTTACACTCTTTTCCTTTAGTCCTTTTCCAGGCAAGAGAAGGATTCCTGGATGTTTTTAGGGTCATAAGGGCCATCCTTAATTTTCATATACAACCATTCTAAGACCTGAGTAATCTGTATATGAGATTATATTATATTTTATGACCCTATGCTAATTTAGAAAAGTATTCTTTGCAAAATCATCGAGGCTAGTGTGTCATCTTTATCACTTGAAGACTTATATTCGTCTTTTCGTACTTTCTGGTTATTTTAGAATGACAGACGAAGAAAGAAATGAATTGGAAAAACAAGTGAAAACTCTCCAAGAAAGTTATAATTTACTCTTTAGTGAATCTCTGAAACAACTACAACAATCACAAACCTTAGGAGATATAAAGGTAGAGGAGAAGGTAATGTTATTTATTTAGAACATGAGGCTGTTTTAAGACTTTTAGTTTAACTGCATGATTGTAGAAATATATGTCAATGACAAAGAAATGACCTTGAGTTGTGTACATGGAAGAAACATGGGTGGGGTTTATTTAAGTACTAGGAGATTTCAGTGTTGTTCATTAAATGCAGTCTTACACTTGCTGTCATCAATTTCTGTGACATCTTAATCTCTGCCTTGCATGGTAAAAGGAAGGAATCATTCATTTTTCTAACTCTTCTCTGTCAAAGCCATTCCTCTACTGTTATATAGATATATGTTATATAGATATGATAGATATTCTACTATATAAATATGATGGTATAAAATAGTCTGTGAGTCACCTCTAAACGTGACATTGGAGTATTAGGGGATTTGTCTGATTTTCAGAGATATCCATGAGATTTCTTTGAGAAATACTGGGCCATATGTTTTAGCGAGGATGCTCTAGCATCTTCTTAAAATATAACAGAAATAGCTTAAAATTTGGCCTATCCTTAAACTTTTAAAACTTGACAACACATATTCAACACAAAATCCAGTGTTCAAAAAGTTATCTTTATACTCAATTCCCTCACTCCCTGGAGTACTTTACATACTATTTGTCGTATTTTGAGGGTATGTAACGATTTTCCTGGCTCATGGGTTTTGGCTATCTGTGAAGAAGTCTGTATGCTGTAAACATCAATAGCATGGGGTTTGAAACTCTCTCTTGTGTCAGGAGACTAATCTCACCCGATTGCAGAGAGCATGGTTTGCCTTCTAGGTGTGTGTCCTGTTTCCTCACCCTCATCATTTCCTGTGTCCTCACTAACCTTCTTAATGTACACGATATGAAGTTTTCAGTTCACAGATGCATGTCGTTTTCAAAGCTTTATCACATCCTGTGCTCTCGAATAGATCACTGACATAGATCACTTGTGCATTTGAGCTGCTTAACACTCACAGCCTTGCCGCGTCTTGGTAAGTAGAGGATTTTTATGTCGAAGTGTCTTTTTTATAAGAAAATGCAAACTAAGTTTCATGACGCTCTGCCCACCCTCGTGTCACTGACTGAGACTTCATGCTTTCCTTTCAGCTGGATAAAGTCATCGCAGGCACCATTGATCAGGGCACGGGAGAAGTCCTTTCTGTCTTTCAGGCCGTGTTAAGAGGCCTCATTGATTATGACACGGGGATCCGATTGCTTGAGACCCAGCTCATGATTTCTGGGCTTGTTTCACCAGAATTAAGAACATGCTTTGACCTCAAAGATGCCCAAAATCATGGCCTTATTGATGAGCAAGTTCTTAGCCAACTCCGAGAACTCAGTGAAACGAAGGAGATTATTTCTGCTGTGTCGTCCACCACAGTTCCAGTGCTGGATGCTCTGGCTGAAGGTGTGATCTCAGAACCCATGGCCATCAGAGTTCTTGAGATCCTGCTTTCCACGGGCTCTCTCGTTATTCCAGCCACAGGAGAACAGCTGACGCTGCAGAAGGCTTTCCAGCAGCACCTGGTTTCCTCTGCCTTATTTTCTAAAATCCTGGAACGGCAGAATCTGTGTAAAGATCTTATCGACCCCTCCACCTCTGAGAAGGTGTCTTTAATAGATATCATGCAAAGAAGTATTTTACAGGAAAACACAGGGGTGCGGCTTCTGCCTGTGAGGCCACAAGAAGGAGGCAGGATAACGTTAAAATGTGGGAGAAACTTAAGCATTTTAAGGGCAGCTCATGAAGGCCTCATAGACCGTGAGACCATGTTCAGGTTACTGGGTGCGCAGCTGCTTTCAGGAGGTCTGATCCATTCCAAGTCTGGTCAGAGAATGACTGTAGAAGAAGCCGTGGCAGAGGGGGTGATGGACAGAGACACTGCCAACAGTATCCTCACCTACCAGGTGGAAACAGGCGGAATCATCCAGTGCAACCCCGCCAAGCGTTTAACTGTCGATGAGGCAGTCCAATGTGATCTGATAACGTCCAGCAGTGCCCTTCTGGTCCTCGAGGCTCAGCGAGGCTACGTGGGCCTCATCTGGACTCACTCTGGGGAGATATTCCCTACATCTTCTTCCCTGCAGCAGGAGTTGATTACCAATGAATTGGCGTCTAAGATCCTGAACGGCAGGCAGAAAATCGCTGCTCTTTACATTCCAGAAACATCTCAAGTCATTGGTTTGGACGTTGCCACGCAACTCGGAATCATAGATAATCACACAGCATCGATTTTAAAAAGTATAACGCTGCCCGATAAAATGCCAGATTTGGGAGATTTCGAAGCTTGTGAAAATTCCAGAAGATGGCTCTCTTTTTGTAAATTCCAGCCATCCATGGTCCATGATTACAGGCAAGAAGAAGATGTTTTTGATGGAGAAGAGCCAGTGGCGACTCAGAGCTCAGAACAAACTAAAAAATTATTCCTGTCTTATTTGATGATAAATAGCTATATGGATGCAAACACAGGGCAGAGGCTTTTGCTGTACGATGGAGGCTTGAATGACGCTGTTCAGATGCTCCTGGAAGGCTGTGGTGCAGAAATTGATGAGAACACACCTGTAAAAGAATGTCTTGATGTCATAAGACTCCCTGGCGTATTTCTGAATAATGCTGCAAGTAAAGAAACGAGTGAAAGTACAGCTACACCAGGTAGTTTTGATAAATGTCATTGCAGAGAACCTAAACGTAAAGGAACCTCTGAAAATGCCATAGATGAAGAGTTTCAGGAACTGGGAACTAACGTTACCAGGAGTGAATTTCGCCAGTCAGAAAACGTGGCAGATATACTGGCAACTGATTATAAAGTTAAGGATTCATCCAGCCTGTGTGTTCCTAGTTTGATATCACATTTAACAGAGCCTGGACTTGCTGAAGTTAGCCTGCTCAGACAAGACTCTGAAAACAGACTTGAAAACAGTGAAAATCAAAGCCAAATAGAAACAAAGGGACATGCAGATGAATGTAGTCATTCTAAAAACCTTCAAAACTTTGCAAGTGATTTGATAAGTCCTATAGTAAAATCAAAAACTAGTAGAATCTGTGATTTGAATGAAACAGTGAATGAAGATAATATTAGCAGGGATTCAAGTCTCTTGGACTATTCCCCCAGGCTGAGTGCCTTGTTAAGTCATGATAAACTGAGAACCAGTCAGGGAAGTTTTCATGATGTACACACTGCAGAGAACAATGGAAATAAATGTGAAGCCTTTACATTGCCATTCAGTGACCAAACCATGTTATCGGGTCAAAGAATAAGAGAAAAATTTCAAGACCAGTTTCTGGGAATTGCAGCTATCAACATCAGTTTACAGGGAGAAAACACTGTACAAAAATCTTTCGGTATTGGTTATAGTAATCCTCAGGTACAAGATCAGAATGATGAAAAAATGCTTGCTGCTTCTCATCAGGAACCCGAAGACGAGCAAAGTGAGTCCACGGTGGAAGGGTCCTCCTGTGCCCTGCTCCTGAGGGGTGGTAGTCATCACATCAACATGGCTCACATTCGTACCCCATCATTTGAAGGGGCTGTCAGCGCCAGTGCTGGTGACTATGAAACATCACTGCTGGGTGATCAGCAGAGCGACACAGAAACAGATACAGACAGCGATGCTGACTTTTATGACATGCCCTTGTTTGAAGATGATGACCATGATTCCCTGCCTCTGGAAGGTGATGACCATGGTTGTCTGCAGCCCAAGGACTATGACACGCTGCCAGAGGAAGATGACTGGGCCGCTCCTCCTGGAGAGGTTTTTTATGATGTTTCTAAAGAGGATGAACATTCTTTGGGGACCCAAGGGGGACTGGTTGATAGCTTAGGTGTGAGGGGAGAAGCACAGTCTCTGCAGGATTTTCTCATAGTTGCTGAGAAAGCAGAATTCGATTCTGGTGAAAGAATCCATTTGAATTCACTTGCCTCCTATGAGGTGAATGGACGGTTGATGGAAATCATATCAGAACAGGACAGCACAGATGACCTTGAAGGTGATGAGTCTGACTCATTGACTGACCATGAAATTGTAGGAAGAAAAGAGAGCTTCAGAACTCCATTAAATTCTGAGGACGCTGGCTGTTGGAGAGGGAGAGAAGAGTACGTAACTGGGCAAGAATTTAAATCTGATCCCAATCATTTAGATTCTGTGCAAAATGAAGAAAGTTATGGAGACTCTGAGTGTGACAGTAATGATCAGGACGACGATGATGACGATGGTGGTGGTGATGCCAAAGAAGAAGGAGCAGGAGGTGAGGATGGAAAGCCCATGTGCCAGGACGAGGCTGAGGGTGTGGATGTCCCCATGTGTGTCACCACTGCACCCAAACCGGGAAATAGCCATGCAAGTCAAAGTAGCAATAAAACGATTCTCCCGGATCAAAAGCACCATCATAGTTCTTTGGAAAAACAGCAAAGTGTAAATGTTTTGCAGCCAGAATCAAGTAGTAAAAGTAGCTTGGTTCCTGAAAGAAGTAACCTTCCAGAATATGCAACTGAGGTTGTTCGAAAAAGCAAAGATCTGTTGAATCATGAGATGGTCCTTAAGGATAAATTGCTGTCTGTCATGAAAGACACTGAATCGGAAAACGCTTTAAGCCCTGTTGGTGTTTTTCATAATACTAGTGTCGGTTCAACTTCTGAACTAGCGGATGATCTAAAGAACACAGGGGTTAAGTTGATTCAAGGGCCAGAATCTATGGACTCTGTGAAAGGTGGAAATCCATATTATGAGAATGTGACACTTCAGGGTGACTCATCTTCTGATAAAGACATTTGTTCTGAGCTCAGTTTAATAGTAAAACCTGCGGAGGAAAGCCATTTGTCATCCAGAGCCTCTGTAACTGACCAAGATCCTCAAGGCAATGGAAAAGATCTAATTAAAAGGAGAGCTGACAAAAACAATATACTAATAGAAGATGAAACATTGGTTCATAAAATGTGTGCAGGTAAAGGAGAAGTGCTTATAGAAGGTCCTGTAGAAGATAATAAATGTCTCAGACTTTTGCCCAGTAAAAGTACAAGGGAGAGTCTTGATTTAGTTAATAGTCCATTTCCGTTCCCACACATCACGCACAGTGAAGGACATAATCAGGAAGGAAGCCTTAAAAAAGCAACAGTAGCCCTTAAAGATGAACCAAAGAATCTGCCAACAATAGTTAGCAAAAGTCCCGTTCAATTTGAGAATCATGAAGAAATTTTCGATTCCTCAGTTTCCCAAGTGATCACTGATGACATGACTTCAGACATGACCTTGTCTGAAAGGAATACAAGGATTGAGAAAGATTCAACCACCGATGGACCTGAAAAAGAGCTTGATCTGTTTACTTATTTAAAACACTGTGCTAAAAATGTGAAAGCAAAAGACATACTGAAACCAAATGAAGATACCCCAAGCTGTATTCTAGTAGCTTCCCCTCCCAGGAATGAGCACGTGCAATTAGGAGTTAATAATGTAAAAGAAAAGGCAGCTCTTGCCCAAGAAGACTTACCTCCAAAGGAGATGGTCCAACAGAAGGATCTTCCTACTAAAGAAAGTGTCTCAGAAGGAGGATCAGAAATTCCTGAGTTCACACCAGAAAGAGATGAAAGCACACCTTCAGTCTTCCCTCTTATAGATGCAGAGGGCCTTGGGAAACATACAGATTTTGTGCAGTCAGAACTCTGTGCAGATGGAACAAGAAATAACTCCAGTAACACGTTAAACACTGACTGCTCATCCTTAGAAATTAACAGTGAGAAAGGAGTAATTGAGCAACAGGCACGAAAAGAACCAGCCTCATCTCCAGGAGTCCAGGAAAATGAGGTTCAGATTCCTGAGTTATCTCAGGTCTCCATTGAAGATGTCGAGGACATCTTAAAAGGTAGATTGAAAGAAGGTCATATGAATCCTCAGGAGCTTGGAGAACCTTCAGCCTGTGCAGATACTAACATTTCAATTCAAAACTTAATTAAAAGAGTTAGCTCATCATCATTGGTAAGTGAAGCATCTGGTGTGTCTGGCGACTCTAAAACTAGTGACTATGGTATTTCCCCCATGAATAACTCGCCAGAACTAAAAGCAGAGGGCAGAGAGGATCCGCTCTGTACTGCAAACCTCAAGTCTGAGCTGCTTCTCGATATACTTAAGCAAAATCAGTATAGCCAGAAAATTACGGGAGCATTTGAATTGATGAAAGAATTAACTCAGATGGAGTGTGATCTAGAGAAAAGAGGTGGGACATCTGAAGTTCTTCCTCTGCAACTTGAAAATGTTTTCTGCAAGCTGCTTGCTGAGGGATATTCAGAGAAAGGAGGACAGGGTGGAGAATTGAATCAAAAATCATCTACAGCTTCTGAGATGATGGATGAAAAGCCACACATTCTTGATGATCTTAACAGCAAGAGAGAAAAACCCCATTCCCTTAATTTACAAAATATGAAAGAAAATGGACCAGAAAACTCTCCTGTCTGTGCATCAGCATTGCCAAGAGGCGGGAGGCTGGAGGAGCTATGCGCTGAATCCCCAAACCGTTTGGAATGTATTTCAGGGTCAAAAGACATGGCTTCTGGAGACAGCTTGATGGAACAAGTAAGTATACTTTACATTTTATAAGGAAGTAGCTGCATTTGGGAATAATCCCATACATTTTATTTGCATGAAAATCTGCATAAAGCCTATTGAATTAACATGTCCACATTTGTGTTTAGTTTTCCAATGAGCTACAGCAGTGTTTACAGCACAGATCAAAGATGTGCGAGTATTTGGCTTTGCTTCAAGATATGAGGCCTCCCTTAGGTAACCAGGAGTCTCTGGATAACAATCTAGAAGCTTTGAAGAACCAACTTAAACAGCTAGAGGTAAGAATTGTCTGCTGCCGGTTATGGAGGGTAGTCAGCTGATATTAATTTGGAAACTTAAGAAGAGCATTTTTATATTTTGAATATTAGTTATATTTGTGTTTCTCACTAGGTATATCTGGGATGTGTATTTTTTGCAGACATTTGAATTGGGATTGGCTCCAATTGGTGTGATTTTAAGAAAAGACATGACGCTGGCAGAAGAGTTTTTAAAGTCTCTGCCAGGTGACTTCCCCAGGGGACAGCTCGAGGACCTGAGTGTAAGCCTCCAGAGTCTGCAGACAGCCTTCTCCTCCCTCCATGCCTTGTCTTCGGAAAGAATGAACCACATCATGCTGGATATCGACTCCGAGATGGTAGGTACCAGACCGTCTCACGTTGAGTCAGAACTAGTGTTTGGGAGAAAACTGAGGGTTTGAAAATTTAGTCATAAGATGATAAACTGTTAAGCTCTTAACACAGGATCATTATTTGTAGGAATTTGAAGTTTGGGGACAGACAGAAATAAACATGCAATTTTATTTTCTAGTCTAAACTAGCAGTTTCCCATGAAGAATTTCTGCACAAACTTCAGTTGTTCTCACGTTGGATATCAGAGATGAGCACATCTGTGAAGGATGTGGAGGTCATGATGGTTCAAAATACTGGACACGTAAAGCAAAGCTTGGAGTTTCTCAAGGCAAGTGTCAAAGTCAATAAGACCAAGTACATCAGAAAACTTGTGGATTGAATGTAACAAAGGTTTAGAAAAAATGTGACTTTGCTGAAGCTATGAAGGATTATTTCCTTTTTCTCTAAGAGGTGTTTGTTCACAGTTGACTCAGCTATAAAATAATCACAGCCTTACAGATGTCATTCTGATGAGGTCCCTGCAGACTTTATAAAACTCTTACTACCACTGCATGTTGAGGTTGGTATTTATGTATTTATGTATGTATCAGTCACATAAAGACAATCATTTAAATCAGTCCTGTAGCTGCTTCATAGTATTAATCATTTCTGTCATGCCTTTCTTCCCCAAGTTCTTAATGTGAACAGCATCCCTCATGAATGGCGGGCAGTGACACTCCTGGCCTGCGAGTCAGAAAACTGAAATTCTGGCCTACTGGATTTATGTTTTAAATTCCCATGGTCTCGTGTATGTGCTGGCACAATTACATGGATATTATAAATATTAGCAAGGAATATATTTTTAACATCTTTATTGGAGTATAATTACTTTACATTGTTGTGTTAGTTTCTGCTATATAACAAAGTGAATCAGCTATATGTATACATATATCCCCATATCTCCTCCCTCTTGTGTCTCCCTCCCACCCTCCCTATCCCACCCCACTAGGTGGTCACAAAGCACCGAGCTGATCTCCCTGTGCTATGTGGCTGCTTCCCACTAGCTATCTATTTTACATTTGGTAGTGTGTATATGTCCATGTCACTCTCTCACTTCATCCCAGCTTACCCTTCCCCCTCCCTGTGTCCTCAAGTCCATTCTCTACATCTGCATCTTTATTTCTGTCCTGCCCCTAGGTTCTTCAGAACCATTTTTTTTTTTTAGATTCCATATATATGTGTTAGCATAAGGTATTTGTTTTTGTCTTTCTGACTTACTTCACTCTGTATGATAGACTCTAGGTCCATCCACCTCATTAGAAATAACTCAATTTCATTTCTTTTTATGGCTGAGTAATATTCCATTGTATATATGTGCCACATTTTCTTTATCCATTCAGTATTTTAATGTTGTTTCCCTTCAATGTGCTAAATGTACACAAGTTAGATCTTTACCTTTTGGCGGAGTTACATTTCAAGTAACTCTGCCAGACAAGGTTAATATATTCTGAGAGGGATTATTTTTTAATGTATTAATGACCATAGTATTGAAATAATTTCATCACTACCATTCAGTACGAATGAATGGCTTGACTCAGTGAATTGTGAAAAAATGTCAATAAAAGCTTGAATCCCTGATAGAAGAAGCATATTTATAATAAATGTTATTGTTAATAGAAACTTTCTATTGTGGCTTAACTCGCTGTTGGTAACTCATACTACTTTTTTCACAGAATGTGTTAAAAGACCTCGGACACACCAAAACTCAGCTGGAGACCACTGCCTTTGACGTGCAGTTCTTCATCTCTGAACATGCACAAGATCTGTCTCCCACCCAAAGCAGACAACTGCTGAGGCTCTTAAATACAACTCAGAAGGGTTTCCTTGACGTGCAGGAATCAGTAACTACCCAGGTGGAACTTTTAGAGGCTCAGTTACAGCTAGAACAAGATCTCGATCGTCAGAAGGTCCGCCTCTCTTTGCGGAGTGGGAATTCTTGGTATTTAGGTCTTCAGTGTGAAACCTGTAATGTAAACCCCAGGGGTTGTGGATAAGAGAAGACAGGAGAGATTTTCTGGACTGGCAATGAGTGAACAGCGTATAATATAGCGATCCTACAATATATAAAAGTACTGTGTGCCATAAGAAGGCTATAATTAGTTGCTTTTAATTTTCATGACCTCCCTCAAACTACTGTTTTCAGAGGAGAGTTTTGATTTTTTTTCTAGGAGGAGGAAATGTAGATGCATTGAGAAATTTCTGGGGATAAATCGATGAACATGTGGATAGAGAAGGTTAAGGGTACCTTTTCCCTTTGGGAGGTGGGTGGGCATGGCAGGGTAGGGCCAGGCTCTGGAGCCAGGCTGCCTGAGTTTACACCCCATTTATACCATTCACTTGCTGTGGGACCCAGGGCAAGTCACTGAACCAGTTTTCTCATTGGGAAATTGGAAATCGTAGCAGTGCTTGCCCGGTAGTATTGTGGGCACCGATGAAAGAAAGAATTTAAAACCCTCAGGACCTTGCCTGGCATGTGTCAGGCTCCTAGTCAACATGGTCTATGGCTATAGAATAAATAACTAGTATGTATATAAAAGGAAAACAAAAGATGCAAGTAATGGCTGAATTAATCTCTTAGGGTGATTTAACGAATTATATTGAGGTGGTCCATCCAATAGCAATAATGAGCAGAGGTGGGGATGGAATTAGCCACAGTGATTAAGGAGAGATATTGCGTGCAAGGCTCCTTTGATCACTTCTGGAAGCACAAGCATGGTCTCCAGCACGGTAACCTGTTTACACGTATCAAATATTTTAACAGACAAATCACGACTAACTTCTGTTTTGATATCATTTTGCAGAATTAATTGTGTGTGTCGCAGGTTTCAAGAGCTTCAGAAAGTGGGATGTTTCTTCCTGTCAGTCGGAAGCTCCATCTCTTACACATATGCGTGACCAGTGTTCTGTTGAGCTGTCATCCAAACGGGATCTCCTTCCTTGTACATGAGACATGCTCTCACTTTCTGTGTACCTTGCTCAGTGTGTACCCCACTGCTATCATGTTTACAGCATACTTAGGAGAGCTTACATAGAGGAAACTTGCAAAATGTGTTCTCGTAAAGAGCTATGACAGTAGTGAGTTGGTGGCCACATTCACGAGGCTTTGCTTTTGCTCCCTTCAGATGGTGGAGGAGCGTCAACAGGAGTACAGAGAGAAACTCCAGGGCATCTGTGACCTCCTCACCCAAACTGAGAACCGCCTCATTGGTCATCAGGAAGCCTTCATGATTGGAGATGGCACGGCTGAGTTAAAGAAGTACCAGTCCAAGCAGGAGGTAGAATCTAGCTTTGCATTAGTGGGTTGAGTTGATGTTAAGACTGATTACAAGTATTTGGAAAGCAGTTCAGGTTATTGGAAAGTAGTCATCATTTTAGCTTTTCGGAGGCAAGGTGCACCCAAGACGCCCCAGACCTGAGCTTGAAACTTTATACTAAGAGTCATACGTCCAGCTCCAACAAGCCAGGTAATTTTCCTGGCTTTTTTTTTTTTTAGTGAGACATCGAGTGGAGGCGATATAAAGGAGATTTGATAGTGGAAATACCTTGTGTGATGAGTTAGAATTTGGATCTGTTGAAGCCCAACTCACTTGCAAATCAGGAGACATAGCCATGAGTTTGGGTTCTTTTTCTCTCTTAGCCCCATCCTATTCCTTTCATTGTTCTCTGGAATTTGTTTTTTTTCACTGAAGGAACAAACAATAATGACAGATAAAGTTTTATTTTGGTGTCAGGAGAAAGAACATTCTCATTGTAACGAGATCATCCAGTCCCAGACTCTACACATTGTCAGCTTTGTACCTTAATCTCTCTGGGCCTCACTGCCTTTGCTCAAACTTCCACTGCCGTGTTATTGTCAGACTCAAATAGATATTTTATGTAAAGTGACCAGCACAGTTAATGTCATATAGTAGTGGCTCAGTAAAGAGTGTCTCTTTCTTTATTAAAAAATATTTATTTATTTTAAAGTATAGTTGATTTACAATATTATATTAGTTTCAGATATACAACACAGTGATTCAACATTTAATATTGGGTTGGCCGAAAAGTTCGTTCGGGTTTTCCTGTAACATCTTACGGAAAGACCAGAACGAACTTTTTGGCCAACGCAATAGATGATACACCATTTAAAATTATTCTAACATATTGGCTTCATTCTCTGTGCTGTACAATATATCCTTGTATTTTTTTGTATTCTATACATACCATTCATGGATTAGAAGAATTGATATTGTTAAAATGTGCATACCACTCAAAGAAATCTACAGATTCATTGTGATCCCTAGCAAAATACCCATGACATGTTTCACAGAACTAGAACAAATAATCCTAAAATTTATATGGAACCACAAAAGACCCCAAATAGCCAAAGCAACTTTGAGAAAGAACAAAGCTAGAGTTATCATACTCCTGGATTTCAAACCATCCTACAATGCTATAGTAATAAAACAGTATGGTACTGGCACAAAAACAGACACAGAGATCAATGGAACAGGATAAATAGCCCAGAGATAAACTCACACAGCTATGGTCACTTAATCTACAGCACAGGAGGCAAAAATATGCAATGGGGAAAAGACAGTCTCTTCACTAAGGGGTGCTTGGAAAACTGGACAGTATCTCTTTCAATTCAAATACTTCCTAGAAAAATTTGGGGAGGCGTAAAATAAAACTATGGAGAAAAACAATATGAAGAGTTAAACATAGTACTCTATAGAGAATGAAAGTGTAAAGGAAGAAAAATTACATAAAGAACTCTAGACGAAGGAAAGCTGTAACTGTTGAGGAGAGATCTTACTCTGAGCTTCCTAGCAGCTAGGGCAAAGAAGCAAACATTTTATTTTATAGAGCTCTGGTATTTAGAAGAAGTCATCATCTTAGTATAGAAATTACATTAGGAATAATTTAGCTCATAACTTTGAGAACTATTTGTTTTTATCCTGAGCAGCAGATATATGTTAAAATTAAATGTTTAAAAACAGAACATATAATATTACCACGTATTTAAAAGCTTTTATAAATCTACTCACATAATGTAAAAAAATCTGGTATGTGCAAATATGTATAGATTACATTTGTAAATACTTAATTGTTTTCAGTGTTTTACAAACCACATCCATTTGTTAAACTTGCAAATCTCATACCTTTCTTTAATGTTCTCTGAGGTTTCAAATTATATTAAATATTGTGATTTAAATAAACAACTCAAATTAACAGAGTATTGAATATGCTTTAACAACCTGTATGTGCTAGATTCTTCTCTGCCCCCCCCACCCTGTTTTAGAATTACAATTGTGGAAGAATTAAATAGGTAGTAATTTACTAAGATTTTATTTTTCTTTTGTGTTATAAGGAATTACAGAAAGATATGCAAGGAAGTGCACAGGCATTGGCAGAAATAGTGAAAAACACAGAGAACTTCTTAAAAGAGAGTGGTGAAAAACTGTCACGAGAGGATAAGGCTCTGATTGAACAGAAACTTAATGAAGCTAAGATAAAGTGTGAACAGCTTAATTTAAAGGCGGAACAGTCGAAAAAAGAGCTGGATAAAGTTGTGACGACAGCAATCAAGGAAGAAACGGAAAAGGTCCTTATTCAAATATGTGGTACCCTGTTCTTACGGCTTTGTTGAAAATGATGAGTGTAACAGCGCCTTGATTTATTATGTGGTATCAGGTGGTCGTAAGTGATGATGAGCACCAGAGACTAGAATTCTGGGTTTTCATGTAGGCAATTGACCAAATACTACAAAGTTCGAAGAATTGGCTTTGTTGAACTTTAAAAAAAAAATTTTATTGAGGTATAGTTGATGTGCAATATTATATGTGTCAGGTGCACAACATAGTGATTCATAATTCTTAAAGGTTATACTCCATTTAGAGTTATTATAAAATATTGGCTATCTTCCCTGGGTTGTACAGTATATCTTAGTAGCTTATTTATTTTAGACATAATAGTTTGTAGGCTTTGTTAAACTTTTAAAAACAATTTAAGTGGGATTGTCAGGCTTTCTACTTGTGAAATGTGTGAGGTCCATTAAGTACAGTTAAAACTTTGGAATGTGTTTTTAAGAACAGTGGAAACTTCAGGGTAACTGCCTGTCGCTGTAAGGCTTAATTTCAGTGTGTTCAGTTTTCATTGTGGGTCTGGTTTAATTTCCCTGCTCTGATTTTCAATGATCTAAGTATTTGCTTTTGGAAAGTCTTAACACTCTTGCCTCGGCCCACATTCAAGGTTATCTATTGTGACCTTTCCTGGCCAGGTTGCAGCTGTAAAGCAGCTGGAAGAGAGCAAAACCAAAATCGAAAACCTTTTGGACTGGTTGGCAAATGTTGACAGAGACTCAGGAAGGGCAGGGATGGAACAGAGACAGGTCATTGAACAGAACGGGACTCATATTCAAGAGGGTGACGGCAAGTCGGTGATGGGAGAAGAGGATGAAGTTAATGGTAACCTGTTGGATATGGATGTTGATGGGCATGTAGCGACCACCCAGGAGAACCTGAACCAGCAGTACCAGAAGATGAAGGTGAGTGGTTTTAAACAGATGATCTTGTTAAAGTCTATTTTCAGGTCTGTAAAGACAGGAAGCACTTAGCACGTGAGTTATCTTTTCAAACCTCAGGGACCCTTGAGAGTAAAGTCCTTGTTTTAGGGTCATCAGTATGTCCATGTAAGTTATCGTGAGAATTCTAAGCAAGTGAAAAACAGTGGGAAATACATCATTGGATGTGGTGTTCTTCTCCGTGAAGCAGAGTTGTAAGGAATTAATAGAAATAACAATAGCTAATGTTCGTAAAGCAGTGACAGTGGACCAGGCACTCTTCAGAGCTCTTCCCATCGTGACTCATCACTGTGTTCATTTAGTTCTCCCCACCACTCTGTCAAATGAGAATATCATTACTATGGTGATGAAATTATTATTATTAATGTTATTCTCATTTTACAGATGAGGAAGCTGTAACTTACAGAATGAGGTGTCTTGCCTGAGGTTACACTTCTAGTAAGGGATGGAGTTGGGATTTTAAACTAGGCTGTGAGCTCAGTCCCTCTGCTAAATTCCAGCCCGGGCTTGCTGTGCCCTCCTGAGTTTACTCAAGCTCTCTCCAGACTTCAGGTCATCTTTTTGGTGAAGGCTGTGGCTGAGAAGAGGAGTGAAAATTCACTGCATGAAAAATCTAGGGCTAACATTAATGCTGCTACAGGAGCCAAGGGAACATTTGAAAGCCATTTTTAA
Organism: Orcinus orca; assembly: GCF_937001465.1. NCBI lineage: Eukaryota > Metazoa > Chordata > Mammalia > Artiodactyla > Delphinidae > Orcinus > Orcinus orca. The sequence continues at coordinate 62,601,599 of NC_064568.1, forward strand.
AGAGTCGCATAGTTGATCATTTTATTTCAGTGTGTGGCTTTTGATGGGCAGATGCCTGGGCCTCGGGAACATTTGCAATTCTGTTGTTTGCCTCCGAGTCTTTGTCTGGAGTCTTGGGAATAGAATGCCCTCTGTGAAGCTCTTCTAGTACAGGCAGTAGAAAGGAAACCAGAAGAGCTGGGATATTCATTACATCACAATTTCAAGGGGCTATTCCAGAACCTGACTGTAATTGTGTCTTAAAATGAAAAATCTAATGAATTCCTAAAGGAACCTGTGGGTCAGGTACAAAGGAGTCAGGAAAGGTTAGTAACTTGACCAAAGGAGTGAAAAATACCAGGGTGGACCCAGACATACAGGTGCCTTACCGGAAACACTTGTTTTTAGCCACAGCATGAAGTTTGCTTTCTGAACTTTTCACTGCTATGAGTATGAGAATCTGAAAGTGCTTCACAAATTCCTGCTCTCCTGGCAAAGTGGAGAGATGGCCCAGAGGCTCGGGAGACACGAGGGCTCTCGTACTAACTCTCTGCGCTACGTGTCCTGGGCCCAGCCTGTCTCCCCTCATCTGTAAAAGGAAGGGATGGGTCAGGTGACTTTATAGGTATTATATACATCTGTCTGACCACGGAGATGGTGTATGAATATAATTCAGATACCGAAGAGAGAGAAAAGCCTGCGGGAGAAAAGTTATTTAGACAAAAGTATTTGTCCTGTGCCCACTGTGTGTCAGGTGCTGTCACAGACAAGGGGACAAGGATTGATGAGTCTGTTCTCAGCTGGCGGCTGGGATCAGACTTCGCGGGAACAGCTGTCCCACAGCAGTGCTTCTTGGCCCTTTTCACTTGATGGCATAGAATGATATTTTCTCAGCCCCTGAGTGCTCTGTTCTAGGTAGTGAGCAAAGTAAATTCCCTGTCTTGGTGCTTGCCTGCTGGGGGGTGACGATAATAGGGCAGGCAGTAAACATCCAAATTCTGTGGGATGCCGGAAGGTGGTAACTTTTTGCCAAGTTAGGTACGGGCGGGCAGATGGGGTGGGACCACCTTTCAGGGTTAATAGCCTCGTCCAAGTAGGTCCACACGGGGGGATGAGATTCCTGCAAAGACTCAAAGGAGGTAGGGGTTGCAGGCAGGTGTCTGAGGGGAGAGCTGGAACCAGACAAGAGAACAGCTGGAGAAAGAGGTCCAGATGTGCCCGCGGGTGGGGGTGGGGTAGAGGTGGGAGGCCGAGTGTGTGGTGTGGGGAAGGGGGAGGGCCAGGTCGGAGAGGGAGCTCGGAGGTGATGGGATCAGGCTGTATGGCTCCACGTCAGACATTACAAGAAATGTGGAAAATGGCCCAAAAGGATTACTATGCTTTTTTTTTTTTAATTGAAGTATAGTTGATTTACAATGTTGTATTAACTTCTGTACAGCAAAGTAGTTCAGTTATACATATGTATGCATTCTTTTCTATATTCTTTTCCATTATGCTGTTTACCACATTTTAATGGCATATTGGGGTGGATGGAAGAAGCTGGTTATGGCTGGAGAAGAAGGGACTCTAGCCGCTGAGGCCCACACGGCTGAGGGCTGAGGGCGGGTAGCTGTGCACACCTGTGACCTTTCTGCCCCACACCTGTGACCTGCCAGATGCTCTGCTCTTGCCTCCAGGGTGGACTTTGATCCCTGACATGTGCCAGGCTCAACAGGCAGCATTCTCTGTGTGCGGTTTCCTGTGCTCCTTTCAGCAAACCTGTGATGTGTAGGGTTATTGTCCCTTTTTCCACATGCAGGAAACTGCGACCCAGTCAGCTGAGTAGCTCCAAGATGCTCCTTTATTATATGTGTTCCTTTAACTTCCTTTGGGCTTCTCCGAATGTATGTTGTTCTTGCTTACTGATGATCGTAGTGTTTTTATAGGTTTCAAATGATAGATTCTTTTTTTCCTATTAAATATCTTTTCAGGATCATTTCCTAAGAAAAAATACTGTACTTCCTTGATCAATAATTAGGTAAAGACATTGACAATCCCTTCAGGGGGCTCGTAGGGAAGGGATGAGTAAAATGAGAGCAGATTGTAGATGCTTGTTTTAAGGCTGGAACAGAAATTTGTTCCATTTTTTCCAACCTTCTCAAAAACAGTACTTTCCAGAGAAGATTGGAAATTTTAAAATTAGATTTTAAAATTAGCTGCTCACAAAGCAGCTTTTGCTTTTAGGAAGTTCACCATTAAGAGGGAAACAGCGGGCACCCTAGACAGTTTGATGGGAAGCAGGCCTGCGAGTCCTGGGTCTGTGGGTCCTGCATCCACATGATGCCTGATCTGCTCTCCCGCAGGCCCAGCATGCGGAGCTCGCGGCCCAGCACCAGGCTGTCCTTGTGGCCACCCAGGCGGCCCAGGCCTTGCTGGAGAAGCAGGGCCACCACCTCTGCCCGGAAGAAAAGGAGAAGCTGCAGAGGAACGTCAAGGAGCTGAAGGCGCATTATGAAAGCGCGCTGGCCGAATCGGAGAAGAGGATGCGGCTGACCCACTCCCTGCAGGAGGAGCTGGAGAAGTTCGACGCTGACTACGGCGAGTTTGAGCAGTGGCTGCAGCAGTCAGAACAAGAGCTGGAGAACCTGGAAGCAGGTGCCGACGACCTCAGTGGTCTGACGGCCAAACTGAAGAGGCAGAAGAGCTTCTCGGAAGATGTCATTTCGCACAAAGGAGACTTGAGGTACATCACGATCTCTGGGAACAGAGTGTTGGAAGCAGCCAAGTCTTGCAGCAGGAGAGAGGGAGGCGGCCGGGCTGAGCAGGGCCACCTGGATACCTCTGCCACCCACAGGGAAGTCCAGGGCAGGCTAGACCGTGCCACTGACCGCTTCAGGTCCCTCTACATGAAGGTAATTTCATTTTTTTTAAATTGAAGTACAGTCCATTTACAATGTTGTGTTAATTTCTGCTGTACAGCAGAGTGTTTCAGTTATACATATATATTCTTTTTCATATTCTTTTCATTAAGGTTTATCTCAGGATATTGACTATAGTTCCCTGTGCTATACAGTAGGACCTTGTTGTTTATCCATCCTTATATAATAGTTTGCATCTGCTCATCCCAGACTCTGAATCCTTCTCTACCCACCCCACTCCACCTTGGCAACCACAGGTCTGTTCTCTATGTCTGTGAGTCTGTTTCTATTTCCTAGATAACTTCATTAGTGTCATATTTTAGATTCCATATATAAGTGATATCATATGGTATTTGTCTTTCTCTTTCTGACTTACTTTACTTACTGTGATAATCTCTAGGTCCATCCATGTTGCTGCAAATGATATTACTTTGTTCATTATTATGCCAAAGCAATATTCCATTGTATATATGTACCACATCTTCTTTATCCATTCATCTGTCGGTGGACATTTAGTTTGCTTCCAAGTCTTGGCTATTGTAAACAGTTCTGCTGTGAACACAGGGGTGCACGTATCTTTTTGAATTATAGTTTTCTCAGGGTATATACCCAGTGGTGGGATTGCTGGGTCATATGGTAGCTCTATTTTTAGGTTTTTAAGGACCCTCCATGCTGTTCTCCATAGCGGCTGTATCAATTTGCATTCCCACCAACAGTGCAGGAGGGTTCCCTTTTCTCCACACCCTCTCCAGCATTTATTGCTTGTAGACTTTTTGATGATGGCCATTCTGACCGGTGTGAGGTGATACCTCATTGTAGCTTTGATTTGCATTTCTCTGATAATTAGCCATGTTGAGCATCTTTTCATGTGCCTCTTGGCCATCTGTGTGTCTTTGGAGAAATGTCTGTATTTCTCCTTCCCATTTTTTGATTGGGTTGTTTGGTTTTTTGTTGTTGAGTTGTATGAGCTGTTTGTATATTTTGGAAATTAAGCCCTTGCCGGTTGCATCGTTTGCAAATTCCGTAGGTTGTCTTTTCATTTTATTTATAGTTTCCTTTTCTGTGCAATAAGGTAGTTTCATTTTAAGGCATGAGGAATCTGTGCGTGTAGTTTTCGTTCTGTCCTCTTTAGTTTTGGAATTAGAAGCAAGAAATCTGAAAACTGAAGCAGGGAAAATAAAAGTATTTTCATCCTACTTCCCTCAGTCTTATTCATCTACTTTACTTCTGAAAAATATGTTTAAAGATTAGGAACGTAAAGTTATTTATTAAGTTCATTTGGAGTGATTTCCAGGCAGCCCTAGCTGTAAAACTCTGTAATACCTGTTTTGCCCAGCAGGTGGCGGGTATATTTTGAGTCTAAACAGAGTGGTTTGCTGTTTGCAGCCTCTGAAGCTTGAGAACTGAAGCCTCCTCTCAGATAATTCCCTTCACAAGGAATTCGTTTTACACATATATTTGGTCTGTGTATTATTTTAATACTTAATAGCTAACAGACTGTTTCAATTTTATTATTCTCGTGGACCAGTAAGAGAGTTTTGTTTTAAAAAAAGCAAAACTGAGAAAACATGTCCCTGTTTAGAATATAAGCTGACCAGGCTGCACAAATGTCTTGAAAAGCATCGTTGGCTGTTGGCCTTGGCTTCCTTCTGGTCTAGATTATTTGCCCTCCTTGTGTCTTGTGCAGCATATAGAAGTGATTTATGAAGCACCTTGAAAACCTTTCCATCTGATGCATACTATACACGTGGTGTGTAAACTCCGTGGAGACGAGCCCCCTCTGATGATTGACACCTAAACCCTTCATTCTGGATTAAGATCCAGCCCTCATGCAGATGTTTTTGAATTGGTTAGTTTTTGACTTGTTAGAGGAAGCGTCTTCCTATAAAGGAGAAAATCTTCACCCTACAGTTTTTGCTCACTTTGGTTGAAATCTGGTGTTTTACAGGTGGCGTAACCCATAGGTCCTGAAGATTATATATAAAAGTAGTGGATTTTAATCCCACCCTTCTCTCTTTCGATTTTCAGTGCAATGTCCTTGGGAATAACCTCAAAGATCTGGTGGATAAATACCAACACTATGAAGATGCTTCATGTGGGCTTCTCTCTGGGCTCCAGGCTTGCGAGGCCACGGCGAGCAGACACTTATCTGAACCTGTTGCCGTGGACCCTAAAAATCTGCAGAGGCAGCTAGAAGAGATGAAGGTAAAGAAAAAAGGGAAAAGAGAGACCCAGCCCCAAGGTAGTCCCGTGGAATGCCCTCCGCTCTCCCCCACTTTTGTGATCGTTACCCCAAGGGCAGGGGAGGAAGGGATGGGAAGATGTGTGTCTCCCTCTGGGAGGAGTTACAACTTGACGTCTGTTTCTCTTTCTTCTACTGTGGTTTAGCTGGTCTGACATTGCTGTCATGGTTCGTATTCCCAACCTCCTCATCCCCAGACAAAGACCAGTCCTGCCTGGGCCACTTGTGATCTTTACAAATACGAAATTATTTTTCGTATTTTATATTGGAGTGTAGCCGATTAACAATGTTGTGATAGTTTCAGGTGCACAGCAAAGCAACTCAGCCATACATATACATATACATGTACCCATTCTCCCCCAGACTCCCCTCCCATCCTTGTTCATTGTCTTCTCCTGCATTACCCCCAAGCTCCACAGGGCAGATGCTTGGTCTGTTTTGTTCACTGCTGTATCCCTGGGCCCTCATAGGTCCTTGATGAACATTTGTTCATGAATGGACCGCGGGACGGAGAGGGTGTCACTGTCACACTCCGTGTGGGTTCCTGTTGGGTTACCCCCGATTCACAGAAGTACACACTTCAGTTATCACCTTGCCCACTTCTCAGAGAGGCCACCTGCCCTTTTGAACATTCAAACTTGATGGAGGAATTGTGTAAATATCTCAGCCCCACCCACAGTGGCAGAGAGAGTCTAGCCATTTCTTACATTCCAAGCATGTTTTAAAATCCTCATGTGAGGGGAGAGAAGTTTTGAAAAATTTTATTCTTCTTCCATGTGACCAATAATTTTGAGTTTGAAAGTTTCATGTGTTAAATCTTTTCTGTACTTCCTTTTAGCAGGTGGGTAGCAATAGCTCATTTCCGCCTAGATAGAAAGCAAACACTGTAATGCCAGTGAAACTACTGCCTTTCAGAATTTGGTTGCATCTGTTAGTTACAGAGTCAGAAATCATTATTGTGCATTAACAAGGGAAGCAGATACCCTACTGACTTAGCTTAATGTTAGGTATTGCCTGAGACCAGTGTCTTCTGGCTGGAAGAAAGCTGTCTTACCCTGGGGTGAACTGTGGCAGGTTAAGGCCAAGCAGAGAGAAGTGGGAGGAAGTGTGGGGTGAAAGGAGGAAGGAGGGGCTGGGGCCGAAAGGATGGAGAACTCTGTGTTTTCCTGGGCTGGAGTTTACCCAGCGCTACACAGGCACCAGGGCCATGTCCTGGGCCAGGTCAGCCCTGACGTTGATGCAGCTTCTGCACTTCAGGGGTACATTTTCAGTCTGGAGGCTTTTTTTTTTTTTTTTTTGGTTTGTTTTTTTCTCTCTCTTTCCGACAAGCCCAAGAACAGATCTGTCTTAATGAAGCTTTTGGTCCCCACGGGATGACGGATCCAAGGGCAATATATGTTGGCAGAGGAGATGTTGTGACATAAAGGCCATTATTTTAATAGGAAATGCCAGGAGCGGCATAATTATTAAGATTGCTTGTCTTACATTTAATTAGGAAGTTAGGTATTTTTAGCATCGGAAACTGTGAAATAGACATAGCACATTTTAAGTTAGGTCTGTATTAACAAACTGATTTACATCCTGTGTAAAAGTAGTTTTAATGTAACTAAAGCAAAAAAAACAAACAAAAATGAAATGAATGCTATGGCTTTTTAATGAAATGGAAACATGGATTAATTCTAGAACTGGAATACTACCTTGGTATGTACTGAGGAAAAAGACTCCTCTAGTCCTCAGGCAGCCAAAGAAATAGAAAAAGAGTGCAACGTCTCAAAGGAGAATTAATTCCAATTAAGCCGCAGCATAATTTTAGAATTAAATGCGTGATTAAAGTTGTTCCTGGCATATGGATGTGTTTTCCGCAAAGATGATCTCAGCAGGTAGAGAGGATACATTTTTATGAGGATTAAGGAGTCTCCATTTCTTTCATTTTATTACCCACATCTTACAATCATTTTTCTTTTAACAGTAATACAAACACATAAGACTACTACCAAACAATCAGTCTTTTCTACATTTACAATACTCACTTCTACTTATATTCTGTTGTATATAAATGTAATTTGGGACACTCAGTGGGTACATTTGAAATATTTTTGGCCAATAACACATTGCTACTAGCATGATTTTTAAAGTGGCTGTTGGCTGTGTTGTCAGCAGTCTGATACCCCTGGGCTAGAATGATGCTCTTCATAATCAGTGGACAAAACTAGATTTTAGCTTCATACAAAGCACAGAAAGGCAGGATCCTGGGACCCTTCTAGAGGTCTGGGTTTGGAGCCAGGCATGGGGCCAGGGAACATTGACAACATCAACCTTCCAGGCTTGCTCTGATCTCTGGGAGGGTGATGAATGTCGGGAAACTTTTATGAGCTGGACGAGTGCCCACGGCTTTGTAAACTTCACCCTTTTCTGGTCCAGGCTGGAGACCAAGGTCATCATCTTGCAGTGTTCCCTGTCACAGATGCTTCTTTCACATTTTGATTTCATTGAAATCCATTAAAAACAATATATGGCACCCATTTGAATACTTTAATTTGCAGTTTTGTCCCGAAGTAGTGTTATAAACCACTACCACAGCTAAATTAAAACCTGATAACGTTAGGAACTAAAAACTACTGACTCTCTTGAACATAATTATGAACAGAAAAGGCATAGGATGTTTTGAAGAGAAGAGGTGAAGAAGAGATGCTTTTCTTGTAATCCATTTCTAAGTTTTAGGATGGTAGGTAGGGCCATCTTTGGTACTGGATGTTTTGTAAAACCATGATCACTTTTATATAAATTTATTCATTCAAAGACATTTATGTTCTAGGCCCACTGTTAGGGTTTTAACCCCTTTGTGTCTTCAAAACCCATCTCTGTCCTTGGGGAACCCACATTCTAAAAAATAATTTTTGGAGGTGCCTTTAAATTTATTTCATTTCCTGTATAACTGTGTGATGCAAATTAGCTGTACGTGTAGCTTAGACTTCAGTCCGTTTATAGGTAAAGTTCCTATTTTGAGGAATTTCTTACACTTAACTGCAACTAAACTTGTGGGAGAATTTCCCAAACTGATCACTCTGATGCAGATTCTTTGGCCTCTGAGAACAATTGTAGGATCTGGTATTCAGATCACAGATCCCATGCTGGTCATAGATTGTTGGGCCTTTGGACATATGCACAGCTGCCTGTATATTATCACAGTTTCTTGGATATGAGAATTAATTGAGGAGAATTTTGCCATTGGCTTTAGACATTTGCTTTTTTGTTGTTGTTGTTGAAGGCTGAAATGGAGGGGGATCTTTTAAAACCTTACACTTGATATCTTCATTTATTTACTTATTCATTCAGTTGTTTATTCCAGAAACTTTCGTTAATGCCATGTGCCCAGCACTGGGCTAGGCAGTGATAATAGAAAGCTGAATACTATCAATTTCTAGTTCTCAAGGAGGTTCCAGTTTGATAGAAGAGACAAATCAGTGCAGTGTTATTCACAGGGCATGTGTGGGAACTTCTGGGGGCAGTGCTCCAACTCGGGGTGAGGAGAGACAGGGAAGAAGGCCTCCCAGCTGAATGTTACAGGTAAGAGCCAAGCTCAGGGTCGCCTCCCAAGGTCTGTGTGTAGAGATGCTAGGGCCTTGGGTCCAGCAAGAGCAAATCGCTGAGGGATAGCTGTGTCGTGGGATGCTTCTGGAACAGGAGGGGGAGAAAGATGAGATTGAAGATAGAATTAAGAAATAGATTCCCTTGGACAATTGATGGCAGGCTCCAGTATCCCCTTTATTCTGAAGCAAGAGGAAACTATGAACGATTTTAAGAGGGGAGTGGTGCAGTCAGGTATGTGTCTTCCATAATACATATCAGGGGCTGTATGAGGGGAGAGACTGGAGGCAGGGGCACAGTTAGGAGGCTTTTTCCAGTTCAGTGAGAGATTGTCTTATAGTGATTCAGAAATACAGAACCAGAGCCATATTTGAAAAAAAATATTAAGCAGGTGAAATTGTCAGGGCTTGCTGGTTGGTTTGCAGGTGGGAAGGAAGGAAGAGGCTCAGGTACCACCTGGGTGATGATGCAGCCCCAGGAGGACGCCCAAATCCACACCTTCCCCAGGACCTGCCCCAGGGCCACCCCATAGAGGAGGCCCCTCCTCCCTTCCCAGGTCCTCCCCCCCTCAACCTTTTTCTTATTCATCTTTGGCACTTACCACTTCCTGCCTTAGACTAGAAGATCCCCATGGGTAAGCTTTGTGTCTGTTTGATTTTTGTATTTTCACAAAACGTAGCAAGCTTTTTTGGAATTTGTTAGATGTTAAGTAACTTTTGTTGCATTAACAGAAATAAATATGACTCAGCATTGGGTCAGGATGTGTAAGTCCTTAATTATCTCCTTCCCTGGAGTCAGAAATGGTCTCAAAGGGGTTCTGCTGCTTGTGTGTTTTTTACTTGTCTTTGTTTTCTGGTGGTTGTGGGGGTATTGTATAGAGTCTGGGAGTGGGATTGAGGGGAACTCAGGCTGAGGGTGGAGGGTTTCAGGATCAGGAATCAGGCCGGTTATCATGAGCATATGCTGAGGGTTTATTCCAGGACTGAACTTGAATGTTCCCAACTGGCTGATGGTTTTGCTAATGTCACTTTATAACTGGCCTTATTCTAAGAATTCTGGGGTAAGCTTCTACTGATGACAAGTCTTCTCTGTCCAGTTTATCTTACTGTGAATCTTTTTTTCGTATTGGAAATCTGTTATTTAGTCCTACTGAATATAATTGAGGCATTCAATCCTCCAGGCTCTACAGGGACAGATATCAAGTCAGCAGGTGGCTGTAGAGAAACTGAAAAAAACCGCTGAAGTGTTGTTAGACGCCAGGGGATCTTTACTTCCCGCCAAGAACGACATCCAGAAAACACTGGGTGAGTGACATTTCCTCATGTCTGGTCTTACATGTCCGTTCTAAATGCAGGTCTCATAGTAGATACGGAGATATCGCTCGCTAGCATATTCTGCGTCACTATGTCCTTCCACTGTGAAGTGGCCCTTCTCGGTCAGGGCAGAGGCACGCCCTCCTTGGCAGGTGTATTAGGATCTTGGGAGTGGGGACTGGGCTGTGTGGTTTGCATACCTAAATTTTAATTTTTTATTTAGAAAATGTAGCAAAAACTCTTTAAAAATTTTAAATTTAATATTAGAGTATAGCTGATTTACAGTGTTGTGTTTAGTTTCACGTGTACAGCAAAGTGATACAGTTACACATATACATATATCCATTCTTTTTCAGATTCTTTTCCTATATAGATTATTACAGAATATTGAGTAGAGTTCCCTGTGCTGTACAGCAGGTTCTTGTTGATTTTATCTATTTTATATATAGTAGTGTGTAATTTGTTAATCCCAAACTCCTAACTTATCCCTCCCTGCTACGTTTCTCCTTTGGTAACCATAAGTTTGTTTTCGAAGTCTGTGAGTCTGTTTCTATTTTGTAAATAAGTTCATTTGTATCATTTTTCTTTTAGATTCTACATATAAGTGATATCACATGATATTTGTCTTTCTCTGCCTGACTTACTAAACTCAGTATGATAACCTCTAGGTCCATCCATGTTGCTGCAGATGGCATTAGTTCATTCTTTTTTATGGCTGAGTATTATTGCATTGTATATATATATGTACCATATCTTCTTTATCCATTCATGGACATTTAGGTTGCTTCCATGTCTTGGCTATTGTAAACAGTGCTGCATGTATCTTTTCGAATTATGGTTTTCTCTGGATATATGCCCAGGTGTGGGATTGCTGGATCATATGATAGTTCTATTTTTAGTTTTTTGAGGAACTTCCATACTGTTTTCCATAGTGGTTGTACCAATTTACATTCCCACCAACAGTGTAGAAGGGTTCCCTGTTCTCCACACCCTCTCCAGCATTTATTGTTCGTGGACTTTTTGATGATGGCCATTCTGAGCGGTGTGTGGTGAATACTTCGTTGTAGTTTTCATGTCCATTTCTCTTAACAATTAGTGATGTTGAGCATGTTTTCATGTGCTTTTGGTTAATGTCTTCTTTGGAGAAGTGTCTATTTAGATCTTCTGCCCAGTTTTTGATTGGGTTGTTTGTTTTTTTGATACTGAGCTGCATGTGCTGTTTGTATATTTTGGAGATTAATCCCTTGTTGGTTGCTTCATTTGCAAATATTTTCTCCCATTCTGTGGGTTGTCTTTTCATTTTGTTTATGGTATCCTTTGCTGTGCAAAACCTTTTAAGTTTAATTAGGTCCCATTTATTTATTTTTGTTTTTATTTTTATTACTCTAGGAGATGGATCCAAAAAGATATTGCTACTATTTATGTCAAAGACATAAATCGTTCATTGTTGCAGACATTCAGAAGACTATGTTTTCTTCTAAGTGTTTTATAATACCCAGCCTTACATTTAGGGTTTTTTTATTTTATATTAGAGTATAGTTGACTTACAAAAAACTCTTTATGTATGCAACAGTCACAGAAAGTAGAACCTAACAAGATTCTGTTGGTTGATGGGATTCGGCTGAGCTAGACTCTCAACCTAAGGCCAGAACAGACTCAACAGACTCTTGCAGGGATCTTCTTGTCAAAAGCAGGAGCCAAGGGGTTAGGAGGTTGAGATGTTCCTGCTTCTCCTTTCCGTGGGGTCTTTGAGTGGCCTCACAGGGTTCTTCCGTGATCCTAGAAACCCTGTCGAGTTACAGCGATGCTTTTGCGTCCTCTCATTACCTTTGTATCGACTCACAGTATTTAGTTTAAACTAAACGCACAGTGGATTATCAATTAACATTGTTTATTGTCTTATTATATTTTTTGTTTGGACTTTGCTACTTTTCCTATATTTAATGTGTGGTTTCAGGTTATTAAATATTTCTCAGTGTGAAATAAAAACTTTAACATAGCAAATGATTAACATACCTTTCACCCCAAGAGAGCTGGCATTAAAATCTGAGTTGAGATTGTAGGTAAAGAGAAGGATGAAGCTTTGCTCTTCTAAAACCACTCTGTAGAAGTCAAACCTTTTTCTTTCTTACATTCAGAATCTTTTTTTTAAAATTTATTTTCAGATGATTTGTTTCCAGCAGTGTATGGTATGCTCCTTCTAACCTACAGGAAAAATATTTCATCTTATTTTGCCCAACGGGATTTCGTATTCAAAGAGGCAAAAACCCTCGAGGTGAAATATCAGTAATATGACATAAAGTCCTGCACTGTTTCAAGAAAATGTAAAAAACAACCAAAAAAATTTATACATTTTCTGTTACAGTATTTCATTATGGATTTAAACACTGATATAGTGCAATTTTTTATCAATATTTTTTAAAATAAATTTATTTTTATTTATTTTTGGCTGCATTGTGTCTTTGTTGCTGCTTATGGGCTTTCTCTAGTTGTGGCGAGCAGGGGCTACTCTTTGTTGCGGTGCGCAGACTTCTCATTGCGGTGGCTTCTCTTGTTGCGGAGCACTGGCTCTAGGCACGTGGGCTTCAGAAGTTGTGGCAACGGGCTTCAGTAGTTGTGTCTTGTGGGCTCTGGAGCACAGGCTCAGTAGTTGTGGCGCATGGGCTTAGTTGCTCTGCAGCATGTGGGATCTTCCCGGACCAGGACTCGAACCCATGTCCCTTGCATTGGCAGGAGGATTCTTAACCCCTGAGCCACCAGGGAAGTCCGTATCAATATTTTTTAATTAAAGTATAGTTGATTTACAGTGTTGTGTTAATTACTGCTGTACAGCAAAGTGATTCAGTTGTACATATATATATATATATATATATATATATACATTCTTTTTTTAATATTCTTTTCCATTATGGTTTATCACAGGTTATTGAATATAGCTCCCTGTGCTATACAGTAGGACCTTGTTGTTTATCCATTCTATATATAAGAGTTTACATCTGCTAACCCCAACTTCCCACTGCATCCCTCCCCCAGCCCCCTCCGCCTTGGCAACTTTCAGTCTGTTCTCTAGAGACATTCAGAATATTTTGATCGTGCACCTTGTCACGTAATTTTCAGCATGTGTATATAGATGCTCAGAGATGCACATGTATTTATTAATTACATACATCTATTGCTATCTTAGCACATTATGTACGTTATAAGACCCCAAAATATAAAATGTTAAAGTAGATGATAAAACCGCGAATGATCCTGTATCCCAGAGCACTGTCTTCACCTCCCACCTTGGCAACCACTGCTCTTGGGACAGGGGCTTGGGGGAGAAAAGACGCTTTTATATGTAATTCTGGTATTTGAAGAGGCATTTTGACACCTTCCCATTGTTAACTGTACACAATTTCACTTTCATTTGTTTAAAATCCATGTTACATTATTTTAAGACTACAGCTTCTCTCTGGCATAGTTTTTTAGGAATATGTGAAAGATATTTAAGATATAGAGGAGTTTCTCTAAGATCTATTTCACTTCTAAGAAAACCAACCACTTAAAAAAGTAACATCCTTGGGCTTCCCTGGTGGCGCAGTGGTTGAGAGTCCGCCTGCCGATGCAGGGGACACAGGTTCGTGCCCCGGTCCGGGAAGATCCCACATGCTGCGGAGCGACTGGGCCCGTGAGCCATGGCCGCTGGGCCTGCGCGTCCGGAGCCTGTGCTCCGCAACGGGAGAGGCCACAACAGTGAGAGGCCCGCGTACCGCAAAAAAAACAAAACAAAAAAAGTAACATTCTTAAAGTAAATTTTGTTTGTCCCTTTTTCTAAAATATTTTTTAATTACTAAAGTCAAGAATTTACTTCAGTGACAATATTTTATTACTAAGGAGTCCAAAAATAAACTAATACAATGTGTTAATTAAAAAAATTTTTTTATTGAAGTACAGTTGACTTACAATGTTGTGTGTGTTAATTTTATTAAAATAGCTGACTTTGCTTGGGAAATCACTTACCATAGCTAAACAGATACGATGGTGCCCTGTTGAAGCACAGAGCCACCCATTTGAGAAACAGCTCACCTGCCAATCACAGCCTGCAGTTCAGATGATCTGCTCTGTGACTTTCAAATCAGGCTGTACTTGAACCCGCTGCTTGTCTGCCCTCAGCATCTTGGTGCATATTAAATTCTGTCCCCTCCCTGTTACCCTTCTCACGGGCTTCATTGTGTTTTCGTGAAAGGAGCATAATTGTCTCTTTCAATCATCCAAGCTTAACCTCTCAATTCAGTGAAAATTTGTCAAAGTGTTTTCTCATGATATAATATTAGAACAAGCAAAAAGAAATATTGTTTGTTTATATGGATTATGTACCATGAGCCAAACATAAGTATGTAAGAGATTTCATTTTTATAGAGATGTCAATATTTTCTTCCATTGAAACATTTACAGTGTATCAGAAATAATTAAAATTCTTTTCAGATTCTTGGACAGTAAGTGATAAATTGATGATTAAAAACATTGTTTTCCAGAGAGGTGGAGTCGGCGGAGGGAGAGGTGAATACATTAAAAACTACTGTTCTTTGAACTTCTCATTGGTCTTGCAGCATAGAATGTAGGTTGTTAAAATATAGAGCTTTATATATGAATGAAAACTAGCCAGAAAGGTTTTTTTTTAAAAGCATCTTAAGTCTTTAGAATTGAAAGTAAAGTTAATCTTATCTGAGACAGGTCAGCCTCCTAACACTGTTTATTTTTCCCTTTGCCTGCTATTAAACTTATCAAATACATTCTATCTGTGTTATCTTAGAAGCATCATCTCAACCTTCTGTATTTTATGTGAATTTTCATTGTGTGTTGTCTATTTTTTCAGTACATTTGCATCTGCTAACTTCTGTGCGTTTGAGTACTTAGGATGTGAAGGATGAGAAAAACTTAAATCTTTGTGTGCGTGTGTTGTGTGTGTGTGTGTACGTGACAGAGAGAGCATGCGTGAGCAAGAAAGATTGAAATAATTTTTATGTGTAAAGGTTAATTCTTAATTAATCTTTATAAGAGTATATTGTTTCTTGAGATTAGCTCTGTAAGACTGTCACCTTTTTTTTTTTTTCCATGTAGTTATCAAGTGTGGCTAATTTGAAAAGTCAGGTTGAGAACCAATATTTACTCCAAAGATTGGCTGTTTGGATCACATTCATTTCTCTGGACAATTCAAATGTTTATGCATCCAAAAATCTTTTTTTCAAATGAAGATTATACACACACACACACAATTATATTTACACATATATACTATTTAAAAATTTTTAGCTTTTTATTTTCCACTAGGATCTTTTCTTTCTTTTTTCAGGTTTTGGTGGTGCTCTGATGATGCATTATGAATTTATCATTTCAACCTTTTTTCCTCTTCCAATTCTAGTGTAGTAATTTTTGTGACTCTCCTTAGTGTGTTTTGCAAAGGAACGGTGCAAAGAGAACTTAGTGGTTAAAGTTT
Source organism: Orcinus orca (assembly GCF_937001465.1). Classification (NCBI taxonomy): domain Eukaryota; kingdom Metazoa; phylum Chordata; class Mammalia; order Artiodactyla; family Delphinidae; genus Orcinus; species Orcinus orca. The sequence continues at coordinate 62,617,097 of NC_064568.1, forward strand.
CCCAATCCTTTTGGACTAGGTGACATTGTCGGGAGATATGATGACCTGTCCAAGTCTGTCAGTGAACGAAACGAGAAGCTGCAGATAACCCTGACCCGCTCTCTGAGTGTGCAGGACGGCCTGGATGAGATGCTGGACTGGATGGCGGGTGTGGAGCGCTCGCTGGAAGAGCAGCGCCCCGTGCCCTTGAACTCCGCCGCTCTGCAGGACGTCATCAGTAAAAACATCGTAAGTGACTTCCAACAAACCACTTTTAGTTGAAAATAAACCCAGCATCTCAGGTTATTCAAAAAGTGTGGATGTTTTCATGCTCTGCCCATATCAAAGCCTTTCACTGATTTTCACTACACATTTTCATCCCTAAAATTCATATATCCTGGGTTTTTCCATGTGTAGACATAAACCTATATATGAACAACTTGAATGTTCTTGTTAGTGTAACATTATTTGCTCTTTTATCTGTGTATCTTCCTCAGCATATGAATCGTGGGTTATAAAGATCATTCTAGATGGCAGGGACCAGAACCTTATAATTCTCTTTAAGAAAAAACACAGACTTATTCTTCCCAGGAACTTGAACTGTATATACTATTGGGTTCTCTTGCTAAAACAGCACTGGAAATTTGGATAAATTTAAAATAATTGTTTGAAAGTTACTAAGAGAGTAGAGCTTAAAAGTTTTCATCACAAGGAAAAAAATTGTAACTGTGTGTGGTGATGGAGGTTACCTAGACTTACTGTGGGGATCATTTGGCAATATTTACAGTTATCGAATCATTATGTTGTACACCTGAAACTAATATAGTGTTATAACATTGTTATAACAGATAATTATACATATGTCAATTATATCTCAATTTAAAAATTGTAATATATTGAAAAAAATATAGTAAGCTCCAAGGATGGGTAGATTTAAGAGAAATTTAAGGCGTAAAGAGATGTCTCCTGAATATAAAAACATGGAAAGTAGCGCTTGCATAGAGACAAGTGTGCGAAGCGATTTTCTGTGGAGCAGAGAGGGACTTCCCTCTGTGTACTTTTCATGAACATCACTCATGGCACAGGGCATCCCCGCACACCGGGTCCTGTTTGTTCCTCACGGCTTCAGCCAGCTGCCCAGGAGGTTAATCAGATCAGTCTTGTTGTTGTCTAGCCTTTGAAAAATCAGGACCGTGGATAATCCCTGGGCTGCAGGAGATCCCGGGGTTGCTGAGTGGCGGCTGTCTCCTGCCTCGCCAGGGCAGCCAGCCAGCTGTTCTCCAGTCTCCTTGCGGGGACTGGGGATGGGATTCCTCCAGGGACCAATCAGCTTGTCTGTCACTCCCATTAGCTTCCTTAGTCACAGGTGGCTCAAACTTCTGTTGTTCTGAATAGTAATTTTTACAAGTCTGACGTTATTTGTAAATATCATTATGTTACGTGTGTGGTATTTGGTTCATTTCAGTTGTTGGACCAGGACATTACGGGGCGGCAGAGCAGCATAAATGCCATGAATGAGAAAGTGAAGAGGTTCACAGAGACCACAGACCCGTCCACCGCATCCTCGCTGCAGGCCAGGATGAAGGACTTAGCCCTTCGCTTTTCAGAAGCAAGTCGCAAACACAAAGAAAAACTTGCCCAAATGGAGGAACTCAAAACCAAAGTGGAGCTGTTTGAGAACCTCTCAGAAAAGCTCCAGACATTCTTAGAAACCAAAACCCAGGCTCTTACTGAGGCAGACGTGCCTGAGAAGGATGTTAGTGAGTTGTCTCAGTTTATGCAGGTATGTTTCCCACGGAATTCACAAGACTGATCAAATATATCAACAGCTAAGACAAGCACATACATTTATTGGCAGAGTTATGATTAACAAGCATCATTTTAATTGCTGATGGATTGGTTAGATCTATGCTTTCCTCCTTTAAAAACTTCAAAGCTCATCTTCTCCTTGAAGCCTTTGGTCATTAATCAGAAGTGAACACCATCTCTCATTTTCTGTATATCATAGGTGATATACATATCTTATTTCAGAGCCCACAGAGGCAGAATGTAAAGAGTGCATATTTAAATTAAATTAAACTGTTCTCTTTCAAACAGCCTGCCTGCATGTTTGTTTCTGCTTAGACCATAGGCAGGATCATTCTGTGAAATTCTGAGTGGAGCCATTCTGGTCCCATACTTACATCTTGATGGGATGCCCTTTGAAGATCTAGCAACACCTTATACTTTTTTAAATTTTTGTATTGAAGTATAGTTGATTTACAATGTTGTGTTAATTACTGCTGTCCAGCAAAGTGACTCAGTTACACACACACACACACACACACACATATATATATATATACATTCTTTTTCAAATATTCTTTTCCATTATGTTTTTTCATAGGCTATTGAATATATTTCTCTGTGCTATACAATAGGACCTTGTTCTGTATCCATTCCATATATAAAAAGCTTACATCTGCTAACCCCAGCCTCCCCCTCCATCCCTCCCCCAAGCCCGTCCCCCTTGGCAACCACCAGTCTGTTCTTTATGTTCGTAGCAACATCTTATATTGATGAAATATCTAAATGCTTTGTAGGAATCAACTTCTGAACTGCTAGAACGCAGGAAAGATCTCGAAGTTTTGCAGAATCTCTTGAAGGAGATCTCCAGCCATGGCTTGCCAGGGGATAAAGCTCTGGTTTTTGAAAAAACAAATAATTTGTCAAAGAAATTCAAGGAAATGGAGGATACTGTCAAAGAAAAGTAAGCACCACTTAAGAAATTGGATTTTATTCTACTTGATACTAATTGGAATGCATGATTTTTATTTAGTTATGTAGCTACCTGAAACAGTTTTTGGAAACTTGAGAAAAAGCTTAGGGCCACTTTATAAGTACTTTAATATTGATAAATTTTTTGCTGTTAAAACTAAGTATAGTTTTAGTTAAAGTATTTAGGAGGGAAATTCACCACTTCTTACATGAAAGTATTTATAGAAAGCACTGTGTAAGGAAAATGGTGGTGGTAGTGTTTTACTGAAAGTAGTCTAAACTCACTGTGGTCTGAAGGCTTTGGCTATTACATTTTTATTTGCAAAGGCAGAAATAACCTTGAAAGATAGCCCATGGTTCCTTGCTTTCTGGGCTCCGTTCAGAAATGATGCATCATTCCAGCATAGTTCTGGATAGTTCTGGATGGCTTTTTTTTTTTTGTAAAATAGTTTCCTTTTTGAAGAGTTGTAGATCAGACATGATTCCATGAACAAACAAGGTAAGAAACAAGAGAATGAACCTAAATTAAGGTAAAAAGCTGTACAGGGGTGTGAGCCTTCTGATTGAGTTTTATATTTCTGATCTCGTGCTAGTTGAGAATATACATCTGGTTTTGCCAAAGCTCATACAGAAGCCACCCAAAAGATAGAAAGTAGTCATTTCTCTTTCAGCTATTATTCTTCGTCATTTCTTTGGAATTGTCTACCTAAAACTTTTGAGTGCTGTCTGGACTACTCACAGAGCTATCATTTCCATCCTATTTAATTCACATGGCGCAGAAGAAATATTCTTGATTTCTTTGGGTAAACTCTAGGTTGTTTCTTCTGTTAGATGGGTCCAATTATAAAACCATGTGGTCATCGGTGATTAGTTTACCAACCATGTACTCTCTGCTAGTAATCCACACACCTGCACACGTGCACATGCCATCTACATGGTATCCAGTTACCAAATCTAACTGTCCTCATAGCTGTACCTGTGCCAGGCGTGTGCCCTCCCTCTGTGTAGTGTACAGAGACTGTACAGAGAGATCCGTATAGTTCACTGTGGAGCTTTCTGAGTATCCGTGGGGGAGGTGCACATTAAGTTCTGCATCACTAGGTCTCACCTCGTTTTTGGAAACTCAAACCTGTCCTCTCTCTCTGTAAAGACCCAGTTTACCCATCCACTAAAGTGACTGTAGTGACACTAGGTGGCGCTGTGTTTCCCTTATGTTAGTGACTTGTGTTTCCCCTCTGGTTCTCAGCCTGCTGGTGTTTAGCACCATATAAAGCGGACAGATAAAAGCTCACTGGCTCTAAATCATGTTAAAGCTGTTTATATGGCTTTAGAGTGTACATAGCATTATAGAGTGCCGTTACACATGGGTTACAAATATCTTAACTGTTCCTATCTTGATCTACAGACTTTACTGAGGAAATAGACAAGGAGTAATTTAGCTGGTTTCACTTGCCACCTATGAAACCTTTCCTCCTGTATCTGAGGATTGGAGTGTGCCTGGGGGAAGATTTTTTCTTAATGTTAAGCTTGAAATGGGCATAATAATTTACTTTTTAGTAATTAGTCCTTTGGAGTGTCTCCCTTTGTGGCTTAAATTTGTCAATGATGTTTGTGATCTAGAAAAGAAGCTGTATCTTCCTGTCAAGAACAGATGGATGCCTTTCAAGTTCTGGTTAATTCATTAAAGTCGTGGATAAAAGAAACCACAGAAAGAGTTCCCATTGTGCAGCCTTCTTCTGGTGCAGAGGATTTAGGGAAATCTTTGGAAGAAACTAAGGTGAATCACTGTCCATGTCTGATAAGAATTTCTCATTTGCTTGTGTTAGGAATGAGAGGTTTCCTTTTATCTAATAGCACATAAGTTAGAGCCTCATGTATGTACAGTGTATTTTGGTGGTATTTGGAAATCATGACGGGTTTAACTGATCCTTTCGAAGAAGGACACAGACTTTCAGTTAATTTGCTTTTTTAAAGAGACGTATTTGTGAGTTGCTGACTGGTCCGAGTTTCTTTCCCCACCACATCTCTACTTAGTTTATTTTTTATACCATTTTTCATAATGTTAGTAAAAGATCCTTCTCTTCAACTCAGCATTTTGCTCTAGTTTGGATATATCACTCTAACCAGTATTTGAAGATGGAAGTTATTTGAATCTCTAGTGTGTGAGTCTTGTCATCTGACTCAGTCATAAAACTTATGACCAGTTATGGCAAGTTTTCCACTCCAAATTTGTGGAGTTGTGTGTCCTTTAAAATTCATTGAAGTTTTGATGATTAAAATTCACTATTAAATGGAATTCTGAATTTCCATTTTTTAAAATTGTTTCTACTACCTTTTTTTTTTTGTAACTTGGCTGTTACCTAGTACAGTTTTGCAGACTTACAGTTGACAGTTACTTTGGAACCCGTGGCAGCTGGGACTAGCCTGGCTTCCACTGTGGCTGGGAGCAGAATTCAGGATGGACCCCACCCCACTCCTCACTAATAACAGTGTTAACAGTCACTTGGACCATTGGAACAAATAGAGATGCTGTCCTTTTCTTCCATCCCATAAGTCAGAACCCACAATCATCACTGTTTTAAGATATGTTTAAGACATTGAATTATAATGTATAACTTGGAAAAGATTACAAAGACTGAAAAATAATGTGTTTTTGTATCTCCAGAAATTACAAGAGAAGTGGAGCTTAAAAACACCAGAGATTCAGAAAGTCAACAACAGTGGGATCTCACTGTGTAATCTAATAAGTGCTGTGATGACCCCTGCAAAGGCCATAGCAGCAGTTAAGTCAGGTAAGTGCTTTATTTACATTTGTGGTAAAACCCATTGGGTTTTACCAATGAATTGGGTCCACCCATGTTGATTTTATTTGTGTATGTTATTTTTAAAAATTAATGCATAAAATAACCTCAGAAACACGAAGGGAAAGTGACAAGAAAGATGGCATCTCTAAACAACCTAAACGCTGCCACGGAAAAGTGTCTGTTCTGGTCAAATTTCAGATCTCTTAGGTTTCATCTTATTAAATACTACAATTTAAAATGTAACCAAATTCATCTGTAAGAATAAGGAACATTATATTGGGGAAGGGGAAAGATCAGATTCCAGTTTGTTTTTACCTAATTGATGGGGATGTAGAAATTCTATTTGAAATCTTTTTTTTTTTTTTAAACTTGTTCAAGTCAAATGATCAACAGCAAAGTACAATAGCTCCCATGGCTAAGCCCTTCACTCTTTTTTTTTTAAAGAAGATGTTAGGGGTAGGAGTTTATTAATTTATTTATTTATTTTTGTTGTGTTGGGTCTTCGTTTCTGTGCAAGGGCTTTCTCTAGTTGTGGCAAGCGGGGGCCACTCTTCATCGCGGTGCGCGGGCCTCTCACTATCGCGGCCTCTCTTTTTGCGGAGCACAGGCTCCAGACGCGCAGGCTCAGTAGTTGTGGCTCACGGGCTCATGACCAGGGCTCGAACCCGTGTCCCCTGCATTAGCAGGCATATTCTCAACCACTGCGCCACCAGGGAAGCCCCTGAAATCTTTGATAAAGAAATGAGTCTGGTCTCCTGGGAAAGAAGGAAGTAAGGAAAGAGAACAGGTTCTTTTCTGTTGAGTGGACCTCTCTTAATTTCTTCCCATCTGCTTTATTCCTTACACTATTCCCAAAGAAAACAGTTCTATGCTGTGTTAGCCAGCATGTCTGAATCACAATCTTACCAGGCTTCTCAACAGAAAGGGAGAGTCATGTATAAATAATGGTTCTAAAATTAAGTTGTGGATAGAGTTTTAAGTTTAAAACATATTTATATTTGTTGTCACTATCAGGTTTAAATAATCCAAGAGAAGACCAAAGGCAGATCTCATATCTTTATTCTGAGGGTTTCTGACGATCCTCTGTGGTTTATCTGCCCTGCTTAGCCCCCAGCTGTTCCCATTGTGAGGCTGATGTTGAGCTGGGCCCATCTCCACCCACTGTTTATTCTGCTCTTTTAATCCCATTTCAGGCAGTCCTCATAGTGCAGTGTGTGATGATCTCTCCTTTCTCTCCTAATCAGATTTCCTGAAATGTCAAGGTTTTTTGTTTTTTTTTAAAGGAAGGGAATTCTGTGGTGTTTTACATTAGTTCTTCATGCCCATTCTATATTAGTAATAAGTAAAAAGTATTTTTTTCCTACTCTTGACACCTCCCAAGCATGGTAGGAATTAATCTCGAGTATCTAAAGGGTATTTTCACTTCCATCTGAAAGGCCACGGTGTGTGTGATTTTTTTTTTTTTTAAGGGACAGAACTTTAGATTAAGATTCAGATATTTAAATGTTTTTGTTTAGGCTTGTTCGTGTGTGGTTAGTTTGGGGAAATGTTTTTGTGTTTTGGATAGAGAGCCAAGGCATACTAACATGAGAAGGTCTAATTGATTTTTTAATATTCTGGTTATGAAAAAGGAACCGGTGCTAGGTGTTTATGGAATTAAAGAGAAATAATTACTATAGCTCACCAAGTAGTTCCTATTTGCTAGGCAGTAGCGTAACTGTCTTTAATGCCCACAGTGGTCTCGCGAGATACGTGTTATTCTCCCCAGCAGTTTGGTGGGATGGATTCACCTGTGCAGCCTCACAGGAAGTCATTAGTGAGGCTGGGGTTTAAGTTCAGGTGAGACATATGCCAGGGCCCAGGTGCCCCAGCCACTGTACCTCCTTCCTCTATATTGATACAGTAATGGTTTCTTTTACTTTTAACTTTTCTCTCATGTCTTTTTACCTTATTCCGCCTCCATTAAACTCATGAAAACACTGTAACTACAGCAGACAATTCTCAGTTTCTTAACTTGAGACAGACATTCTTTTGTCCGTCAGGCATTTATGCTTCAAGCAACACACATAGTGACCAGCTTCTGTGCTTCAGGGACTGTATCACTAAAATAACTTCAGCTTTAAAGCAACCTTATCCCCAAATTTTCTTATAAATTAATAGTTAATGATTAATGTATATAATATAAAGTTACTGAAACTCTACTGTTTAAGTTGATCATGTTATGACTTTAAGAATAAATTTTATGCAAAAGAGAGGATATAGCTTGATCTTTCAGACCTTCATTTGATTTTGAAATTGAATCATTATTTTACATTTTCAAATAGTAATAACATTTTAAAAGAATTAGTGTTTATGGCATTTGCTTTAATGCCACCTACTATTAATATATATAAAATACAATAGAAATCTATGATGACTTCAGTTTTAATATTTTTGCAGGTGGAGTAATATTAAATGGTGAAGGAACAGCCATAGATACTCAGGATATTTTGGCAAATAAAGGTAAATGGTAACTTTAAGTGCTTATTGATTAAATTACTTGGTCTGGTGTTTTTTTTTTTGAGAGAGAGAGAAAATCTTTTTAGGGATGAAAAGTAGTTATATCGAAATTTCAAACTTGAATTAAAATGGTATGAGTATAGTCATGTTCTCCATAAATAACATGTTTATATAACATTCCATGCAATTTTGTTCATCTGAACTTAATGAAATCCAGTAATTCAGCTTGGCATTTGGTTTATGTTTCCTTCTTTCGGGTTAATTTGAGATATTTTCTCACTTGGGATAACATTATTTGAGCTATTTTTTTTTAATTTGTTGCCTGAGGAATTAATAAGCATCATTTCGTGATTTGGGGTTTTTATTCCATTTTAAATATCTATCTCATTTCACTTGTATTATGCAGTGTACCTAAAGTATTTGTCATTAAGTAGCATTGTAAGATGATGTAACATTTTAGTTCTAAAGACTCTATGACTTTATCATAGTAGACTTAATATTGACAAAATAGAAGGAAATAGCACGTGAAACAAATTTTTATTTCTAGAGCTCTAAACACCCTGAAAATGTGTCAATATAATTTTTCTTCTTACGTTTAGGATTAATGTCCATTAAAAAGGATATGACTGACATAAGCCATGACTATGAAGATCTTGGCCTCTTACTTAAAGACAAAATAGCCGAACTGAGTACCAAACTCTCCAGATTGCAAAAGGCTCAGGAAGAATCAAGTGCTATGATGCAGTGGTTACAGACAATGAACAACACTGCCACAAAATGGCATCAGGCACCTATACCTACGGACACTGAGGCTGTGAAGAGTCAAGTTGAACAGAACAAGGTATCTTCTGTGGGTCCATTTACCGAAGATGTGAGAGAACAGATTAGCACTCAGAACTGAGCCCTGGGGGTCAGGAGCCCCGTTCGGGTTTCTGGCTCTATAACCTTCAACACATAGTTTGCCAGCTTTGTTGAACATGACTTTTTGTAGAGATTGATGCTAATAGTCACTTATTTTTACACGCAGATGTTATAAAGATGAGTGAGCTGTTGGGTGCAAGCAACTTTGCCACCTTCAAATTAGTTTAAGTCTTGGATTTTAACCAGTACTTATTGGAAAAGATGTATTTAAGGGCTAAGTGTATTAGGAATCTGTTCTGTCCAGTATAAAATAGGGGAGCTCATGCTTTCCCTTTGTTTAATACACGGTATTTCTTGTTACAACTGTCAGGGTTGGGAAAACAGTTTTGCACTTTGGCAATGCTGGCAAAAATGTCTCCAGATGACTAACTTATCTTTGAACTCTGTAACGTGTTGTCCAGAAAAGTGCTTATTTGCTAGTAGTCTCAAATCTTGCAGCCTTTATCAAGACTGATTTTCTGATTAATTACAATCATACTGATGTCATTTTCCTTTTTTTCCAAAGGGATTTGAGAATACCTTGAAATTCTTTCTAGGTGATGGGATGAGGGTCATTATCTCTGTAGCTCTAGCATTCCTCCTTGGGATTCTGTTATCAGCTAGTTGAAGAATAGTTACGAAGAGGAAAAGAAAATATAATTCACTGCTGAATCCAGTCCTCACTCACTTCAGCCTTTAACAGTGGATTGTTTCCCCTCTTTTGGTCATGTTGGAGAAAAAAGTGCTCTATTGAAATTGTGTTTTTGTCTTTTGATGTTGACATACTTTAATGAAGTTACTTTTTTTATTTCCTTGTTAGTCATTTGAGGCAGAACTGAAGCAAAATGTAAACAAAGTGCAGGAGTTGAAAGACAAGCTGACGGAGCTGCTGGAGGAGAACCCAGACACTCCGGAGGCCCCCAAGTGGAAGCAGATGTTGACGGAAATAGGTATGTTACCACTTACACCAGAGGCCGTGAACAGAAGCACAGTCATTTTTTAAAAACCATAATCTCTATCAGAAAACATCTATCCAGCAATCTCACTGACTTTGGGATTTGTTTCATGTTTCAGAATCGATCTTTGCATATTCTAAAGTGTCATTTCATATTATATGGTGCTAGGCCTTGGCATATCTTGTGTTTTTCTCACTAAACACAGTAACGAAATTTATGTTTATGAAGAAGGTAGATACCAGTTGATAGAATGCTGTGTATTGAGTCACATGTTTTCATTATGGTTTATTTTTTATTAGGTTTTGGGTGCTTCTAATTTTTTATGATTTGTTATATTTTAGTGTGGAGAGTCCTTTTTGTTTGTTTTTCTGGAAAAGCTGGGTGCCTTTCTCCACCATGGAGTTCCTGATGGGACCCCACCAGCCCCTGTTTCATGCTGCTGGTCCCTTTCCCAACCAGCCTGAGAAGGCTGCTCCCCACAGGAGTCTGGGGGTTTGCTCTTTACCCAGAGTCCTCCTCCCATCTCCATCCTGTCCCTATATAAACTGTTCCTCGGAGATGCAGAATTGCCTTCACAAGCCCTGTTATCTTATCACCCCTTTTCCTTATTGTAATGATATGGGAGTGAGTGTAAGACAGTGACACTCATTTTCCCTACTTCATAGTATTTGGAGAATTCAGTGAGTTAATGTGTGTGCAGCTCAGACAAACAGTATCGGGCACATACTAAGTATGTTTAACTATGACTATCACAAGAATCATTTTACTTTGAATTGTTCCATTATATTTAGCTAAATCTTGTCCTTCCTTTAGAGTCAGATATGCTGTGATAAATTTAGAAGTTTCTAAGTACGTTTTAGTTTAATAAGAGTCATCCTTATACATATAACTGCTTCACTTTGCTGTATACCTGAAACTGACACAACATTGTAAATCAACTATACTCCAGTAAAAGAAAAAGAGTCATCCTAAGAGATCTTAATGTTGAAAGGTGTATTTAATCCAACAATAGAGACTTCTGTTGCATTATAATTAATTGGGCCCTAATTCAGTGGTTGTCAGAATATCAGAATTACTCGAAGGAATATTTTCAAGACATCTTAGAATAGCGGAGGGAGCGAGGAATGCATATTTCAGAAAAGCTTCCTGATAAGATTTTGATATTTCTCCTTCTCCGTTTATGGTTGGAGTTGCATTATCTCATTATCAGATTGTGATTGACTAGAACACGCCATATAGTGTGACGTTGTTTAGGTAAACGTTTCAGGGGCTGGGCTCTATGAAAAGCAGCTCTTCAGTGCATTACACTAGGTGAAGAAAATCTGTCAGATCAGCTCTTCACACCGTCAGTGTTGAGTGACTCATGTGTTGAGAGATGGTCTGTAATTCTGGGCTTCAAGGAGCATGCCGTCCTCAGGGCTGGGGGAGCAGGCAGGGCATCCTAGTGGAGGGTGAGACCCAGTGGGATCATGAAAGCGGGATGGGGCAGGGACAGAAGGGGAGGGATGGAGCATGTCAGCTGTGGGGCCCTTGTGCGCCCAGCCTGTTGCGATGAGGACATGTGATCAGCGGGCAGATGAGGGCTTCCTCTCGGAGGACAGACCTTTTCAGATGAGCACACGAGGGCCCTTTTGTGGGAGACCCTGGAGGTCAAGCAGAGGTCATCAGATTTTGCCGTCTAGTTGGTGACGAGTAAATTATTGAGGGGTTTGAGCCCAGAAGTGACATATTCAGTGACGTTTAAGGGAAATTATTTTAGAACCAAATTCATTGCAGCTGAGGATCACGAATCGCAGGTAAGCTGGTTAGAAGGCTCTTGGTCTAGGTGTGCAGCTCTGGAAAGGGTGCTCCTGGCAGCAAGAGCAGAGCATCCCCTGGGGACATGTTAGAAATGCACATTCAGACATCACTTCAGACCTGCTGATCAGTCCCTCCAGGGGTGGGCCCAGCACCTGTGCGACCAGACCCTCTAGGGGTCTCTGATGCAGCTCCAGCTTGAGAAGTACTGGTCTTGGCAAAAGATGGTGAGGACCAATGTGGAGTTGGGTATTGGGAATGGAAGCACTGTGTTTAAGGGTTTGTGATTGAGGATATAGGAGAGTCATGAAAGAACATCCTGAATTATGGCATTTCATGACATGCATGAGAATAACCTTCAAAAGAAGTCTAAAAGTCGGAAAAACCTACCCATTTTGATAGGAATATCGTGAGTTTTTTCCTCCAACACTGAATTTAAGGGGTTGGTGAGATTTCCTATTGTAACTTCTGAGCAGTTGGCTGCTGATGTGTGATTTGCGTAGAAGAGCATGGTTGGGTGTAGATACACACATTTGGGAGTCACTTACCACCATCTGGTCGTTGAAGGTTTGCTATTAAAGAAAAGGATACATGTTCATTGTTCTAGTGGGTCAGTTCTAGTTGAATAAACAGACTCTGTAGGACTTCTAGAAGGAATGAGGGTTCTCAGGAATATTCCATAATCTACAGCATCTTCCATCAGATTCAAATCTATTTTTCTTACACTTCAGTTGACACAAACCATTGGGACCATAAAATCTGTATCATTAAATGCAATTAACGCACAGGTTAGTCTTTAATTGACTATGTAAGGAGAGCCCTGTCCTACAATCTTCATAGATACAGTTGTATTAAATGTATAACAAACAAACATCTGGGCTTCCCTGGTGGCGCAGTGGTTGAGAGTCCGCCTGCCGATGCAGGGGACACGGGTTCGTGCCCCGGTCTGGGAAGATCCCACATGCCGCGGAGCGGCTGGGCCCGTGAGCCATGGCCGCTGAGCCTGTGCTCCGGAGCCTGTGCTCCGCAACAGGAGAGGCCACAACAGTGAGAAGCCCACGTACCGCAGGAAAAAAAAAAAAAATCTGTTTCATCCTTTATCTTTTTTTCTTCTAGATTCTCAGTGGCAAGACCTCAATCAGTTAACAGTTGATAGACGACAGAAACTGGAAGAATCCTCAAATAATCTAACCCAATTCCAGACTGTGGAGGCTCAGTTAAAACAGTGGCTTGTGGAAAAAGAACTGATGGTCAGTGTCCTTGGGCCCTTGTCGATTGACCCAAATATGCTGAACACACAAAGGCAGCAGGTGCAGGTGAGTCCTACCTGACTTAACAAGACAGATGTTTTCATTAGAAATACATTACCTTTGATGGTATGTGCTCTGCCTGTCTCGGAGGGTTTGTAATATGTCAGATGCCCACGAGGTACTGTCGTGAGGCTGGCGGGAAACCCCCAGAGAAGCAAAGCTCTGGAGCATCCCTGGAGCATCCCTGAGGGGTCCACTGAGCCCACGAGTATGGTCAGGTCCCTTGATCGTTTCAGTCATATTGTGGTTTGTAGAGACCCTGTTAAAGAGGACTTTCTTTGAAGTATATTAATAACATACATATTAATAACATATGATTGCATAAGTAATAACATTTTTATGAGAAGCTAGTATATTGTTTAGAAATGACTCCTTTGAGGTTTTATTCATTTTGATTGTGGTAGTAGATAATGAAACTTATAAAGCTCATGCAAAACATCCCTGAGTCGGGGAGACAAAGTAAGAAGAGAAAGAAGAAGGGAAGAAGAGGAGGAACCTTGAAACCTGCAGGGTTAGTTAGACTCATCTAATTATGAGCAGATAAATCCACAGGGGGAGAAACATATGTAAATTGTAAGTCAGACGTAGTCGCAGGCGCTCCGCTGTGGTCTCGGTGGGCTTTCTTTCTGTGCAGGTGGTGGTTTTGGGGCATGGAAGCTGATCTGTACTCTGAAAATACACAACAGTCTGGGTAGTTGAGTCACATGCTGTCCTAGGCATGTATGTTCTTCATCTGAATAGATGGAAACAACAGATATAAAGAAACATTTGAGGAGAAGTAATTAACCATAGTCTCCCAGAGATAGATAAAATATTCTACTAAAAGAAGGACATTTGGGGATCATTCGTTTTATAATGAAAGCCAGTGTGAGCCCGCACGCTCAGAGCGACATGATTTATTGGCTAAATCTTTACAAAAAAGACTGTAAACGTCGATTTTATGTTTAAAAAGAACCTTTGTAAATCAATACACCATGAGTTTGTATATCCTAACACTGTTATCACTGTGTATTTCCTTTGGTGTAAAATGCTATAGAGCATTTAAAAAAATCCTGTAAAAAGAAAAATGCAAATAGGAAGAAATCAAATTGGTGTTAGTGTGATGTAAACTTGTCTAAAAGCAGTGTTTCCCTTTGTGTGTGAAAATTTGTACATGAATTTTTGTTCCTTTTCCCCACACTAGCAAAAATATTTATTCTCTTTTGTCTCCCTTGGGGGATATTATTTTAGACAAAATGTTAATCTCTGTGAAGCACCATTGCTCTTTGGATTAGTATACGATAATTGGACTGCCTTTGAAATAAAAGCTAGGAAAGCAGTAACAAAAATAAAATAAAAACTAGATAATTAACTACCATTTCTGTCTGTTTAGAAACTTAAAGGTATGTTTTCTGTAATTAATTCTCTAGTCATTTGTGTGTTTATTTGCCCTCATCACCTCTTTACCTTAGATTCTCCTGCAAGAATTTGATACCCGGAAACCTCAGTATGAACAGCTAACAGTGGCTGGTCAGGGCATACTGCACAGACCTGGGGAGCACCCATCCTTCCACGGGATTGTGAAGGAACAGCTAGCAGCTGTGACCCAAAAATGGGACAGCCTCACAGGACAATTGAGGGACAGATGTGACCGGATCGACCATGCCATTGTTAAAAGCACCCAGTATCAAAGCCTGCTGAGAAGCCTTTCCGATAAGCTGGCCGACTTGGATAATAAACTCAGCAGCAGTGTGGCCGGGAGCACACACCCTGACGCGATGAACCAGCAGCTGGAAACAGCCCAGAAAATGAAGCAGGAAATAGAGCAGGAAACGAAGCAGATCAAAGTGGCCCAGGCTCTGGGAGAGGATCTGGCAGCCCTGGTTAAAGAAGAGTACTTGAAAGCTGAACTTAGTCGGCAACTGGAAGGCATCTTAAAATCATTTAAGGATCTTGAACTAAAAGCAGGTTTGTGTGTCTTCTTTGAATGCATGTATTTCCTGGAAATAGGGATCAGTGAACTCCCTATTTCCAAGCTGTTGGGGAAACCAGGCCCCTAAAGTGAACCTGCCCACAGTGAGAGGTGCATGCAAGGAGGGTAGATTTGGGTTCACATGCACACACAGTGTTGCAGGGGCGGGGAGTTCTGCACAGATAATAGGCGGACCCCGTGCCGGCAAAGTCCACTTTGCATAGGCCCATAGAAACTTCGGGTACTCCAGATTAGTTTTTACAGACTTTCAGACATAGAGAACAGACTTGTGGTTGCCAAGGGGCAGGGGAGGTAGAAGAGAGATGGAGGGGGGAGTTTGGGATTAGCAGATGCAAACTATTAAAAAAATTTTTTTTATTGAAGTAGAGTTGATTTACAATCTTGTGTTAATTTCTTCTGTACAGCAAAGTGACTCAGTTATACATATACATACATTCTTTTTTAATATTCTTTTCCATTATGGCTTATCATAGGATATTATATAGAATGGATAACCAACAGGGACCTACCACATAGCACAGGGAACTCTATTCAGTCTCCTGTGATAAACCAAAATGGAAAAGAATATGAAAAAGAATGTGTATATATGTATAACTGAATCACTTTCTTGTACAGTAGAAAATAACACAACATTGTAAATCAACTATACTTCAATTTAAAAAAACCGTAAAAAAAACAAATTGGTTTTTAAAGGTGTCAGTGTTTATGCTATGCGACAGTCTTGTTTCACCAGAAAAGGAGACGACTACAGTTATTAAAAAAGGCTTGGCATCGTTTTCTTGATAACAGCTAGTTCGTCTGGCTCCATCATGGAAGATTTTCCAGAGAAACGTGTGAGAGAGAAGCATTATGCACGATTTCCTCTCTCGCCTGCTGTAGCCATCACTCTGTGGCCGCTGAGCCCAGGATGGTCCAAGACAGCAGCAGCAGTTCCTGGGCCCGAGAAGGGCAGGCCAGAGGAGAGCCCGTTGGTGGCTGTTTGTCATTTGCCAAGTAACACTAGGCACTCAGTTTATGTTTTTTAATAATTGATTGGATTTGTTTACTGATCATAGCAACCGTTTCAGACTTACTCCTTGATTTTGACGTGATATGGATAGCAAACATTACCTATGATGATTACAGTGATGGTGACTATTGTTAGGAACCCTCTTCCGTGACAGGCATTCAGCTCAGAGCTTTACTTGCACGCACTGTCACCTCATTCCCACGACAGCTTCTATCAATGTTGCCAGCTCACACTTGGGGAAATGAGGCCCAGAGGTTTAATCGTTCACCCTAGGCCCTCCAGCTCTTGAGAGGCTGAGTTGGGATCCAGACCCATGTCGTCCCCATGGGCTGCCTTACATTGCCTCCATGATGGGTAAAAATTACACAGGTGGAGACTTCCCCGGCGGTCCAGTGGTTAAGAGTCCACGCTTCCACTGCAGGGGGCACGGGTTCAGTCCCTAGTTGGGGAACTGAGACCCTGCATGCTGCAGGGCCAAAGGAAAAAAAATCACACAGGTGGAAAAGTCACATTTAATAAGAGATTGGTTATTTATCAGCATCACCTAGAGCTTTGAACAGTTGTCACTTCCCCGCCCTAGGATGGAGGTGGCTCTAGTATCCAGCCTCTATTGTCTCTTTTCTTGCCATAGTCCTCACCTCTTGCCCTTCCCCCACCGCCTTTGTCCATAACGTAAGCGCTTTTGTCGTTCTCATAGTCAGTGCTAGTAGCCCTTGCGTTTAGATTATTCTGTGTATTTATTTGGTGGTTTTTCTCTTGGCTTTTTGCAGATTTATTCAACATTTTGATGTAAAATAAACATGTCTGTGGTTTTATTTTTTAGAGAACCATGTCCAGCATCTTCAGTCAGCCTGTGCCAGCTCTCATCAATTTCAGCAAATGTCTAGAGATTTCCAGGCTTGGCTGGATACCAAGAAGGAAGAACAGAACAAATCTCCCCCGATATCAGCCAAAGTCGAGGTCTTAGAGTCATTAATGAAAGATCAGAAAGACTTCAGGAAAACTTTGACCGCCGAGTCTCACATTTATGAGAAAACCATGGCGGAAGGTGAAAACCTGTTACTAAAAACACAAGGGTCTGAGAAGGTAGCGTTACAGTTACAACTGAACACGATTAAAACCAACTGGGATGGATTTCAGAAGCAGGTGAAAGAAAGAGAAGACAGGGTGAAAGATTCACTGGAAAAAGCTCTCAAGTATAAAGAACATGTGGAGATGCTCCAGCCATGGATAGACAGGTGTCAAAACAGCCTCAAGGAAATAAAGTGTAGCTTGGATCCTGCTGAGACAGAGAAATCTCTTGCCCAGTTAAAGTCTCTGCAGAAGGAGAGGGACCAGCACTTCGGGATGGTGGAACAGCTAAACAGTGCAGCCAGCAGCCTGCTCCGTGTCTGTGAAGTGGACAAAGAGGCGGTGGCAGAGGAGAAGGAATCCCTGCTCCAGAAGTTGGACATGGCCACCGAGCAAGTGCACAGGAAGAAATTCTCTCTGGAGAACATGGCCCAGAAATTTAAAGAATTTCAAGAAGTTTCCAAAGAAGCTCAGAGGCAGCTTCAGTGTGCAAAGGAACAGCTAGATATGCACGACTCTCTGGGGCCCCAGGCTCACAGCAGTAAGTCCCTGACTGTGTTGCAGACTCAGCAGAAAGCCCTTCAGACCTTGAAGCCTCAGGTCGATCTGGCCCAGGGGCTCGCCCAGGACCTTGTGGCGGGGGCCTCCGACTCCAAGGGCACCTCCGAGGTTCTCCTCCAAGCAGAAGCCTTAGTCCAGGAGCACAGCGCCCTCAGCCAGCAGGTGGATGAAAAGTGTTCCTTCTTAGAAACCAAGCTTCAGGGCATCGGCCATTTCCAGAACACCATCCGAGAGATGTTTTCTCAGTTTGCGGAGTTTGATGATGAGTTGGACAGCATGGCCCCAGTGGGGAGAGATGTGGAAACGCTGCAGAAGCAAAGGGAGGCTATTAAAGCCTTCTTGGAGAAACTGGAAGCGCTCATTGCAAGCAACACCAATGCCAATAAGACCTGCAAGATGATGCTGGCCATGGAGGAAGCCTCTCCTGACCTGGTCGGCATCAAACGGGACCTGGAGGCTTTAAGCAAACAGTGCAACAAGCTTCGGGACCGTGCACAAGCCAGAGAAGAGCAGGTGGAAGGGACCATCACGCGCCTTGAAGAATTCTACAGCAAACTCAAGGAATTTTCTACTCTACTCCAGAAGGCTGAAGAGCACGAGGAGTC
Source organism: Orcinus orca (assembly GCF_937001465.1). Classification (NCBI taxonomy): domain Eukaryota; kingdom Metazoa; phylum Chordata; class Mammalia; order Artiodactyla; family Delphinidae; genus Orcinus; species Orcinus orca. The sequence continues at coordinate 62,635,317 of NC_064568.1, forward strand.
TCAAGGCCCTGTTGGCATGGAAACAGAGTTGATTAACCAACAGCTTGATGTGTTCAAGGTAGGGAGTGCTTCCTTTGTACTCTGCGTTTTGGTTATTCAAAGACATTACTGATCGGTATAGAAGGAGATGGCCTATTTTGTAGCATCTTCAAGTAGGATTGTCATGCAGTGTTGGAGCTTAAATGAGCATCCGTGGGCGGAGGGGATATCCAGGTACGTGGGGTGAGTCCAAGCTTCCTGGGGCTTTGGGCCCTCATGGGATAAGGCCTGTGATGAATTAGGAGGTCAAAGGGTGCTTGGAAAGCTGGTGTCTGTTTCTGATGTCACTCACAGCTGCCCTCTGGAGTGACCACGTCCGTATTTTAAACTCAACCGCGGAGGCCCATCCATCACATCAAAAGTGTGTTCTCTTCATGTTTGCGTCCCAGCATTTTCTTTCATGGTGAATTATAGTCTTTTCCTGCTCTTTCCCTTTTTATAGTCTTCTCCTCCTTCTTAATTGAATTTCTTCCCCAAGTTCCTATTTTAAAAGGCAGGGGTAGAGTTCCTTGTTGTAATCCTGGCCCCAGACGATTGGGAGTAAATTATTTCTGATGGGACTCTGAGCGCCTTGGGGCTGAGAAATGTGTACTGACTGGCAGCACCCAGTGATGCCTGATGATGGAGTCGGAGGAGAGGGTGGGCCAGGTCCAGGGTCAGTGATGTGAATCCGCTTAGGGTAGCAGGTGCAGAACTCGCATCTCGTTGGAGAGAGGGTCACCTGCACAGGGAGGGTCCTAGCTGTCCAGCCTTTGCTGCACAGGGCTGACAGGAACCTGTAGGGTTGCAGGGGATCCTGTTCTATTCATGAAGTAAGTTTTACTTTCCAGTAAAGGCTGCAGTGATGCGTGAAGCATCAAATAGGATTAAATAGAAACAGAATTTGCAAAACAACAAATCATTTCCCAGGAGAAATGAATATAAATCAAATAGGCCTCCTGAATTCTGTGCTGTTATACTTGACAAAGTCTTTCCTTTGTTTCTCTTTCGTGGTGTTATTTTTAGGTGACTGAAATTTGAAAAGTAACTTCAAAGTAGCTTCTTTTTCTTCTTTGTTATATTATGGTTGTTTGCTGTTTATAGAGTGCCTTTGAAGCCCAGTTTCTTCAGGGATTAAGAACCTGCGGTTCTGTATTTGGGTCTTGATTCTGGAAGGAGAAGGAAGCTGCCTCACTGTTGATTTAACTTCATTGCCCTGTCACACTTTCACACTGTGGTTTGCAAAATAAAGATTTCATATAAGAGAACTGTCTGTTAGAAAAACAAAGTTCTGTGACAGTTGCTGCTTGGAAGACAGGGGGTAGGGGGGTGCTTAGGAGTGAGTCTCTGGAATTTTCTGTGGGACCTGACAAAGCTTGAACGCTTCCATGACAGTGATCAGGTGGTCTTTGTACTGATGAAAGTTGAGCATGCTTTTGTGAAACGTTATCATTTCTTTGGGTTTTCTGTGACTTTGTTTAGAAAAAGAGAGCAGGCCTTTATCTCTCTTCACTGCTTCAACTACTTATAGGAAAATGAGCAAAAGTAATAATATCAGTGCTGCTGCTTTGTCCACGCCCCCTCTTTGGGTCCCCAGGCATGAGGACAGTGAAAAACATGGCTCTGCTTGTGGAGAGGTCTTCGGAAAGGAAGCAAAAGCAAGGGATAGGAGGGGCTCGCTCACGCGTTGCTTTGAAATTATTTTGCAAACTGAAAAGCACTAAATAAGCATCGTTACTGTTCACGGTTACACAGATTGCTTTATTTGACTGTGAAGAAAAACAAAGTGATCATGTCTTCTAAAATAAGCCACTTGGCGTGCTGTGTCTATGTGTTTTCTCATTACTTTTTAAGGAGTTGACTGATTTTAATGAAATTCAGTAATAAAGAATATCATGACATACCCTCAGTGTCTTGAGACCCAGTGACTGAAATGAAAGTTTCCAAGTAGACAGTCATCTGCATTTGGTATATGCCAGTGCCATAGGTAAAAAACAATAAGAATATTATGGTAAATATGCTTACACAATCACTGATTCTCTTTTCTTTGTGTGTGTGTTTGCCAGTGTATGTTCTAAAAACTAACAGTTACAACAGTTAACATTTATTATGGGCTTAGTGTGTGTCAAGCATGACTCTAGACTGTCTTTAATCCTTTTGACAGTCCTGAGAACTGGGTACTGTCATTATCCCCATCTTATTGTAAGGAAGCAGAGACCCAGGGAGGGGAAGTGACTTTCCCAAGGTCACACAGGTAGTAAGTGTCAGAGCCTGGATGTTTTGGTGGATATAATGCAGTGTTTTGGTCAACTTTATTCATCACGTTGTACATCTTACACTTCTCTGGGAAATTTTCAAATCATCTTTGCTGGAGACTGATTTGGGTGGCCTGAGTAACCAGCCATTGCTGTTGGTTTGTTTGTTTTTCTGATTTTTTTAAATTGAAATATAGTTGATTTACAATATTGTGTTTGTTTTAGGTGTACAGTACAGTGATTCAGTTTTATATATATATGTATATATGTGTGTGTGTGTGTGTGTGTATATATATATATATATATATATATATATTCTCTTTCAGATTCTTTTCCTTTATAGGTTATTACATAATACTGAGTATAGTTCCCTGGGCTATACAGAGGTCCTTTTTGTTTATCTATTTTATATATATTAGTGTGTATGTGTTAATCCCAAGTTCCTAATTTATCTCTCCCCACCCCCCACCTTTCCCCTTTGGTAACCATAAATTTGTTTTCTATGTCTGTGAGTCTCTTTCTGTTTTATAAATAAGTTCATTTGTATTTTTTTTTTTAGATTCTGCATAAAAGCAATGTCATATGATATTTGTCTTTCTCTGTCTGACTTCACTCAATATGACAATCTCTAGGTCCATTCATGTTGCTGCAAATGGCATTATTTCCTTCTCTTTTATGGCTGAGTAATATTCCTTTGTATATATGTACCAAATCTTTTTTATCCATTCATCTGTCAATCAGCCATTGTTTATTTTAACCCAGAGCACCAGGAACACTCACTTAAGGAACGTGTTCTGTAAAGCCAGACACTATGATAACAGGAGGTGAATGTGTGTGTGTGTGTTGTCTTAGAAATGTATCTCTAGATGTTGTGATGAGGATAATGACAGTTACCACCAGCACCAAACATTTCCTTGTCTTAGTGATTATGTCATTTTTGATTGAAGTTGTAAATTATCTCAATTCAGATCTTCACTTAGTTTTTGTTGGAGATTAAGCTTTGGTTGGACATTAGTTTTGTTTTGTTTTGTTTTGTTTTGTTTTTTTTGCAGTACGCGGGCCTCTCACTGTTGTGGCCTCTCCCGTTGCGGAGCTCAGGCTCCAGACGCGCAGGCTCAGCGGCCATGGCTCACGGGCCCAGCTGCTCCACGGCATGTGGGATCTTCCCGGACCAGGGCACAAACCCGTGTCCCCTGCATCAGCAGGTGGACTCTCAACCACTGCGCCACCAGGGAAGCCCATGGACATTAGTTTTAACATAATATTTTAGGAAGATTTTAAAAATTGCTTTAAGTGGAATAATTTGCATTGAGTAAAAAGCTAGTATTTTGCTATTTTATAGTTTCTAAAAATAAAACAGAAAAGCACCGAAGTACTGGGTCTATTTTCATTACAGACTTCGAAATATGATGCAGTTTGACATGACTCTACCTGGTAGCTTCTGTTTAACCTAATGTCATGGGTAAAATCTTATGACAGTTTTTCATACTATAGAATAAGCTACCTTCAGAGTCTTTCTGGAGCTTCATAGCTGTTACCCAGTTACTCAGTCGGGGTACGTTATATTCACTGGGAGCATAATGGATTATTTAAACTAGGTAAGACAGACCTCTTGGGTTCCATTCTTTTTTTTTTCCCCCCCTTAAACTTAACCTAGGAAACAGCAGTTAATGTCCTTGACAGGATAAAATTAATTCATGTTTAATACCAACACAAACATAATGATTGAAAACAAATGCTGTTCTGAACCAAAAGTCCTAATTCACTGTCAGTGAAAGCTATTCGAAGTTTCCGAAAAGAGATTGGTACTACCCTTTATGTTACTTTAGCTAGGTTTTTAAACAATGTGGATTGTTTTCCTGCTTCTAAATATTAGTCATTGGATTAAAATGTCTAAAGACTGAGGTATTTTCTATTACTGTTGATAACCCAGAGTACCGTTTTTCTACTTATACTTCTGTATTATTGCATTAAATTCTGTGTACACTGTCATAAATTCCTAGGCAGAAAGGAAAAAGTCCCCCTATCCCTACCTCCTGTTAAAGATTCCTGCTCAAGATTATCTTCAAATCTAAACTACATTATCAGGTAATATTAACGTTTCCACATTTCTATTTTATTTTTCAAAGACATACCAACTCTATACAAGGAATAGGTGCCACCCTTCCTATGATGTCATCAACAGCCAATTATCCCCACACTGAATTGATTTCATTTCAGTGAAGGGCACAGAAACATGATGTTTTAGCGAACATATACAGTCACATCCCAGCTAAATATATGACCCTCCCCAGCTCCATCTAGGCCGTGGTAAAAAGTTTTACCCACAGCCTGCTTACTGTTTTTTCTGGCCACTCTGTTGCTTCTCCAGTTGTCATTCGGTTTGTTCCCACAAATGAACACATCACTGGTACAAGTCTCTCTGAACCAAAGATTTCTAAAAGCAGGGAAATTTTAAACCGAGTTGAAACCAGAGACAGAGACCGGAACACATGTAATTGTGCTGTGATAAATGTTCTCTGGTCCAGGGGAAGGCAGTGTGGAACCCAGGCATCCTCCTGAGCATGTTGGGTGAACTAGAATGCCAGGCGCCGTGAAGCTGGGGGAGCCGGGAGGTTTGAGTCCTAATTGTAAATGGTATGGCTGAAAAAAATCAATTTCCAAGTATCCTCTTAAGATATTTATTAAATGATCCTACAACAACCTCTGTAATGTCACCATATTTTTAGAGATAAAATTAAACTGTCCAAAGAATACTTTAATAATGATTTCTCAGTGGCCCGTATTGTTACATAGAGGTCAATGACAAATTGTTCTCTGTTTTTGTCAAAAACAGGAGCAAATTCAGTAAAGCTGTCGCAGAAGAGGTTTTTCTTGGGGAAATATTCTTACTTGACTGGATTTTTGTTAATGAGCCTGTGTTATCAGGGAGGTTTCGTAACACCTTCCTGTGGTATTTTTAAAGGTGACAATGTTTTCACTATAGAAACTGTACTTTGATGCATGGGCTTTGTAGGAAGGTCACATTATTCAGTCAGCTATATCAGAGTGGCTTTAAGATGTTAGGAAGAAAGAATATCACCTATGCTGGGCAACACAGAAGGCCCACCAAAGCAGAGGCTGCACGAGGCCACTACGATGGCGCTGATGTGATGGCAAGGTTCGTAAGACTCCATGGTCGCACCACACACACCAGCAGAGCCAGTGGGGCCTTCTTCCTACTCCGAAAGGCTGTCCTGGTGGGGAACGTGGCACGAGGGCTCTTTCCATGTTTGCTTCTAACTAACGCCATGCTCTTGGTGTCATGTGGCCTCTTAACTCCTATGGCTTCATTTAAGATCCAGGAGTTAGACGTAGGAAACAAACTTACGGTTACCAAAGGGGAAAAAAGGAGGAAGGGAGGGATAAGTTAGGAGTTTGGGATTAGCAGATACATACTACTATACTATATAAAATGAACAACAGGACTTACTATAGCACAGGGAACTATATTCAATATCTTGTCATAAATGGTATATATATACTATATATATTCAGTTATATGTATATAACTGAATCACTTCTTTGCTGTGCACCTAAAGCTAACACAACATTGTAACTCAACTATATTCCAGTTTAAAAAAAAAAAAGATCAAGGAGTTCATGTAGGTTGTTCTGAATGCAGTTCCAGCCAGAGATTTTATACCAGGGGATTTTTTGGTGGTTTTGTTGTTAACTGGATAAATTTGTATCTTCATTTTAAAGTGGTTCTCCCAGCCACCCCCAGCCCAGACACACCCACCGGCACACACAAAGCGCCAGGCTATAGCATCTCCTGTCATTATCATGGGCCTTCCTTAGATAAAAGGAGATCTACATAATTTATTTTACTCTCATGGAAAGTTGCTTAAAGGGGTGTGTGTGTGTGTGTGTGTGTGTGTGTGTGAGAAATGGGAGCAGAGAGGGAGGAATTTGCTTTGTTGTTTCGAAATGATGCGTTGGTTTCTGGATAAGAAAATTTGATGGGTTAATGTTTTTTAAATGTTTCTCTAGGTCTGTAATCATTCATTAAATAATAGCTTCGGGTAGGTAAATGCTGTGATGGTAACTTCCAGGAAGAAAAGGAGTGCATATTACAGATCCTCCTTAACATTCAAGATAAATTCCCATCAAGATCAGTCACCCTGTTAAGTGTTTCTGAATTTGTTTGCTTTTGTCATGGGGTCTGAATATCCTATTTTCCTTCAAATATAAATTATTTTCCACTGAAATAAATAGCTACTGCATGTTCATCTGATGACTATCCTTGAAAACCCTTGACCCATTTATGTGAAGCTGTTTATCAGTTTATCAGAAAACTAAGAACACAGGTTGCTTTCCGTTTTCCTGAGCTAATGGCATTATCTATTTTGAAAGAATAATAGAAATTGTTGTTTCTAAGGCCTAGTTTTGTACTCACAGCAAAAAAAACCACATCTCTTGTTTGGCTTCTAATCCATATTTCAGGAGCACCTGGGCCAGGAAGATACTTTGGTCAGTTTTTATGGATAATAGTGCATTTACTCACAAACATTGTCCATTTACTGCACTTGAATTTCCTAATATCTCTAGCCTTTCAGCTCTAAAAACTCCATGTTTCAGTTGGTAAAATTAGTCTTTTACCTTTTCTATGATGTGGATCATTGTACTTTGTGGTAAGATTTTTCAGGAACTTTTCTTTTAAAAGATTTAATTTAATTTTAGAAATATAGAATGAGAAAATTATACTGTTTTGCTTATAATTCAATTAGTATTTGTGTACTTTTCTAAAATCATCTGCCTTTAGAAGATTTTTTAACTGAATCACATCTAGTAGGCTGTGTAAAGTTATGTTTTGAGACCAGTTTAACATTGTGATTTCTGTATGTATGAAATAATACTGTTGACTACTTTTCAGAAGAACCTTACTCATTTTATTCATTGTGTATTTCTCTCTTACGACAATGTGAGAGAGCTAGGTATCATGATTAGCGTTTAACACAGTTCAGTACATCTCGATTTTACTAACTTTAGAGACCATAGCATTGAAAGTAGCTGCATAAACCAAATTTAGGAAGAAAAGTTCAGCCAGTCCAGTTATGCGCTAAATGTGAGTTCTTTTATGTTATCCAGATAGATCTTTGGAATCTGATTCCAAGTCACAAAGATAAATATACAAGTTGTTGTCATCAATACCAATGTAATATTAAGAGTACAAATTTCAATTTGAATCAGAATCTATTAGGATCGTCCTTTGTAGAGTTAGTTGAAATCAGCTTAATAAAATAGGAATTCAATTATTAAATAAATGGCACATCCTTAAACATAATCAACTAGAGGACATTTTCCCATAGCACTTCCTGCTTCCCAGCTGTACTCTGCTCACTTTCTCATCCATATTCTCCACTTTACTGTAAGCCATGAAGGGGCGGGGGTGCTGCATCTCTGGGCACCAGCACTTTGCCAGGGCTCTCAGTGCTGTTTGGTAATAGTGGGCACTGTTTGATGAATGGTTGAGTTTATGAATGAATTGTCTATGTAGCTTTAAAAGTGTACTATCCACATGAAATGTGAGGTTGCTGTTCTTAGCTTTACAGAAGGTTAGAAGACTAGAATAGAATTGTGCTAATGATCCAGAGTTAGAGCCTAAGTTGGGCGGAATTAGGGCCATTTTTTCTTATGAAAAGTTCTGGGAGGATCTCTGTTTAGAGAAAGGCCCTGGTCCACATTCTGTGGAAACTTTATTATTCATGTAGCCATGAATAAATAGCTTATATGGGAAGGGAGTGGCAACTGACAGTCAAACCCTTAGTTTCTGCTGATTCCAGCCTAGGGCACGACCCACTGTTCAAACGTGGTAACTGTGGGCACGTTTTTCTTTGTCTTATGATCCACATGTCACAACAGCCTGTGTGATTAGACAGGATCAAGTGCTTGTTGCAGTATTTCACTTCTTGACTCTGAAGAGTGGGCATTGATATTATCATGTTGATGGGTTGTTTATTATGTATATATTCCCTTCTAGTTGGCTATAGATATTTTTTCCAACTTCATGATGGCCATATACTGAGTTGTATCTAATAATTGTTGAATGGGTGTGTAACCTGTAGAGTTCCAGTTATGGATAGATTTTTTTTTTTCAAAGATTCAGTTCTTAGGTTTATAAAAATCATTTTGGAATATTTTCTTATGAAAGGTAAAAAAGGTCCATCCCACATCTTTTCTGTAAAGTTATCAGAGAAAGTATAGGGTTGTTTTTAATAGAACTGTCTTCACTTGGGGCCAGCACAGTTTTACTTATGTTCAAATGATTATTTTGTGAGATTGAGGAAAGAAAATCTGCCCTCTATCTGCTACTCTGGCATGGTTGTTTATTTCATAAGATAAGGAATGGATAGATTTTACTTTATTTAAATGAATCTATGAAATTTCCCCACACACACCCCCAAAGGCTAAGGTTTGGCTTGCTGAGTTAATTTTCAAACAGTATTTTTAAAGAGTGTTTATTCAGTAGATTAAAAAAAGTGGGTGTGATTTTGTTAATGAAACATCCAGAGTCATTTAACTGCCCTTGATCTTTGCCTGAGTCTTGCATCAAATTCAAGAGGAATGCATGCTTATTAGTAACGACTAATATTCATGTCCGCTAATATTCATATTCTTCTTCTCGAAGAAGCTTAGGAATAATTGATTCTGGAGAACAGTTCTACTTGAACTTGGGTTTTGAAAAGAATGACACAAGAGTCGACTTGAAAGTGATGCGCGCTCTGCATTTGCAGACACTAAACGTCTAAGAGTCCGCAGCTGCAGCGCACGGGAGTATGGTTTCATCTGAAGGATGGGGACCTGTTAGCCCTTATCCAGCTGTTTCCTATTCCCAGGGGTGCAGTCCCGGCGGGGCTCCTGGTGTCTGTTCCGCCTCTGCTCGCCCCTCCCCCACCTCCCCAGTTACCAGATACGCGAACCCGCGCCGCCCTCCCCGCGCCTCCAGGACAGGGTCTGGTTCGCGCTGATGTCACCACCAGGCGGTTGCCTCGCAGCCGCCCGCCTCTGGGCACCTCCCCCTCAAAGGCTCGAGGGCTCCCGGCCGGACGGGGCCGGAGTCCGGGGGATATGCCCACGGAGTCCGGTCTCGGGAGCGCGTAGCGGCGGAGTGGGAGCCCGGGCCCCGCGGCGGCGAGGGGCGCGCGGCAGATGCGCCCCCGGGAGCGCCCGGGCTCGGGACGCCCGCCCGCCGCCTCCAGCTGCGCCTTTCAAGGCCGGCGGGGTCCCAGCAGCCCGAGCCTTAGAGGAAGCCCGGAGCTCTTCTCTGCTGCAGTTGCCTCAGGTGGATCCGTCGTCTTAAGGAGGATCAGATAAGAGTCTTTGAAAACGGCTTTTTTTTTTTTTTTTTTTTTTAGGGGAGTTTATAGTACACCGTGCTTTGTGTTTACTTTAAACGGTCGCTGGATTGTACTGGCCTGGCCGCCCAAAAGCCTATTTTTTCCTCTTTGGATAATTCTGAATAGTCTCGAAGAAGCTTAATATGGGTAGAAAGACTGCCTTTCGAATCAAGATTATTTATAGCTACTCCCAAAAAGAGTAAAAGAAAATTTGAACTTTCTTACCGCATTAGACTTAACTTATTTTTCTCTGAAGACTTGTTCTGTGCCTTCATTGGAACAGTCCATGGTCCCTGGGTTTGTCTTTTAAGTTTCTGAACCTTGGTTTATTTATAAAAGAGATGGAGTTTTGCAGGCCGTCTTTAAGTGGATTACAGTTAACCAGAGCACTGCTGAAATTAACATTCAGCCAGCTAAGATGCTGGCTCCTTTGGAAATTTTAACCTGGAAATCTCAGATGCAAAATTAGAATAAAAAGGGAAATGGACCGACAATGGAATGTTCTAAGTGTTTGAGCCACTGTTAAGTGCATTATTTGGTTTCTTTTTTCTGTGTTTTGGAGTATATGAAAGGGAACTCTGGGGGCCTTTCTGGGTAGGAGGAGGAAGGAGACTTCTGTTCTCTGCTCATGATGCACTTTATTTTTGAGAGTCATTCTCAAACCACCAGGTAAAGGGAGGGTTGCAAAGTAGACCGGTGCCCTGCTGCTGGCCTTAAACACCTCATCTATGACGACGTGTGTTATGTGAGATGCGTCCTTGGGCTGGAGACACTTTATAGTTCTGTTCAGAAGTGTGCTTTGCTGAAAGATGCATTGCCTTATTTCCCACTTTCTGTGTCAAGAGCTGCAATATTTGTTTTAACTGTCTCCAAAATGGGCAAGCCGCTGAGCAGACCGGACTGTTTACGTCAGAATCCCCCCTGTGTAGGGAAGGGTGAGGAAGAGGAGGACCTCAACATCGAGGACTGTTACGTCCCGCAGCGCTCCATCTACGACACGGTTAGGCTGAATGAGCAGATCGACTCTGGTTCCAAGGGGAGCCTGTCTTCCAGGCATTTCACAGATCGGACTTTACCCTACAGTCACAGAACACTGGATGTCAGTTCTTTATGCTCCAATGGTGCCCTTGCTTCTTCCAGTGCATTTGAGCTGAGAGGCCGTGAAACTCACAAACTCGATGAAAAGATGATCTTTGATGCCCTCAAACTAAATAGCGATATCATCCGAAGCACAGGATTACCCAAAGCCAAATCTCACGCAGAAAAGAAAGAGCATAGACGGTCATGGCGAATGTTCGTCCCAGCCAATTTTATGGATTATGCAAACAAAAGTGAAAGCTCTTTTGTTGAACCTCCTGATCTGTCAGGTGCTGTTACCAAGGCTGGCAAGTGCAGAGGGGGTAGTAATTCTCTCACGTCGGAGGAGGATGACTCTGGGTTATGCAGTCCTCCAGCCGAGAGGGAAGAAAAACAGGGCATTTTACCTGGAGACCCATCCCGAATTAGAAGCTTGTCTTCTGCTGAAGATATTCACATAGCAGAGCAATATAGACCCTTTTTTTCTGTTAATTCCATCAGCGAACAGAAAATCCCCTTGCTTTCATGCAGAAGCGCCCACCTTGATGACAACTTCAAAACTATTTTACATGATGTTTCTCCACCAGAGGAAACAAAACGTGTCAACGGTCAAAGGGAAATCCGTGGTGAAAATTGCTGCCTGCAGAATGATGTCAAAGAGAGCACTCTTAAGGCTGACCCATTCATTTTGCCAAGAGAGGGAGAAAACAAGTGTATTTCTAACCCCAGAGAAGAAGGAAAAACATATGGACCAGGAGAATTACAAAGCACAGCACGAAGTAGGGAATTTATGGGAGGTTCTCCTGAGGATTTGCCTCTCCCTCACACAGATCTGGGGGGAAATGATGTAGATGGGGGCAGCGCAAGTTTAGTAGAAAACCTGACATTATTGACACAATACGATTTGGAAGAATCCAACGTAGCATCTCAAGAGGACATGGAGGCTCCCCTTTCTGCCCAGGAGATGGAGGCGATCCCTATGCAATGCTCCCCCAAATTCAGAGCAGTGAGAAAGAAAGCCACTGCCCGAAAAACAAGGGCCCGGGCAGGAACCTTGGACCCTGTCTGTAATGGCTTTCACTCAGTTCAGGTAATTAACGGAGATGGGAAATTCTGTGATGCCCAAGGTCTGTGGTAGTGTTGTCAAGTGGCCACTGGTGTTTCCAATCATGGTCAATCCGGTCTTGTCTTTGGGGGGGTTTGACTAGTACCCTACCAGATGACAGATATTGATATGATCATAACAACAAATTAATTAGGGACCGTTTTTGAGGAGCGTGATTATCCCCAGCTGTTTGGAGTCCTGCTCCTGGTTGTAGAGACGGTGGCTGTTCCCTTTCATTTGAATGCCTCCACTGTGAATTTATGTTAGGCTTAGGCTTTTCCACAAATTGTGGTTTAAGACCCAGCCATTTAAGGGCAGTTATATTGGATTTATTAAGCTCGAACGGGCTTAGGAAGGTACCAACACAGTATTGTTTTGGTCTGAGAAGTGCTTTCCTCAAATTGAGGACTTTTTACACCTTCTGAAAATATTCTCTCAGTAGCTCTGCATGGGGGAGAGAGGTAATTGTGCTGTATTTTGCCCCTCACTTGTATAGCCCCTCACTTTTGGTAAGTGGTGAGTGAGGTAAGCAAGTAAAGCGTACTGCCTTGTAATAGGGAGAGGTTGGTTGTCAAGCCTGTAATTTTTTTCTTCCCACTTAGATTGAAGTTCAGCTATTTTGGTCCTTTTCCTAAGCTCTTCTGGTAAACTTTGCCTCAGAGGTAATTTTATTTTATTTTAAGCTTCTCTTGTGTTTGTGTACTCATGGGTTAGATTGGGGGGAGAGTCTCTCTTCCTAGGTATTTTGTTACTGAGAGATAAGGAATTTGGACACTATCAGTCTATGAAATAATTGCTCTAATCAGGGATGCCCTTTCCATGAGGTTGCATTAAATGGCATGCTAGTTTGAAAGCTTAGCAGAGTACTTTTTCTTTTTTACTGTATTTTTACAGTTTATTTGTAGAAAGTAAACTGTTAGGAGTATATAGATTCTTTAGTAGTTATCTTTTTTTAACCTTAGTGTATTTTTGTTAGCACTTGAGAAAATTACCACAGACTCACCCAGAACTACGCTGATAGGCAACCCTGAAATTCATTTCTTTAAAACCAAGTCCAGGGATTAAGGCAATTTACTGGAACGTTTTTATTAGGTTTTTGTTTTGTTTTGTTTTGCCCTGAAAATTAGCTGTGAGGGAGAATAAAACTTTCCCCTGCATCCTTATGTATCAGACAAGTTCCTGGAATTAAAAATGTAGCAGTTTCCCTCCCCCCTCTTTTTTTTGGTAAGTAGTAAAACATATCTACAGCTATTAGTTCCTAGAAACAGTAACTTGGAAAGTGGTATAGAAAAGAAGTAGGATCATAGCACCAAATTCTGTTTTCACTACCTTCCTGTAAGTTTCTGTTGACTTATTAGGTAAATTATTGTCTTTTTTAAAAATCATGAAAGACATACGGTAATTTTTTCCCAATGATTTGGGGAATTCTTATAATTCTTTGTTTATGTGTAGTTGACTTTTTATACTGAGTATTGTTATATAGAAACAATTAGCCAGTGTGGAAACTGTCTGGATTTTCTGTGGAAGAAGTTTGGGCTTTTTGCTAAGAGGGGACTTTTAGAAGAGATGATCATTTATTTGTTTGCTGTTCTTTAATTTACTCATTCATACTATAACACAGAAGTATCCTGTGTGCTGGGCTTGCTCCAGAGTCGGCAGAGTTTGTCTCTGGCAGCCTCTACATCTTTCAAAATTATTTTCCATACTGTGCCTGTAATTTTTTCTTAAGTCCTATTTTGATATTTGTTTTTATTGTTTTCATATATTCTGTTTAACTGTTCATTCACTTGGACTGTTGATATACTTATATAGTGGCCTGTTGTATAATGACTCAGCGCCCCAAACCTTGTCTTACCTTAATCTCTAGCTGAAGCTTTCCTTCCTTAGTTAAATTATTTGCCTTCCTAGCATCCTTCAAGCCCTATATTAAAAACATTTGTATTATCTGTGAAAGAATTGATGTACCCCCCCCAGTATTATCTATTGAGGGGTTATCATCATATACCCCAAGATATAAATAAAATTTTCTATGCTGATATTCATTTGGCAAATCATTAACAGGTCCATATTACAAGCTAGGTACCGTGGTAGGTCCAGGGTATAGAACGACTATAAGGAAAAGAAAAATTTATGCTTTCGTGGAACTTGCATTTTACCCTAATACATTAATTAGATCTTTTGCCAGTTACAGGCAGCGGGGCCTATAAGTTGGGTGGGATGGAGAGTCGGCAGGGAGAGTGCTGGAAAACTGCTGACAGAGCAGGCAGTGATCCAAGGGTGACCAGGGTTGCTGTGCCGGCCTTGTGTGATCAGATCCGTGGGGTGAGGCCTCCGTGCATCCTGCAAGCCCGTCGGCATCTTGACAGGCGTTGAGGGGCTAGACGTGTAGGAATCCACACTATTGCAGTGCCCATCTACCTCTTTTTTCTGTTTCTTTCCCTGTATTTGCCCCTCTGGCTCACGTCATCTTCTTGTCAGTGACCTCCATTTCCAATTTGAGTCTCAAATGTCATTTGCCAGTTAGCAGCAGGCATCCTTGGAAGGGCCTATAAGGATTCTTGCCAGGAAGGCTCATCTTGGGCCCTCGTTACCATTTTGCTCCTTAGCATTTTCTATACCTTCTTTTTTTTTTTAAATTGAAGTATAGTTGACTTACAATGTTGTGTTAATTTCTCCTGTACAGCAAAGTGACTCAGTTATACATATACATACATTCTTTTTTCTATTCTTTTCTATTATGGTTTATCACGTATATTGAATATAGTTCCCTGTACTCTACAGTAAGGGAACTCGTTGTTTATCCATCCTATACGTAATAGTTTGCATCTACTAACTCTAAACTCCCAGTGCATCCCTTCCCCCACCTTGGCAACCACAAGTCTGTTCTCTCTCTTTTAAATTAATTAATTAATTAATTTTTGGTTGCATTGGGTATTCGTTGCTGCGCGCGGGCTTTCTCTAGTTGCGGCAAGAGGGGGCTACTCTTTGTTGCGGTGCATGAGCTTCTCTTTGCAGTGGCTTCTCTTGTTGCGGAGCATGGGCTCTAGGTGCATGGGCTTCAGTAGTTGTGGCTTGTGGGCTCTAGAGCGCAGGCTCAGTAGTTGTGGTGCACGGGCTTAGTTGCTCCACAGCATGTGGGATCTTCCCGGACCAGGGATCGAACCTGTGTCCCCTGCATTGGCAGGTGGATTCTTAACCATTGCGCCACCAGGGAAGTCCCACAAGTCTGTTCTCCATGTCTGTGAGTCTGTTTCTGCTTCGTAGATAAGTTCATTTGTGTCATATTTTAGATTCCACATGTAAGTGACATCATACGGTATTTATCATTCTCTTTCTGACCTGAATGGTTTTGATAATATTGTGAATTTATATTTAGTTTACTTTCTCATTATTATTCATAAAGCAGCTGTAACACATGAATAGGCAACAAAAATCTTTATTTCTAATAATCTATACCTGATGATTGGACAGATGTTTATATTTGGTGGCTGTTAGGTACTATAATTCATATAATTATTGTTCTTTCCAATGCAGGTGTTTCAAAAAGAAGAGATTGAACCCTTGCAGGTTAAACAGCAGGATGTGAACTGGCTGGGTCAAGGCCTCATTCAGAGTGCCGCTAAGGGCACCAGCACCCAGGCCTTGGAGCGGGACCTGGACAATGCCAGTGCACGATGGAAGACCCTCAACAAGAAGGTGACGTTACCACCCCCTTTGCTGTCATTTCTGTGGATTGTTCTTCTCCAGCATTTGCTGTGACCACCAGTCGTATTTCTAGTAGCCAAGCTTCCCTAAACCTGCCTGTTCCTTGACATCCCCATGAACTGATAGCCCACCCTAGATGCCCCCAGGGCTTGCTGGGCAGCACAGAAGCAGGAAGGACCTCCCCCACCCACTGCCCCCACGAGGATAGGGACCTGACCACACAGCTGTGACGGCAGGCGGCCAGGATCCTGGCCCTGGGCTGGTGGGAGCACATGCACCTCCAAGGGCACAGGGGCTACTTGGCTCCATAATTAGTGTCCCATAGGGATCTGGGCTCCCTGTTGCCAAATCCTTTACTTATTTTGCAAAGAACTTGGAACTCTCACTTTTTATGTGAAACCTAATTTTCAGATGTCAGCAACTCACTCCATACTGTGTAATAGGTCACACAGTACAGCTCTGTGTCTGTTTGCCCTGGACTAAGGGTTTGCACCTCACTATAGATCATTAAGTCCAAATACTATTTTACTGATAAGATGTAGATCCCACCTTTTTCTAAATGCCCATGATGGAAAACACTGGAAAATAATGCTCTGATATCTTAAGAAGGTGACGCTGACGCACAGTGGCAGCTCTTTATGTGACAGAAATGATCAGAAAAGGATTTCGGGATGGCAGTGCTCATCTAGTGGTGGTCGTGGTGGGGGATTGTTCTTGGAGTTTTCCTTGCGTTGAAATGTGAAGCAGTGGCTGGATCTCAGAATGACATTTATCCTTCTTTAGAGTTTGATTCATACCACAGCACTCCTCAAATACAACTGGGATGCAGTGTCAGGTGTGAATACTTTCCATGGAGCTTAAAATATCTTGCCAACTACTTTTTCAGCCCAAAAAGAAAAGACCTTTGAGGGGGCAATAGGATATCTCTATGCAGAACACAGAGACTCCATTTACTGGGCGACAAAGGCGCTGGCTTGTCAAGAAAGGACTCTATAGAGCTTGGATCTAGCAGAATTTAATTGGATACTTCATAGTTATTTTGCCTAGCAGAACGTAATTCTGATTCTCCCCACAATAATATTGTTGTTTAAATCTTAGTCTTTAAAAAAATATTCAACAGTAGGAAATAAAGAATGAATCCCAGGGATAATGATAAAAATGAATAAGGCACTGTTTCTTTCAGTAACCTTAAAATATTTGAACCATTCATTGCTAATCATAAATGTATTGGATACTTCCAGAATCTCAAAGCCTTCCCCTTTTGCACTGACTGGTTGAGATGGCAACCTTATCTCCTTGGCTTACTTGCTAACTTTGCGTTTGTCTCCTTTCCATCTGTATCCTGCCCACTAGCAATGCTTTGGGTGAATTTTAAGTGAGAAGGAAAAGAAAATTTGTGACCAGATGGGAAGATGAGCATGGAAGTGTTGGCTGGTGGGCAAATTTCATTTTTCATGAATGCAGTAGATAACTGGGGATCCCTGGTGCTGTGCAGGTGGCCCAGCGAGCAGCCCAACTGCAGGAGGCCCTGCTGCACTGCGGGAGGTTCCAGGATGCCCTGGAGTCCCTACTCAGCTGGATGGTGGACACCGAGGAGCTTGTGGCCAATCAGAAGCCCCCATCGGCAGAATTCAAGGTGGTGAAGGCCCAGATACAAGAGCAGAAAGTAAGTTAGCGGAGCTTTCGTACTGTTTCATGTTAAATCTTAACAATGAGAGTAAAAGTTCACCTTGTGACTCTCTTTATTTGTGTTAATAGGATATCCTCGTTAACTGGTAATCAATGCTCTAGACATTGTTTTGTTAGTCATTCAACAAATATTTGTGGACCATCTGCCACAGGTCAGCCATCGTTCCAGGTGCTGGAGATATATCATTGACTACAAACCATAGACGTTCCTCATCGAGTTTAAGGTTTAGTGGTAAGGGAGGAACGGGGAGAGAGAGAGACAATAAACAAAGTAAACACGTAAATGGTGTTACATTAGCCATCGATAAATAACACTGGGATGGGAGATAAGAGTTATTAGCAAGAGACAGAGTGCGAGGGTGGGGGACAGGAAGTGCTGAGTGGAGGGGTGTGTGTGTACAATTTTAAAAAATAGTGTAGTTGAGTTCGAAGACATCACTTACCGAAAAGGTGACTTCGAACAGAAATATTGTTCTCCTGTGTATTAGGTTGATGCACATGCAATTGCCTATTTTATAGAGTCAGTATGGGCAGTTTGTTATGGTTCAGCCTGTACTGACATGGCAGAGAGTTGATTCACATACGCTGAGAACCATACTGCTGTGTCTTTTGATTCAGCAAATACAGGACCCAGTTGGAAAGACACTTCTTAGAGGGATGGTCACTACTTGGGGCCACATGTACAATTTTTGTGGTCATTAGGAAGCATTTAGTGACCTGTCCAGTATTGATTTGTCAGCCATGACTTGAAATGACACGTGGGGGGGTGGCACCTGGCACACAGCACACTGATAAGGCTTCTCTTTAAAAAGACAGGACCTTTAAAAGGAAGAGACTGGATTAAGAGGCTTAATTGGGTTTTGACACCCAGTACTACTCTCTCTAAAAATTCTTCGAAGACTTTAGTATCTTGGGAAATTAACTTATTAGAAATAGATTTACAGGTATGGATTAAAGAAATATAACAGGAAACACATTGCATTTGTTTGATTTTTGAAAAAATATGGTAATATATAATGATATGTAATAAAATAATATATATGTATAATTTATATAATGTAATAAATATATACTATAATCTGGTGTTAAATATAATAGTATAATTGCTACCATTCACGATTTAAACATTTATTATTTGCCCAGAGTTAATGAACTGTGCTTAGCCAACAAAACCTGTCTATTGATTTTGCTTTCTTAATTGCTAGAAGCTGTTCGTTAAAGTTTACCAAAAGTAATCCACTTAATTGTTCTCTTTACTGCCTAAACCACTTGTTGTACTTTGATTTTATGATGGCTCTGACCTGTGTCAAGAGAGGGCATCTCTTCCCCTTCTCTTTAGCCCTGTTCCCCTCCCTTCCTGCTGTGGTGGCCTTGATCCCAAAGTGACAGTGAGAAAATACCCTTCCACCTTGTTACTTCTGGGTGACTGTCTGTGCCTTTGGTCCTTAGGCATCAGTCAGGGTCAGGTTAAGGAAGCAGTGCGGTACTCAGCATTCTGTACACCTGTGCCTTCCTCACTGCTCTTCACACAGGGCCTGGGGATTGCACTTATTCCTGAAATACTTGTTTTGATTCATTGGAGGAAGGGAATCCTGATTTCTGGCTACCTATGTCAAACACTCCCTTCCAGGTTTCTCAAAATGAAGCATTAAATTGAAATTTTTTCCACGGCTCAATCCTGAAATATTAGTCTTCCTTAGCCAGCTTTGGGGATTTCTGACATGTTTCCCCCTCGGTTCATTGTGGAAATGATATTTAAAGGCTCTTTTTAGTTTTCATCCTCGTAAAGAATTTTAGGAGCTATCTTACCCCCTAAAAGCAACCAAGAGCCTCTAGTTGTAGCCTCACTAGCTTGTGAACTTGGTCTGACTTTCAACTTCCCTTCTGCGTTGGATTGTTTAATATGGGGAAAGGTTTTGAAAACAGCAGTGATTTATAATGACCTTTTCTATCTCAACGGGACAGATCACTGTTGATTGTTTAGGGCATTCCCATTTCATTATAATAATTGGGATCTTGCGCTCTCAGTGCAGAGGAGTTATCCTAAGCGGCACATTCTACTCCATTACTTCATATTAACAAGTTAATAACGAATGGTTCAGTGGCCTTATCAATATTTGTTTTATTTAGTATGAAAAGCCGCCACTGCAATGTTTGACACAATAATAATGAATCATTAAACAAAATGAGTTTTTTTGAAAAAATCCTACTTCTCAGGTCCTTTTGTATGTGAATCCACACAAAGTTATTTTTGTTACATATCACAAGTACTTTGTGTATGTTTTCCATATGTTGATAAAATTATCGCTTTGTTTCCTTTCTTTTTATTTATTTATTTTTAAATTTACTATTGTGTCTTAAGCTTCTCCAGAGATTGTTGGATGACCGCAAATCTACTGTGGAGGTGATCAAACGGGAAGGAGAAAAAATTGCCGCCACAGCAGAACCTGCAGATAAAGTGAAGATTTTGAAACAACTGAGTCTCTTGGATAGCAGATGGGCGGCCTTGCTTAATAAGGCTGAAACAAGGTAAATGCTTCCAGTCTTTGGAAAGAGCACCAATGGCGTTCATACTGATTTCTTGTATTTTGGTAATGCTTTTCTTCAAATTGTTATTTTCCTGTGTTTATCATGTATGTGAACATGGAGGGCAAGGGCTATGGCACCTCTGTCTTTATTCCCCCATGGGGATGTCCTGTAGTCTCCAAATCTATCCCAACTCTTAAGAGTATTTCCTTTGGGGGTCATTCGTTCATTCATTTATACCGTAGTTATCGCCTGCCTACCGTGCATCAGGCAGAGCTGGGCCTTCCGCAGGGGTACGCTGGTCAGATCATCCCTGCCCTCAGACAAGGGACAGCCTAGCAGGGTTTCGTAGCCATTGAAGACTAATGACAAATGTGATGGTTCAAAGTGAAACCTGGGCACAGGGTGCTGTGGAAGCAGAGAACAGGAGGAACCTGGCCTGGGGCAGGAAAGTGATAGCTAAGCTCTGTTTTAAAGGAGGAGTGGGAGTTATCTGGGAAGTGAGGCAGGTGGAGGGCACTGTGACGTCTACCAGGGCCGGAAGCTGGAGCGTGGCTCCACCGGGCTTCATTACACTTCGTTTTTTTTCTTTTTAATTTTTTTAATTGAAGTATATAGTTGATTTACAATGTTGTATGAATTTCTGCTGTACAGCAAAGTGACTCAGTTATACATACATATACATTCTTTTTTAAAATATTCTTTTCCATTATGATTTATCATAAGATATTGAATATAGTTCTTTCTTCATTCTCTTCACTGGCACCACATTGACCGATGTCATGTTGTAGCTACACTGAAGTGTACACTGGCTGGGTTGGAAATAGATGAGCCACTGAAGAGAATGAGCATCTCCATACATTCCTACCTTCTTTGGAACTAAGATGGTGCAGAGAAGAGTTTGTCCAATCTTGAATTACGGAGTAGAAGGAGTTATCATTCTAGGACCATTGAATAAGGGGCTCCGAAGGAGGCTGGAAGTTTCATGTTATTCTTTAATGTGTGTCAGTAGATTATTCCTTCTGTGTAATGCCCCAGAATTACTGCCATGGGAGAGACTCTCAATACTTTTTTTTAATAAATGAAAGTCTAGATCTCTGCTTCACTCCCATGACTGTCCTTTTTTTTCCCTAAACCTTCCTCACAGCGGTATTAAGTGGAGGGATGGTGGTGATGCTACGATTCACACACAGACTAATAGATTCCCTTACAATTTAAATCATAGTCAATTAAACCTAGTTACAAAATAGTTCTTTCTAGTGATTCTAGGTGATTGGATATTAGAATTTTTAAGAAAGAGTCATAAATAGTGATCATCCAGAAGTCAAAAATAATGTAGTAATTTTATTCATTTTTTTAAAAAGATCAAATGTATTTCAACTGAAGGTTTTAAAAATATATGCATGTGTAATTTGTGATATGAAGGTATAGAAATTATGTTCGGTAGCATGTGCCAGTTGTCCATAATTCCCTTTGTCCCCATAGAAAGCTCATTTCTCAAATCATGTAATTCTCTAAGAATTAAACATGATAACAGGTGAAGACAGCTGCTCTTGGTCCCAGCAAAAATAATTCACAGGATTGGATACAGCATCAGGTCCTCTGTATACAGACCAGCACAATCACTTGCCGTAGATAAAAACCAAGGACCGTGCAAGTAGGTTTTAACTTACGTGGTACCTTTTTAAGGGAGGAAACAATGGGTTTTCTAAAAGCATTCAAACTCTGTTACAAGTTAAAGTCTGAGGAATATTTCTCCTCTTTCATGATATTTTAGTCCATAAAATATTCACTGTTGCCTTGGGGAAATATACCTGACAGTGTACTTTTTAAAGGAGGACTCACTAGTAATTCCAGCACAGGGGATGCTATAGTTATTCTTCAAAATTTAAATCTAATTTTGACCATTTGATTAAAGCAATTTCAGTAACTGATGCTCCGATTGAAGTTAACTATTATATAAAGCACAGAATATATGTTCAGTAAGTATTACCTATTACTATCATTATTATGGCTACTATTGTTATTATAACATTACTATGATTATACCTATTATTATTGTAAGTATTACAACCAGGTTACTTAAGACTTTCACAAGATTTAGGCCCTTGAGGTTGAGGTGTTGTTCAGCTTTACTTTTATTTAATAGGAGAACTATTTTTTAAAGTTTTTCATAGTTTTTTTTTTTTTTTTTTTTGGCCATGTCACGTGGCTTGTGGGATCTTAGTTCCCCGACCAGGGATTGAACCCCGGCCCCCCGCAGTGGAAGCATGGAGAATAGGAGAAATATTTTAAAGTGTCCTCTCCATGTGAGAGATTTTCATTTTAATGTTAGATGTTTTCTACAAAAACTGTTTGGAGTGGAACACGGGAGCATGAGTGAAGATTTCTGTTGACAGTTTCCCACGTTTCTCATCCCTGAATGACCTTCCTCTTGGCACGTTTTCAGGAATCGTCAGTTGGAAGGTATCTCAGTGGTAGCACAGCAGTTTCACGAAACCTTAGAACCACTGAATGAGTGGCTGACAACTACAGAAAAGAGGCTGGCGAATAGCGAACCCATTGGAACCCAAGCATCCAAGCTGGAGGAACAAATTGCCCAGCACAAAGTAAGGTTCCCATCACACGTTAGTGAGATCCAGTTTTCCGTGCCCTTTGTGGTTTTATGACATGCATTTGAGTTTTGTACTGTTGTGTGATGCATCAGTGCAACCTTAGACCCATTTCATGTGTCAGCTTTTTGTTCAATTTATGTTGTCATTTTTATTTGTCCATTCTTTTTGTTTCCTTTTTTAAACTTTATTTAGGCCTTAGAAGATGACATCAACCATCATAATAAACATTTACACCAGGCCATTAGCATTGGCCAGTCCTTAAAGGTTTTGAGCTCCAGGGAGGATAAAGATATGGTGCAGAGTAAATTAGACTCCTCTCAAGTGTGGTACATTGAGATTCAAGAGAAAAGCCACGGCAGGTCTGAGCTTCTCCAGCAGGCTCTGTGTAATGCTAAGATTTTTGGGGAAGATGAAGTGGAGCTGATGAACTGGCTGAGTGAAGTGCATGACAAGCTGAGGAGGCTCTCCGTCCAGGATTCCAGCCCTGAGGGGCTGTGGACACAGCAGGCTGAGCTGCGGGTATTTTGATTTATTTTACTTTATTTTTTCATTTCAGTTGTCCTCATTTTCTCAGTCTTCGTTATTTCTGTATTATTTTATGTTCACTATGATTTAGGTGAGTTGCTGTACTCAAATAAGACATTACCTATGTATACAGTGACTTTTTTTAAATTGAAGTATAGTTGATTTACAATGTTGTGTTAGTTTCAGGTGTACAGCATAGGGATTCAGTGTGTGTATATATATATACACACACACACACACACACACCACACATATATATATATGTGTGTGTATATATGTGTGTATATATATACACTTTTTCAGATTCTTTTCCCATATAGGTTATTACGAAGTATTGAGCAGAGTTCCCTGTGCTGTACTGTAGGTCCTTGTCGTTTATCTGTTTTATATATAGTAAGTAGTGTTGTATTCAGTTACTTTTAATGAAGTCACATGTAAGAAGAGATTTAATTTATCCAATAGCTGGATTGTTGACTTTTATTTTGTTATTTCATCTTTGTATACAAAGGCCCATAATTAACCAGTACTCCAGTGTCTCCACATCGCCCATTTTTTGAAGAGGGGAGTGAATTATGATAGATGAACTGAGACATGGGCACAGTGGTGGTAAAAAGTTGGGTAAACATGAGAACAGTGAGGAATATTTGAAAAGGTGTTTCCTCAAATAAGATTAACTGATAATGCCAATGCTTATTTAAATTTTTTTTCCCCCCGCATGAAAATGATACCTGTGTTTTAGGTTCTGCAAGAGGACATCCTACTCAGAAAACAAAATGTAGATCAGGCCTTACTAAATGGTTTAGAACTACTTAAACGAACAACAGGTGAGATACCTTTCAAATCAAATCCTCATGACGTGAGTATTTTGTGTTGCTTTCAAAATATTTTAGAGATGGGGGAAAAACACAAAGCACACTCGAATTTTGGGGCCACTCCAAGATTTCATCCTGGAGAATGCTTTGAAGGCCGACCGAGGGGGTTTTAGACTATGATTTCATTGTTTTTCTCATGATCTCACTGAGTTTTTAATGGAAGTTTTGTGTATTACTCATAACACCAAGCATTGGTCAGAGAATCCCATGGCAGAGTGACATTAGTTTTCCACTTGTGGAAGGCAGTTGTTCTAGATGAGCACATAGGTTGTAGACAGCTTTTTAAATTTTTAAGATAGATGGCATTCAGTGACACATACTGTGACTATACCCAGGTTTCATTTCTCTGTGCTTGAACTCACCAAGAAAACAGATATTACCTTGTTTTAGTAATTCCTTTGGCTGTAGGAATGTCTCATTGTATTTATATCCAATTCAGCACATGTGTGTGGTGGGGGACAGGTACCATTCATTATGAATGGGAAGAATTTGATATAGTATCGAGAGCCTTGCACTTGGACTCTGAAGCCCAGGACACAATTTCTCTGTGTGTCTGAAAATTAAATAGAGGCAGGTGAGGATCTATTGGAATAGTGCAGGTGAGTTTATTATTATTTTTATTTATTTTTTTTTTCTGCGGTACGTGGGCCTCTCACTGTTGTGGCCTTTCCCGTTGCGGAGCACAGGCTCCAGATGCGCAGGCTCAGCGGCCATGGCTCACGAGCCCAGCCGCTCCGCAGCATGTGGGATCTTCCCGGACCGGGGCACGAACCCGTGTCCCCTGCATCGGCAGGCGGACTCTCAACCACTGCGCCACCAGGGAAGCCCTGAGTTTATTATTTTTAACACACACACACACATGCATAGATTATACATATATAAATGTATGTATTTGGCAGTCACTATTCTAAACATTTTGCAAATATAAACTCATTGAATTTTTATCACAACTTTATGAAGTAGGTTCTATTCGTAATGATAAGTAACCAGGGGCACAGAGAGAGGTGAGGTATCTTGTGCAAGGTAGTAAGCCACAAACTCAGTATGCAAACCTAGGCAGTTTTTAACCCCGATGCTTGAAAACGGAAAGACCATACAAATAGTTGCAAAGGTGGTGCATTCCACATAGCCCTTTACAGTTTTTATATTTGCATTTTCAGAACTGTTTACACTCTCCAGATATCCTCAGAAAAATTCAAACCTAGGAAAGGGCTTTTCTTGGGTCAGAACTTCTTTAGCTGAAGAACTCTTCTTCCCCTTTCACGAGATATGACATGCCTTTGAAATTCTAGGTGATGAAGTTTTAATAATTCAAGATAAATTGGAAGCCATTAAAGCGAGGTACCAAGACATCACTAAACTGAGCGCGGACGTCGCCAAGACCCTGGACCAGGCACTGCAGCTCGCGAGGCGACTGCACTCCACGCACGAGGAGCTGTACGCCTGGCTGGACAAGGTGGAGGTCGAGTTGCTTGCATACGAAACGCAGGTTCTGAAGGGAGAAGCCTCCAGCCAAGCACACGCGAGGCAAAAAGTACGCTCCGATTTATACACTCTTTGGATCTGCTTGTTATCTCTCAGGGAGCCTTATTCACACAGGGGCAAAGTGATATTTATCACGTGTCATTACTAATATACTTACGGATGCCTTGGTGGGCGTGGACCCAACAGAAATTGGCAGCAGATCAGCTATTTAAACTTTTAGGAGCCCAGACGTGAAAACAGCATATTGTCATTTGTTTCTCGAATCTTATAGAAACAGAATGATGAAAACAGAAAAAAAAAAAAGAAAATGATCACTGTTTCAGAGATACACATAATTTGGTTAGAATAGTGATACCTTTATAAGATAGATGCCAAGCATGAGGTGGCTTTTCTAATTATATTGCAAGAGTGGTATTCTCTCATGCTGATCATCCTTCTTAGAGTTGTCCGCCTCGGTTTTTATCATCCTGAAGTACGATCACACATGGGTGAAGGCAGTCCGGGAGGTCAGGTCCACTGAGCCTATAATGATTCAACTGGGATGATTTAAAGCCAGTGTGTCCTTGTTTTGAGGGTCACTTGATTCTGGTTTGGACTTTCCTCTTTAGTTTTCTGGTACCTGATTACTTCAAGGTTACCAGCAAGCTGGATTAACTTGCTGGGTTAACTTGCCAGGTTCGGGTTCCCAATTTTTAAACATTTATATTACATTTCAAAGCTAAAGTCTTGCCATGTTGACCAAGGAAGTGTTCTTTGGAACTTCTCAGGGAACACTTTCCTTTCTGCAAAATAGCTTTAAGTAACCAAGGGGTATAGAACTGGGGTAACTGGCACTAAGGTGATCCATGCATCACGTTGGCCTGTGAAGGACTTTAGCCCCAAGGACAGTTAGAGGAGAAGCCCGTTCAGACTTGGCGTTTCCCACAAGTTTTTGTTTTCTTCCTTCTGTTTTCAGGAGCTAAAGAAGGAAGCTAAGAGCAGCAAAGCCCTGCTGGACTCCCTTAACGAAGTGAGCTCTGCTCTCCTGGAGCTGGTGCCCTGGAGGGCGAGGGAAGGGCTGGAAAAAATGGTGGCCGAGGACAATGACCGCTACCGCTTGGTGAGCGACACCATCACACAGAAGGTGGAGGAGATTGACGCGGCCATCCTGAGGTCCCAGCAGGTAGGCGAACACTTGGGCGTCCGGGCAGTTCGTTTCCTCCACTTGCTCCCAGGGCCTCCACCTGATCAGAGATGATGGTGGGTGGTATTTCCATTCATTGGTTATGCTTCCACAACGGAAGGGGTTTGAAAAGCATTTAGCTGGGGTACTTGGACATCTGAGTGCCGGGCAAGGCTCATCTCTACATTGTTGGCAGCCATCTACCTCCTGGTCTCCCAGGCTCAGCAAGTCAGCCACCGGCAGGACTAGCACCGTCCTCCTGCCGTCCAGACAAAATGCCTTTTGTGTACATGTGTGCATGCTGCTCATGTTAATTTTATGCCCTGGCTGCGTCTAATCTGTGTGTGAGTAAATATTTTGAGTTATCGTGTAAGTCACTATTAACTGTTCCTTGATGTACATGGCAAAGAAAGGCTGAATTCTTTCTAAAAAGGAAACAGTTGTGTTGGTGATGTATTTTTTTTCTGAAGATGACTGAAAGGGGAAAAAATGATCGTTGCTGACCTGTCTGCAACTCGTATGGTTGCTGGTTCCAGAGAGTTTTATAGACCCCACCCCTTAGCCACAGCTCTCTCAGAAGACTGTGGGCAAAAAGGGGGGGGGGGCTCCTGGATCTAGAAGCTTGTAATACATGTTTTGATTAACTTTTATGGAAATCTCTGAATATTTATATTAAGTCATCAGCCTCTTGTTGCAGACTTGCTCTGACAGAGTTAGTAGGGTTTTGCTGTGTACTGTGGAACAGGGCTTGGGAAGGTGGATGACTCAGCCTTTGCACATCCCAGCCAAAAGCAAGAAACACAAATCAAGCAGCTCGTGTAGAGCATCCAAAATTCATTCTCTAAGGTTGCCGTAAAAGTGTAATTTATCTAGTTCTAAAACATGGCGCCTCACTCCTCATTTCAGTGCCGTGCTCTGGAATCACAAAAGCCGATGGAATACAACGATAGCAAAAGGCCTGCCTCAGACATTTTTGTGAGGGAGGCCTTCATGCCTGAGGAATGCGTTTGCATGGCTCTGTTTTCAAAGTTTGGAGGAATTTGTATGCCTCATTATCATAGGATAATAAGCGTGTTTATTTGTGAAGTTTATTCAACTATTTGAAAAGAGTTGGATTGTTTTTCACCAAAATTTCTTTCGACCTTTCATAGTTGGCACTGAAGACTTCTCTAAATAGCACAACAAATATTCTGTCCTCTTGGGAGTAGAATTTTCTTGAGAAGCTGACTGTGGTTGGCTAGTTTGGGGAAGGAAGACAGTAATAAGGGTGTAACCAAACCGAGGTTCGGCTGCTTACTGCTCATAAGCCAATAACTCGAGAGGCAAGTGTCAGTAGAAAGGAAAGTGCTTTAATCAGAAAAGCCAGCAGTCTGGGGAGAAGGTGGACTTGTGTCCAGAGACCAATTCTGAAGATTCTGCTCAGCCATGACAGTTTGTAAAGGGAAAAGAATCTCAGTGAATCATCGAGGCAGGAGGTTGGGTTCTGCATCCTTGTCCATGGAGGGCAGACTGGCTGACTCTCTCTTCCCATGTTATCTTGCCCCCATGATCTCCTGCAGGATTGCTAAGGGGACTGTTGGGGGTAGAGAGCTAGTCATTTTTAACTGCTTAATTCTACATTCTTACTTCTTAAAACGTAGGAAAAGAATCCACAGGTTAGACAAGGCATGGTGCGCTTTCAGGAGAACGTAAGTCAGGAGTTAGTTTCAGTTGCTTAGTGATCGCATTCCTATAATTAGGTTCTTCTAAGGTTAGAAGGGAGCAGAAGTGGGCAAACAGGAAAGGGGCAAAGGAGCTGCTTTCAAGGGCAGGTGACAGGCTGAGCGCCTACCGGTTTGTAAGCTCTGCCAGGTGCCAAGGTCATTAACTGTAGCCCAGTTCTATTCAGAGTTTTGCAAATGTTTTCCACAGGTTGGTCTGTGTTTTCTCGAATCTAAAACATATACCCTGTGGGAAAATAACAATTATTGGGGTTTTTTTCCGGATAAAATCATTCCTTACTGAAAGTTTCAAGACCTTGTGAAAGAATACAGAAAAACTCGTGGAAGCAAGAACATGCAAACACTGTGGTCTGTATCCTTCAAGCCTTCCTTGTGAGAGAGGGGGAGATTGTTTAGTAAAAGTATCTCACTACCAGTAGGTCATAACTAATATTAGTGCTATTGATATATTAATATCTTCTGGTTGTTTATATGTATTTATTCTGTACTTGTATGTGCATTCCTTTGAAATGCCTGCAAGTCAGCCCAATGGAATACCTCCAGTAACAAAGAAAACCAATAAAATTCACTTAAGCCAATTTAAAAAAAAAAGGAAAGAAGAGAATACCTTTCCATTAAGGCTGAGATGTACCGTTTAGAGCTGGGAGGAGCATATGCAGTGTGAGGGGAGGTGACCTGCCTGGGGTCCCACAGCTAGTGTGTGGTGGAGTTGTAACCAGGACTTAATCCTGGTAGATTAAGGTAGATCTCATTCTACCTCCCTAAAGGGACTCTTTATAAATCAGGCAGAGAGGAAAAATCCTAAGGCAGGAGGTGATCCATTTTTTTCTAACCTCCTTCAGTAATCCGAAGGAAGGCGCCATTATTGCAGCAAAATAGAAGTATGAGGATATTTCCAACCGTAAGGCCTGTGAGACTTGGGCAAGTAAACTGAAAGGATCAGGAAATCTCTCTCTCTCTCTCTCTCTCTCTCTCTCTCTCTCTCTCTCTCTCTCTCTCTCTCTCTCTCTCTCTCTCTCGGCAAATTTAAGAACACACTGGTACCTGTCTTTCTGGTTTGGCAGAGATTTAGTTTTGCACTCAAAAGAATAGTTTCTAAACTCATAATTAACAAGTTTAGAAAGGACCTAATATATCACTGAAAATTGTTTTATAACCTTGCCCATTTATAGATGTTTGGAATTAGGACCAGAGTACAGTTTGATACTAAAATACTTGTTTTCTCTTTATCCAGTGATAATGTATCCATGAAATACAAAAGGAATGGTGCAAAAAAAATCTTTAGACTTGGATATGAACTGCATATTTTGTATGATTTGTTTTACGTTGTCTAAACAAATCATCTACCATTCTGTTTCTTCTCCACCTGAACCGTGGACATGATCTGACAGCAGTCCATCTTTTTCTGCATACCTTAGGCACATCTTGTTTTATTAAGAGCTACTCCTTCCAGATCCCTCCCCTGACATACCCAACCACGAGTGATGGAGTGAGGATATGGGCCTTGCAAATGACTTGGTAGTTTTTAAATTTATAGATTTGATGCTTTGTCCCCGAATAACCGGACTAAATTCAACTAGATTGAAAATAACTGAATGTCCTGTTTTCCAAGCAGCTTTCTCTTCAGATGTTTCCATCTTTTGACATTAAGATTGTTTATGTACAGGCCTGCCTCCTTTATACTGGTATAACCTGCATTTTGGAATTCAGCAACCATGTAGGGACATTGTGAACAGTCAGGCCACCATCACAGAGGGTGTTGATTGACATGGAAGATGTCAGGCAAACGTGGAAAAGGGCTGAGGTCTGAAGAGAGGAGGGAAGGGGGCGTCCAGATACCTTCTCGTTAGTGTGTGCTTCATATCCATCCGGTATACATTTAGTTCTCAAAAAACTTCTGATGTGACGTGGTTAGATTTTTCATGTTAATTCTGTATCACATAGCAGTTTTGAAAAGATGTGTCACTGAATTTTGAGATCATAGGGCCAAGAGCCTTAGGTAAAGTAGAGTGATGTTTATTATTATTTTGGAAATAATGGAACAGCCTCAATTATTGGCAGATGCCTGAGGACGGTGTACATTCATTGTGACCAGTTAATAAGCTCCTGAGTCTGACTCTGCAGATTTGCAGGCATCAATATTCTGAAGAGGATTTTTTTTTAATTGGGCCCATTCATAAGTTTTAAGAAAAATCTGAGTGGAATAAGGCAGCTTAGTAAATAGTGATTGTGAGCTTTAGAAAAAAGCAAAACAGCTGCCTCCTTCTCACAATGCCTGCCATTATCTGAGTTAGAAACTGTGGGTATTTTTGCATGTTAAACCTACACAAAGTAACCTAGCTTTGCTGCTTTCTTTCTCTAATTGCTCACTGCACCAAATGACCCATGTGGAAATGGGGAAAGGAGCTTTTGCTTGAAAGACGTACAGACTTACAGCCTGAATTCAGATCACTGTGATTGTTTAAACCCCAGAGCATTTTGTTGTCCTTTGCCTCTTATAAATGTGCAATTATCAGAAGGTGCTAAAGTGTGTATTTCACTGGGTCTGGGCATCCCAGGCGCTCTCTGGCAGTTCTAATTGCCTTCCTTATTTTATTGGGCCTTCATAACCCCCCAATATAAAGGCACATGGGTGCAATTAAAATAAACAGTTCATTGGGTCATTAGGGATCAGCCTGGGAGAAAAATAACACCAATTAATTTCTTTTAAAGAACTAGAAGGAAACCTCCCCCACGGAAGTGAGATTTGTTTACAGTGGGAAAATATGGGCTGGGTTATGAATAATGTGAAGAAAAATGGAAGGAAATGCTAATCAAAAGAAAGCAAGCGCTAAGACCCTTGCCAGGGGAAGGGAATAATAGGATGTCCTGGAGGTTAAAGTTTGCTTATCACTCTGTCTTTCTTAAACCTCTGCTTCCACGCAAGAGAAACTTTCTAGATAAGTACAAAAGCAGTTTGTCAGACATGGGAGAAACGTTTAAATAGTAAGTGAAAACCCACCACTTATTGACTGTTGTGGTATTTGAGCCGATATTGGTGAAATCCCATGAATATTTTGAGTGACTTAGCCCAAATTGTGTACAAGCACGAGGGATGTAACAGGGCAACCGCAAGTATAGGCTCTGGGGTCAGACCACCATGGTTTGAATCTCAGACCCGACATTTACAAGCTGGGTAACCTCTGGTGAGTCAGTTAACCTCTCTCTGCCTTGGCTTCCTCGGCTGTAAATGGGATTAGTGGTAATACCCACATTATGCCCTTTTATCCTGACAGCAACTGTATATTCTTGCATGTTTAAGCACTTAGAACAGTGTGTTCAGTAGAATGTTGGCAGTTACTGTTTTACAGTGTGTTTTTCAGGAATATTTAGAGATTAGCCAATTAAAATGTTTTTCACCAACTTGTAGGACGTTTCTGAAATACTAGTTCAACTATACTAGGAATTACAGTAGCTGGGGTTGATGGTTGGACTCCAGGGATGATGCGTATTAGAATATTTCCCAGGATGCAGTTAAGGATGCTAACACTCTCTACAATTCATTTGAAGTTATTTTTTTACTACTTGTATGAGTAGTAAACAAATTTATTAAAATTTGGTATAGGGCGCTTGCTGTCCACGTTACTCACATGTGAAATAAGCCATTTCATGGTCTGTTAGAAATACTCACATTAAGTAGTTGTTTGAAAGAGTCACAGACCTAAATAAAAACGCCTTGCTTGACTGTAAATTGCTTCATGTAGACCCTGGGACTACTCCTTTCATTGTTGGACATTAAATATTTTCTAATTTAATAAAAAAACCTTTCAAAGGACAGAGGGAAATTTCTGCTTAAAGTCTTGTTTTCTTTTAGCAGAGCAAATATTTGCCTTGGTTCAACAAACAGTGTTTGAGTTTCAGCTTTGAGTTTTGGCAACTTGGATGGTGTCATCATACTGGTTTTCATTGGATGCTTTTTTTTTCTTCCAGAAAGTATCATCATACTGGTTTTCATTGGATGCTTTTTGTTTTTTTTCTTCCAGAAAGGGAGACTTATTATTAAACTAATATTAACACCAGCAATCTGACTGTCGTATAAATCCTAAAAATAGCCTGAACACAAACAAGAGGGGTGGGGGCATCACTTTATTTTTTTCAGGGACCAGTAGAAGAAAAACAATTCCTGTTAAATTTTATTCTTGATATCTTGCAACATTTGCACTCTGGTAGAAAGGGCTGTACTATTTTTTCTCAGTTTTGTGCTGAGCGCATCACATAGTAGAGCTTTACCCTGGAGTTCCACCATGTGCAGCTTGAAAGCGAATGATCAGACTCTTCCACTTGCTT
Organism: Orcinus orca; assembly: GCF_937001465.1. Lineage (NCBI taxonomy): Eukaryota > Metazoa > Chordata > Mammalia > Artiodactyla > Delphinidae > Orcinus > Orcinus orca. The sequence goes on from NC_064568.1 coordinate 62,667,777, forward strand.
GTTGTGACGATTTCTTTTTCCACATCTGAAGCTGCTGAATTAGTTGATGAAATTTTTTTTCTTTTCACATTGATCAGCAATTGCTAATGAGTAGTTCCATTTGAAACTAAGTCATGTAACAATTATTGAACCAGATGAAGATAGAGTTTTTCAAATGGCTTATCAAGATTCCTTCTGGAGTCCACATTGTTCTGACTTGTCCCCGTAGCAGCAAAAGTAATGAATTAGTGGGCAGAATATTTATTAACACCACTACGTGCAAATCACGAGGCGGCTTCAGAAAACAATGCATGGCGTTATGGGAAACATAGGAAAGAGAAAGACTTCTGCTTGAATATATAAACGTGTGGAGTCATTTTAGAAGTACTGCCCCTATGGGGGAGCTCGCCCACTCTGACGACTGAAGCTCTGCATTTCTGTCTGGAGCAACTTTGCCTGTCAGCGATCTTCTCAGATGTGTGACACTTGGAGGAGGACCCATGGGATATGTGTCCAGTCCTCACACATGACAGTGTGACGGCTGTCCCGACACCAGGGGAGTCTCAGAGCAGCCTGACTTTGCATGATTTTTGGTTAGATGTTGGTTTATATTCAGATTTTGTTAGGTAGCACCTCTAGAGATTAAGTAAAGGTCTGTTACACCATATCTTCCTTTTCACATCTTTATGCCATTGGTTTTTAAAGGTAAATGTAAAAGTATTATTTTAACCCCTGTTATACTTCTGCTTTGGCCCATATTTAGATGATTATCTAATTTTTTCCTATCTAAACTTGTTGACTAAAAAACTTGACCTGCAAATAGCTTTAGTATTCATTTACTCATTCATTACTTAGTAAAGGTGAAAGCAAGTGGGTTCATGATAGGTAGAAAAAAACGTAAACAAATAATAATTCAGTAATATTAAGAATTTTTCACTTATATAATTGGTAATTTTTTACCTGTGAGATTGGAACCATCACAATGACTTAATCAGTGCTGTCTTTTGTGCTAGGCTGCCCTGGCAGGTTATGCCCTTATAATTAAGAAAAGTTCACTGATAAGCTTGACAAAGATTATTAAAGAATAAATTATGTACCCCATTTTGATGAGGGGATAGCCAAACTCTGCTCGTGGGAATATGAATCAGTACATCCAGGGCAACTTGGTAGCATAGATCTAAAAGAGAAAATGCAAACAGGACTTACAGATGAGAGGTTACCCACGCAGAGTTATTTTTTTTTCAATTAACTTCTTTTAAGATAACTGTAGATTCACATGCAGTTGTAAAACAGAATACAGAGGTCCCGTTGTATCATTCACCCAGTTTCCCCAGTGGTAGCATCCCGCAAAATTATGGTACAACGTCATGAGCAGGGAATTGACACGGCTGCCATCAAGACAGGGAACGTTTCTGTCACAGGGACCCCTCATGCTGCCCTTTTATAGCCACACCCGTCCCCTCTCCCACCTCTGCCTCTTCCTCAACTCCTGGCCACAAATCTGGTCTCCATTTCTCTAACTTTATTATTTCAAGAATGTTTGAGTACTTTCCAGCCACAGCCAATTTTTCCTCTCCTTCTGGGACTCAGTGACTTGAACTTCCTTTTATTATAGTTCCTCAGGCCCTGGGCTCTGTTCGTTTTTTTCAGTCTATTTTCTATTATTCAGGCTGGGTGATTTCTGTGATTCTGTTTTCTGCTTCACTCATTCTTTCCTCTGTCCTCTTCCTTGGTCTCATCCACTGAGTTTTTATTTCAGTTATTACATTTTTAAGTTCTAAAAATTTCCATTTGGTTCTTCTCCATATATTCGGTGTCTTTGCTGAGACTTGCTATTTTGTTGCTGAGGCCTTCTGATTTTTCCGTCATTTCCACTGCGTTTGAAATTGCTCATGGAACATTTTTATCATGGCTGCTCTAAAATCTGCCAGATAATTCTCACATCATCTTCTAGGTATTAGCCTCTGCTGATAATCCTCTTTAATTCGGTTTGAGTTCTTCTGGGTTCTGGGTGTTGTGTGTCTTGGGTCTTCATTAAGCCTTCTGTTTTAGCCGGCTTTCCTGACACCGCTCTGGCAGAGGCAGCAGGGATGCTGCCAGGTGGGGGGAGATCCCAGGTCCCCCAGGCAACCTCGTGGGACACCTAAGGGTGGGGGGGGGGGGCGCCGCTCACTGCTGGGTGGGAGTGGGAGTTCCAGCTCCCTGACACCATGGTGAAAATCCTGACTGTCCACAGGCTTTCCCTGATGCCACCCTGAGGAGAGGGGGAGGTCCAGGCTCCCCATGTGGTCTCCACTGACCCGGGAGCAGGGGTCTGTGGTCGCCTGTGGGAGTGAAAGTTCCAGCTCCCGACTTCGCTGACATCACCCTGGCAGGGGTGTCGGGCCCAGGCTCAGGAGGGTGGAAATCTGGCCTCCCCATTCAGCCTTGCTTGGCAGCAGTGGGGGGAGGCCAAGGCTTTTTTCTGTGGTTTGGTTGGAGTAGAATGGTTATTGTCTATACGTTTTCTGTCTTGCAAGGCCGCCCCTTTCCTGCTCCTTTGACTGGAGACAGGTTTTCTTGGGGCTTTTTCTGCACCTCTGGGTGCTCCTGGGTGGCAGTTTCTCCAGCATCCAGTCCAGGGTATGGGAAGCCAAAGAAAACCCAGGGAACTCACCCCCGTGCTTCTCCTCGGGTCCAAGACTCATAGCAGCTCTGCTTTCTTCTCTGTCCTCCCGCAGCCTCCTAGTATGCGTTGTGTATAATGCCCAGGGCTCTGAGATGTACTTGTGAGATAGGGTAAAAGTAGGTCTACCCCATCCTCCTGTGAGTCTGCAGAGTGTTGCCTAGTGTCTTAAAAGTATGAACTGTTTTCCAGTTTAGTTCCTTACCCCCACCCTTGTCTCTCCTCCCTTAGTTATCCCCTGACCCCAATCTGGATTTCCAGGTGCTCTTGAAACATTAGAGGTTCTGGTAGTACTGGACTTGAAAATCACAACGTCCACTCCGCTTCACTTTTCCCACTGAGGCTTTGTTAGTTACCATTTATGGTTGGTGCTGTGGTGTCACTTGCCCTCTGTACTCATTTATGGTAACTGGAAGGCATGGGGTTTATCTGATGCAAGGTATTGAAAATGTTCATGCTCTTTGACTTAGAAGTCAACTTCTAGGAATCTACCCTAAGGAACTAATTAGAGATGCCAACAGAGATTTATATACAAGGATATTCGTTACAGGCTTGTTTATATAATAGTGAAAAAATGCAGAGAACCTAAGTGAAAATATCCAGGTATGCTAGAATACAATGATGGTATTTTAAAAATCACGTTTATATGACATGGGAAATATTCATGATAAATGAAAAAGCAGGATATGAAACTGTTTATACAGTATTATCCCAGAGCTTTCTAAGTCTCAACTTCTGGAAGAAAATTCACTAAAATACCAACGGTATTAACTCCAGCTTTTAATTTTCTTCTGTATATTTTTCCATACTTCACAAATTTCTACCATGAATTATTGTTATGCTCAAGAAAAGAAAATCTCTTGAAATATTTAAGAATGCTCTTGAAAATGTTTTCTGCTCTTGTTAAATGAGATGTAAAAGAATGATACATGAGACATTTGGGGGTATACTCTGCATACATAGAAAGGTATTTCCCGTATACACACAGAGTAAATAAATGGGAATATGTCATCCTTTTTGCTAGGGATTTTGTACTTTGATAACAGCATGCTACCTGCATATCATATTAACGTGATAAAGTGAAGGATGAAGTGATTTAAAGATGGTGCCCAGGGCTTCCCCGGTGGCACAGTGGTTGAGAGTCCGCCTGCCGATGCAGGGGACACACGTTCGTGCCCCGGTTTGGGAAGATCCCACATGCCGCGGAGCGGCTGGGCCCGTGAGCCATGGCCGCTGAGCCTGTGCGTCCGGAGCCTGTGCTCCGCAACGGAAGAGGCCACAACAGTGAGAGGCCCGTGTACTGCAAAAAAAAAAAAAAAAAGATGGTGTCCAGCTACTGACTTTTATAGCTTTTCAATTTGTATAGTATTTTTTTTCCAGATCTCTTTCCATGTCAGAAAGATGCAGAGTTCCTCATTTTCTTCAGTTATTGCAGTACAGGATCATGAGCACACTATGATTTTTTTTGTTAATTAATTTTTATTGGAGTATAGTTGCTTTATGATGCTACGTTAGCTTCTACTGCACAGCAAAATGAATCAGCCATACATATACATATATCCCCTCCCTTTTGGATTTCCCTCCCATTTAGGACACCACAGTGCATTAAGTAGAGTTCCCTGTGCTGCACAATTTGTACAGTATTGTTAAAGAGAAAATCCTTACCACCACCAGAGAGAAGGCAGCAGTATTAGCTGTCCTCACATCATTAATGTCGTGTTATGGATCCAGCACGTTTTAAGAGGTTGTGTTTACTTTCTCTGTGGAAAGTTCTCCTTTCTTTATAACATCAGTCACTATCATGGATTATTTCAGGTTGCCATGAAGAGACAAGCTCACATTTTCCATTTGTGTGATAAGGGTATTTGAAAGAAATGTAGATAGGTATTTCTCTGGCACCAGTTACAGGAACTTGCTGACCTGATTATTTATCTTTTGTTTAGTTTGACCAAGCGGCTGATGCAGAGTTAGCCTGGATTAGTGAAACAGACAAAAAATTGACATCTCTGGGTGACATCAGGCTTGAGCAAGACCAGACCTCCGCTCAGCTGCAGGTTCAAAAGGTGAAGGCACACATTTCCAGTTGCATCTACATGGTTTGTCAGTGTGCTCCAAGGAAATGCACTTGCATGATTGAATGTAACTTGGTCATTTTAACTGCTTTGCCTAATTGTTTTTGTTTTAGTCATACACTCTTTAAAAAAAAATCTTTGTTTTGGTAAATACAGACATTCACCATGGAGATTTTGCGCCACAAGGATATTATTGATGAGCTTGTTAAATCTGGACATAAAATCATGAGCACATGCAGCGAAGAGGAAAAGCAGCCGATGAAGGTATGATCTCGTCCACATGACTGATGTGAGACTTGTGAGCAAACAGCATGTGTGGGGCTTTCACTCTGAGAAAAGTGCTTTTCCTTTATCCACAGCTGCTGTTTAAACAGCTAAGTCATTAGTTTCAAATAAGGCATTTTTCAAGCTTATAGAATAAGAGTGAAGGGAATACTCCTTAAGGGAATCACCCTGGGGATAATCTTTTTCAATAGACAGAAAAGCTGTTAAGGTTTGAGTCCTTGAGTAACTGGGATACATTAAGCATCCAATTAATGTTCTCTGTATTATCACTGTTATTATCAGTATAAATTGTTATTCTGTATGTCAGCTGTTGTTTATTGGCTTCAGGAACATTGGGGCCGCTGGAGCTGAAACAAAGCTCAAAGTATGTGGTTCTCCCTAACTGAAATTCATTCTGTATAAAGTTACAGTAATCTGTATAGGAAAAAAAGGAGCAGAATCATTAAGGAAGTATTCAGTTTATGTAGTTTTAACGATCCTTTACATTGATGGAAAACCAGCCATAAATAAAAATGTTTAGTTCAATTCATATTCAGACATCTGAGAAGCCTAAAGAAATTAATATATATTAATGCTTCTGGTAGGAAAATATCCCATGGCAAAAACAATATATACAAATGTATATGCGTAAGATCACATTTAAAAGACGGTGCATTGTTTTCAAGGTATACCATAGGCAAATAGTAGACTGTGCACTCTATATTAATACTTAATCTTTTATTTAAATACTCTACAGTGGCACTTCACTTGTTTATAATTTAATCTTTCCTTTATTATTTTTGTGAAGGTTCTGGTGTGAAAAATACAGATGATCATGAGAGAATTTTTATGTTATTCTGTGGTTTATTGGATTGCTGTTGTGCTTTATCTTTTGCTTTTGGATTATGAAGTGAATTTGTACCATAATCGAGATCTCTGTGACCACCCCATAACATCAGTGGATAGCATAATGTTCTATTTTGCTTCTCATCTATTTAATTAATTTTGCTGACCAGCAGCTCCTCTTAGAATTTCATTTGTGAAAGTCCTTATGTTTTAACAGAAAGTAATGTCAGTGTTTCCAGGCTCATGCCAGACCTTTCTCTCACCTAGAAGACCTAGAAGAATGGCTGGAGAATTTTGCTTATTATGTTTGGAGAGCTCAGTGTCTTAGTCATAAAAACTTGAGGCTTTTTATTTATTCATTTTTTTGTGGTTTTGTCACCTAATTTTTTTTGTTTTTGAGAAGTTCTGCATGTCATCAAATCCCCTGATTTTTGACAACTGCATAGAAATCCACTGCAGGAATATATCATCCTTTATCAGCCTGATCTCCAGTTGTACTTTCAAGACATTTTTTACATTTTTGCTATTTTCTACATGTGTATATGAAATTTTTTTTATTGTAGTAAGAACACACCATTAGCATACAATGGAATATTATTCAGCCTTGAAAAGGAGGGACTTCCTTATGCAACAACATGGGAGGGCCTTTCTTTAATTTAAAATGAACTTTTATACATAGAAGCAATTAAAATCGAACTAGCCTCTGTTGATTTATTCATTTACCATGCATTGTTGAGTGCTTACTCTGCACCAGGTATATTGTGCTGGACAAGCATTCTGGAGTATATATATGTGTTCCTTGGCCTGCCTGCCCGGTTAAACACATTTTGTCATCTGATTTTCTAGAAAAAACTGGACAAGGTATTGAAGAACTATGATGCCATCTGCCAGATAAACTCAGAGAGGTATCTGCAGTTAGAACGGGCACAGTCCCTGGTTAACCAGTTCTGGGAAACATATGAAGAACTTTGGCCGTGGCTGACAGACGTACAGAGGATCATCACTCAGCTTCCTGCCCCTGCCCTGGAGTACGAAACCCTGAGGCAACAGCAGGAAGAACATCGTGTAAGCTTGGTGCCAGAGAGTGCTGGAGACCCCATGGAAAGAGAATCACGATTTTTAGGGTGTTTCTAATGCAGACACCTTCTGTGATGAGGAAGTTTTAGCGTTCTGGTCTGCACAGTTTGCTTACCTCCGAGTTGCTGCCCTGTTGTCCAGTTTTGCAGTGGACATGTGGGCAGGCACACTGTGTATGTCATCATGATGTCACAGCTTTTACCCAGTAGTTTGCAGTGTAAACTGAGTACAGAAACAAAATCATTGTTTTAAAATGTTAGAGAAATAAGCTTTCGAAGTACTTTCAACTGATCATGTTGAATTGCTTTCAGTGTACACTAATTTGACTAATATATAGTGGTTAGAGCCATCCAGAATGTAAGCAAAAGGTAGCAATACATGGAAGCAACATCAAACAGACAAGGACATTGAGCTTGGAGAAAATGTACGCTATAACAAATACGTCAAAATAGCATTGTTGTAAAACCGAATTCTGTGAAAAGGAAAAAATGCTGAAGTTTAAAGACAAATTGTCCCCCCACTTTTTTTTTTCTTTTCCTTTCATACATGGAAATATTTTGAAGTTCTCTGCTTCTATAAGTTTACATGAGTAAACAAGAGAGTATATTTCCATCTACAAATATGTCATGTTTTAAACACATAAAATGGCATTATGAGGCCCTCATTTCAGTAGTCTCCGAAATGTTAATGTAGCTTAAAATTTTGCAAGGGTTTAAGTGAGAGGATTCAAGACTGTCAGAAGAAAGTCTGGAATTCTTGTTATTTATGATCTTGTGAACCTAGTTGCTCTCCCAGATCTGCACAAGATGTACCCTGAGACTTATCATTGTGTGTGTGCGTGTGTCAAGTTTAACTCAGGATATATTACATCATTGTTTGAAGTATGTAACATACTTATTAATCTTATTTGTTTACTTTTTTAGTGTATTAACATTGAAGAATATCTCTAAGTATTTGTTTAGAAGAGCTTTAGAGAACACTTTAATGCAAAATGGAAATTTTATGGCGTTCTATCTAAATAATTCAGTGGGAGACTTATAAACTATGTATAATTAAATTTAATTTTAGTAGAAAGGTTATTTTTGGGAGAAATCCTGATGCCTACCCACTGAATGATTTTTAGTATAAAATGTTTCATGGATTTCTTCTACTCTGAAGTGAGATCTGAATAGCTGTTTTCTAGGATAACATCAAATAGGACAAAAAGGATCATTATTGCATGGAATATTTCAAAATTGAGTTAATTTTCTTGTTTGGCATTATCTTTCAGTTCTCAAAACAAATGTATGATCTTTATTTAGAAAGGGAGCTTCAAAACTTCGTAGCCAAGTCTTCAAATTGTTCAAGCTAAATTTTACAGAATATTTGCAGCATTTCTTCTGCAACTCTACAGCATCCTCTTCACTGTTCTTGGGAACATCTTCTAGTTCATTCTAGCCAGGAATGAAAAATGGCCCCGAGAGCCGTGTTATAAATAAATGGTAGATCTCTTTTAAGTTCACATTAAGTATCTCCAGCATGAGTGGACTCTTAGGATAGCTGCCAAGAATCATTTTGTTACCTATGAGGCAAAAGACATCTCCTGCTGGGCCCTTTCTCCATGTGCACACATCCCCAAGCAGGTATCCCGTGGCTTTTTTCTTGTCTGTCATGGAATGGTCTTAAGAAGGCTCATCTGGCTACCTCCCAGCAAAGGTGTCTCATGGTGATGCTGCACAGGTGAGATCTACTTAGACTCCAGGCCACTCAAGAACTTTCAGCAGAGATTCCTTACTTTACTGAGAGTCTCTTGGTAATCAAAGTGTGAGCTTGTTTTCAAACATGGCTTCGAGAATATTGAAGCCAGAGCTCGTGTGACACGTTTCTTCTCCATGAGATTGCATGGTGGCTGGTCTTACTGTCACCACCTCCATTCTGTAAAACAGCATGAAGATACCAAACAATGTAAAACACAAGTAGGAAATCACAGCCTGGACCACCCAGGGGCTGTGTAGATTCAGTAGACGTTCCTCCTTTTTTTTTTTTACAAATTGAATTTGTGTTTATTTAGCTCTTTTCCAAAAGAGTTTTGAGACCGTCTTCAGAAAAACTTCAAAAATAGGGATAGTACATTGGGGATTGTTCATGATGTAATGAACCAGTTTTCTCAACCACTTTGGAAATAATTTATATGACTGATTTTAGTGGCACTTTTAATAAAAATCCAGGTATGTGGCCGTCCTGGTGATTCTGCTTGATGAATGATGGAAGTTAAAATATTTACAGGGAAAGATCGCTTTCCTCTAGACTGTCTTTCCTGAATATAATTTCTCTCAGAGAGGCTTTTCTTAGGGGCTGGATAGCAAACAGTTTGGAGACACATCTTCTGGTGAGGACGAGAAACTGCTGATTAGGGAACCTCGTGAATAATGGAGTACAGTAGAGGGCACCTCAATGCTGCACGGAGGTCTGCCCCAGAGAAACCTGCAGGCAGTCACGGGAGACCCTGGATTCCGTGGAGTGTAAAGATTCCAGATTGATCCATTTCCCTAGAAGGAATGGGGCTCCACCTGGATTCCACGCCCCCTCATTAGCATCAGTATCATTGTATCTCTTGATTAGATGATACTGTATTATGCATAATATTCATAGGTCACATATTTTTCCTTAAATACACTTTATAGATAATGCTCAGTATAGAGCTGTGTATTTGATGGATTGATTATCCTTGCAGCCATTAACATTTAAAAATAAGTACAGATAGATTTGTTTATGTTTATATATCATACATATCATATATGTACATAGAACAGACTCACAGATATATAATGTAATATATATGGACATATTTTGTATTGGTTTACATATAATGTAATGACAATCCCTTGGGGGCTTAAATCCCCCTAACTTAGCTTTATCTGTCATTGTTCTCTCTCATCATTGTGTCTACCTTCTACTGTGCTTTTTTCCTCTTCCTTTCTTCCTCTCCCTCCCTCTCCCTTCCTTCCTTTTGAATAACTTTTGTATGTATCATGAGTGTGCAGAAAGGAATACAGAGAGTTATGGCTCAGTCTCTGTAGGTTGGGATGTAGTGAGTTCATAATCCTTTCATGTAATATGACCCTTGGCTAATACTCTCGTCAGACTGTACTGCTCTCGGTAGGAAAGGCGTAATGAAACTGGGATTCATTATTTCACTCATCCAGCATTTTTGCATGTACCCTGAAAAGGACTTTGACATGACCAGACCGTTGTTTAATCTTTGTGTCAGGGGATCTCTCCCTGGCAGAGGGTTGTGCGTTCAGTGCCTTGTGACGAGAGGGTGTTTGTGTGGAGTTTCTTGCCAGCTGGATGCGCTGCGGATGTTGACAGCTGTACTGTGGAGGTGTGCCTCTGAGAAACTGAGACGCTGTTTGCTTTGTTATAGCAACTGCGAGAGTTGATAGCCGAACACAAGCCGCATATAGATAAGATGAACAAAACTGGGCCGCAGTTACTGGAATTGAGCCCGAGGGAAGGCTTTTCTATCCAAGAGAAGTACGTGGCTGCTGACACTCTCTACAGTCAAATTAAAGAAGATGTCAAAAAGCGGGCTGTGGCGCTGGATGAAGCCATTTCTCAGTCTGCTCAGGTAATGCTTTGCACGAGCAGTGCGATGGTCTCCCCGACAGCAGAGTGTGGAAAGACATTTCCCAGATCTGCTGATTCAATTCCAGCTAAAATTGTTTCACTGCATTAACTCTGAGTATTGACGTTTTGGTCTCTGAGGTGATATTTGCCAGTGTCCGATCCTTATATTTCTCCGCCTGCTTATATATAAATAAAACATAATTTTCAATGATTTAAGAAGCATACAGCTGTCATCGTTGTCCAGATACCTAAACAAGTGCCCATCCAGAGTAGAATGCAGTGTTTGCCATTGGAAGAGATGAAAGAAAGTGTTACTATCATCATTAATGAAACATTCCCAAGACAGCAATAGAAGAAAGACTATGAATGCTAGGCTGAATAAGAAGGAAAAAATTTGCAGTTGGAAATCGATTTTTTTTTTTCGTTTTGAAAATACCTTTTTCAAGAAGTTGATTTGCAGTTACCTACAGATTTTCCGTTTTGAAGGTTTTGGTTTTTATCGTTAGATACACTGGCATGAGAGCGGTCCATTTTCTGTAATCCTGACCGATGATTCCTTTCATGTTGAGGATAGTGTGGAATCTATAAATGAACAAGTGTTCGTAACTTTGCTTCATTGTCTGTGGTGCCTTTGCAAGTGGAAATTTAAAATTCTTTCATGGATCTGACTATGTGTTTGGCCAGGAATTAAATATAAACTTCCATTACAACATCAGGAAGGTTTCTGTTTTTTTTTTAATTTTTAAACATTTTTTAGTTCAGGAAACTCATAACTTAAGAAATCCCTTTCATCTCATCAAAACTGCCCATGAATTTTACATTAATAATATAACTTTTCGAGGATGCCAAAATAATCAGTAAAAGTGAATAAAACTATCAGTGTTGATAGACAAACACCCAGATTATTGAACCTAATTTTCAAAGTTAATTTGAATTATGGTAAGATGAAGCACTAGTAAAATGCTGCTGTCAAGTGGTCCAATTATATATTAACATATACAGTTTCTTAATGAATTTACTCAGTTATTTGCAAGAAGCAGTCCCATCCCCATAAGCAGTGTGACACGGAGAGGTGCCTATGAGTTGTGATTTTAGGAATGTCTTCACACACCAGCTGGATATAACTCTTTGGATGGATGTGTTAACAGAAGGGCCAAGGTTTCATTCTTGACTGTGACATTAGATAGGTGTGTTATCATTTTAAATCCCACCCTTGGCCTCACAGGTCTTTTCCTCCATAAATGGCCCTTCTCTTTTACTCCCAGTTCCACGACAAGATCGACCAGATCCTGGAGAGCCTGGAGCGTGTGGTGGAGCGTCTGCGGCAGCCGCCTTCCATCTCAGCAGAGGTGGAGAAGATCAAGGAGCAGGTCAGTGAGAATAAGAACGTGGCCGTGGACATGGAGAAGCTGCAGCCTCTGTACGAGACCCTCAGGCAGAGGGGAGAGGAGATGATCGCTCGGTCCCAGGGCACTGACAAGGACATATCTGCCAAAGGTAATCCTTTCAGGATGAGGGAACCACTGAACTTTACTCAAAACAATTGTGAATGTTCCTTGACAGTCCAGTTGCATATCAACATGCCAGATTTTAGAAAAGGTATTGCAGATGTGACATGTTTGGGGTGGAAGGGCTGTGCACACCAGTCCCTTGTTAATGTCTTCCTGTGTTTGTGAAATCAGTTGAGTAACTACAACATGTGCCATGATACAAAAACCATATGTTCTCTGGGCCCTTTAAATCAGTTGGTTAAGCATAATGCTAGTAAGACCAAACCTAGGGGTATTTTTTCCTCTGACTACACTACTTTATGTCATGGGTACTCTGTCCCATAGCCACAGAAATGGCAACCAGGACCCTAGCCAAGCACCTTAAATGTCTGAGCTGGGGTCAAAAGGAAGGGCCTGTGCAGAGGTCAGTGGAAATTCACGGTAAGAGGACTCTAGAAGTAAGCCCAAAATATGTATCCTGCTTTGTTGTGTTCCTGCGACTAAGCAGATATCTCTATTCTTGATTTGGAGAGCGTAAAGAATATACTAGGGCCAGCCTTGGTGAACTCAGGTCTCCCCTGAGTTCACATGCCTCTGAGCATTGTCTTTTGTCAGGAAACCTTGGTTCCGGAGGAGCAGGACACCCTCAGGTCCTGTATTTGCCTGGAAAGGCGGTTGGGCCCAGTGATACCCAGTAGACTAGGCTCAACCCAAATTTGGTCCAGGTTTAGATCCTTGGAAAATTGAATGATTGTTCCTGGGTGAATGAGAACGTTGTGCTTTATTGCTTAAAGGGTGTGTCTTTTTGATATTGTTCTGCTCTGTAGCTGTTCAGGATAAGCTAGACCAAATGGTTTTCATTTGGGAGAACATACACACACTGGTGGAAGAAAGGGAAGCCAAGCTACTGGATGTGATGGAATTAGCAGAGAAGTTCTGGTGTGATCACATGTCACTGGTGGTCACCACTAAAGATACTCAAGACTTCATCCGGGATCTGGAGGATCCTGGGATCGATCCCTCGGTAGTAAAACAACAGCAGGAAGCAGCAGAGGTAAGCAGAGAATCTCATTTAAAGTTTAAAAAATAGGGCTTCCCTGGTGGCGCCGTGGTTGAAAGTCCGCCTGCCGATGCAGGGGACACGGGTTCGTGCCCCGGTCCGGGAAGATCCCTCATGCCGCGGAGCGGCTGGGCCCGTGAGCCATGGCCGCTGAGCCTGCGCGTCAGGAGCCTGTGCTCTGCAACGGGAGAGGCCACAACAGCGAGAGGCCCGTGTACCAAAAAAAAAAAAAAAAAAGTTTAAAAAATAAGTTGTGGTAGCATGAATGTTGGATTCCTTTGGTATAAATATTTGGAATTACACTATTAGAATTTATATTTGGTCCTGAAAGTGGAATGCACAGAGATGTAGTAGGGGACAGAGTCCACCCACAGGTTTCCCATGGAGAATGTTTATTTAGAAAGTTTCTCTCCATCCCCATTGTTTCTGCCTTACTTCGGGGCCTCGTCATCTCTCTTTCTTGCCTAAGAAAGTAATCTGAGCGGTACCCCTGCCTGTGGAGTCTCTTTTCCCACCAGCTTCTAACCTTTTTGCCCATTGTCCCTCTAGATCTCCTCTTGCTCTCCTGCTGGTTAAAAGCCCTCAAGGCGTCCACTGCCTACTGCCTAAAGTCCAAACTACCTGGAACACAGTATCAGCCTTTTCCATCCCAGCCTAGCTCAGGCCTGTGTTTCCAAAGTCATTTTTTTTCTACTGCTCCTTTACCAAGCTCCTTCTCTTATGGCTTTCTCTGAAGCTGCCGTGCTCTTTCTAGCGTCTGAATCTTTGCACATTTTATTTCCTTAGCCTAGAATATCTTTCCTGCCACTCTCCTTGGCAGATCCCACTCAAGCTTCAAGGTTCAGTTGGGTTGCCAGCCTCCACCCTCTTGTATACTCAGCTGAGTTAGTCCATCCGTATAACATTCTCATCACGCAAAGGACTTAACGCAGAGCATGACTTATCGTTGACTGTACCTCTGTCTTTCCCAGTGGACTCAGAGCCCCTTGAGTGGAATAGTCATGTCTAATTTTCTCTGTATCTCCGATGCCTGGTTTGGGGCATGTTCATCCTTGGTAAATAAATGCATCTTGAATGAATAAGTGTACTTAACCGAGAAAATGAAAGCAAGGTAGAATACCTGCATTTCTGTCATAGTTTTTGTTTGTTTGTTTGTTTGGTACTTTACATGTCCTGGGGTAAAAATGAAAATCTAGAGTTAGATTATCCTAAATCTACTAAGCAAATTACATTAATTTGTGTGAAGTCTCTGAACTCATATGATACTTACGTCTATTTTAAATGTGTGTTGCCAAACTAGTTGGTTTAAAAAACAAAAACAAAATGGCTTTCCATGCTTTTCAGTATTGTCGATTTTTTTTTTGAAAGACTTATTCTGGTATATGTTACATGGAATTATTTCCTAAATACTGTCTTTATAATAAGCATTTGACATTTGTTCCTCAAAGGACACTGATTTTTCTTTAAAATGGCTCTTGTGTTCCCTTGTTGAAAAAATTTAGTGCCAAAACTTAGAAAACAGAATGAAGAAAATAAAAATTGATTACAATCCTGCCTCCTAGAAATAACTACCATCAATGTCTTGTGCATCTTTTTAGTTTCATTGTGGTTTGGCTTTAAAGTAAGGCTGTCATTTCTTATTCTAGGTCATAAGGGAGGAGATAGACGGATTGCAGGAAGAGCTGGATATGGTTATTAACCTGGGTTCTGAACTCATTGCCGCTTGCGGGGAACCCGACAAGCCCATTGTTAAGAAGAGTATAGATGAGGTACAACCTGCATATTTTCTACTCTTATCAGAATGGTTTTTTAAAAGGATTTTTCTAACTAAAACATATTTGATAGAAGTAGTCGGAAACTTAGCATATGATACTGAAAGAGTTCTAATATTTACATTGTAGTTAAATTCAGCCTGGGATTCTCTAAATAAAGCTTGGAAAGACCGGGTGGACAGACTTGAGGAGGCAATGCAGGCTGCTGTTCAGTACCAGGATGGACTGCAGGTAAGGCTTACAGGGTCTCCTGGAGGGAGGGATCAGGTGATAAGTGATGCTTACAAATTCACTCATCAGTATGTCCCCGGAGCTGCAAGTGTGATGCAGTTAACTCACCTGCTTCAATTCATGCTTTGCCTTTTCGAAGAGATTTCTGACACTGGAGATATGTACAGATTCATATACACCCCTAAACACATTCTTATACACACATTCAGTGAAATTTACTTTGAAAAGAAATATTTTAACTTTTTAAAGTGAAAGTCACAGTATTTTTCATAAATGGCTCAACACCAGACAGTGAAATGGAGCTGAGTCTGAGCTCTGCTCTAGAGTTGAGTGGAATAAAATGAAAGGAGTAAACACTATCTAAAAATGTCACTAAGTGTAGCACAAGTCAGATGTAAAGAAATTTGATTTGAAGCCAGTGTTCCCGGTGAACTAAAATAGATTTCTATTTTATTAGGTCATAATCTGTCTTGCAAAAAGTGTTTTCTTCTTTCCCATGTATATAATTCCTTTTAATGGTTGTTTTTCACATCACTCAAGGGTTCTCATTCAGTTCATTAACTAGTTTTTAAGTTTATTTTTTTAATATTAAAAATTCTCCTGTCAGTTGAGGCCAACTCAGGGATATTTCTCTCCCTACCTTCCTTAACTTTATTCCATTTCCTAACAGAGTGGCAGCAGTTGAATCCTTCATCCAACCATATGGAAAAGGCCTCTCTAAGTATTTCCATAACACCAAGAGAATATTATTTTTAAAGCTCAGATGAGAACATCTTTTCCCTTTTATTAGGCCACTTCATTTCTATATTTATAAAAATAAATATCACAAGCCCAGCTTTATGCCAGCAGAAAAGTGTTTTGAACTTTGCAAATATATAAAAAATTCACTACAAGTGACACCTTATTATAACCCCCCCACTCCTTTTTTTTTAACCAAAGTGATAATTTATTGGTTGGATAGCAGTGGCCAGTAACCAGTCAAGCTCTACGTCCATCTGTGAGGCCAGATCGTGATTTTCAAATTCGTTTGGTGGGTCACAGAGGTTGTATCCTCTCCTGGGGCTGGAGATGGCTCTGCCACCACTGCACCCGTTAGCCCCAGGAGGTCAGGGTCACAGCTGGACACGAAGGTTTGTCTCATCACCGTTGCTAGAAAAACAAGGCCCATCACAGGTCCTGCTGGTCCTAGGTCAGTAGCATCACATGTGTGGGGATGAAAGGCAGTGATGGATTAAAAGAGCTGTAGGTAAGTGTCCAAAGCTGCAGACACTCCAGAGGTTTCAAGGTTTGATTGTAAAGTGAAAGGCATTTTATTTCCCAAGTTGCTGCTCACGTTCTTAGGGTTTATCATGATCAGTTTAAACTACCAGATATTTCCCAAGGTTTTTTTTCTCAGTACTGTATGGCCTGGCAACTTCATTAAATGGCAGAATAATTTTGTGTATTCAGAACCTGAAAAAAAAAAATGTGAGTGGAGCCTTTTTAAAAAAGATTGTTTGTGTTGCCTAAAACGAACAAGAAGATAGGAGATTTTGAAGTTTTGTCGCAGTTCAGAATAATGGTCTTAATCATTATACGTGCAGGATTTTAATGCTAATCTCAGTAATACAGAAGAGTTTACTTGAGACAAATTGTTTCACGTGCCAAACAGTAAACTTCTTGATTATTTGAATGAACAGATGGGTTTGAATCTTTTTCTCCCAATATATTTATACAATCTGCCTTTTAGGCAGACAGAGTACAGAGAATTTTATTTTGTGTGGTGAATTTATAAAACTTTTTTTTCAAATAGACTTTTCTTGAAAGTTCTCAATATTCTAAGATTCTATTCAAGATAGAATTTCTTCTACAAATTTGGATGCAAAATTGGAGGTTTCACCTATTTCATATTTGGGATAACTGTTCCAGTATGTTGCCACTTTTACCTTATTTGTAAACCAGACTCATTGCTTAATATCTTTACAGATTTATGATTATACTTTTCTATTGCACTTGAGGTGTTGTAGTAATTTCAAATATACTGTTATAATAACATGACCTAACGTGTTTTTCAGGCAATATTCGACTGGGTAGATATTGCAGGTGGCAAATTGGCTTCATTGTCTCCAATTGGAACAGATCTTGAAACTGTCAAGCAGCAGATTGAGGAGCTGAAGGTATGGGTAGGAGCTGAGAAATTCATCAAACGTTGCATTTTTAAGTTCTTGATTCATGGGATGCTTTATGCAAATTTATTTTATATAATTGAAGTGTTACATTTTGATTATGGAACTGGTTTAATATAGTGCCTGCACATAATAGGTTATGTATAAGTGCTCGTTAAATAAAGGATACAAAATACTAGTAGTTTTTCTTACTAAATCAATTCCTGTTCATTATAGAAAAATCAGAAAAATGCAAATTAGCAAAACAAAATGTTATGTAACCAGAGTCAAGCACTCGTAAGATTTGATTTATAGCCTTTCATATATCCTCATACTGGGTGTAGGATGAGGTATGGGGGCGTGTGTGTGTGTGTGTGTGTGTGTGTGTTTGACATATTACATATGTATACTATACTGTAAGGATTTTTAGAACTTTATTATTCTGTAGTGTGTTATTGTCACTGATACATATACAGCAACATTTCTGTTTTCTTTGTTGTGTTCAGAGTAATTCAATTAGTCCAACAGGCTAAAGAAGGATCCCGTGAGTGGATGGGATTGGATGAGATCATAGTGTTTCCCAAAACGTTTGTTTTGTAAATGCTTGTTGTTTCCCATCTGCTTTCCTCTGTAATTTTTTTCCTTTGTGGTTCTTGATCTCCAGCTGTGAAAATGGCTGAACCGTTTCCTCTGAATTCCTCTGTGCTGATGCTCATTTATCAAAGTGGGAGCAGCTATTTCCTCCCGAATTTTAAAGTCTCTATCTACAGAGACATCACAGCCCTTTCAATGAACTCTACTAGATTTTTACATAAAATTATTATCTGGCTTTAAAAGAGTAGCATTTTTATCTCTAAGTGTGATATAGAATATTTCATTTAGAAAAAAATTGTTTCTTCTTGAGAATTTTACTGTTACCATCATTAGATGGTGATTTTTTTTTTTTACTCTGTCTGCTCATGTAGTAAACACATGATATCCTTTATGTACAATTACAGGTGTGGAGGAGGGGTTTTTTTGGGTTTTACATATATCTCAGCAGTTTTCATACAGCACACTGGATGAGGTGCTTGCCCTTAAATCAGGTGTCTGAAGTTGCATCTCCCTTCATCCACTTACTAGCCAAATGGCCTCAGAAAATTTGTCTAACTGCTCTCACTTCTGTGTCCTTACCTTAATTGGGGATAAAATGATTTTCTTTATAAGTTTGTTGAGAACAACTTGACTATAGCAAGTGTTCACTATACTTTTGTTATTATTTTTAATTATTATTTTAACTTGCTTGAAAAAAATTGATACTGCTTAGCCATTAATTCTTTATTATTTAATTATTTACTATTAGAGATTAAAATCAATACTTTATGAAAAGACAGTTTCCTATTACATGTAACCACTGGCTAACCTGTATTGGTTGGCAAAGCCAGGATTATTACCTACATGTCATTAAGCACCAAGTGAGAGTAATGTTATTCTGAGTCAGTGCAAAGGATAAATAAATACTAATAAACACAGCATAGCAGGGAATTCCCTGGCGGTCCATTGGTTAGGACTCAGCACTTTCACTGCCGAGGACCTGATTCGATCCCTGGTCAGGGAACTAAGATTCCCGCAAGCCGCATAGCATGGCCACAAAGAAAAATAATATAAATAAATAAACAAACACAGCATAGCTACAGAAAACACAGAGCGTTCAGTGACTGCAAGATGTGTGTGTGTTTTGAGCAGGAAATAATGTGAGTTTCTTAGAGATTTTTTTTCTGGGTTTCATATATGTCAATATATATTTTGTTTTCTTCTTTCCTATAATTTCAGAACTCATTTATTGAATATGTATAATTAGACCCTGGAAGAAGTTCATCCTTGAAATTTGTTAGTTCTTTATTGTAGAGAACAGAAGTGAAATAGCAAAATTATAAATAAAAAATCGTTCCATCAGAAAACGTTGAATGAAAAGATTTCTTTTTTTTAATTTAATTTTTATTTTATACTGGAGTATAGTTGATTTACAATGTTGTGCTAGTTTCAGGTGTGAGAAAAGATTTCTTTTCATCATTTTTTATCTACAGTTTTTTCATCAGTAAACCCTGTGTTAGATTTTATTCCTCTTCACCCCACCCCAATAAAAAGTGTGAATTAGAACAAACATCTAACCTGTAGAATTTTTGTTTGTTTAAAGTTACTGAAGAGAACCTGCTGTATAAAAATATAAATAAAATAAAATTCAAAAATTCCAAAAAAATAAAAAGATAAAGTTACTGATGTATAACAAATTTTCCTTGTATGCCTCCTTTTTTAAAAAATAGCAATTTAAGTCAGAGGCGTATCAACAACAGATAGAAATGGAGAGACTGAACCATCAGGCAGAGCTCCTGCTAAAGAAAGTAACAGAAGAAAGTGATAAACACACTGTTCAGGACCCACTGATGGAGCTGAAATTGATATGGGACAGTCTGGATGAGAGGATCATCAATAGACAGGTAAATACCAATTTCAGGTTCATATAATAATGTAAAATAACTGTTAAAAAGTAAAATTAGGGGATCCTGGACATAAACTTCAGAAGCCCCTAAATTCTTTTATTTCCTTGGAACTTTTCCTGCTTCTCACATGCTGTTTTTTTTAACCACAAAGTTTCAAACTTAAAATATATGAGGATATGATGATTGGGCTTCATTGGATTTGCTTAAAGACTTATGCAGCATGAAGCAATTGAACAGTTCACTCTTGTTTTATAAATGTGGGTCATCCATCCTATCAGACTCGTGGATCGATTGTCTTCCTCTCTGTCTGCAGCACAAGCTGGAGGGCGCTCTGTTAGCACTGGGGCAGTTCCAGCACGCACTGGACGAGTTGCTGGCGTGGCTCACGCACACTGAGGGCTTGCTCAGCGAACAGAAGCCTGTCGGAGGAGACCCCAAGGCCATTGAAATTGAACTCGCCAAGCATCATGTACGTAGCTGTTACTGCATCCTCTCTTTCTTCTCTCTGCATTTCTAGTGTCACCAGATGTTTCTGGTCTGCTGATTTTTTAGGCATTTATGGTTTTAACCCATGTTCCTATTTGACATTGGCGACATAAGGTTGAACTACTTAAAATGCACTTCTTAAAAGGTGATAATCAGGCTTCCCTGGTGGCGCAGTGGTTGAGAGTCCGCCTGCCAATGCAGGGGACACGGGTTCGTGCCCTGGTCCGGGAAGATACCACATGCCGTGGAGCGGCTGGGCCTGTGAGCCATGGCCACTGAGCCTGCGTGTCCGGAGCCTGTGCTCCGCGACGGGAAAGTGATAATCAAAATGTTTTTCTCATTGGTCAAGGCAGTTATTGTCAAAAATAGCAAGAATGGGGAATTTTTGGCTAAACGTTAGGAGGACTGCATGACCAACACTGGAGGTTTAAATTTCTGATTATACCTGTGCTTGGATGAAGGTAACATAGTTTTAAAAGCTGTTGGGGGCAGCCTGGCAAGTCACAGTTATCCTGCAGGCTCTGTGCGTGTTTCCTCTGGTCACCCTTCCCTCCACGCATCTCTCCCTTGCTGTGTTTTGGCTTGTCATATATTTCTGTCTGTCTGTACATCTCTCATCATGTTGGGGTTTGTCCTTCTGTTTCTTTCTCTTACTTTTCACTGGCTTTTTGTGTCTTAGTCCTTTTCTTTCCGAGGTAGTTTTTTAAACTATTTATTATGTTTAGAAGAGTTTTTACATGTCATGTACTTGATTGAAAGCTTATAAGTGGAAAATTTTTATCTTGAGATATATGCAAAATAGTTTCATATTTTGTCATCTTTGTGGCACTTGGTTGATGATTATTAACAGAAAATTCCCTGTCTTAAGTCAACGAGGCTTAATGAATAGAATTTATGCCCAGTAGAGTTTATCCTGACATTCAGCAGGCTTTCATAGAACTTTTAACATACACATTATAGTGGTGTCTTACTTAAAGTTAGGTCCTTAATCCTAATCTTAAATAAGTTTTCCTTGATTATCATATAGAAACATTTGATTATTTTACATATTAACAGCATTTTAAAATAAGAGGTTTATAGCGCTTTAAGATCATGATATTTTTGATTATTCTTGCTTTAGTTCTTCTTCCTTCATGTGTTTCCCTACAGTAATTGTTCCCTAATTTAAATTTTTCTTCCTTTTTTACCTCTTTCTGTCTGTATTTATAATCATTGCCCAGCCATATCTGATTAAGCAATTAGGACTTATTTTGCATCATTAATATTTGTCCTCATTTAATATCTATATTATACCTTTGCTAAGAGCAATAATGACCAGTAACACTGACTCTGCATGTAACCAAAATGTTTATTCTCATAGGGTGAGTTTATAGCATTTACATTTTCATAAACTCAGCCATTGTCCTAAAAGTCACATACATCAGTGACAGGAACTTTGTAGAAGGTGGTAGAGGTGGGAACATGCGGCACCCTGGTCCAGTTATTTTGGTGGAGATGAGTTAGGGACCTTTAGTTTCCTTTAGTCAGGGATATTTTCTCCTTCCATTTCTTTCTTTTTAAAATAATTTTATTGAAGTATAGTTGATTTACAATGTTGTGTTAATTTCCACAGTACAGCAAAGTGATTCAGTTATACATATATATTCTTTTCCATTATATTTTATCACAGGACATTGAATATAGTTCCCTGTGGTATACAGTAGGACCTTGTTGTTTATCCACCCTCCATATATACTAGTTGGCATCTGCTGGCCCCAAACTCCCAATCCTTCACTCCCCACTCTGATTCCATTTCTGAAGGTCAAAGTTCAAGGACTCAGAATTGCCAGCACAATTGCTGGAGGAAGGGAGGGAAGATTCCCATCCCTGTCCCGCCTTCTTCTCTGGCTCCTAGGCCGTGGCTTATGTAGCAGGGCTCCGACCATTTATAAGAACGAATTTTATAGAATTATCTTTTATGTTTTGACTGTGAAAATATTTAACTCTTACCTTTTGAAAGTGGTGCCTACGTTAACATATCCAAGTACCTGCTTCTTATAAAGATCACTCCTTACTCAGTTGATTTTATAACTTTTGAAAAACCTCCCTCACCAGATGCCTCAGAACACAAGTGGATGGAGTCAGAGAAGCAGTGATCAGGGACGGTTCGTGCCCTTGCCTGAAATCCTTCTGGTCTGGGTTTCCCAGATGTGGGTTGTCCCTCCCAGGACGACAGATGACACTCCTCTTCTCTCCTGTTGCCAACCCGAGTCTGAGTGTAGGGGGAAGGGTTATCACAGACTTTTACCAACAATAGAGGAAGGTTTCTTCTGGTTTCCAAAAGCATAGCAGTCTTCTTGAAAGGAAACTGTTACTAAGCTGTATTTGTTCTTTGAGGTAATTCTTTTCAGTATAAGAAATTGATTTTTTTAGCCTGCAGTTGTTTTTTGCACTTACCACTCTTGCCCCATGTTAGTGCATTTAACTGTTATTAATCTATTCTTATATTCCCACCGGATAATAGAATAAGAAGGCATTATTTACTGGGATCTGTCATAGGCATTTCATATCGTATTTTCTAGTAAGAGAACAGCTAAATCGTGGAATGCTGGACTCACGTATTCCCCAGTAAATGGTGAAATCTCTTTCCCTTTAATGTTAGGGCCTCCTGGGGTTCATTCCTGTCACCTGAGCAGTTAACTCTAGCACCCTTAAAACCAGAGATGATAAAAGGGTATTCTGTGGGCTTCCCTGGTGGCGCATTGGTTGAGAGTCCGCCAGCCGATGCAGGGGACACGGGTTCGTGCCCCGGTCTGGGAGGATCCCACATGCCACGGAGCGGCTGGGCCCGTGAGCCGTGGCCGCGGGCCTGCGCATCTGGAGCCTGTGCTCCACAACAGGAGAGGCCACAAGAGTGAGAGGCCCCTGTACCGCAAAAAAAAAAAAGGTATTCTGTGATCATTTGTTTCCTTTTTTTTTTACATCTTTATTGGAATATAATTGCTTTACAATGGTGTGTTAGTTTCTGCTTTATAACAAAGTGAATCAGTATTACATATACATATATCCCCATATCTCTTCCCTCTTGCATCTCCCTCCCTCCCACCCTCCCTATCCCACCCCTCTAGGAGGTCACAAAGCACGGAGCTGATCTCCCTGTGCTATGTGGCTGCTTCCCACTAGCTATCTATTTTACGTTTGGTAGTGTATATATGTCTATGCCACTCTCTCACTTTGTCCCAGCTTACCCTTCCCCCTCCCCATATCCTCAAGTCCATTCTCTAGTAGGTCTGTGCCTTTATTGCCATCTTGCCCCTAGGTTCTTCATGACCACTTTTTTTTTTTTTTAGATTCCATATATATGTGTTAGCATACGGTATTTGTCTTTCTCTTTCTGACTTACTTCACTCTGTATGACAGACTCTAGCTCCATCCACCTCACTACAAATAACTCAATTTCGTTTCTTTTTATGATTGAGTAATATTCCATTGTATATATGTGCCACATCTTCTTTATCCATTCATCTGTCGATGGACACTTAGGTTGCTTCCATGTCCTGGCTATTGTAAATAGAGCTACAGTGAACATTGTGGTACATAACTCTTTTTGAATTATGGTTTTCTCAGGGTATATGCCCAGTAGTGGGATTGCTGGGTCATATGGTAGTTCTATTTTTAGTTTTTAAGGAACCTCCATACTGTTCTCCATAGTGGCTATGTCAATTTACATTCCCACCAACAGTGCAAGAGGGTTCCCTTTTCTCCACACCCTCTCCACCATTAATTGTTTGTAGATTTTTTGATGATGGCCATTCTGACCGGTGTGAGATGATATCTCATTGTAGTTTTGATTTGCATTTCTCTAGTGATTAATGATGTTGAGCATTCTTTCATGTGTTTGTTGGCAGTCTGTATATCTTCTTTGGAGAAATGTCTATTTAGGTCTTCTGCCCATTTTTGGATTGGGTTGTTTGTTTTTTTGTTATTCAGCTGCATGAGCTGCTTGTATATTTTGGAGATTAATCCTTTGTAAGTTGCTTCATTTGAAAATATTTTCTCCCATTTGGAGGGTTGTCTTTTGGTCTTGTTTATGGTTTCCTTTGCTGTGCAAAAGCTTTTAAGTTTCATTAGGTCCCATTTGTTTATTTTTGTTTTTATTTCCATTTCTCTATGAGGTGGGTCAAAAAGGATCTTGCTGTGATTTATGTCATGGAGTGTTCTGCCTGTGTTTTCCTCTAAGAGTTTGATAGTGTCTGGCCTTACATTTAGGTCTTTAATCCATTTTGAGTTTACTTTTGTGTATGGTGTTAGGGAGTGTTCTAATTTCATTCTTCTACATGTAGCTGTCCAGGTTTCCCAGCACCATTTATTGAAGAGGCTGTCTTTTCTCCATTGTATATTCTTGCCTTCTTTATCAAAGATAAGGTGACCATATGTGCGGGGGTTTATTTCTGGGCTTTCTATCCTGTTCCATTGATCTGTATTTCTGTTTCTGTGCCAGTACCATACTGTCTTGATTACTGTAGCTTTGTAGTATAGTCTGAAGTCAGGGAGCCTGATTCTTCCAGCTCCATTTTTCCTTCTTAAGATTGCTTTGGCTATAAGGGGACTTTTCTGTTTCCATACAAATCGTGAAATTTTTTGTTCTAGTTCTGTGAAAAATGCCAGTGGTAGATTGATAGGGATTGCATTGAATCTGTAGATTGCTTTGGGTAGTATAGTCATTTTCACAATGTGATTCTTCCAATCCAAGAACATGGTATATCTCTCCATCTATTTGTATCATCTTTAATTTCTTTCATCAGTGTCTTATAATTTTCTGCATACAGGTCTTTTGTCTCCTTAGGTAGGTTTATTCCTAGATAATTTATTCTTTTTGTTGCAATGGTAAATGGGAGTGTTTTCTTAATATCACTTTCAGATTTATCATCATTAGTGTATAGGAATGCAAGAGATTTCTGTGCATTAATTTTGTATCCTGCTACTTTACCAAATTCATTGATTAGCTCTAGTAATTTTCTGGTAGCATCTTTAGGATTCTCTATGTATAGTATCACGTCATCTGCAAACAGTGACAGACTTACCTCTTCTTTTCCTATTTGGATTCCTTTTATTTCTTTTTTTTCTCTGATTGCTGTGGCTAAAACTTCCAAAACTATGTTGAGTAATAGTGGTGAGAGTGGGCAACCTTGTCTTGTTCCTGATCTTAGTGGAAATGGTTTCAGTTTTTCACCATTGAGGACGATGTTGGCTGTGGGTTTGTCACATATGGCCTTTATTATATTGAGGTAAGTTCCCTGTATGCCTACTTCCTGGAGGGTTTTTATCATAAATGGGTGTTGAATTTTGTTGAAAGCTTTCTCTGCATCTATTGGGATGATCATATGGTTTTTCTCCTTCAGTTTCTTAATGTGGTGTATCATGTTGATTGATTTGCGTATATTGAAGAATCCTTGCATTCCTGGGATAAACCCCACTTGATCATGGTGTATGATCCTTTTAATGTGCTGTGGGATTCTGTTTGCTAGTATTTTGTTGAGGATTTTTGCATCTGTGTTCATCAGTGATATTGGCCTGTAGTTTTCTTTCTTTGTGACATCTTTGTCTGGTTTTGGTATCAAGGTTATGGTGACCTTGTAGAATGAGTTTGCGAGTGTTCCTCCCTCTGCTATATTTTGGAAGAGTTTGAGAAGGATAGGTGTTAGCTCTTCTCTAAATGTTTGATAGAATTCTCCTGTGAAGCTATCTGGTCTTGGGCTTTTGTTTGTTGGAAGATTTTTAATCACAGTTTCAATTTCAGTGCTTGTGATTGGTCTGTTCATATTTTCCATTTCTTCCTGGTTCAGTCTCAGAAAGTTGTGCATTTCTAAGAATTTGTCCATTTTTTCTAGGTTGTCCATTTTATTGGCATATAGTTGCTTGTCGTAATCTCTCATGTTTCCTTTTTAAGAGTGCTAATTGTAAAACATGGCAATGTATTAATTTTATATTTGAACATATAGCAATATATATCTTCGAAATTGTTTACTCAGGACATGAAAATTAAGTTCAATTAAAGTGAGATTGAATCAAATGAATATTTTTAGAGCCTTTTAACTATAATCTCTATATACTTAATGTCATCAGTTTCAAAACTCTTCTAGTGGGTAGAACTAGCTATGTTCTCAACATAATCATTTCAGGGAATGTTGGTAGATTGAAGAGATACCCAATAAAGCTGCAAAGTTAAGGGAAAGGAAGTTCTCCATTTTAAAAAGTTCATTAGTACTAAAATTCTATGTATATGTTGTAGCTTCAGAACGTTTCATAACCAGGAAATAAAAGAATTGCATTAGAAGCGATGCTAGCATGTTACAAACTAGCGAACATATTAAGTGTTAATCTGAATATTTTCAGGTGCTCCAAAATGATGTATTAGCCCATCAGTCCACCGTGGAAGCCGTGAAGAAAGCAGGAAATGATCTAATCGAATCAAGTGCCGGAGAAGAAGTCAGCAACCTTCAGAACAAGCTAGAGGTTTTGAATCAACGCTGGCAAAATGTTTTGGAAAAAACAGAACAAAGGAAGCAGCAGCTGGATGGTGCCTTGCGCCAGGTGAATGAGAGAATAAATCCTGAAACTTTTTGGTGCCTTCAAGACCAAGATGACATGGCATTTCTTTTATTGGTTTTCACACCCCTGTTTAGTTTTTATACTTCAAGGAGAAGAGTAAAAAAAAGTGGGATAAAGGACAGAGCTGAGAAGAACACAGCTCTCCAGTTCTTAGCATGATAGTTTTATTGCCGGTTCTCCTGCTGAAGAAAAGCAAGTGGTCCAGAGGCCCCTGCCCTTGTTCAAAATGCATGGAGAGGCTTAGCAGGCTGGGATTGTTTAAGCTTCATTTTTGGCTTCAAAGTGACCATATCTGGGGTCCAAACTTGAACCTCTCTCTCACTCCAGGCTAAAGGGTTCCACGGCGAAATCGAGGATTTGCAACAGTGGCTGACCGACACAGAGCGCCATCTGTTAGCATCCAAGCCTCTGGGAGGTTTACCGGAAACAGCCAGGGAACAGCTTAATGCCCACATGGTAACTATATTATTTCCTACAGCTCTAGCCTCAGATTAAGAGACTGACTATTTTGTGTAGGCCCTGGTGATAAACAAACTGTTGGAGAAGGTTTAAGGATATCCAGTTTTGCAGCAGAAATCTCTATATATAAGTGCTAGAAACACTGTTGATTAAATTTTTAAAGTCAGAACCTATTCTTTATTTTAAAGTTTAGTGTGTCAGTGTATGAAAAGAGGTTTTAGCAGTCTAGGCAATTTTTAGAAGCAGACCTTCCCCCATAAAATGATAAACTTGTATGGATAGTAATATAACATTGGGTAAATTATAAACTGTGGCTCCTTGAGTGGAAAGAAAAATCCCTAAAGGAATCAAAATGGACTTAACAATTACTGCTGTGAGCATGAGATTCCCACCCAGTTTCATGGAAGGCTGGAAAATATGTTCTTGTTCTGTGAAAACGAAGTTACATATTTGCTCCTTTTAATGGTGATGGGGCCGTATCTTCAACCTCACACCCACCAGGTTTGGATAAGAGGAGGCTTCTGTTTAATTGTCTGACCCGGAGCATCACATCATGCCTGTGGGCTGTTCCCGCCCAGAGTCTGTAGCGCTGTCAACTCTTAAAGATAAGGAGGAAAAATAATGAAACTTGAGACTCTGGCTTTCTTTCCTAGAAGTATGGGCTGAGAAATTAAATTTAGACTACATTTGACCTATTGACATTTCCTATTCGTGTCCCATCATAATTTAGCTCTAGAAGTTCTAAGAGAAAACAGTCTTTTTCAAATGTTGAATGCTTCTTAGGAAATAAAAGTAGAAGTACTTAGGGATTTGGCAAAAGAAATGGGCCATTGTACGTGAAAGTCTGTACTCTTTAGTCATGCCTAGTGTTGTTGTAAGATCTTACTAATAAAACTGCACTTGTTGGGAATAATTTTGAATTTGATGATTTGGAGAGGAAGTGACCATCTTGTAGGTGGAGTGAAGAAATACAACAGAAGTAACATCTTATTCATTTCACAATTGCCATGAGCAGTTAAAATGAATCCTATTAATCCTATAGAGAATTTCCTAGAATCTCTATTCCTTCTTTTAGAAAATCATTGTGTATGTGGTTTTCTTGTTGTTAATATGTTGTTTTCTTGGTGCTACAAGGGACCCATTTGTTCACTGAAAAAGTAATTGACTAATTAACTCGGGAGCACTTGTCTTTTCCATAAAATCTGGCTGTCTTCCAGATACCTCCTTACTTTCCTAGAAGTACTTGCATAGCTATTACAGTCCATTAAGTATAAGTTTAATGAATTCTTGAACAAACATGCATGAGATGGTTCTCTAATAAACAAATATTTTTAAATGGTAATTTAGAAGAGTATAAGTAAAAAGTTGGAAAGCAAAGAGCTTATCTTTAGAATATTTTATTTTAGAAAAATATTACTTATCAGCATATTTGGTTTGGGTAGGATGTTTGCTGATATCATTTGCCAGATTATAGAATTCCATGATTTAAGAAATTCTAAAGAGTTGCTGATACTTGTAATACTGTTTTAGTCATGTTCTTTTGATTTGGTTCTGTTAGACATGAAGGAAACTAGAAAACTTGGAGTATTACTGTTTCCTGAGATTTAGCTGTATTTAGAAGCTTTGCTTTGATTAAAAGCTTTCAGTGGGTGATATTGTAAATATGTTGAGAGAGGGATTTTTTTAAGGTTTAAGAAATTACAAAGTTTTGAGGCAATAAAAATATTCTAGAATTAGTAGTGATGGTTGCACAGTCTTATGAAAATACTAAAAACACTGAATTCTAGACTTTAAAATGCTGATTTTTATGGATTATATCTCAATTTTAAAAATTAAAAAGTTGGAAGTATTAGATAGTATGTAATTTTTCAGTGGGAGCTATGATTTGACTCACATTGTAATTGAATCAATGGAATAGAACTGGTCTTACTTTTGACGTG
Organism: Orcinus orca; assembly: GCF_937001465.1. Taxonomy (NCBI): domain Eukaryota; kingdom Metazoa; phylum Chordata; class Mammalia; order Artiodactyla; family Delphinidae; genus Orcinus; species Orcinus orca. The sequence goes on from NC_064568.1 coordinate 62,696,942, forward strand.
AGTGTAACTGGTGTTTCATTTATCTTAAATTCTAAATTTGTTTAAGCAGTATTTTTATACTCTCTATAGAAGATACACACTGCATTCTAGTTGAAAGCTTTAAAAATGTTATAACTGAGAAGAATATTCATAGGACCACAAGTTTGGCTACTGTGATTGCAAAGTCTGTGTCATCAACTTAAATGTCTTACCGTACTGGGTCTTCACCTTCTATCCACTGTGTGTCTTCTGAGCATAGAATTAAATTATACCAAAAAACCAATATTACAGTTGTTGTATTGTGTTCCGAGGAGAGACTTAGAGAACCCATTTTACAGAGAAGGAAATCGAGGCTCAGGGAAGTTACGTTACTCGCCCAAGGTCACAGAGCTGATTGGTTACTGTACATTGAAACCTTTCTTGATAACATTTAACATTACTGCTTCACGTGTGGGGTGGATTGATAACAATAGCACCATTTCTAAGACTTCTTGGTAGGCAGAGTGTGGCTATAGGTTTAGTTGTTCTTTCAGTATAGTGGAAAGTTTGAATGTGTCAGGGTTATTCTGTGTGCTGGACGGTGTTGAGTATATAATAAGGGGCTTGGGATTGATGACATGGAAAAAGAGCTCTGAGATTTTGTTCTCTTAAAAATGATATGACTTGCGGGGCGGGGGGGATATCTCCATTTAGGAAATCTGTGCTGCCTTTGATGTTAAAGAAGAAACATATAAGAGTCTGATGCAGAAAGGCCAGCAGATGCTTGCAAGATGCCCCAAATCTGCAGAGACAAATATTGACCAAGACATAAATAACTTGAAAGAAAAATGGGAATCAGTGGAAACCAAGCTCAATGAAAGGAAAGTATGTGCCTTGATGAATATCATAGAATGAATGTTTTCATTGTTTCATTTCATGGGTCTTACCTTATCTCCGAGTAGAATTGTCAGTGGAACATCTAATGATTCATGTTTAAATTTTCTTTGTATACGTTTGGACATTTCATGGGCTCAGCTGAAAATAGTATTCTGTCTTAACGCAGGAGAACACAGTTGAAGAAATCTGTTCAGACATAGATAAAGGTATATCATAGGTCAAGTGTTAACTAGGTATAGTTTAAATCTGTGAACCAGTGGAATTCTGGGTGGTTAAGTAATTCTAATCACACTTATTAAGCAAAAGGCAGGCTGTATGTCTGGCGGGAGTGGGGAGGGAGGGAGACCAAGAAAGTGAGATGATTGTACATATAATAAGCACTTACATAACAAAAATCCATGAGGGAGAATTAAAAATCTTGCTATTTAATGCTATAAAAATGATAGGCTAGGAATACTAGATTATATGCCCTTGCTGACAGAGCATAATGTATATATATTTCATAGTATTTTGACCTCCAAAATGAATTGTATGCATGTCAAATTTTCTTTTTCTAAATTCTATTTAGTAATTCTCTGGTTAATTGTCCCCAAACCACAGTTTTAGTGTATATTAAAATTGTTTTAGCTGCAGTGAGATGCTTCTCACTAAACTTGAAGGGGCTTGGTTAGCCAGTATTCAAAAACTGTTTGGGGGATATAGACTATGCATAAATAAAGTATGGATGGGGAGGAAATCTGCCAGAGAGTGGTTAAACTTGCTGGGGCGGGGAAGGTGGGGAGGCGGGAAACCTTGAATACCATGAAATACTAAATAATCTGTCTTTTCAGGTTAAACTGGAAGAGGCCCTCACCTTGGCAATGGAATTCCACAGTTCCCTCCAGGACTTCATCAACTGGCTCACCCAGGCGGAGCAGACCCTAAACATGGCTTCCAGGCCAAGCCTTATCTTGGACACCGTCTTATTTCAAATTGATGAACACAAGGTAAGCTGCATCCCGGATGGACAGCACTCCCTTCTCAGACCTTTTTAGACATCAGGCTGTTTTAATGGCAAAAGCATAAATTTGGTAGTTTGAACACTTCCTTTTGTCCTTTGAAACCAGCTTATGATCCTGGAAGTATTTTCAAGATAGATCCATTTTTCCTTTGTTTCTGATTGTACCCACCTCCCTTTTTTTGGGAAAGGTCTTTGCCAATGAAGTAAATTCTCACCGGGAGCAGATCATAGAGCTGGACAAAACTGGAACCCACCTGAAGTATTTCAGTCAGAAACAAGATGTCGTTCTCATTAAGAATCTGCTTATCAGTGTACAGAGCCGCTGGGAGAAAGTGGTCCAGCGCTTAGTAGAAAGAGGAAGATCTTTGGACGATGCAAGGAAGAGGGCCAAGCAGGTAAACCTTTATAAAGATCCTCTGAACTTGGCAATGAATCAGGTCTATGTTATGTTATTAAATACACGTTATGTTATTAAAGTGCTTTTATGGCAGGCTGTGCTTTGTGTAACGATCATGGCGTGAAGCCAAGGTGTTTATTTCCTAAAAAGGCCATGGCCTCAGTTTGGACGATGACGTCACTTTCTGACCTGGCAGCAACTCCAGGCCCTGGGGACCAGCCTTGGAAAGACTGATCATATCTTGATATCACAGATGGACTGTTATCATTGGGGCCCAAAAAAGGGCTCCACAGTTTTGTTGTTGGGTTGGTTGGTTTTCCTTGGCCTTTCAACCTCCACTCTCATACTTAGAGTGAGGCATTCTGCTTTTTTATATTGCTACTTGTGTTTAGTTCCAAAACCAGACTTTCTCATGTGTAGCCCCCAGACAGCTTTCTGAAGGCATACTCTGGGTCTGAGCTGGTTGTTTCTCTTCACCTCTCCAAATCCGTACACTTGTTGGCAGGGCTTCCTTTCTTCTCTAATATTTGGATACAGCTTCATCCCACCTTTAAATTAACTGTTTGAATCTTGGGGGGCTGCTTTTTTTAATCTAGAGAATCTCACATGGAACTTTCCTTCCTTCCTTCCTTCATCTGTTACTCATATTCTGTTCTAGAGTAAACACAGAGAAGTGCAGTTATGCATCTCTGTACTCCAGGGAAGAGGAAGATGCACCCACCTTGCTTGGCATATATCTTTGATTTTTACTAGGAACTTCGTGTAATAATACTGAGGATGAATTTTATAATGACTCTTTCTGCCCCATTCCATTGCATTTGTCCAGCATTGGTGTTGGGCGCAGTCATTTGGGGAGCTAGGCTCGGCTGGGTGATGCAGAGGATGACCTGGGAGTCCAGTGTTTCAGCAGTTAAAGCTGTCCAGCATAAAATGTTTAAAGGCTGGCGAAATGACACATTGCCCTGTGATTGGATTACAGGCCACATGTCTCTTTTTGAGGGGGAGGTATGGTATGTCCCATGTAATAAACGAGTCTCTAGAATAGAATCGGTCTCGGATGTTTTTTTAAGACAGTCCTCATGCCAAGCCTGATGTTTTTCTTGCCGTGTGTGCAGCCCTGTCGTCTGTAGTGGAGGCATTTTGAGTTATGAACATCTGATTTACTCAAGTCTCATGGATACCAGTAGCCAGTCGGCCACCCTCTTCCTCCTTTCTCTCAATTTTATTTTCTCAGTCTGTTGAATTGAATTGATAAGGATTCTCCACTGTTCTCGGTGCAAAAGGATGGCATTTCTTCTATTTGTACGGCTTCTAAATAGTTTTGAGAGCAGGACCAGCCTCAGAACCTGTGCATTTGTACCATTGTACTTACCATCCAGTTGTTATAAGCTGTACTGTCTGTAGAAAGACAAGCTGACAGGGACTTCCCTGGCGGTCCAGGGGTCAGGACTCTGTGCTTCCACTGCAGGGGGCACGGGTTCGATCCCTGGTCAGGGAACTAAGATCCTGCATGCCAAAAAAAAAGACAAGCTGGCATCACTAGCTGTTTATTTATTTATTTGTTCTAATACCTCAGGTTTTGGCTCAGATCTTGGCTGTAGTTCTCTGACTTGGGCAATTTATGTGCCTATTCTGGCCTCCCTGTTTTCATGTCTAAGTTGATTAGATTTGTGGGAGGGACGTGTAGGGAGAGCAGGTCTCTAACAAGACAGTCTCCAGTGGACCCTTGCAGCTTTGTGATTCTGTGCTCTCACTGTGCTTAGTATCAAATGTCTTTTTGTTATTTCACTATTAATGTTCTTTGATATAAAACAGTTTTTATTTTGATTACTTAGGTTTTTGTCATGTATCTGTTCCCTTTAATTCCTTGGAAGAAATAATTTATAACTAATTTTCTAGTTTGGTATCCAAAAATAGTACCTACTATTTCTTTATGATAAGCAGAAAAGAGACCACAGCTGAAATCAAGTATATATAGCACCGGAATAGTTCAAGGCTTTAGACGCGAAAGATAATTGTTTTGTTAGAACTCGAGTATTGTGGGTGCTCTTAAGTATAAAACCAGTATGTGAGGCTCAGGCATTGATGTGAGGATTTGTATAGCAGCAAGAAAGATGTTGAACTGTCTTTGCATTAAATAGGAACGTAATGCCCTCTTTTTGTTAAAGTGAATTTACAAACTTTATCCTTTCCCTTCTCCCTTTTTGTACCTCTTTCTTAGCATAAGAATTAAACACCACCTTAGAAGTAAATCCAGATCTGTCAAGAGACAACAGTGGAAGCTTACATTATTATTTTTTTAGTTTTATTGATGTATAGTTGATTTACAATGTTGTGTTTAATTTCTGCTGTACAGCAAAGCGATTCAGTTATACATCTATCTATTCTTTTTCATGTTTTTTTCCACTATGGTTTATCCCAGGATATTGAATATAGGTCCCTGTGCTATATAGTAAGACCCTGTTATTTATGCATCCTATATATACTAGTTCGCATCTGTTAATCCCAAACTCCCACTCCATCCCTCCCCCACGCTCCTTCCCCCTTGGCAACCACAAGTCTGTTCTCTATGTCTGTGAGTCTGTTTCTGTTTTGTAGATAAGTTCATTTGTGTTGTATTTTAGATTCCAATCAGAACAGCAGACAGAAAACCAAATGAAAAGCAATGTAAGAGACCTATGGGATAATACAAAGCATGCCAGTCTACGCTTACATTATTTATTAAACAAAAGAAAGGGTGGGACGTTCTGCCTGATGCTCCCTAACTGCTTCTAGGCTCACTTCTATTTTTGTTAAAGCTGACATGTTTGAATGAGTTATAACAAAGTGACCACGGGGCATGACCACAAAAGCTGAGCGTCAACAAGACATTTTGTAATCTGCTGATGAAAATATTCTTTCTTGTTCTTCTTCAGGGAGAATTTTGAATGTATAATTGTTAACATTTTCATTAATATCAATTTCTGTTTAGAAATGTACTAGATTTCAAATCTAGTGAGTATGCCTGAAAGTTTTCTGGACAAAGATGTGAATTTCTTTTACAGTTCCATGAAGCTTGGAGTAAGCTTATGGAGTGGCTGGAAGAGTCAGAGAAGTCTTTGGATTCTGAACTGGAAATTGCCAACGACCCAGACAAAATCAAAGCACAACTGGCACAGCATAAGGTGGGTCTGCAGTTAAGAAAAGCACATTGTATCGTTGTATATCTCAGGGTCACTTTTAAATTCCTACCTGATTGTGTATTTATTCACCACTGGAGAAAAAGGCTGTCCAACGTGGACCTGTATTAAATTTAAAACCAATTGCCCTTTACATTGGTCAAGTGCTCATTCCATTATGATTCCAGGGTTAATTGTTAAAAGAAAACTCACTGAATTAAAACTGGAAGTCTTCCGCAGTCTAAAACACATAAAGGACTTCTAGAGGCCGAACATTGGCACTTCGGTTTATCACAACTGCCTTGTCTTGTAATTTCTTTCATAGACCAAATGCCATGCAGAACATAATTATGTACTAAAAGGAACGTAGATTTTGCCATATATATTCCTACATACAGTGCAGTGGGGAAAATTGGTTGCCACTTCCTAAATTGGTATTACTGTGTATGTGTGTGAAATTCCACCCCTCCCCTCAAAGACACATAGTCACTGGCTTCCTTGTGTAGACAAGAAGATATGGAGACACTGTGTTTTATATTTTCTGCCTTTTATATTCCTACCACATGCCATTCAAAGAACATCCCTCCCCCCATCCTCCCCAACTCTCTTGAATTTGGGTCTTTCTGTTATTCTGTTTGTAAAGTGATCATCGGCCCTCAGGGTGAGGATGTGGGTAAAAGGAGACCGTCCCTGCAAACCATTTTACAATCTTAGGCATCTACATATAAATCATTGCTTGAAACATGATAGCTTTTAAAATGCTGGAAAAGATTGAATGATATAAGTTTTATCATCATCAGAACATTCTAGCCCTCGTGTTCATCCAGGCTGGTTGCTTCCGTCAGTGGGCCTGACCAGCTGCAGGGGTCAGGATCCTAGGATGATGGGGAAACATGCTGAGGTCCTTTCTTTGGCTGGATGAGGGCTTACGAGTGGCTTGTCCTGATGGCCCCTCTGCCTGGGAGCTGCCCCATCTAGCACTGGCAGCCCAGAGATGGTGACCAGCACCCTTTCCCGTCCCCTCCTTCTCAGAATAGAATGCCTTATGTGAACTTGAGCATAGACGTTGTGTTACATAGTCTGATGAAAGCATACGGCATATTTAAAGTAGAGAATCCTGGAAATAAGAATGTGTGAAGAACCCTATTAGATTTCTTTTTCCTAGTGAGACCTGTCACCAGTCACCATTTCTCTGAGATAACAGGGTACGTTAAGCCTATCTTAAAAGAAGTCTTTTCTGTTCATCGTTTGGATACTTTTTGTCTTTAAAAAGTTTGACTCTATCCTGTATTCAGCTGTAACATTTGTTTTGTATAAGAAAATCTGTGTCGATACCATGATTCTAAAGCTAGCGTTCTGTTTCGAAAAACGTGAAAAACATAATAATTACAGAAAACAGACTACAGAAATAGTGACATATTGTGATGGGATTTATTGCCAAAAAATTCCCAGATGTAGTTGCCTCCTATTATAAAAGATATATATAGTGTGGTATTAGTGAAACACTTCAAGTGTGTAACATTTTTAAGGCAATACAATTTATTAGGTAATTGTAACCTCGAGGTTATTTTGGGAAATTACATTTGCATAGCATTTTACTGCCTGGGGTGATTCTGATGTGCTACCAGGATTGAGAATCTCCATGTTTGTGTTTCCTTGATATTTTATAAGCTTTTAAGCTGCCCATGAAGTTGACCTTTTTTCTTCTCATCACTGAGATTATGTATTCAATAGCAGTTGTCTTACTCTTTCTATTAAATGTTTACAAACACCCACAAAATGCAAGATGATGCTAAGGGTCCTACAGAGATAATACCCCTGCTCTATGAAAGCTTATAATTGAGTTATATAGAAAGATTACAATTCATCCCTCCCCCACATGCGTATATACACACACAGACATGAAGGGTTCACTAACACTGTAAAAGCTGAAAAATACAGGTGTCATATTAGCCATGTAGCTGTTTGGTAGTGGAAAGTCATCTATAGACCTTCAGAGACTTGGGTAGGGCGTTGTGGATGTGAGGAGGGACGTGGCCTCCCCAGGTATGCCTAGAATGAGTGGGTCCAAACACAGAACCAAAGCTATGGTTCTTTTCCCCTTATCCTGGCTCACAGATAAAATACATGTAACATTACAGTGAGAATCCAAAATGTGTGACAGAAAATCTTTTTGACAATAAAAAACAACTGTAGTAAGTTTATACATTACTGGGTCATTCTGTGTCCAGACTGGACCCATACTTACTCATAGAGTATTAGCTACATTTTCCTCTCTGGGCTCGTGGGTCTCTCAATAGTTTATTAGCAATTCCACTTTACCATAACTATTTATACTGTTTGTAGTTTATGTCTACAAGAGATTCAGGATTTGTTTTGCTTTGAAATTGGTTTTTTTTTGATACTACTAGGTGCTCTTAATAATAATAGGTGCTTGATAATAGTAGGTGCTTAGCTTCTGCCAAAAGTTAATCCTTCCATTTGAAAGTTTAAAGGTTCTTCTCTACCCTGGTGTGTTCCCTGTTGAGTACGCACTACACCATGTGACTTGATGATGGCTGATGTCTCCATTTATTTAAGAGGAATGCCTTTTTCACTGTCTCTTACCTATTTGTGTATCAATCCCAAGTAGAAATGCATGCTGCTCTCTTGTTGGATGTACAGGAGTTTCAGAAATCCCTCGGAGCCAAGCATTCTGTCTACGACACCACCAACAGGACTGGGCGTTCTCTGAAGGAGAAGACCTCCCTGGCTGACGACAACCTGAAGCTGGATGACATGCTGAGTGAGCTCAGAGACAAGTGGGACACGATCTGTGGGAAGTCGGTGGAGAGGTGAGATGCGCCTGACAGCCGCTCACTCACCTTGCTGGACCCCTGGCAGCTGTCACGGTCCTGGCGCTCTGCAGGCAGGGTTTGGAACCTTGAATACACACCTCCTTTGCCTGGAGAATGTCTGCTCATCCTCGATGCCCCGCACACACAGTGCCTCCCCCAGAGGCTTTGCTGTTCAGTATTATTTACGTTTAAGTGCCCGGTTCATTCAAAAATGACATCCTTCTCCAAGCCTCCCCGCATCTCACATGCGACTACAGCGCCTGCCTTCGGACTGGTCCCCAGGTCTGCCATGGTCCTCCTCAGTCCCGTTTCCACATCACCAGTAGGCCTGTCTTCTTAAAGTATAAGTGGGATCTTGTCACCCCCCCCTTCCCCCCCAACCCCGCTTCATACCCTTTAGGGACTAACTCTTGGATGTGGATTAGGATACAGGCCCCGTCACTGTGGCAAGCAGGGTCCTACCAGCCTGACCCCACCCACCCCTTCCCAGTCTCCCTCCTCCTCACTACACTTCAACCATGAAGACCCAAAATGTTAAAAAAATGTTAAAGTAGCTAAGAAAGTTAAAACAGTAGTTGAAGAGTTCACATATCTTATACATGTTTCCAAATTTTTCATTGATCCTTAGTTACTTTTGTCAGTATCCAAATTGAATAGAATATCATATTCCATTCTAGGGAACTTCATAATAAGTTTTTAGTGTTAGTCTTTTTTGTTGTTGTTGTTGTTGTTTTGCGGTACACGGGCCTCTCACTGTTGTGGCCTCTCCCGTTGCGGAGCACAGGCTCCGGACGCGCAGGCTCAGCGGCCATGGCTCACGGGCCCAGCCGTTCCACGGCATGTGGGATCTTCCTGGACCGGGACACAAACCCATGTCCCCTGCATCGGCAGGCGGACTTTCAACCACTGCGCCACCAGGGAAGCCCTAGTGTTAGTTTTTCAGAATCAATAAAATCTTCTCTCAGAAGGTTACATACTTTTTACAGTGTCCTATAAATGATTTCACGACAATTCATATGGCATTCTTGAAAAGATAGAAAGTCACAGTGATGAACAGATCCATGAGTGGCAGGTGTCCGCCGTGGAGGCAGACTGTGACCAGGAAGAGCCAGCCTGAGGGAGATCTGGGGTTGATAGACTGTTCTGGGTCTTGACTATGGTGATGTTACATGAACATATACATGTTTTAAAATCCATAGAACTGTACACCCCAAAGGTCAAACTTACTGCATGATACTTTAAAACACAATTTAATTGAAAAGGCATATTTTTATGACGAAACTAAAGGGCCCGTGAGGTGGTGATGAGGGAATTTTCCTGGAACAGGTGCCATGGATTTAAGCAATGAAAAGAAAATTGGAGAGAAGTTTGTTATTTTCTAAGGAAAGCAGAGAAACAGCAGTGAGTCCGAATATACTGCTTTTCCTCTTGAGGTCTGCTTAGCCTTCGTGGATGTTTTTTAGATGTTTGGATATAGAGGGCAGCTTTTTTGTTGCTCAGATTGATTTTTTCCATTTTTTCCCCTAGACAAAACAAATTGGAAGAAGCCCTCTTATTTTCTGGGCAATTCACAGATGCCCTGCAGGCCCTCATTGACTGGCTGTACAGGGTTGAGCCCCAGCTGGCTGAGGACCAGCCTGTCCACGGAGACATCGATCTAGTGATGAATCTGATCGATAATCACAAGGTATTGTTATCTGGGACATTTTATTTTATCTTGCTTGATTATTCTGAATGTAGAGGGAACTGTAACCACTTAATTTAGCTTTGTAAAAATCTACAGAGTATCTGTCATGCTACATAATAGTCTTTAATACTGAAATATGTGACATTTGAGGAGAACAAGGAAGCCAGCTTTAAAAGTGATGCAGGAAAATTACTTCAGTATCAGTGAAATACTTTGGTTTTAAATTTCCCTATCCGAAACCTTGCTAGAACTTGAAAAGTGATTTCATTGTCTGGCACTTTAAAACGTTTTTCAAGAATGTTTTAGTATCTTTTGTTATTCATTTAGGTAATTATGTGATATAATTTAAAATCGTTCGTTCTGTGACCTGGAACTAGGTCATTGCTGAAGTGCTAGATGTGTGACATGATCTGTGGGGGTCATGATCAGCTGCTTCTCTTTTTCTCAAAAACAGTTTTAACCTTGCCCCTTGACCTGTAGCAGTTTAAGAGACAACAGCGTATGCCATTAGGGATTCAGTTATTACTTCAAGAAAATTGGTTTCCTTGCCGTCTCCTGATATGTATGTCAATCTGTTGTACAAATCAAAGGTGGTATTTGAGACGTCCCAGAGATATACTGAGTGTAAGGTCCTAAATTGTGATCAAATACTGTTACAACTTAAAGAACCTTGAAAACAGCATGAGGCCCGGTACTAATGTAGGATGGTTGGCTTTATATATACAATTTTCTTACAGCACTACACTTGAATTCATGTCATATTCCTCTCTATAATTTTTCAGTTCAGAAAACGTATTTCATTTTAAAATGTTCTCTTTATACCTCCCTGCTTATGCTATTTTGATCTTACCTGTTCTTTTTAAAATAATTGGTCCTTTTGCATATTTATTTCCCCTTTTCTCGTTCCATTATCTCATTATACCCATAGAAGAGAGTTTGTTATGTTTGAACATTAACAGAAAATGAGAGAATAGATGAAGAACATTGATCTGGCCTACAAACATTTTAAAAACTTTAAATTATGTTGCTTTGCCTATATTGAAACAAATGTTTTGTGCATGATTAATACAAACTTTTGCATCCCCTGGCACTCCTTCAATGACTGATGAATAATGTAATGTTACTTTGTACATAAATGCCATTTTTAGAAGCTCACTGTCTAAATATTTACTCCCCTAGGCACTTGGCTGGTTTTTTATATACTAAAGGTCAACAAGAATGAATTAATCATTCAGCATTAGTAATACAGTTGGAAGCCCCAATAAGAAGTTTAAGTATACAAAGTACATTGGAAAGCCTGCTCAGAACCGTGGGACTAGTCCTGTCACAAAAGGGAGAGTTAGACGCTGTACCTTGTATCTGTGTGTTTGTGCATGTGTGTTTGTTCATGTGTGTGTGTGTGTGTGTGTGTGTGTGTGTGTTTATCTCTGCGGGCACACCTCATTTAACACTATCAGAGTGAAATCAGCAAAGAACTCATCACACTGTTTCTGGATTATTTTCGACAGTCTCACTTTTATGAATGGTCTGAGTATCAGAATAGAAACTCATGGATAGAGTCAGAAGGATAAAATGTGCTTGGTAATATTCATTTGTGATGATTTCTTAGAAGAATAAGCTGATTTTAGTTTATATATGAAGTTGGTTATTTGAAAGATCTGGTTGCAGACAGACTCTTGGGTCAGAAATGGATTTAGTCCGGGACCAAAAGAAGCCACTTTAACCCTTGGCACATCAGAGTTCATCAAAATTGGGTGGGAGAGACAAATAAAAAGCTTTTCCTCCAAGGTGACAGATTAAGGAGTCAAGCCTCTAAAATTTGACGTTATGGGTTAGTGCCCAGGATCCTGTGAAAGCTACAACAAAGGATTGTTGGAGGGAAAAAAAGAAGATGTGCCAGCCCTGCTGTTGTCTCCAAGGGCTGCTTAGTTACCGGTCAGTCTCTTAGGTGTGTTTGCTGATGGAGAGCAGTGTGGTGGCCAGCACACACTGGGCGCACACAGTAATGATTCCAGAGGGATTGGGACACCCTCACAAAGTATCACAGAAAAGAAGTTGTGATGCATTTTTGCATGGGATTGAAATAAAGAAGGGTGACCACCATTCTTTAAGTCCAACATGTCATTTAAAAAATAACATTCACTCAGGAAAACATTACAAAATTGAGGAGCAAATTGATACAAGCCTAGACTTGACGGTGCCCTCACAGGAGCGGTGTGTCTTGTCTTATTTTCTGCAGATTCTGCGGAAAACGTGGGTCATTAAACTGTAGGTCTTGGAGAGCCATACATGATGTTATGTGCACATACATATTTCATATAGTATGTCTTACTGTTTGGGCTTTGTAATTTAAAATTAATTTTTTAAAATTTGGTCTTAGGTCTTCCAGAAGGAGCTGGGGAAGAGGACCAGCAGCGTGCAGGCCCTGAAGCGCTCAGCCCGGGAGCTCATAGAGGGCAGCCAGGATGACTCCTCCTGGGTCAGGGTCCAGATGCAGGAGCTGAGCACACGCTGGGAGACGGTGTGTGCACTCTCCATATCCAAGCAGACCCGCCTAGAAGCAGCTCTGCGCCAGGTAAAGCCCTGGGATTACAGCTGCTGGGTGTGCTGACAAAGATCCTGCACCCCCAACAGGAACCGCTGTTCTGAAGGACCACAGGGCTCCTGTGTCTCAGCCAGGATAGTCATGGGGAGGAAGTCCTTAGAGCATCATTGCGTGGGTCCGCTCCCCGCCCAACTCCTCCCCAAAGAATTTAAATGACTCAACAGAGGGAGGCTTTCTAATCTTCCCGTAAAAGTGCTGTTTGAGTCTTTTTTTCAGCTAGAATGTATAATGGGCTGCCATTCATCTCACATCAGATTGTTAAAATGGTGAATTATTCTTCACATAGGCCTTTTTGACGGATTAGATGTTTTCTTACATTTGTAAAATGCAGCACCATGTATCTTTATCTTTTTAATGGGAATAATGGATATAATGAATCAGTTTAAATTTAAGACTTTTTTTTTCCATTGAGAGGAGGACTTGACTCTACTAACAAGCATGTTTGGGAATCTTTTTTGGGGCGCATGTGAACCATTAGGCAGAGGAGTTTCACTCGGTGGTCCACGCCCTCCTGGAGTGGCTGGCGGAAGCGGAGCAGACCCTTCGTTTCCATGGCATTCTCCCAGACGATGAGGATGCTCTTCGGACTCTCATTGATCAGCATAAAGTGAGTTACATAAATGCTCAGTAAAAATAAGTGAGAAAGACAAACAAAGTAGAGAAAATGGACTCGTGATTGCAAATACCAACTGCATGAATATCTTCCTTCCTGAGAAGTAGTGAAAGATCTGGTATGTTTGAGAATTTATCTGTATCCTCCTTTCTTACATAGGTGTGTCCCCATGCAACTACGCACATGTGTGTGTGGCTATTTTTGTTTTTTAATGTCGTCTTTATAGAAGGTGGTTATTTTAAAACTAGTCACTCTGAAGGAACCCTCCTAAACTGTTGGTGGGAATGTAAGTTGGTGCAGCCACTGTGGAGAACAGTATGGAGGTTCCACAGAAAACTAAAAATAGAGCTGCCATATGATCCAGCAATCCCACTCCTGAGCATATATCCAGACAAAACTATAATATACTTCAATTAAAAAAATAAAATAAAATAAAACTAGTCACTCTGTTTTCCTATCTCCAGGAAGCACATTTTTCTAGGGAACTCTTTGGCTCCTGAGCAAAACTGGTCAATTTTGTTGCACTTAGATGTGCATTTCAAAGATGAAACTTCCTTACTGAGCAGTATGACATTTATCAAATTATAACCATTAGAATTGTCAATTAATGATTTTTACCTTTGTAAGCAAGACAAGCAAGTAGTTTAATAACTGGTCTTCAAATTTTATTTTTAAACCTCTGCCAATTCTGTTTTTAATCAAGAGCTGCTTTAAATTCTTTTGAGAAGTAACCCATTTATAAATTATAAATAAAAAATGGATTATGTAAGTAGATATACTATTAAATAATTAACCAGGGCTTCCCTGGTGGTGCAGTGGTTGAGGGTCCACCTGCCGATGCAGGGGACACGGGTTCGTGCCCTGGTCCGGGAAGATCCCACATGCCGCAGAGCAGCTGGGCCCGTGAGCCGTGGCCGCTGAGCCTGCGCGTCCGGAGCCTGTGCTCTGCAACGGGAGAGGCCACAACAGTGAGAGGCCCGCGTACCACCAAAAAAAAAAATAGTTAACCAAGTAAAAATCTGGCCGTTGAATTTTCAGGTCAAAATTATTCCTGTGGCGATGCATAGGACTAGCAAAACCCTTAAGAGAGTGGTCCAGAGAGTTCTTAACAGATAATTTTTTTAACCTTTGACTCTAAAAGTCAGGAGTTAGCAATGCTAATACTCAGTGTAGTATTCTTCCACCTGGGGTGTAGTGTTCTGAAAATTAAGTATCTTGAGGGTTTTTTTCTATTCTTTTTTTTTTTTTGAAGTATAGTTGATTTACAATGCTGTGTTAATTTCTGCTGCACAGCAAAGTGATTCAGTTATACACATATATACATTCTTTTTTTAAATATTCTTTTCCATTATGGTTTATCATAGGATATTGAATATAGTTCTCTATGCATTACAGTAGGACCTTGTTGCTTATCCATTCTATATATAAAAGCTTACATCTGCTAACCCCAGCCTCCCACTCCATCCCTCACCCAATGCATTCCCCCTTGGCAACCACAAGTCAGTTCTCTATTTCCATGAGTCTGTTTCTGTTTTGTAGATCACTTATATCACATGATATAAGTGATATCATGTGGTATTTGTCTTTCTCTTATGACTTACTTCACTTAGTGTGATAATCTCTAGCTGTATCATGTTGCTGCATGTGGCATTATTTCATACTTTTTATGGCTGAGTAGTATTCCATTCTACATAGGTACCATCTCTTCTTTATCCAGTCATCTGTCAATGGACACTTAGGTTGTTTCCATGTCTTGGCTATTGTGAACAGTCCTGCTATGAACATAGGGGTGCATGTATCTTTTTGAATTATAGTTTTGTCTGGATACATGCCCAGAAGTGGGATTGCTGGATCATGTGGTAGCTCTATTTTCAGTTTTCTGAGGAACCTCCACACTATTCTCCATAGTGGCTGCACCAATTTACATTCCCACCAACAGTGTAGGAGGGTTCCCTTTTCTCTACACCCTCTCCAGCATTTGTAGACATTTTAATGATGGCCACTCTAACCCGTGTGAGGTGGTATCTCGTAGTTTTTATTTGCATTTCTCTCATAATTAGTGATGTTGAGCATCTTTTCATGTGCCTGTTGACTTCAGTGTATTTAGTATTGATGTCAGCATTTCCTATAAACGGTAAAGGATCTTTTTAGTACCACTGAATAACCTGGTGTTGCAAGGTCAAGTTGGAAATACATAATTAATTCCATTGTAGCATGGGTGACATCATCTTTGGTGACTTCTTATGTTAATTACGATGCTCTCTCAATGATGGGCTGCTTACGCTATAGCAATGAAATATTGCCTTGTTAATAAAAGGGATGTGAGCTTGTATAACATTATCTGGAGGAATGAAATGCTGCATACACTTTTTCAAGTTGAAGCTGGCCTGTAAGAGCAGGAAAATTACATCACATTTACTGTACATTTTTGATTCAGTTAAATATTTTGAAAATCTAGTTTATGTTACCATAGGCTGACCATCAGCTGCTTTGGGTTCCACTGACATACTAGGGTTTGGGTGTCAAGAGTGTCCCCTGAAGCCCAGGGTGCATATATGCCCTACAGAACCGAGGCTACCTGTGGTATCACCACCCTCACAGCAGGGCCAGGAAACCCCCAGAAACATCAGGAGGCAGGCATCCCGGGAGGGGTACTGGTTTCAAGAACAGATTATCTTTAAACATTTTAAATTAGCATACAATTGCATGCAATTTTATAAAGTGCTTCTCTGTAATAATATTTTGCAGTGATATTGTTCGTTCTGTTTCATTTCTTTTGCTTCCCTTCACACATTCTCACCAATAGAAGAAAAACAGAATATTTAATTTCTTAGACTAGAGCCCTCTCAATATAATCCAACTTCTAAAATTGGCAGATTTTCCCATGTGAGCACAAACCACTGAGGCAGCACTCAGACTGGCCTGGAAGAGCCCAGGGTGCTGTCAGGAGTTGGTACCCAGTCCACAGTGTTTCCAGTGGGAGCTGGGCGCCCAGTGTGGGAGTGATTAAAAGTACATGATTGGATCAGCTCACCTCTGGAAAAGCACAGCTGTTCTTAACCTTCTGGTTTTCTCTTCCTAGTAAAGTTTGTTTCCTTTCACTTAAAAGGGGTCTGTTTTGGGGAAAATTAAAATATTTTTAAGGTAGGTCATGACATTTAAAAAGTAGGTCATCAAAGTCTGTGAGTCTGTTTCTGTTTTGTAAATAATTTCATTTGCTTATGGTTACCAAAGGGGAAAGGTGGGGAGAGGGATAAGTTAGGAGTTTGGGAGTAACATATACACAGTACTATATATAATATAGGTAACCAACAAGGACCTACTGTAGTATATAGCACAGGGAACTCTGCTCTACTCAGTGTTCTGTAATAACCTATATGGGAAAAGAACCTAATCTGAAAAAGAATGGATATATGTATATGTATAACTGAATCACTTTGCTGTATACCTGAAACTAACACAACATTGTAAATCAACTATACTCCAATATGAAATAAAAATTAAATTAAAATAAATACATAAATAAAAATAAAAAGTAGGTCATGTTAGCAGAGTAATTGAACCTGGACTCCCCAATGGTAAAAATGTGGAAATAAAGGTTAAAAAGCATTTATTCACTCACACAGGTACAAAATTGAATAAGACACAGTCTTTTGATCTTGTGGACCTTAACAATCTAGTAGCTGTGCATATAAACAAAATATTTTATTAGAGTGAAATGCCAAGGTAGGAGGCGTATGACAGCTGCTTCAGAGGTTTAGAAACAAAAGGTCACTAGATGTGAACACCTATACTTTCTGACCCCCTGGTTACACGGCGTGGGTAACACAAGTGCCATCCATCCCCTGGCACCCTTGTCAGGTGTGGAAGGAATCCTTCTTAGTGTGGGTTCCAGGTAGATTGGAGGGGTCAGTGGATGTTTGAAATTCAGTGCAGGGTTTGGGAAGCATGTGCCCCACAAGCATGTGCCCAAATGCCTCACATTTTGGGGGGCAAAAGTCCTCATTTTTTAGCCCCGCTTTCAGAGTTCTGTGATCCATGAATCTGTGGGTACAGTTCTGATGGTAGAAAGTAAAGTATGTGAGACATTTATAAAAAGGTTGATTTGACAGCCTTCCAAAGCCTGTTGAGGTGTATTCATCCTTCCAGGGCTGAGAGTGGCTCTTTTTACTGCCCTTTAAGGGACATTTTTCCCAGAGGCTGGCCGCTGTCAGGCCCACTTGCTCCAGACTCACTCGACTCCTTCCCCACTGGACGCTGGGCCTTCTCTCCCACAACCCAGCCTTTCTAGTTCCCTGCCAGTCTGCTGTCTTCCTTGGCACTTTTTGGATACACATTCCTATCATCCCTGACACGGTTAATGCTACTTTGAATACTAACCTCCTCGTCGTATTTGCTAGAACGTTTTTTTTTTTTTTGCAATCCATATTGTTTCTATCGCTGGCTTAGTATCTGTCCCAATTCTTGCCTCTACGAATATAATTATAATGTATTCAAATTTAGGAGAGTGTCTTTTTTGTTTAATGTATTTTGTAAAGCATGAGATAGTATCCTGTAGTTGGATCTTGAGATAGTGTGAGAAGGTACTTTATCCGATTACTGTCCCTTCTCCTCCCTTAATTCCTCACTCGGTGGATGATTTCCAGCTGTGAATAAACCGATGTAAGTTCTTGCTTATTGGTTTAGCTCTGACAGTCCAGTGGACGTTGCTGGCCTTTTAGTTTCAGCCCGTGTGTCTTTGTTTATGCTGTAGGAATTCATGAAGAGACTGGAAGAAAAGCGCGCTGCCCTCAACAAAGCCACCAGCATGGGAGACTCCATCCTGGCCATCTGCCACCCAGACTCCATCACCACCGTCAAGCACTGGATTACCATCATCCGGGCCAGATTCGAGGAGGTCCGTGCATCTCAGTCCATCTTTAGAGCAGCTGGAGCTTTGAGAGTCAGGGGAGGGGGCGTGGAAACTCGGGCAATTAATGACGTATTTATGGCTGTGGGAACCTAAGGGCTTATGTTCTTCACAAGACCATTCTTCTGTGTGTTACCTGTCTCTGCCACCCACTTTTCTTTAAAAAGTTACAAGCATTCTGCAGCTATGTCCCTGAAACTATGTGGTTCACTGTAGGACTTTCTGTCCACTTCCAGATCACGTCTGTTGAATAGGTTTTTCAGAGCCGTCTATGCTTGTGGAATGAATTGCACACACAAGTGAATTCATTCTGTATTTAAGATCTTAGCTATTTTTATTTCCACTCTGTGCTACACAGAGTGAGCATATGTGATTCTTCAGGGAATGCATGTTTGAACTTAAATTAGCAGGCAAAGGGAAGCCTGGGTGATTGACGTACATCTAAACTTCTGAGGGTGACAGCCATCACAAAGGGCTCCTGGGTCCTCCACAGGCTGGGTCTTGGTACCACTGATGGGATCTAGAAAGACCAGAGAGTTATGGATCTAGCCTGGGATGATCCTAATTTACATTTAAGTGTGGTGTATGTTACATCAGTTACATTATTCACTGAGATGGAAGAAATTCAGAGCAGTTGTTTTCTCCATCAGGTACTGGCCTGGGCAAAGCAGCACCAGCAGAGACTAGCCAGTGCCCTGGCAGGACTCATCGCCAAGCAGGAGTTGCTGGAAGCCCTGCTGGCCTGGTTGCAGTGGGCTGAAACCACACTGAGCGACAGGGATAAAGAGGTCATCCCACAGGAGATTGAAGAGGTGAAAGCCCTCATTGCAGAACACCAGGTAAATAGATGTCATCCTAACCTGCCTTCTCAGACACTGTCTTTGCTTCACACTGTACTTCTCAGAAGACTGCTCTGTGCTTCTTACCTTCACTTCCTCAGACACACTCCTCAACTCCTCCACCGAGTTTCTGACGCCACTGCTGCCCTGGAGCTTCTCTCTGGAGAGTCACTTAGTTTTGCTGGTGTCTCCTGCCCTGTGTGACCTTCCCACGCTCCTCCCTTTCGGCCCCATCCATGGAGCTGTGCTCGCATCTCAGATGGGCTCCCCCCGTCCCTGTGCTGTGCGGCTGCTTCCCACTATTGCTGTCGTATTTTGATAAACGTATAAGATATCGATGCCTGTGATGGCCCTGAAGTGTCTCTGTCAACCGAGGCATTAAAGTGTCAGTGTCCTCCAGTGTGACAGACATTCCAGAAATGTGTTTCTTCACTTCTCACTTTTTTCTGCCTTCTCCTTTTCCCATCACTTTTCACCAGTCTCTGCCCTTGCCACAGATTCCAGATACAGGGACACCTGGTCAACCATGATAAAAAGTCCAAGGAGATGAGATAAATGGCAACATAGTCAAACCTTTTAAATGTAAACTTGAACCTGAATGACTTTGACCCTCCTTGGTAGAGTAGATTTATTGATAGGGATATTTTAAATGTATCCACATTTATGTGGATATGCTTTATGTCACTGTATATCAAAGCCATCTTAAGTATTTCAGATATGTAGGTGAGATGTGTCGCAGGAAAGCCCTAGAGACACCCCAGCTAACTCGTTCCTTTGTAGACAAATGCTCACTTTAAGATTCTTCAGGGAGAGCTTGGAAGCTTGGTCCTGGCTGGTGCACAGACAGGTTGTGTTCCTCATGCAGCTGCTCCCCCTGTGGTCTTCAAATAAAACAAGTTGCTTTTATAACACTGTAGTTACTTATCACCTATTAACATTTTGTAGTCTGTAAATACTGTATTATGATGGTTAGATTTTTTTTTATCCTAGATAAAACATGTTTTATTCTTTTTTCAGAAATGATAGTATGGTCCTTTTATCTTCTCGTTTTTAGTTCATTTCTAAAGATGTTTTTCTCTGATATACTTGTATCTAGTTGACATCATTTCTTTCTTTCAGACCTTCATGGAGGAAATGACCAGAAAACAACCTGACGTGGACAAAGTCACCAAGACCTACAAGAGGAGAGTGGCGGACCCCTCCTTACATTCCCACATTCCGGTCTTGGATAAGGGGCGAGCAGGAAGTAAGCAGTGGCTAATTTCTTTAACATGAGGATGGTTAAGCAAGGAAGTTAGTTTCCTTTTATTTTGAGTTATGGTTTGACATTTTGGAGCCATAGGTGATTCTACATGAGCTCTCAATCATAAAAGGTTTTCTTTCTTTCTTTTTTTTTTTTCATTAATTTATTTATCTTTGGCTGTGTTGGGTCTTTGTTGCTGCATGCGGGCTTTCTCTAGTTGTGGTGAGCGGGGGCTACTCTTCGTTGCGGTGTGCAGGCTTCTCATTGCAGTGGCCTCTCTTGTTGCAGAGCACGGGCTCTAGGCATACGGGCTTCAGTAGTTGTGGCACGCGGGCTCAGTAGTTGTGGCGCATGGGCTTAGTTGTTCCACGGCATGTGGGATCTTCCTGGACCAGGGCTCGAACCCGTGTCCCCTGCATTGGCAGGCGGATTCTTAACCACTGTGCCACCAGGGAAGTCCCATAAAAGGTTTTCTTGAAAGAATATGTGGGCTAAGTATTATAGCAACTTATTTAAAAATAAAGGAAAGGATAAATCCAGGTCTCTATATGTGTAACTTTATTTGCTCGAAGTGTATCTTTCAGATTAGCCAGAAGAAATCAGGAATAACTTTCAACAAGAACAGAAGTCATCACCCCCTTTGAATTGACTCATTCTGCTTCTCTTATATAAATAACCTTAAAGTGGAATGGAACAAGAATGACCATGACCTGGATAAAGTTCATGACCTAACTGTTCACTAGTAACCAGCAATCTGATAGATTTTCTTCATGTTCATTTGACTTGAGGCTCTATTTACTGACTTCTCAGGCTGTCTTGACCCAGCGAAGTGACATTAAATACAATAATAGCTAGCTCAGATAAGATTTAGAAGCAGCACAATTTATACCAGGCAGTTTGTATATTTCTGAATGGTGCCTTACTAAAGAAAAGTGGTTTTGGATCTGTCATAGTCGTGTCTTGCACAAGGAGGCAGGGTAACAAAGTTGTTAGGAACTCTGGACACAGACTGCCTGGCTGTCCCCACCCCTCAGCATCTGGGAAACGCAACCTTGGACACGTTACTTGAACCCCTTCTGAGCCTCAATTTCCTCATCTGTGGAAAGGGAGAATTATAACCTCATTAGACTATGGTGAGGACTTAATGAGCTCGTGTATGAAGTGCTTAGCATACTTCCTGGAATACTGTTAAATGCTCAATAAATATTAGCTATTGATATTTTTATGTAACTCCATGGGAGTTAGGAATTCTGGGCAAATCTCAGCTTGGATGCTAACTTCCTATGAAAGCTTAGGCCAGTGATTTATTTTTCTAGGTCACATTGAACGATTTAGTTAGATAAGGAAACTGCAGTGAGATAATTGCTCTGTGAAGTTATAGAAACTTGTGAATACTAGAAAGAGGGAGGAAACTTTAGGAAGGCAGTAAATTAGGATATGAGACGATGCACAGGAAACACACAATCTCAGTGGAAAATGGACCTGGAAGAAGGCTGGGACCGTAATCACACACTTCCGTACTTGATTGGGAATTTGTCGGGTATCTTGGTCTGACTCTGGCGAGCCGCCCAGTGCCTCCTGCCCTCCTCTCAGCTGGGTTTGCCCAAACTGATTCACATGCACTGCAGTGCCCTGGCAGTAGCAAAGAGGAGGACTGCAGGATGCTTCTTTGTCATTGAAGTGGTGCAGATTTTAGGCTGGAAAATGTTTGAAGCATAAATGTATTGAGAGAACTTTCCAGTATTTCAGGGCTCCCGTCAAGAATATTTCTCTGCTGTCTCTGAACGGTGTGCGACCCTTGTTAAGTAAAACACATTTGACCCTGATATCGTGCATCACCTAAATTAGGGTGTTTCTTCACATCATAGCTAGTAATGAAGTTGATTCAGTCTGAACAAGGAACAGTAAAGGTCAAGCCTTAATGTATTTCAAAACCCTGGAGACTTTGCCATCCTAACTCAAGTTATGTTTGAACAGGAAAACGCTTCCCAGCGTCAAGCTTCTATCCCTCTGGGTCACAGACACAAATTGAAACCAAGAATCCCAGGGTCAACTTACTGGTGAGCAAGTGGCAGCAAGTCTGGCTGCTCGCCTTGGAAAGGAGGAGGAAGCTTAATGACGCCCTGGACAGACTGGAGGAGGTGAGAAAACTCTTACATTGGGTACCATATTGTCATCTGCCCTCATTCACCGGAACACATTGCCAAGATCTTGATTTTTTTCAACGTTTCTAATAATAGATAAGAAAACTCTTGATGTCTGAGTGCTTATTTTACTTCTAAAATTAAAGCCACAGGTATGAATGTTTTTATGGGGGGAAAAAACCCTGATATATGGGCCTTGGATTTAGGGAATCAAAGTCAAAAACAGGTATGTTGTAACATAATCAGGAGCTGACTCCTTCGGAAAAGATCTGGCTTGACGTATGTTTGCTGACAGCATCTTCTGGCAACTATAATCATTTATAATGCAGATCATTTATTCATATATACTCTGTGATCTGAAGTGTAGGGTGTCAGATTCTAGAATTGGTAAATTTCTAGAAGGTGAGGAGTTAGGAGCGACTGGTGGCAGAGACGTGAGGGGTAATAAGATAGGTAAAATCGGTCTTGTTCAGCTGGGCCTGCTCCCTGGGGTACAGAGCTCCTGTCACCTTGGGCCACACCACCTTTGTGAGTTCGGCATTATCAGAAATTTTCAGTGTGACTTTTTGAGGAGTTTTGTTTCCTCTATTTGTAAAGAAAAAACAGTGACAGTAACAGAATAAACTTTAGAGAAAAAATGTTCAAGTCCCCTTTGCAAGATGATACCTTTCCTGGAGGGAATGATCTGTGTGTTACCTAGAGGATCATTAAAAACGTTATTCATATTGTATAAGATAATAATTTTTATTATCTAGAGGATCATTAAAAATAACATTATTCATATTGTATAAGATAATTTTGGTTATCTAGTGGATCATTATAAACATTATTCATATTATATAATTTTTGTTATCTAGAGGATCATTCGAAATAACGTTATTCATATTGTGTAAGATATAATTTGAGCACAGCAGTAACTCAGGCAAAATGCCTTTTGCCCTCTTCAGCTAAGGGAATTTGCCAACTTTGATTTCGATGTCTGGCGCAAAAAGTACATGCGATGGATGAATCACAAGAAATCTCGAGTGATGGACTTCTTCAGGAGGATCGATAAAGACCAGGATGGGAAAATAACCCGACAAGAATTTATTGACGGGATTCTTTCCTCAAGTAAGTCCCAAGAGAGGTGGCCATAACAGATGTAATTTTTAAAGAAAATAAGCACAGTTTAAAATTGTGGAGCCAGTAAACCTGTGTTACTAATAAAACATCACCTTTAAACTTGGCTGTGAAGTCATTGCCCTCAAAAAAAAAAACAAAAAAACAAAAAAACTGTCCTTAGTTAAAATTTATGGCTTTGAAGTCAGGCACCCTTACTAATTGTGTCACCACAGATAAACTCCTTTTCTCCACTGGAGCTGTGTCCCTATTTAGTGTAATCAGGTTAATAATACTTAATTCTTAGATTGTGTTGCCTGGCATAAAATGGGAAATCAGTAAATGCAAGTCAGTCTCTCTCTTTTTTATTTTAGTTCACATTCTGATCTAATGTTGTCATTAGTAGGAAATTAGAAGGCTATAAAAATTCTAAAGGTATGTGCCCCCTTCTTGTTTGATAGATTTTTTTTTTTTTTTTTTTTTTTTTTTTTGCGGTATGTGGGCCTCTCACTGTTGTGGCCTCTCCCGTTGCGGAGCACAGGCTCTGGACACGCAGGCTCAGCGGCCATGGCTCACGGGCCCAGCCGCTCCACGACATGTGGGATCTTCCCGGACCGGGGCACGAACCCGTGTCCCCTGCATCGGCAGGGGTACTCTCAACCACTGCACCACCAGGGAAGCCCTGATAGATTATTTTGATCACATGTATGTGATTTCTCTGGCAGATGTTACTAGAAGCACTCTTAAAGTAAATTTCATGTAAATTATTCCTTAAGTGGTACTTGAACCATATGAAATTTGCTAATATTAAACAGTTTTTAGCCTAGAAAAACAGCCATTTCGTAAGATTCATCCTAATAGTAGTTAAAGGTAAATTTAGGCCACATATGTAGTGATAGTGCTTGTGTGATGTAAATCAGGTTTTTGTTTTTGTTTTTTTTAAGGATTGTAATATACTTGATCATCCTAATCATTTAACTGGCCACACTACAATTAAAATGTGCGATCGAGAATGTCTTACGGCAGAATTAACAAGTTAATGCTATTTACTTTTTCTTTAAGACGTAAATCTTTTTGTAAAATGTTATTGTAAGTAGCAGCTCTTACCAACTTTCATTGCGACCAGAGTATGACATATACTGAGAATATCTTAATTATCACTCATACGTGGAATCTAAACCAAAAGTGAAACTCACAGAGATAGTAGAAAAATAATTGCCAGGGGCTGGGAAATGGAGGAGATAGGGAGAGGTTGGTACAAGGGTACAGATTTTCAGCAATAAAATGAATAAGGTCTGAGTATCTACTGTACAACATGGTGACTGTGGTTGATAACACCATATTGTATAATTGGAATTAGCTGAGAGAGTAAAATTCATTCTCACCCAAAAAAACCCAAAGAGTAAAAGATAAACATGTGAGGTGATGGATGTGTTAATTAACTAGATGGGGGGAATCCCTCCACAATGTGTGCGTGTATCGAATTATTATGATTACAGTTTAAATATCTTACAGTTTTATTTGTCAGTTATTCCTCAATAGCACTACTTACCATTGTTTTGAAAATGTTAGAGTTCCCTACCAGTCGTCTGGAGATGAGTGCAGTTGCAGACATCTTTGACAGAGATGGCGATGGATACATCGACTACTATGAATTTGTAGCTGCCCTTCACCCAAATAAAGATGCATACAAACCTATCACTGATGCTGACAAAATTGAAGATGAGGTACTCATTACCTTTCCACCGGGTAGAACAAGCACTGTGTGTTCTGCCCAGATACCATGTACAATTCATGCAGTTGTTTTATTTCCATGTTTAGTTGTTGCATACAGGTTTTAAGGATGCCACGATGTAATATTAATGTGAAAGTGACTGTTTTATCATTGCTTCTGGCAGGTGACAAGGCAGGTAGCTAAGTGCAAATGTGCAAAACGATTCCAAGTTGAACAGATTGGAGATAACAAATACAGGGTAAGTTTTCAAAATAGCTGTGTAGTTCTTTCAAAGGATAAAAATTAAAAACTTTGTCTGCATTGTTTCCCAGGAATGCCAGTTATTTATTTTTACCTTCTATCAAATATAATGGTATATGAAATTCCATCTTTCGTCATTTTTAATGATATAAAGATAGCTTGCATTTTGTATATTAGGACATATCTCTGACATGTATGATACATCCATTCAAGGAGAAAAATATTCACAGAAAAATACATCTCATATATTTAGGTTGCTTCGAATTACTTTATATTTTATTGTGATTAGAGGTAAGTTGTCATATTTTCAGTAACAAAGCTTTTCCAAGCCAGGAAATGAAGTTAAAATGTTTACTTATTTTTGTAAATGTGAAAAAGAGGTAGTGTTTTCCACTGATGCAGAAATTTAAAAAAATTTACATCTCAGTAACTCAGTTCACCTTCTTTAGAACAATTACTTGAAGACCCTTGTGACTTTGTCACTCTTTCTCTATCTTTTTTCTCTTTTTTTGGAACATCTCTTATTTGTAGTAGCTAGATAGGAAATGTGCAGAGATTCCCTCCTACAGTATATTACTTATAAATGAAACATTATTCACTTTGCTTTTATATTTCCACATTGAAAAATATTCATCTACATATTTGAATTTTTAACTTAAATTTGAAACCCAAAGACTTTCACAAAAATTTGCAAAGAAAAATTTCTGATTATTTGGTTTGAAGTTGAGAAAAATGGGTACCTGCACATCTCTAAACTAGATACTATATCCAGAAACCCAAAGTGTGAGCATGTGTGTGTGTGTGTGTGTGTGTGTGTGTGTGTGTGTGTGTGTGTTCTAGTCATATAGAAAGTTTCCTGTTGAACTAATTATGTCTTTCTTCCATTTTTCATTTTTTATCAGTTCTTCCTGGGAAATCAGGTATAAACCAGTGGAATGTATTCTCAAGTTCCCAATAATTTTTTTTAACTTTAATTCATAGTCATTAAAGCTTGCCCTGGCCAATCTTTCCCATGCTGTCCCCCTAGCTACTACATTGTTGGTTGGCGTGGTGTTTCTGTATACGCTATAAGTGTCCTTGATCCAGGACTCTTTTTTGCCTTGTGTCTCAAATGAGGAGATTACCTTTAAGCAAACCAGATAATCAACTGTAGCTGGGCTGGGTACAGTGTTACAAATGCAATTTTCAGTTCCTGTCTTTAATAATACTATTCTCATCTACTGTATACAAGTATTCATTGCAACACAAAGTTGATTGTCCACACATCTCTGTGTGGCCTCGTTGGTGTTTGGCCATTGAAGCTGTATGCCCTGGTATAAGGTAGCTAGCGAAGGGCCAGCATCCAGCCAGTGACCTGGAAAAACAGCGCAGGGGAGAGGTCACCATGGCACTTGGCCACGGTGATGTGATCTCTCCAAAGCAGCTGTTTTCCCTGTGCCCTAATTCATTGATTTAGGGCTTTGCATCCTGAGTAGAAACTTTAACTCTGGAGGTTTTAAATGATGTCACTCCTTTTGAGGAAATGTTTCTCTTATAACTTACACAAAATCTTAGTCATACTTTATGTCATTTTGACCTCACATTTAAGTCAAGATAAATTGTCCAGGACACTGCATCATGATCAGAATTTTAGAACTGAAGACAAGAGAAATCAGATTTTGATTTAAACAAGGAGAGTTTTTTACTCTGTGCTTTTGGAAAGAACCATGCTATTTATAGTACCTGACCATATCCTATTAGCTATTATTCTGCCCCTCAGTTTCTAAGCCATATTACATCTTAAGTTTCAAATTACCTATTCTCCCCATTTATTGCAAGCAAATAATTTTTTCAAATAAAAATTTTCAGTTATTTTGAATAGATGTTTTGAAAACTTCCATAAAAAGTTACTTTTCTATTCTTGTTATTTTCTGAGTTGGTAATTGGGATAGCATCTTTTGTTTATGGAAAGGATGAAGTATTTCAAAAGATTTAATTCACAGCACAAAGAACAACATTAGGGTCCTTTTTTTTTTTTTTTTTGGTCTCACAGTTTAGCTGTTGAGAAAATTACGGAAATTCTAAAGACAATGGTAGTTGTCAGAGAATACCTTCTCAAAATAAAATGTAAAGTCATTCATGTTTATTATAATGGAAATAATTGAAATATCTCTATAAAATATTTTTATGTTCTTTATATGATGATATAAATAAATATTTATATCCTTAAAACTTGTTTTGAACATAGTCTTGGAACAAAAGCATATCGTCTAATTATCTGGTTCCTTAAGGGTAATTTTCTTTAAATCCCCTCCTTTCCCTTTGCTTATTAGCAGCACCAAATTTTTTCTAACAAAATAAATATGCATTTTGATTTTTAAATTTTAATTTACATTTCTATAGCAGGTTCAACTACAGGAAAGTTGAAGTCTCAAGGCTTAAAAACCATTTTAGAAAAAGTGATGTGAAAAGGTTTGATGTAAACGCCTGAGTCCCACTGGTGCATTTTACATGCTTTCCAAGTCCTTTCTGAGTTTCAGGGTCTGGAATGGTTGGCTTTGTCCTAGTGTTCTCTTCCTGAAACTCAGTGTTAAAATTTATGAAAAGCAGCAGATTGTTTCTACTTCACGTTTTCTGTTTATCCCTCATGAGCCCAGACAAGTAGTCACAATTGTATGTTACCTGCCTTAAAAAGAAGCTATTTATGTCTACTTGACTGTTCATTTTGCTATGGTATCCACCGGGTTGGCAACCATGAAATTCAGTCTGGTGGTTTTTATAAGTTGGACACGAGCTTATTAGAAATGATTTAAAAGTATAAAATCATTTCTCATGGGCTTTCGTAATAAATAAACCTTATGATCAGAAACTACCTGTAGTCTAGACGTTTATTCAAGACCTGCAGAATCTGTAGTGTATATGATTGGAGATCCACTGAAAGGGCAAGAAAAAGACAAGTGCTTCTCAGTGTCAGCAATTTTGGTATATAGAGCTTTAAAGAAAAGCCTTTAGATTTGAAAGCTGTATCATTCCTAATGTGTCAGTGACTGTTCTAATATTACAGTAATCTAAAAATGGCACATGAATCCAGCCTTTAACAAATTAGCCTACCAGATCATTAGTGATGCAGAAGTTTTATTTAACCGTGAAATTTTTATTAGTCATGATCATTTACTACTTTATCTCTCTAAGTCAGAACTGTTTAGAGAAAACAGAATGAGTTTATAAAGATTTCTCCCACGGATTTCAGTGGAAAACAGTTTCAGGTGTAAGAGGAAGTTTTCATGAAGAAGAATCAGAGTTTATTAAATTTTCTTTAGAATCATCTTACCTCCTGGAAGCCCTGGGCAAGTGGGCCAGTGCTTATTTTCATGGCTGTGTTTAATCTCTAGAAACATTTTCCATTACTGCCTTACTAACGTTGTTTCCGTCATAAGAGAGAAAAATCATTTTTAGAAGAAAGCTTCAATATTACTGTGATAACCTTTGTTATCTTTTTCCACACTATTTCCTTTGGGCTAAATCAGCATGCAGCCGTCTAACGCAGATCATGATAAACCCCTTTCTCTGAGATTTTACTAATCGCTGCGAACTAAACCAGAAGTTAGAGTTGGTTGCTTACGCAGATCGCACCTCATCCTTTGAGATTTCCTCTTGACAATTAGAGGGTCTTCTTTCTTCCTCTTCCCAGTTTGGAGACTCCCAGCAACTCCGGCTTGTCCGAATCCTGCGAAGTACTGTGATGGTTCGTGTTGGAGGTGGATGGATGGCCCTGGATGAGTTCTTAGTGAAAAATGATCCTTGCAGGGGTAAGGAGATACTTATGTCAAGATAATAACACCACGAAAGTATATCGATCTTGAATTATTTTCCAGCATCAAAAACACAGTGGGGCTAATTTTGGTCATTTATTACAGTAAAGAATGTTTCACATTGGTCTGTCAGCCTGAAGTTCCCAAAGAACTTGTGGCAATTGTGTAAACCGTGTTCCTCTCATAGTTTTTTTTTACTTCTCCTGGATAACTAGGAGACTGGGAGGCAGGAAACACTAGAATAGATTTTCCTTTGTGAGGCGTTCCCATCTGCAAGTTTCAAAATGAGCAGTTCTACCAACCAGGGGAAGGATTTCCTCCGTCGTTAAGTAGCAAAGTAAGGGGAGAGAAAATTGAGCGACGAAGATTGAAGATACCGTACAGTAAAAGTTTAAAAGCAGAAGTTTTTGTGAAATTAGGGGGAGGCAAGGAAAGCAGTATTGAAAACTTTTTTTAAATAATGAACTGCTAATTTGACTCTGAATTTTGAAGTTACAGATTAGAGCCTTAACAATATGCACACATAATATACCATAGCTCTCAGGTATCTGGGAGTGCGTTCCCAGGAGCCAGTCAGCAGGCCTGCCTTCTATATTTTGGAAATAATGCAGCTGAAGGTAATGCAGCTCCATTTACGAAACAAAGAATTGAGAATGCAGAGTGTTCTGTGGGGTAGCCTAGGAAAGTTAGCTCAATTGGGGTGAAGCCTTCCAAATACATTTTTCATCCTGAGTCAGACCTTTGAGTGTTTCCCTTCGCAGGGCCAGTTTTCTCCTAAATTGTGCGCTAAAGGCCCAATCTGAGCAACCCTTGCATAATCAACTACTGTACTTTGTTTCTTCTCCTGCTAACAGTTTTCTTGAATGTGATTGGTATCCTGTGTCATTTCTTCTAGTTCATCATCATGGGAGTAAAATGTTACGTTCGGAATCAAACTCTTCAATTACTACTACTCAGCCTACTATAGGTTGGCGACCCCTCTCTTTGCCTCTCCCCTCTGACCTCTCCTCTTTCCTACTTTGACATTCTTGCTTTAATCGTTTTGTTTTAAAATAACATGCTTCATCCATCGCGTATGGCTTAACTCACATCCAGCTGAGCTGGTGCTTCCAAATTGAAATTCTGGACTTTCAACACGCTTCGGGTGTTGCGAATGTAGGGGTTGTGTAAGTGATCAAACACAGGCTAACACCCTGCACACGGGGTTCTGGCGGCGCCTTCTCCGAGTGCACGTGTGTTGGTGTGAGTGTTGCATCACAGATGACCTCACGGATCCTGGGGTCTGCTGTTTGTTATTTTGCATGCTGTAAAACCAAGTTTTTAAGGCATAAAATAAAAATACTAGCCGCCTCATTGAAAGTGCAAAACCTGAAAGTTTCTGTGTCGTCGTCATGATTAACAACCCATCTCTCATTCTGTGTAATTGTCCAATTAATCCCGATGGTGAAAGACTGGCAATTTCCTGACCTCGGTAGTACACGCAAAAGACACAGTCCCCGCCTCCCTGGCTTGTCCCCTCAGGGTGGGGATGGCATAGTGAAACCCTGCAGGCATCAGTAGTGGGTGGATTAACAATATTTGAGCATGAGCTTGTCATTTTCATGCTGACTCTCTCTTTAATAGTGGTTACTCTTGGCTGGTGTCTAGTGTTAGAATAAACACACTTTTATTTTTTTCTTTCCCCAACTGGCCTGTATCCGAAAGGAATGCATTGTAAAGGAATGCATTTGACTTTTTGTGATGCTGAGTTGGAGTTGGCATGGCAAAAAGGTGTTCTTGCAATCCTCCACGTGGTCTGTGGCGCCAGATGGCAGTTTTCCCCTCCCCCCCGCACCCGACTGAGCCCCTCTTTTTTTTTTCCTTCCTTTCGTTTGTGTGCCTTGTGTGTTCCGTCATCCAGCTAAAGGAAGGACGAACATGGAGCTAAGGGAGAAGTTCATCTTGGCGGATGGAGCCAGTCAGGGAATGGCTGCTTTCCGGCCCCGGGGCCGGAGATCGAGGCCCTCATCTCGGGGAGCCTCGCCCAACCGGTCCACATCCGTGTCCAGCCAGGCTGGCCAGGCGGCCTCCCCACAGGTCCCTGCCACCAGCACACCCAAGGTAGGACTCGTTTCCTCTTCCTCTGCGCTCACTGTCTAGAGTATGCTTTTGAATGTTTGGGGGGGATCCCTGGAATTTGTAGGACCAGCTTTCTCCAAATGTGTCCCTTCTCACAATATGGAAGATGAAGAATTAAAAAGTGTGTGTGTGTGTGTGTGTGTGTGTGCGCGCACGCGCGTGTGCTTTTGCCCTGTGGCGCATATAAAGACGATCTATTTAGGGGCTTTGGTTACCCTTCAGATTGTTTTTTTCTTTTTAAAGCTTCATTCATGTTTTTGGTGTGTATGATTTGCCATCAGACCTTTTCTATTTGTTTTTTTATTTTTAAGTTTTGAATTTTATTTTATTTTTTATACAGCAAGTTCTTATTAGTTATCTATTTTATACATATTAGTGTATACATGTCAATCCCAATCTCCCCATTCATCCCACCACCACCCCCGCCGCTTTCCCCCCTTGGTGTCCATCTATTTGTTTTTAATGATGATCATTCTTACTGTGAAATGAATGGCTGTGAATCTCTCTTTCCGTGGCTTTGTTTTTTTATCTGCCGTCCTTTACGTTTGATTTGCCATTGTTCCATACAGATTCTCCATCCTTTAACACGCAATTATGGTAAACCCTGGTTGACAAACAGCAAGGTGTCAACTCCTTGTAAACCAGCTGAGTGCTCAGACTTCCCCATGTCATCTCCAGAGGTATTGTAAGGCCCCAGATTCCAGCCTAACAGCCGCCTTTAACTGAAACGATCACCTACTAACACTGCTTCACCTCACCCTTAATAAATGTACTTTTGATAATATGTCGTCTTTTTACAGACTTCTATATAATAAGTCTCAACCCTAGGAACGTGAGAGTAAGGGGTGAACACAAAAGACGGTTTATAGCTCCTCAAAGGGCGTCAGCCTAACCTAGTCACCTCTGCAGGCTCTCAGCCTTTTTTGTTTCTCTGTTCTCTTTCTCATACTTAATTTTGCTTTTCTCCCCTGGGAGAGTGACATACAGGAGATTATACCCAGACCTAAGTCAGGTTTCTTTTCAAGCTGATGGTATGCTTTTGCTTCTAGACATAATTTGGGCAAGAAATGCTGTAACCCTTTTTAGGTGAGAGTGAGAGGCAGTATCATTTGCAAGAGAATCACTTAAATTAAAAGAATGTGGACTGAGTGTTCTCTCTGGGCAAGGTCCTTCTGACTGTCTGGTATGTCTATTTCTGCCCAAGAACACTGGGTGGATGAGACCCAAGCCTTTTAGTTACCAGCGCAAGGGGCTGGGGGCTCGGATAGGCAAAAGGTTATCTGTCATTCTCAAAAGGTATGTATCTTTATTAGACTTAATGATTTTTTTCAGGACCCTCTCACTTTTTTAAATGACATGCTATATGGGGATAAGATATTTAGGAGATATAAAATTTGCCGAGATTAACTTATATATCAGATCATTTATATTCAATTGGAAGTCAACCATACGTCTTTTAAAGAAAGTTCTCTGTAAAATGATAAACATAGGCACCAAATAAATCACATATTTGATTAGAATCACCATAAGGAAGGGAGAAAAATCCCTAAAGAACTGTTATTGAAACCAAGGAGGTATTTCATATTAAAGGCAAGGACTCCTGGATAAAACTAATTTAGTACCTCTCAAAAGCCTTTTCTGCTTTTCAAAACTCTTATCTGTTATGTAACCCTCACACTCATAATGAGAGGTAGGCAGAGAAAATGTCATTGCCCTCCTGACTCAGATTGAAATGATGGAAATGGAAATTGCGGATGGTGGTATAGAGTTGGGGCAGAAGCCCATTCCTCAACTCTTCCTCATCCCCCAGCCCCTCATTTCTCCCCCGTCCCTCAAGTGAGTGATGTTAATTTCATATGTTACGTCTGAGGCGTCTGTCGCTTCTGATGGATCTCTTGTAGCCAAAACTGAGAGCAGTTGAAGGAACCTAAAGTGACATGTTTGCTTTAAATATTCAGGGCTGTGCTACTCTGTTCAAATTTTTGAAAAGTGGAAACCGCCCCCCCCCCACAAATTTAAGTCTATTATTTTGGCTAATACAAAGCTAGGTTTCATTTCAAATAGCCTCATGAGGCAAAACAACAGTATCCTTCTATGGAAGGGTCTTTAAGAGCACGGGGTAGGTTTGTGACTATAAAATCAGAATATCAAGGCATCTGAAAAGAATGCTCTTGGTCCTTCATGGTAATGAACTGTCATCTTGAGTGATATATTTCATCACCTGTGAGTCCTCACTCTCTCCTGGGTTGTTGAGATTCTGAGTTAGGAATTTAACTGGAGCAGAGCTGTCAGAGTTCGGGCAAATTACTGCCCTCTTCAGGCCCTCCTCTTTCACAATTGTGAAAAAGTGAGTAGGTAAGTGTGAGGATTAATTGTGGTTAGACTAGTGAGAGTATTTTCAATGCTTAAGCATCTTTTTTTTTTTTTTGGCTGCGCTGAGTAGCATGCAGGATCTTAGTTCCCCCACCAGGGATCGAACCCCTGCCCCCTACCATAGGAGTGCAGACTGGGCCACCAGGGAAGTCCCAAGTATTATATGTATACGAATTCTATATAAATCCTATATTTAAATGTATGTAGAGAATACATATGTAAATGAATTATGAATATCATTAATATTAATAAATTGCAACCCTGATATATCTAAAGGTCTTACATATGCTTTATTATTAAACATTTAAAACTATTTAATAAAGGAAAATTAATTTTTCAAAAAGCATATGTAATTGTTTAGATCTGTTTCCTCCAAACAGCTCCCTGACTGTGAGTTCATTGAGGAATATGATGTCTTTATACTTCCCAGATTTGTTTTTGTTTTTTGTTTTTTTTTAACTTTGGGAGAATTTCCAAAATGTTGTAGTGATCCAGGAAACGTGAATGATTTTAGATTTAGAATAAAATGTCATAGTTGTGATTACTTTAGACATTCTCTGCAAACTCCTGTAAGAATTTTAAGAGAATCATCCCCAAACATTGCCTAGGTATCTTGTAAGGACCGTAGACAGTGACGGAGCCAAGAGAGGAAGTGACATCTTACCAAGTTACAGAATGTCGCTTTTTTCTCTTTTTGGCAGTTATGTTTGTTTAAATGGTGGCTGTCTAGGCATTCCTTATTTTCTTCCTGTTCAATTTCTGTTTATTTATTTCTGTCTAGTTCCCTAAAAACCTTGCAGGCAGCAGAGAGTCCAAGCACGATTTTTTAGAGGCCAGTCTTCTCTCGGGACCATGCAGCCACCATCATCTTTTTGGCTCTACTCTCTCAACTCTGTGATAATTCACTGACAATCTGAAAGATACTAACATACTCAGAGTTTGTCTGTGTTTCCTCGGGGACTCTCCACTTTTGTGTTTTCTCTCCAACATGAATTCATTTTCTTTAGAGGGGTCCCTCTGAATTTAGGGAGAGAATAAGAAATTAGTGGAGAAAAGCAAGTGAGAACCCCATGCCTCCTCACCTCCTGAGTGTCTAGTGGAGGGTTCCCACCCATCTGTGAAGTGGTGTCAGTGGAGAATCACGGGACAGGAGCAATATCTGAAATGTCTTTTCCCTGATTCGACACAGGGAACGCCGATACAGGGAAGCAAGCTTCGACTTCCGGGATATTTATCAGGGAAAGGCTTCCACTCCGGGGAAGACAGTGGCTTGATCACAACCGCAGCTTCCCGAGTACGGACACAGTTTGCTGGTGAGTCTGCTGCGTTCCATCTCTCGTGGCTTTGCAGTGTGATCTGAATATGAAAATCCCATTTCTTCCTAATCGGGGAAGACAAATCAATGCTGCTGTATTCTTCTGAAATGACAAGTGGTCCCAGTCCTCCATCAAAGGTAGGGGATCAGTGAGCCATGGGCATAAGGGACTCAAACATCCCTTTTGGAAAGTACCAGAGAAAGATGAGACAGTGACTGTGGAATTGAAGAAAAACTGTGGCAGGATCTACCTCTTCCGACCGAAAGTCTGGCCTCCTCTGCTGCTTGGAAATTGCACTGGGTTCTGTTTGGGGTGGTTGGAAAAACCCAGCTGCACTGGCCCTGACCCCGGGGATCCTAAGCACAGCAAGCCTGAAGCTTCTTTAAACTTTCAAGTCTTTTGTCTTCAATTCCTTTGTGCTTCGAATTACTTATCCTAGGCAAAACTTGTGCTGTGCGTTCGTACTGCACACGTCCCTGGGTTATACCTGCCAAACTTTGGAAAACACGGTCTCAAGGGATATATCTATTCCTTATGTCTGTGTGTGGTAAATGGAATTCCATTTTAAGTGGGGTAGCCCCCAACCTGCTTTTTGTTTGTAAATTGAGCTTTTTGTATATTTCATCTACTTAGAGTGGGAGCAAGGCCATGAAATCAACATGTATTTCTTGAGCGCCTACTGGGTGTCCAGAAAACTGACTGAGGTTAAACGGTGGCACTGAGTTTCAAGAATCGGTGGCAGCTGGATGCAGTAGGAAGGGTGACCCATCTCTGCCCTCTCTCCTCAGATCCCAAGAAGACCCACAGCCGACCAGGAAGCCGAGCTGGCAGCAAAGCTGGTAGCCGGGCCAGCAGCCGCCGAGGCAGTGATGCATCAGACTTTGACATCTCGGAAATCCAGTCCGTGTGCTCCGACGTGGAGACTGTCCCCCAGACACACAGGCCTACGCCCCGAGCAGATTCTCGGCCGTCCGCAGCCAAGCCTTCCAAAATCCCCACACCCCAGAGGAAATCACCTGCCAGCAAATTGGACAAGTCCTCCAAGAGATAGTGCAGTTGGTTCTACCACTGTCCTTCCTAAAGCCTTTACTATTTAAGTCTGAAAGATGTAACATATGATGTAGAGACTATTGTGAAATAATGCAAGAGGTGAGTTTAAAGTTCTGCAGATGGCCTTATTTGTGTATTTGTCTTTTTCTTTTATCTGTATAATTTGGGTCAGATAGTCTGGGGTTTTAGTCACATCCTCCATGAGGGGGGAGAGAGTTTGATAGGCACTAACGTTTCTGCACTGAGCGTGTGGAGCACACCTGAGATCACTATACCTGCAGGTAAGTCCACGACTTCCCGACAGCCAGCCCTCCACTGGGAGCTAACATGAAGGATACCTCAGGACACCTTCTTGCTTCTCTGGAAACTCTGAAAAGCCAAAAGACACCCACAGCGATCTATTCCAAGATGATCTAAATGTAAACTGCAAGATGGGGGGCAAAAAGACAAACACACCCGCCGCAGTTCTTAACCTTGTACCTGACGGAGAACTCACAGAAAGTTCCTTTCTGCACCTGCCCATGCTCTGAGATTCCCAGACTCTTGCGCGTTTCTGTGCCATGGCTTCACCTGAGGCCAGAGGCGTCCTGGACGTGAGCCCTCTTATCCTGTAAGAATATCATCATAAAGTGCATTCATGTAAATGTGAGGTTTTCTTTTGCTTGAGTGGACAGTAGCACCTGTACCATTGAACTCATTTTGTATCAAAGCAAGTTTGCTTGCAGAAAAGCTATGAAATAAAACATGTCCCTTAACTACATTGCTATGGAATTAATTTTTTTCCCCAGGGAAAAAAAGTCAGTGTATTTTTTTATGAGCAAATATCCATTTGGAGTGACCAAACGAGACTTAATAATGGGTTTATTTTGATTTTCTCATCTGAAGTAATCATGTTCTGGTATTATATCTATATTTAATATAAACCTTTTAATTTATTATGTATACTCACATACTATAGGAAGATATTAGTATGCATTTAATAAAACATATTCACTTGAACATATGGCATACCTGATTATTTAAAGTGAACTTTTTCTGTTTGCTCTAAATAAAGCTTATATGGACGATCTCTCTTTACTAACAGTGTGACAGGCTAAGTTTGGGGGACAAAAAACACAGGGATATAATACATAAGAAATGATAAAATAACATTAACCATTCTATAAATATTTTTAATATGTACCAACCATGTGCCAGCCTCTGTTGGTGACACTGAGGCGCTCTTATATTCAAGGGGAAAAAGCTAATAACTAAATCACTAAAAAACATGAACTGAAACCAGGGGATGTATGACAGGGTAATGTAGTTACATTCCCTCCTGTGTACATTTAAAAATCAAATGATAAAATTTTCTTAAATATAAAAATGGCATCAAATATAATTAGAAGAATGGCAGATGGTTCCTTTGGGTATGACCGGTCACAGTTCTCCCTGTGACTTTGTAAATTCATTTCAGCACACGGCATTGGTGGCATTTGGGTTCAGGAGTTAGTTAAGATAGTCTTGTGTTTTCCCCACGTGGTCTTTTTCATGGAGGCCAGCGTTGAATTGAAGGGCCTGGAGTCTCCGGAGACAGAAATTAGGTGCCGCTTTTAAGTGACTCCTTTCTCAAAGCATGGGTCTCAAGTGCATGCCCTTGATGGGAAGGGTGATTCTAACCTATGGGACCACTTGCTGTAATTCATGCGTTTGATTGTAAACACCTCATCTGAGAAGGCAGCTGAAATTGCTGTTACTCCTTTGGTGCTTTGCATAGGATCACATTTCCACTTCAAAGACAAATTTAAGGGAATAATTTTATCTGGGCTCATTTGAATGCTGCCCCTGATAAAGAGCTAGGGAATTTGCTTTTTGTAGTAGGAAGTGGTGAAAGATACTTCGAGAGTCCTAAGGAACTGCTTCCAGCTACCAGCAATTGTCCTCCTGGGGAGCTTTTCACACTTTGATGCCTGATATTTGTTTCCTCTTGAATGTTTGTTTCCCAGAGCCTCAGGCTGACTTCTGAGGTCCTCCTGGAAGTTTCCCTCCTCTTCGCTACACAGTTCCTTCTCTTTTCTTTTTGTCTTTCTTTCTTTTTTGTTTTCTTTCCTACTTTTTATTTTAAAAACATGACATTGGAATGAATCGCAATGCTAAACATCTTAAAGATTGGCTCTGTTAGAAGATAAACTGAGGCATACGAAGAATTTTTAGGAGATCTACGAAACAGACACAGACATAGAGAACAGACCCTGTGGTTGCCAAGTGGAAGGGGAGGGTGGGGTTAACTGATACAAACTATTATATATATGGTGGATAAACAAGGTTCTGTAGAGCACAGGAAACTATATTTAATATCCTGTGATAAACCATAACGGAAAAGAATATGAAAAAGAATATATATATAAAACGGAATCACTTTGCTGTATAG
This sequence comes from Orcinus orca, assembly GCF_937001465.1. Lineage (NCBI taxonomy): Eukaryota > Metazoa > Chordata > Mammalia > Artiodactyla > Delphinidae > Orcinus > Orcinus orca. The sequence continues at coordinate 62,735,360 of NC_064568.1, forward strand.
CAGAAATTAACACAACATTGTAAATCAACTAGTCTTAAATTAAAATTTTTATTAAAGAATTCTAAGAGTTTACTTGAGCAAAATCCAGTTCCAATCAGGCAGCACCAAACCGGAAGTGGTTAGGAGTCCACCAACAGGAGAAAAAGCAGAGGCAGAGCCAGGAAATTATTGAATGGCTGTCACTTAGAGCCCAGTTGACTGTTTGTGATTGGCTGTCCTTAGTCTTTGATTTCATAACCTCGAGGCATTTACAGAACTAGATTTTGGTTTTTGTTTTCCTAGGCCCCTGAGGCATTAGAGCCACTTGGATCTAAAGGCCTCCTTGTTTAATTAATTGAACGGTTCTTAAGCGTTAAGGCAGCTGAATCATGGAGTCGATTTTTTTGCCTTAAAAATAAATACTAATTCTCATGAAAAAATGGAGTGCAGAAGGGGATGGGCCTGGACAAATCTCAGATCTGGTTCCTTTTATGGCAAATAAGGGTGGAGGGGCTTGGAAGTGCCCTGTTGGCTGCTGGGGTTTGACCCGTAAAACAATGAAAAGGAAGAGAGGCAGGGAAAGGATCTTGTTTCCTTTTTGATCATTTTTTAAGCTTGCTTCACGTATTTGCAACAAGGGAAATCGGGATGAGGTACAGTCATTTACTCCTTTTTGGACAACGTGGTTTGAAATGCTTGTGCTTTTTTGTCAAACAAGTGATCTGATAGCACCAACCATATGTTTGCAAGTGCCCAAGCTACTGTGTGTGTCTCATGAGGTGGCCGCCTGGCCGGGAATTTACCTCTGGGGGCCCATGAAGAAGGCAAGGACACTAAACTTGTCTCTTAGTACTTTAGTAACTAGGTTTCCTTGAGTCTTGTTAGGGGTTAACTTGATGGTCACCAAAATCTACTTGGATGTGAATAGAGTCATAGATGAGTTGTATGGCTTTGTGAAGTATCTGACCTACCCTGCCCAACTGTACAACTTTGGTTGACTTCATATAATTTTGGTGCAATGGAGATGTTGAATATCTTGTCAGGATAAACGACAGCAAACATATGGAATCTTTCTGGCTTCTGCTTCCTATGTGCTAAATTAAGAACACATGCAAGGCACCCTGACTTCAGACTATACTACAAAGCTACAGTAATCAAGACAGTATGGTACTGGCACAAAAACATAAATATAGATCAAAGGAACAGGATAGAGTGAAGTAAGTCAGAAAGAGAAAAACAAATACTGTATGCTAACATATATATATGGAATCTAAGAAAAAAAAAAAGGTTCTGAAGAACCTAGGGGCAGGACAGAATTAAAGATGCTGACGTAGAGAATGGACTTGAGGACATGGGGAGGGGGAAGGGTAAGCTGGGATGAAGCGAGAGAGTGGCATGGACATATACACACTACCAAATGTAAAATAGATAGCTAGTGGGAAGCAGCCACATAGCACAGGGAGATCAGCTCCGTGCTTTGTGTCCACCTAGAGAGGTGGGATAGGGAGGGTGGGAGGGAGATGCAAGAGGGAGGAGATACGGGGATGTGTGTGTGTGTGTGTGTATATATATATATATATATATGATTCACTTTGTTATATATATATCTGATTCACTTTGTTATACAGCAGAAACTAACACACCATTGTAAAGCAATTATACTCTAATAAGAAAGATGTTTAAAAAAAAAGCATGCAAAGCAAAATGTGTTCAAAGCAATTTCATATTCATTTACCCACACTTTTATTGTACCCCATTATTTGAAATTAAAGACTGCATAGGAGATGAGAATAAAAAGAGATTAAAAGTTTTCAAAAGTTATCCTCAGATAAAATATTCTTTTAAAAGTTCCTCACCCTAAAAGAGCGACTTTTGCCCCAGGGCAAAGACCAGGAATTTCAGTTGCCACAGCCTTATAGACTCTATCTTTTCTGCCAGTGGGTTCCCTACTTCTTTGACAGCATATTTCCAGCAATAAGAATTTTCTGAGCAAACTCTTCCAATGTGTTTATCAGATATTTTTTGCATATATTATCATTAGCTAATTTCTCAAGGTTCAATATAATCTTAGTGTCAGATTTACACTTAACAACACTGGTGTAGGAATATATACTTATTTCAAATAGTCTTGACAACTTTTTGGTCCAAATCTTGTCAAATCTGATGAGACCCTCCCTGGTTTAACTCATGATGTGACTGGGGGGGGCTTGTTCTAGGAGTGTCTTCTCTGCTTTTTTCTTCTTTGTTTCTTGCATTCTAAGTGTCTTAAATCCATAGTTTATTTGCAGGGATCTGTTTAAGCCACATTTTGTAAAGATTGTTTTGTTAAAAAGAGATGATAAAATGTGTTCATTCACCCTGCTTGACACAGACAAAGTGCAGTCTACCACACATGCTGCGAGAACCACTGTGTCCACCTGTCACCTGGGGACACAGACACAGAGGATGCTGTGGGTGCCACCATAGGGCACATGTTACTGTTGGTCTGTAGTATGTCCATGGAGGTTGATTTCCTCCCCCTCCTCTTAGGTGAAATGTAAAACAGACATCTTGTTTTCATGCCACATCTGAACTTAGAGATCACTGTTCTACACTCTTTCTTTCTCCTCTGCTCCCAGTTATGTGAGAACACACACACACCTGTGCCAGCAGTTATATGTGATTATCTCCCTGCTTAGGTGTTCTCTGAAAATTTGAATTTAGTTCTGGCCCTTGTTACCTCTCACTTGTGCTACTACAGGACTGCCTGTTTATCGCCTCACTTTCAATGTCTTCTCCAGATGTCAGGCTGGAGGAATTGGTCCCATGGGGAGGGACAGGCCTTTCGATAATGAAGGACCAAAAGAAAGGGTGGTTAAGGTGGGAAAAGAGATACCCTTTAAACTTACACAGTTCTGTACATCAGTTATATCACAATAAAACTGGAAGGGAAGAAAAGATGGAAAAAGAGAAGTTAAGGGAGTTACATTACCTAACTGCACTGACTTATTTCTCTCAGCAAATTAGAAGCCAGGGTGTCCTGCCTGGAGTTAAGGAAAAGGTCATAGGTTATGGTGTTTGAGTTGAGCCGAAAAGGTTTGAAATAGCTGAGACCAGGGGACTGTAGTTACCCTGACCTACAGAGTGCAGCTGGGTGTAGGAACAGAGGGGGCAGAAGGTTAATTGAAAGTTAAGAGCTGAAATCAAGAGGTTTACAGACAGAACTGAAAGAATTCAGCACCACCAAACCAGCTTTACAAGGAATGCTAAAGGAACTTCTTCAGGCAGAAAAGAAAAGGCCACAACTAGAAAGGAGGAAATTACAAAATGGGAAAGCTCACTGGTAAAGGCAAACATACAGTAAAGGTGGGAAATCATCCACACACAAATATATCAAAACCAGTAATTCTGAGAGTACAAATGCAGGATATTTGAAATCATTCGAAATTAAGAGATGAGCAAGTTAGGGAGCTTCCCTGGTGGTGCAGTGGTTAAGAATCTGCCTTCCAATGCAGGGGACCCAGGTTCAAGCCCTGGTCTGGGAAGATCTCACATGCTGCGGAGCAACTAAACCCATGCACCACAACTATTGAGCCTGCGCTCTAGAGCCCGTGAGCTACAACTACTGAAGCCCACATGTCTAGAGCCCGTGCTGTGCAACAAGAGAAAACACAGCAATGAGAAGCCCGTGCACCACAATGAAGAGTAGCCCCCGCTCGCCGCAACTAGAGAAAGCCCATGCACAGCAGCGAAGACCCAACACAGCCAAAAATAAATAACTAAATAAATTTTTAAAAAGATGAATAAATTAAAACAGTCATATACATATAGATTGCTATACCAAAACCTCATGGTAACTGCAAGCCAAAAATCTATAACAGATATATACACAAAAAAGAAAAAGGAATCCAAACACAACACTAATGATAGTCATCAAATCACAAGAGAACAAAAGTGAAAAGGAAGAAAAAAGACCTAAAAAACAAATCCAAAACAATTAATATCACAATAAGAACATACGTATCAATAATTACCTTAAATGTAAATGGATTCAATGCTGCAAACAAAAGACAGACTGGCTAAATGGATACAAAAACAAGACCCTATATATTCTATCAAACATTTGGAAAAGAGTTAACACTTATCCTTCTGAAACTATTCCAAAAAATTGCAGAAGGAACACTTCCATACTCTTTCTAAAAGGCCGCCATTACCCTGATACCAAAACCAGACAAAGATACCACAAAAAAAGAAAATTACAGGCCAATAACACTGATGAACATAGACGCAAAAATCCTCAATAAAATACTGGCAAGCCAAACCCAACAATACATTAAAAGGATCATACACCATGATCAAGTGGGATTTATCCCAGGGATGCAAAGATTTTTCAATATCCATACATCAATCAATATGCTACACCACAATAACAAATTGAAGTATACAAACCATATATGATCATCTCAATAGATGCAGAAAAAACTTTTGATAAAATTTGACATACATTTATGATAAAAACTCTCCAGAAAGTGGGCATAGAGAGAACATACTCGACATTATAAAGACCATATACTACAAACCCACAGCTTACATTATACTCAATGGTGAAAAGGTGAAAGCATTTCCTTTAAGATCAGGAACAGGACAAGACTGTCCACTCACACCACTTTTATTCAACATAGTTTTGGAAGTCCTAGCCACAGCAATCAGAGAAGAAAAAGAAATAAAAGGAACCCAAATTGGAAAAGAAGAAGTAAAACTGTCACTGTCTGCAGATGACATGATACTATTTATAGAAGATCCTAAAGACACTACCAGAAAGCTACTAGAACTCATCAATGAATTTGGTAAAGTTGCAGGATACAAAATTAATAAACAAATCTCTTGCAATTCTATACAATAAAAACAAAAGATCAGAAAGAGAAATTAAGGAAACAATCTCATTTACCATTTCATCAAAAAGAATAAAATGCCTAGGAGACAAAAAATCTGTACCTACCTAAGGAGGCAAAAAATCTGTACTCCGCACACTATAAAATGCTGATGAAAGAAATCAAATGTGATACAAACAGATGGAAAGATATACTGTGTTCTTGGATTGGAAGACTCAATATTGTCAAAATGACTATACTATCCAAGGCAATCTATAGATTCAATGCAATCTCTATCAAATTACCAATGGTATTTTTCACAGAATTAGAATAAAAAAGTTTTAGATTTATATGGAAACCCAAAAGACCTCGTATAGCCAAAGCAATCTTGAGAAAGAAAAACAGAGCTGGAGGAATCAGGCTCCCTGACTTCAGACTATACTGCAATGCTACAGTAATCAAAACAGTATAGTACTGGCACAAAAACAGAAATATAGATTAATGGAAGAGGATAGAAAGCCCAGAAATGAACCAACATACCTATGGCCAATTAATCTACAACAAAGGAGGCAATAATATACAATGGAGCAAAGACAGTCTCTTCAAAAAGTGTGTGCTGGGAAAACTGGACAGCTACATGTAAAAGAATGAAATTAGAATATTCTCTAACATAATTCACAAAAATAAACTCAAATTGGAGGAAAGATTTAAATGTAAACCTGATACTATAAAACTCCTAGAGGAAAACATAGGCAAACACTTTTTTTTTTTTCTAATAAGGAAGGTGGAGAGTTCTCCTCCACCTTTTTTTTAAATAAATAAATTTATTTATTTATTTATTTTTGGCTGCATTGGGTCTTCATTGCTGTGCACAGGCTTTCTCTAGTTGTGGTGAGTGGGGGCTACTCTTCGTTGTGGTGCATGGGCTTCTCATTGCAGTGGCCTCTCTTTGCACAGCATGGGTTCTAGGCATGTGGGCTTCAGTAGTTGCAGCATGCAGGCTCAGTAGTTGTGATGCACGGGCTTAGTTGCTCTGCAGCATGTGGGATCTTCCCAGACCAGAGTTCAAACCCATGTTCCCTGCATTGGCAGGCAGATTCTTAACAACTGTGCCACCAGGGAAACCCGGCAAACACTCTTTGACACAAATCGCAGCAATATCTTTTTGGATCCATGCCCCAGAGTAATGGAAACAAAAACAAAGATAAATAAATGAGACCTAATTAAACTTAAAATCTTTTGCACAGCAAAGCAAACCATAAAAAGAAAAGAAAACCTACAGAATGGGAGAAAATTTTTGCAAACGATGCAACCAACAAGGGATTAATTTCCAAAATACCTAAACAGCTCATATAGCTCAATATCAAAATAAAAAAACAAAAAAACAACCCAATAAAACAATGGGCAGTATGTCTATATAGACATTTCTCCAAAGAAGACACACAGATGGCCAACAGGCACATGAGTAAATGCTCAACATCACTAATTATTAGAGAAATGCAAATCAAAACTACAATGAGGTATCACCTCACACCAGTCAGAATGCCCATCATCAAAATGGCCACAAATAATAAATGCTGAAGAGGGTGTGGAGAAAAAGGAACCCTCCTATACTGTTAGTAGGAATGTAAATTGGTAGAGCTACTATGGATAACAGTATAGAGTATCCTCTAAAAACTAAATATAGAGCTACCATATGATCCTGCAATCCCACTCCAGGACATGTATCCAGAGAAAACCATAATTTGAAAGGATACATGCACCCCATTTTTCATTGCAGCACTATTTACAATAGCCAACACATGGAAGCAATCTAAGTGTCCATCGACAGATGAATGGATAAGGAAGATGTGGTACATATATACAGTGGAATACTACTCAGCCATAAAAAATAATGAAATAATGCCATTTGTAGAAACATGGTTGGACCTAGAGATTATCACACTAAGTGAAGTAAGCCATACAGAGTAAGACAAATCTCATATGATATCCCTTATATGTGGAATCTAAAAAATAAAAAATATACAGATGAACTTATTTCCAAAACAGAAAGAGACTCACAGAATAGAAAACAAAATTTTGGTTACCAAAGGGGAAGAGGGAGGGGAGGAATAAAATAGGAGGTTGGGATTAACATATACACACGACTATATATAAAATAGATAACCAACTAGGACCTACTGTATAGCACAGAGAACTATACTCAATATTTGTAATAACCTATGAGGGAGAAGAATCTAAAAAAGTATATATAGATATAGATCTATATAGATATAAAGCTGAATCTCTGTACTGTACACGTGAAACATGATATTGCAAATCAATTATACTCCAATTAAAAAAAAAACTTTACCCAAAAGAAAACTCCAGTACCAGTTGTATTCTTTGGTGAATTCTAGCATTTAAAGGAAAAAAAAAAAACAAAAACAAATTTACAAAAATCCTTCTAGAAAATAGAAAAGGAAGAAACACTTCACAATTCATTCTATGAGGCATCACATTGATACCAAAGTCAAAGGCATTATAAGAAAAGAAAACTTTCAGTATTTCTTATGAATGTAGGCACAACAATCCTTTAAAAATTAGCAAATTAAATACAGCAGTATATGATAAGAAAAATACATCATGACAGTTATGGACTGAATTGTTTTCCCCCCAAATTCATAGGTTGAAGCCCTAACCCCCAATGTAATGTAGTTGGAGATAAGGCCTTTAAAGAGATAACTAAGGTTAAATGATATCATAAAGATGGAGCCCTAGAGACATGAAAGATCTCTCTCTCTCTCTCTCTCTCTGCACATGCACAGAGGAGAGACCATGTGAGGATTCAGCAAGAAGGACCATCAGCAAGCCAAGAAGAAAGGTCTCACCAGAAACCAACCCTACTAGCATCTTGATCTTGTGAGGAAATAAATTTCTGTTCTTTAAACCATCCAGTCTGTGCTATTCTGTTATGCCAGTCCTAGAAGACTAATACAATGACCAAATAGAGTTTATCCCAGGAAAGTAAGGTTGGACTAACATTAGAAAACTAAGCATTTTTTTTTCACTATATTAACCAACTAAAAAATAAGAAAAATTGTATGATAACCTCAACAGATGCAGAAAAATCATTTGACAATCTTCAAAAATCACTCATGAGAACAAATGTTTCAGCAATGCAGGAGTGGAAAAGAACTTTCTCAACCTGATAAAGAACAGCTAACATTATACTTAATGGTGAAAGATTGATTGCTTTCCCTCTAAGGTCATAAATGAGGCAAAGATGTTCTCTCTCACCACTCCCATTCGACATCTTACTGGAAGCTAAGTCCAGTACAAAAGGGTAGTAAAAGAATAAAAGATGTATAGATTGGCAAAGAGGAATGAAATTATTTTAATTCTCAGGTGACAACATTGTCCACATAGAATATCCTATGGAATTTACAAAAAAGCTACAGGTGACTTTAGCAAGGTCCCTGTATATAAAGTAAATATGGAAAAATCAGTTGTATTTCTACATACTAATAGTAGCTGTTGGAAGCTGAAAAACAATACAAATTATAATAGCAAAAAACTAAAGTACTTAGGGATACATTTAACAAAACGTACAAAAATTGTACACAAACTACAGAACATTGAGAAAAATGTAAAACAAAAAGTGGAGAGATGCTATATTTATGGATCAGAAGAGTTAATATTGTTAAGATGTCAATTATCCTCCAATTAATCTGCAAATCTCAAGCCAAATTCCAGCAAATTTTCTTTTGAGGAAATTGATAAGACTTTCTTAAAAAAAAAAAAAAAGAGTTAGGAGCTGGGGTTTTTTCAGTCAGGCTCAACGGGAAGAGCAAGGGATTGAAGCAGTGGGAAGAAGCAGAGGGGGTAGGATGGAATCAAGTTTTAGGGTACCCAGAGAAAAGGGTTTGGGAGGAAGGCACACTGTGGATAGGTGTTTGGATCAGGTTGGTGGAAGGCTAGAGCATTAGGGCTGAGAGCACAGGAAAAGATGTATGACCAAGAGGGACATATTTTGGGGCATTGTCTAAGGGTTGCAAGAATGTGAATTTTGGTGGCCTCAGCATTTCATTAAAAATTAGTCTCAGCTGTTCCAAGTCTGTTGATTTTTATTGTGCTTGTAGTTGAATCTCCATGAAGAAAGCAATAATAGTCATCTCATAGGGTGGGGGAGTGTGGAAGGGCCTGCATTTCAGCTGGGATTGGTTGTGCTTCAAAGCTCCAATGAGGCTGAAGTGTGTGCTTGGCTTTTCAATAAGACAGAAATCTCAGGAAAATGGTTCGTTGATATATGCCTATTAGATCTGGCTGTGGGCATGACTTAAAAATGGATTACCATAAAAACTACATTTCTGAAAGAAGGATTAAGTAGGTAGAAAAATGTACATGGTTATGTTTTTGATTCCTAGTGTAGAAAAGTTTGTTTCAAAAGTAACCAGTCAGTGGATGTGGGATCTGGTCACCAACTGAGTCACAAAATACCTGCTTGAGAGCTGACCAGTGAATTCGGAGGAACAGAATCGGTTTGAAGCAATGTCTTGAGATATAAAGTATAAACTTTACAATGCCATATCTGATCATGGATTAATTTAGAATTCTTTCTCATGGGTAACCTTTTGCTTTTTTAGGTTCTTGATTATGCCCAGATTGATTTTTTAAAGTCGGTTTTGGTTTATAAAGCTCTTCACATGAATATATATCTTATATGAGGTTCCCAGCCAGTCATTGAAATAGTAGATAAGTACTATTTGAATTTTACGGATAATTTAAACAAAGCTAGAGAGGCTGTTATTTCTCCAGGCTCACACAGCTAAAAATGACCCAGTAGATAAATATTTTCCTGCCGAGACCAGTAATCATCCCACTACACCTCACCATTACACCAGGGCCTCTGTGCTCCTAAGATGACTTCATAAGGAAGGCATGGTCACGAACTCTTGGGAACCACACCACATCTGCATTTTCCAGAGACACAAGCTTCACCTTGAGATAGGTTTAGACTTTTCTCTGGAGTGCTGGAAATGTCTTGGGTTCCATAGCTAGATTAATTTTCCATTGTTTCATGTCTCATCAAATTATCTCCTTCCAAAAACGTAGTGACCTTTTAAAATTGGTTCACTGAGTAAGACGGTCTGCTTCGAGGCAGCTAATATTTAACACTATTTTCTCTCTGACCATCAAAAGATGTGTCATGAGTTCCCCTGGGAAGTGGCTTCATCAGTTAGCTGTCAAAGAGTCCTGATTCCTCTTGCTGTCAGATAGGTATCCTGAATGACTTAATGCAAATGAAACTTTTGAATATTCTACTTTTTGCTTAAGTTCATTGGTAATATATGTGGATAAATGTTGGAACTCTTCACTGACTATGTCATGGTGTAGTGTTTTAAAAATTTATTTTATAGGGAGTGTGGGAGGGAGGGAGACGCAAGAGGGAAGAGATATGGGAACATATGTATATGTATAACTGATTCACTTTGTTATAAAGCAGAAACTCACACACCATTGTAAAGCAATTATACCCCAATAAAGACGTTTAAAAAAATTTTATTTTAGATGTGGAGGCATATATAATGTGACCTAACCAAAAAAGTTTTAATAAAAGTATACAAGGAAGGATGTACATTTTTCCTGCTTCAGTTTTGGTTAGTTTGACTACAGGGCTTTATAAGGTGGTCCAAGGCATTTACCTTGACTCTATCACTCAAATATATTTCAAATCATATTAGTTCTTTTTTTTTTTTTTTTAAAGATTTAATTTTATTTATTTTTGGCTGCATTAGGTCTTCATTGCTGCACTCGGGCTTTCTCTAGTTGCGGTGAGTGGGGGCTACTCTTCCTTGCGATGTCTTCTCTTGTTGCGGAGCACTGGCTCTAGGCACACGGGCTTCATTAGTTGTGGCTCATGGACTCAGTAGTTGCGGGTCACAGTCTCTAGATCACAGGCTCAGTAGTTGTGGCTCATGGGCTTACTTGCTCCATGGCATGTGGGATCTTCCTGGACCAGGGCTCGAGCCTGTCTCCCCTGCACTGGCAGGTGGATTCTTATCCACTGTGCCACCAGGGAAGTCCTGTTAGTACTTTCTTTAGTGTATATTCTTTTGTGTGTATTCTTTTGCTTACTCTTACTCTCACACACCTCTGAAAATGTATCTTTTAAGTATCAGTGTCAGAATAATTTGGTTTTTGTCAAAACATGTTTGAAATGTAGTTAATTCAGTGAAGAATTTTTATTTAGGACATTCCTTTGATTTATATTGACTGCATTTGGGGAGTAGGATACTTTATACATTCAATGATACATTTTATTATCAACTTCTGATGATAATTTTACACTTGTTAGTTACAGAAAGTGTAGTAAATACATAAAAGTACAAAGAGTAAATAAAATCACCTATCATCCCAATACTTGGAATAAATCACTGATAAATTTGAGGGGTGATCATTATTTTGAATTTCTGATGTCATACTGTATTTCCATTTTGGTATCTCCAACTACATATTTAAAATTAAAAAGGCCAAAGGCATTGTAAGTTATCCAGTTATTTTAGTCTTTAAAACTGGAAATAGGGTGATACTTGTATTGCTTTTTATTGCTGGACAACAGTTGCCTGAGAACTCAGTGATTTCAAACAACTTATTTCGCAGTTTGTGTGAACAAGAATTCAGGCAAACTCGTCTGGGTTCTCTGTTTCAAGGTCGCTTACAAGGCTGCAGTCAAAGTTCCAGCTGGGGCCACAGTCATCTGTGTCTCATTTCATTTGAGGCAGGATTTATTTTCCAGTTCACTCCTTGGTTGGTTGGTTGTCAAGATTCCATTCCTCGTGGGTTGTTGGACTAAGGGCCTCAGTTCCTTGCTAGCTGTTGGCTGGAGGCCACCCTCCTCATTTCCTTGCCACATGGGCCACTCCAGCATGGCAGTTTGCATCATCAAAGTGGGCAAACCAAGGAGGCAATAGAGTCCAAAGTCACAGTCTTCCACAACCTAAGCTTAGAAATTATGTCCTATCACTTTAGCCATATTTTCTTAGTCAGGAGCAAATCACAAGGTCCAGCCTACATTCAAGGGCAGGGGCCTGAACCAGGAAGAAATAGCAAATATGAACAGACAAATCACAACTACTGAAATTGAAACTGTGATTTAAAAACTCCCACAGACTGAAGTCCAGGACCAGATGGCTTCACAGCCGAGTTCCATCACACGTTTAGAGAAGAGTTAACACCTATCCTTCTGAAACTCTTCCAAAATACTGCAGAGAAAGGAACATTCCCAAGTTCATTCTATGAGGCCACCATCACCCTAATACCAAAACCAGACAAAGATATAATGAGAAAAAGAAAATTACAGGCCAATATCACTGATGAACATAGACACAAAAGACTTCAACAAAACACTAGCAAACTGAATCCAGCAACACATTAAAAGTATCATACGCCATGATCAAGTGAGATTTTTCCCAGGGATGGAGGGATTCTTCAATATATGGAAATCAATGTGACACACCACATTAACAAACTGAAGAATAAAAACCATATGATCATCTCAATAGATCCAGAAAAAGCTTCTGACAAAATTCACCATCCATTTATGATAAAAAACAAAAAAACAAAAACAAAAACAAACCCAATTCTCCAGAGAGAGAGTTTGGTAAAGTAGCAGGATACAAAATTAATACACATAAATCTCTTGCATTCCTATACCTAACAATGAAAGATCAGAAAGAGAAATTAAGGAAACCATCCCATTTACCATCGTAACAAAAAGAATAAAATACCTAGGAATAAACCTACCTAAGGAGTCAGAAGACCTGTACTCTGAAAACTATAAGATACTGTTAAAAGAAATCAAAGATGACACAAACAGATAGAGAGATATACCATGTTCTTGGATTGAAAGAATCAATAATGTGAAAATGACTGTACTACACAAAGCAATCTACAGATTTAATGAAATCCCTATCAAAATACCAACAGCATTTTTCACACAATTAGAACAAAAAACTTTACAATTTGTATGGAAACACAAAAAACCCTGAATAGCCAAAGCATTCTTGAGAAAGAAAAACAGAGATAGAGGAATCAGGCTCCTGGACTTCAGACTATACTACAAAGTTACAGTAATCAAAACAGTATGGTGCTTGCACAAAAACAGAAATGTAGATCAATGGAACAGGATAAAAAGTCCAGAGATAAACCCACACACATATGATGACCTAATCTCTGACAAAAGAGGCAAGAATATACAATGGTGAAAAGACAGTCTCTTCAAAAACTGGTGCTGGGAAAACTGGACAGCTACATGTAAAAGAATGAAATTAGAACATCCCCTAACACCATACACAAAAATAAACTCAAAATGGATTAAAAATCTAAATGTAAGGCTGGATACTTTTAAACTCTTAGAGGAAAACATAGGCAGAACACTCTCTGACATAAATTTCAGCAAGATCATTTTTGATCCACCTCCAAGAGTAATGAAAATAAAAACAAAAATAAACAAATGGGACCTAATTAAACTTAAAATATTTTGCACAGTGAAGGAAACCATAAACAAAACAAAAAGACAAGCCTCAGGATGGGAGAAAATATTTGCAAATGAAGCAACTGACAAGGGATTAATCTTCAAAATATACAAACAGCTCACTATCCAAAAAAAACAACAACAAAAAATCCAGACATAAAATGGGCAGAAGATCTAAACAGACATTTCTCCAAAGAAGACATACAGATGGGAAAAAAGTATCTGAAAAGATGTTCAACATCACTATTAGAGAAATGCAAATAAAAACTACAGTGAGGTATCACCTCACACCAGTCAGAATGGCCATCAACAAAAAAAAATCTATAAACAATAAATGCTGGAGAGGGTGTGGAGAAAAGGGAACCTTCCTACACTGTTGGTGGAAATGTAAATTGGTACAGCCACTATGGAGAACAGTATGGAGGGTCCTTAAAAAACTAAAAATAGAGCTACCATATGATCCAGCAATCCCATTCCTAGGCATATGCCTGGAGAAAACCATGATTCAAAAAAGATACATGCACCACAATGTTCACTGCAGCACTATTCACAATAGCCAGGACATGGATGTAACCTAAATGTCCATCAACAGAGGAATGGATAAAGAAGAGGTGGTACATATATACAATGGAATATTACTCAGACATAAAAATGAATGAAATAATGCCATTTGCAGCAACATGGATGGACCTAGAGATTGTCATACTGAATGAAGTAAGTCAAACACAGAAAGACAAGTAGCATATGATATCATTTATATGTGGAATCTAAAAAAATTGTACAAATGAACTTATCTACAAAACAGAAGTAGAGTCACAGATGTAGAAAACAAACTTATAGTTACCAACGGGGAAGGGGGGAGGGACAAATTGGGAGACTGGCATTGACATATATACACCACTATATATAAAATAGGTAACCAACATGGACCTACTGTATAGCACAGCGAACTCTACTCAGTACTCTGTAATGACCTATATGGAAAAAGAATCTAAAAAACAGTGGATATTTGTACATGTATAATTGATTCACTTTGCTGTACACCTGAAACTAACACAACATTATAAATCAACTATACTCCAGTAAAAATTTTAAAAATAAAAAAATAAAAATTATGGCTTTCCCATGGAAAAAAAAAGTATGACACATCAAAAGTCAATGACTTGTTCAACACAATCTAGATCGGAAGAGGAATGTTTCTTCAAAACTCTACTAAAGAGTTACTCATAATAATACTGGGAAATGAGCCACACAAACATCTGAAACAGGTTAGAGTACAAAAAGGCATCAGTGGCTCCCTAAAAGGACAACAGAGAGGCACAGGGCTGTTAATGAACAGCATTCTCCAAATACGGTGAGAGGGTGGATGGGGGAAGTAATGAGAACCACCTCAGCCCATCTTGGTTAAATGTTGCCTTGCCTCATTCTTCTTCTCTGACTCCCCTCCCCTTGTAATGCTGGACCCTCCAAGTTGCTGTTACATGGACACATTCGATTCTCTCCACTGGGGACACCCAATTCTCATGGCTGGGGTACATGTGCTTGTGGTCATTGGCACACAAGTGTGACTCTGCTGACCTAGGAACTCCCAGGAATTAACTAACTGGTGGGGGTTAATCTCATTCACATTTTCTTCCAAGGGATTCCACATATGCAGCACACACATTTTAAAGGCCCATACTCTTATGAAGCAGGGGAAAAAAGTTTGGCAGCAGATAAAACGTGCCTCTAGGCCCTCCCCACTTGTATCTAGTCCGTGTGTGGTTTGACATTTGATTTGTGCCGGTGAGATCACATTCATATTCAGAGGAACTGTTTCATAGGGTTTCCTAGAAAACACCTTGTGAACAGGCAGTGTTTTGTGTACTTCGAACCAAAGTTCATCCAATAAATTTTATATATAGTGAAGCAATGCTAGTTGGAGATTTTTGCAGCAGCCATGAGCCACCTTGCCTATGAATTACTGTTAAACAGTCCATAAACAATTGAGATAGCACTGTTCATACCATATACATACATACATTGGCTTTCAGAGGCCAGAGTGGTTTTTTGAGTTTTCATTACTTCTAGAGAAAAGCCAAAAGATACTGACGCCATTTTGGAGAGATTGACTCCTCCCATCCCCCACGCACTGTTGACAGTCCTGAAAGGCTGGCAGGAACCGGACATTCTTGCATGATTCTCTGTGCCAAAAACTATGTTTTCTCAATTTTCATCCAACCCTTTCAGGAAGGAGTTATCCCAAACTGCTGGTTAGGAATAACCAGCAAGATCACTAGCTAATAAGTTAATAATAATAATTAGCTAATAAGCTAATAAGTTTACCAGCCCCCGTTCTGGCTGAACCAAAGTCTATGTGGTCTTTCCATGGCAAGTACTATGTTGTGTGAGCCATTATTTTTCAGACTTATTTTTTGTGTCCTGGCCCACATCTTATTCATCAGTTTCTTGTCTTACTTGTTCCTAATTTGAGTGCTTTAGCAACTTAAAAAACCTGAGCATATATTCTCCCCCATCCTGCTTCTCCCACCACCACCAACAACAAAAATGAAACAAAACACATATTTTAAAAAATAGAATTCACCCAGTTTATGCAAACATTCCTTCCCTGAGAGTGACATATGGGGAGAGATCAGAAAGACAAAGGCAGAAGGATTTAAGATGCCAACCGGGAAGCAACAAGAAATGTGGGTCTTTAACACTGTGAAGTCAAGTCAAATTGCGGAACTGGTTTGTGCTCAGCTTTGCAGGAAAATCCTTGGGTTTAGAGGATAATATGTAAACACTGTTTAGGATTAGGCTGAATTACGGTTCTAAGTGGGTGGAGGAGTCCATCTTCTGTGCCAAGAATCAGTGATCTTGGTTTAGAGTTCCCTCCTATCTCTTTGACATGAGGTGCTTGGGTGTCTTAAGATTGAGGATGGCTTCTGGAGTGAAGCATCTTTTTCTTGCCCACTGCCAGGTAGCTGCTTTCAACCTGGGTATATGGCTATAAATGCAAGAACTACAACATGATATCATGTGAACCTACCAACAGGTTTGTGGGAAAATACTAGGGAAGAACAATCACCTGATTCTAGTATACATTCTAGAACACATATTTGAAAATGCAAAATAAATCTTATCTATTTTTATACAGAACTCAGCATACTGCAAAGACCATTGATATTTGTCATTTACCTTCTGGTCATGCCTCCCTGTGAGGTAGATTAATCACTAGAGTGATTAATCACCTGGTCACCCATGTTGTCTGGTAATTGACCTGAGTGATGGTGACCAAACAATTGCTGATAAGAACGCCCCCCCCACACACACACTCCAATATAACTCTACATAGCGGGGATCTCTTTTAGTTTTTAAACCTAAAAGTCCTTAGTCATTCTTGGGTTTCTATATCATGGAGTATTTAAAAAACAATTAGAAGGAGATGAAGCATTAGAGGAGTGCGAAAGCAATCTGGACATGCAAGATTGATGACCTACATGCAGAAGTGGAAATTTAACAAGTTTTATAAATGGGAATGAGAAAACCAAACGTAGGATATAAGGTAGTTTTTTCCTCTTATTTATGCAATGGATAAATTTGAGTTGACAGCTCAGTGGCAGTCGGTTAATGATGTGTAAATGACCTTGAGCTACATTAATAGAAATGCAGTGCCCAGCACAGAGGAGTTGGAGGAAGTCCTGCTCCACTGCGGTACCTCATTATAAGATGTGGGCACCCTGACGCTCTGCAGGTGAGGGGCCAGGATGCGGTTCTGAGCCATATCAGAAACGGACATCATAATATGAAAGAATGAGATTTTATGTGTGTTTTAACAGAAATACGTGCAAGTTAGTTATTCCAAAGAAATCTATTTTTGCAAGAAAACTACACAGCTTGTATCCTGCTTACTTGAATTACAACACATTAGTGAAATCACAGTTAACAAATTACTTATCACAAGTTTGATGACAAAATTCTCTTAAACTTTTAAGTGGAATAACAAATCATTTTCTGACAACTAACTTTTATTCTTATAAAAAACAAACATACTCTCAAGGTTACAGCTACTGTAGTTAAGAAATAACTATTAAAACCTCTGAATATTACAGGAATACTCTTTATACTTTTAAGATGACAGACTTAGGGACCTGACTTCATGAAGACTAGAGACCGAATATATGTAGAGTAATCAGCTGGTAAACATCCTCTAACCATTTCTCTGACATTCCTCCCCATCCCCTAAGAAAGGGGTAAGAGCAATCTTAGTATTTTACCCTTGTGAAAACAGTCTTCTCTAGATTTCTGTTATTATTCAGAATTGTGGAATTGTCGCCCTTTTCACTGGGCTGAATAACATTCTGAAGGACCACCAGTGCATAGAAGACAGATCTTTATTTCACCACGAGAAACAACTCTCTATCCATTTCAGCTGCCCAAAAGTGGCTGCTTTGGGAGAAGAATTGCCAGAAAAAATAAAGGACACCAGCTAAATTTGAATAATGATGAAAAAATTTTAGTATAAATAAGTCCCAAACATTGCATTAGACATTCTTATACTAAACATCATTCACTGTTTATCTGAAATTCAAATTTAATCCTGTATTCTTATTTGCTATATCTAGCTACCTATTTGGAAATGGTTGTATTTCCAGGTGCTGTGATTAAAAACACTAATGATTACATGGAGATGTGATATCAAGATTCCAAGAGTCAGAGAGTACAGTTGGGGTTGTATGGAGAGTGGGGTCCAGATATCATCTTCATGGGTGTCTCCTTTGAGTTCAGAGCTAGGCTAGGTGTTGGGGGGAGGGACCAAATGACTCTACAGTTCATGACTTTGACGGAACAGTGGCTTTTTATGATCTTTCCATTTTCTTTGTTTCTTGTTCCTTTGGCAGGGTCAACTCACTGCTCTCCAGCCCCTAGTAGGTCCAGAGGACAGTGGAGAGTGCAAAAGAGAATGACATTTTTCTCCTTATTAATATTTCTTGAACTGTGTTGGTGGTGGAGATCCTTGGAAACACATCTACATGGACGATTGTGTTCCTACCAGGAATTCTGGAATTTTCACAACCAAGATGCAGCATGTCCAATAGATTTTTCTGTTTTGTTCCCAAAAGAATATGGCATAAGAAGAATTCTTTCTAGAGAAGGAGATTAGAATAAATAAATTCTGGCAGACTCTCCAAATCACATAAGATAAGTTAAAAGTTGGCCCTATTTTGAGGTTGACGAATCCATTGCTTTGGAAACATTTCTTAATGTTTCTGAAGAAAACACTTTAGAAGGATTCTTGCTTAGTGGATGCCTTACAGTATATAGTATTAACGATCTGTCACATGAAATCCTGAAGTCACTCCACACTGATAATTGACAAACAAAAGTTCAACTGAGGCCCTTTTCAAATTTGGTTCTCCCACGCAGGCTGATCTGTTTACTGGAGACTGTTGTTAAGACTGTAAAAACAATTGGTCTGGGTGCTGGGACAGAGTGCAGGCTGCCCAAGGCATGAAGATCCAGTTTGCATATGCTTGCTGATAGTGATGTTGCTGTAGATGTATTTTTAGGTTACAATGATGAAGAAAATGACAATGCCCCCAGAAAGTTGGGGCCACAGTCACAATGTCTTCAGGGAACCAATATACAAGAAAAATACCCAATTTATGAAATGTTTTCATTATTTTAACTGGTAGAAACCAGCTTTCCCTTAAAATAAGACTCTGTTAATGTTCCCTGAAAACTGAAAAATCTGACAGTACAAGAGAGAATTTAAAATATATATACTTTTAGGAGTTTAGCCAAAGATGGTGGAGTAGGAACTCGAGCTCCCCTCCTCTCACGAGCAAAACAAAATCACAATTAACTGTGGAACAACCATCAATAAAAAAGACTGAAACCTACCAAAAAAGATATTCTACATCCAAAGACATAAAGAAGAAACCACAATGAGATGGTAGGAGGGGCACACTCACAATATAATCAAATCCCATACCACCCAGGTGGGTGACCCACAAACTGAAGAATAATTATATCACAGAAGTTCTCCCACAGGAGTGAGAGTTCTGAGCCCACATCAGGCTCCCCAGCCTGGGGGTCTGGCATTGGGAGGAGGAGTCCCCAGAGCATTCAGCTTTGAAGGCCAGTGGGGCTTGATTGCAGGAACTCCACAGGACTGGGGGAAAGAGAGATTCCACTATTGGAGGACACACACAAAGTCTCATGCACACTGGGACCTAGGGAAAAAGCAGTGACTTCATAGGAGCCTGGGCCAGACCTACCTGCTGGTCTTGGAGGACCTCCTAGGGAGGCAGAGGGTGGCTGTGGCTCACTGTGGGGGCAAGAACACTGGTGGTAGAGGTATTGGGGAGTATTCATTGGCATGAGCCATCCTGGAGACCAACATTTTGGCATCAAGACCTGGCCTCACCCAACAGCCTGTAGGTTCCAGTGCTGGGATCCCTCAGGCCAAACAACCAACAGGGTGAGAGCACAGACCCTCCCATCAGCAGAAAGGATGCTTAAATACTTCCTGAGCCCACAGCTGCTTCTAACCAGAGGCCTTAACATGGCCCTGCCCGCCAGAGGGACAAGACCCACCTCCTCCCACCAGGAAGCCTGAACAAGCCTCTAGACCAGCCTCACCCACTAGGGGGCAGACACCAGAAGCAAGAAAACTACAATCCAGCAGGCTGCAGAACTGAGTCCATAAACACAGGTCAGAAACTACCCTGGGACCAGTTGGTCCCTGGCCCTTGGGTGAGGAGAGAGGAGTGTACTCCTGGGACACATAGGACATCCCCTACAGAGGGCCACTTCTCCAAGGCCAAGAAACACTACTAACTTTTCACATACATAAAAATACAAATAGACATTTAGACAAAATGAGACTGCAGAAGAACATGTTCCAGATGAAGGAACTAGATATAACCCCAAAAGAACAACTAAGTGAAGGGGAGATTAATAATCTACCCTAGAAAGATTCCAGAATAATGATCATAAAGATGATCCAAGAACTCGGGAAAAGAATGGATGCACAGAGTGAGAAGTCACAAAAAGTTTTAAGAAAGAGCTAAAAAATATAAAGAACAACCAAACAGAGTTGAAGAATTCAATAACTGAAATGAAAAATACACTAGAATGAATCAATAGCAGAATAAGTGAGGAAAAAGAATGGATAAGTGAGCTGAAAGACAGAGTGGTGGAAATCACTGCTGTGGAACAGAAAAAAGAAAGAAAAGAAATGAAGACAGTTTAAGGGATCTCTGGGAAAACATCAAATGCACCAACATTCACATTATAGGGGTCCCAGAAAGAGACAAAAGGCCTGAGAAAATATTGGAAGGAATAATAGCTGAAAACTTGCCTATCATGAGAAAGGAAACAGTCATCCAAGTCCAGGGCCCACTGAAGAGTCCCATACAGGATTAACCCAAGGAAGAACATGCCAAGATACAGAGTAATCAAACTGACAAAAATTAAAGATAAAAGAGAAAATATTAAAAGCAACAAGGGAAAAGCAACAAATAATATATAAAGGAATCCCCAAAAGTTTATCTGCTGATTTTTCAGCAGAAACACTACAGGCTGGAAGGGAGAAGCACGACATATTTAAAGTGATGGAAGGGAAAAACCTACAACCAAGAATACTCTACTCAGCAAGTCTCTCATTCAGATTTGACAGAGAAATCAAAAGCTTTGACAGACAAGCAAAAGCTAAAAGAATTCAGCACCACCAAATCAGTTTTACAACATGCTAAGGGAAATTCTCTAGGCAGAAAAGGCCACAACTAGAAACAAGAAAATTACAAAATGGAAAAGCTCACTGGTGCCAGCACATTGCCAACATGCAGAGGCAGGGCTGAAACCATAGCTGAGCCCCAGGGGCTGTGCAACTTAAGAAGTAGGGCTGAAGTCTCTCCTGGCAGCTGTGTGAGCTACGAATTTACACCTCCACTGCGAGCTTTCCACCAGGTTTGTAAACTCAGCACCTGTGGGACATCTGAATGGAGAAAGTGTGCTCCTGGGGCGGGGACGGGTCTGGCCTTAGCAGCTGTGGGCTTTGTAGGTGCCTGCAGACGGGCTGAGCCAGGGTCTGGGCTGCCTCCATAGCTCCCATGGTGGGTCCAGCTGCATGAATACTGCAGTCCTGGGACCTGACTTCAGTGGATCTGTGCTAGTGGCCTTGTGAAAACAATGTCTGAGGGACACCAGGGCCAACTGCCAGCATTCCCACATTTGAGGCAGGGCTGAGGGAAGTGCCAACAACAGTGTACTTTATGAGCCTGAGCAATAGGTGACAGGCAACACAACAGAGTGCACTCACCAGTGTGCAGCTCTGGTGAGGGATACTCAGTGGCTCCTCTCTCAGTGCGGGAGCTCCAATTCTGCCTACTTTGCACTGTAGCTCAGAAAAGCAGCTCAGAAACAGATCTGGGAACTTCCACTCCAAACTAGTCCCCAACAGGGCTGTGACAACTACAGAGCAAAGAGAAGGATGCACTCAACATCCAGTGCAGGTTTTGGTCACCATAACACCAGTCACACCACCTATCAAGGGGATAATGGCCAGCACACAATGAGGAAACACGTGGCAGTCATCCACACTAAAAACAGCCCTCACACCAAAAATATTAAACCCACACAAGCTGCACAGTGACACTTCCACATAAAAGTAGCTCTCTAAGACCACAGTAGATAATTGTTTTTCCTAAACTCACAGAGTAAGAGAATAATGAGTAAAATGAAGAAGCAGAGGAACCACTCCCAGTTAAAAGATCAAGAGGATTCCCCTGAAAGAACAAAGAATGATACAGACCTCTTCAGTCTAATAGACACTGAGTTCAAAAAGGAGATAATGAAAATACTGAAGGAATTAAGAAAGGCTAGCAACAGAAATTCAGAGTACTGTAAAAAGGAACTAGAAACCATAAAGAGGAGCTAAGAAAAATTAGAAAACTAATTCACTGAGACAAAAGCTGAGTAAAGGCAATGAATAGCAGAATGAAAAACGCAGAAGAATGAATAAGTAATCTGGAAGATAGTATAATGGAAATCACCCAATCAGAACAGCAGATAGAAAGCCAAATGAAAAAAAAAATGAAAGCAATATAAGAGACCTATGGGATAATATGAAGTGAGCCAACCTATGCATAATAGAATTCCAACAGAAAGAGAAAATGGGATCGAAAATGTATTTAAAGAAATTATGGCTGAAAACTTCCCCAAACCTAAAGAAGGAAACAGATACCCAAGTACAGGAAGCACAGAGGGTCCCAAACAAGATGAACCCAAACAGACCTATGCCAAGACATATTATAATTAAAATGGAAAAAGTTAAAAAGAGGCAGCAGGAGAAAAATAAACAGTTAGTTACAAGGGAACCCCCATAAGGCTATCAGCTGACTTCTCTACAGAAATACTGCAGGCCAGAAGGGAGTGGCAAGATATATTCAAAGTCCTGAAAGGGAAAAACCTGCTCTACCCAGCAAGATTACCATTTAGAATAGAAGGAGAGATAAAGAATAACTCAGATAAGAAAAAAATAAAAGAACACAGCAGTACTAAACCTATACTCAAAGAAAGGTCTTCTCTAAATAGAAAAGAAGCAAGAATCTATAGGAAAGAGAAAAATCACAATTAGAAAGTAAATCACTTAAATAAGCCAGTATACAGATTTAAAAACAATAAAAAATAAAATTTTGTGAAAGCAATGATAACTATGATGAACAGCAAAAGGATAAATATGAATATGTAAAAGGAGACATCAAAACCATAAAATGTAGAGGAGGAGAGTAAGAAAATGTAGATTTTGTTTTAGAATGTGTTTGAGCCTATATGACTATCAGTCTAAAGCAAATAGATACAGTAATGGGTTAACATATTTGAAAAACAGGATAATTACAAATCAAAAACATACCAAAGAAGTCATAAAAACCAAACAGAAGAGAACACAAGCATAATACAAATGAAAATCAAGCCACAAAAGGAAAAACAAAGACAAAAAGAAAGGAACAAAGCAGAAACACAGAATCAACTTGAAAACAAGGTTTAAAATGGCAACAAATACATATCCATCAATCATTACCTTACATGTCAATGGACTAAATGTACCAATCAAAAGACATTAGAGTGGCAGATTGGATAAAAATATGCTGACTACAAGAGACCCACTTTAGGTCAAAAGACACACATAGATTGAAAGTGAGGGGATGGGAAAAGATATTTCATGCATACAGAAATGACAAGAGAGCGGCAGTTGCAATACTCATATCTGACAAAATGGACTTTAAAACAAAGGCCATAAAGAAAAATAAAGAAGGACACTATACAATGATAAAAGGATGAACATAAGAAGTGGATACTACATTCATCAACATATATGAACCCAATATAGGAGCACCCAAAAGCATAAATCAAATACTAACAGACATAAAGGGAGAAATTGGTGGGAGTACAATAATTGTAGGAGACTTTAACACCCCACTCACATCAGTGGACAAACCTTCTGGACAGAAAATCAATAAGGCTACAGAGATCCTAAATGATACAATAGAACAGTGAGATGTAATTGAAATTTTCAGGACATTACATCTCCCCAAACCAGAATACACATTCTTTTCAAGTGCACATGGAACATTCTCTAGGCTTGACCACATACTACGGCACACAACAACTTTCAACAAATTTAAGAACATAGAAATGATTTCAAGTATCTCTTCTGACAACAATGGCATGAAACTAGAAATCAACCACAGAAAAAGAAATGAGAAAAAACCCATTACATGGAGACTAAACAACATGTTACTGAAAAACCAATGGGTCCATGATGAATCAGAGGAAAATAAAAAATACCTTGAGACAAATGAAAATGAAAACACAATCATTTAAAATCTATGGGATGCAGCAAAAGCAGTTCTTAGAAGGAAGTTCATAGCGATACAGGCCTTCCTCAGAAAACAAGAAAAATCTCAAATAAACAACCTAACCTATCACGTAGAAGAATTAAACACAGGAACAAACAAAATCTAAAATCAGCAGAAATAATAAAGATTGGAGAGGAAATAAATAAAAGAGGTATTAAAAAAACAACAACAGATAAGATCAATAAAAACAAGAGCTGGTTCTTTGAAAGTGAAAAAAAATGGACAACCTTTTGCCCAGGCTCACCAAGAAGAAAAGACAGGGGACCCAAATAATATATGAAATGAAAAAGGAGAAATAACAACATATACAGCAGAAATACAAAATACCATAAGATAATACTATGAAGAATTATATGGCAACAAATTGGAAGAAGTGGACAAGTTTCTAGAAAGATTACAGTCCACCAAAACTGAATCAAGAAGAAATAGAAATTTGTACAGACTGATGATAAGAAGTGAAAAAAGAATCTGAAATAAATTTTTTTTAAAAGCCCTACAAACAAAATTTCAGGACCAGATGGCTAAATGGGTGAATTCTACCAATCAAAGAACATATACCAATCCTTCTCAAAATCTCCCAAAAGATTTAAGAGGAGGGAACAATCCCAAAGAAATTCTATGAATTCACTATCACCATGATAACAAAACCAAAAACACTACCAAAAAATAAAATTACAGGCCAATATCTTTGATGAATATAGGTACAAAAAATCTCAGCAAAACTTTAGCAAACCAAATCTAACAAAATATTAAAAAGATCATACACCATGACTATATTGGATTCATCCCAGGGTCACAAGAATGGCTCAACATACACAAATCAAACAATGTGATACATCACATCAACAAAATAAAAGAAAAAAACCACATGATCATCTAAACAAATGCAGAAAAAGCATTTGAAAAAATTCAACATCCATTCATAATTTAAAATCTCTTACTAAAGTGAGATTGGTAACACCCCAAACCTAGGTTTTTGCATCCCAAAACCTATGGGATGCAGCAAAAGCAGTTCTAAGAGCAAAGTTTATAGCAATACAACCCTACCTCAAGAAACAAGAAACACCTCAAATAAACAACCTAACCATACACCTAAAGAAATTAGAGAAAGAAGAACCAAAAAACCCCAAAGTTAGGAGAAGGAAAGAAATCATAAAGATCAGATCAGAAATAAATGAAAAAGAAATGAAGGAAACGATAGCAAAGATCAATAAAACTAAAAGCTGGTTCTTTGAGAAGATAAACAAAATTGATAAACCATTAGCCAGACTCATCAACAAAAAAAGGGAGAAGACTCAAATCAATAGAATTAGAAATGAAAAAGGAGAAGTAACAACTGACACAGTAGAAATACAAAGGATCATGAGAGATTACTATAAGCAACTATATGCCAATAAAATGGACAACCTGGAAGAAATGGACAAATTCTTAGAAAAGCATAACCTCTGAGACTGAACCAGGAAGAAACAGAAAATATAAACAGACCAATCACAAGCACTGACATTGAGACTGTAATGAAAAATCTTCCAAGAAACAAAATCCCAGGACCAGATGGCTTCACAGGCAAACTCTATCAAACATTTAGAGAAGAGCTAACACCTATCCTTCTTAAACTCTTCCAAAATATAGCAGAGGGAGGAACACTCCCAAACTCATTGTACAAGACCACAATCACCCGATACCAAAACCAGACAAAGATGTCACAAAAAAAGAAAACTACAGGCCAACAACACTGAGGAACATAGATGCAAAAATCCTCAACAAAATACTAGCAAACAGAATCCAACAGCACATTAAAGGATCATACACCATGAACAAGTGTGGTTTATCCCAGGAATGCAAGGATTCTTCAATAGATGCAAATCAATCAATGCGATAAACCATATTAACAGACTGAAGGAGAAAAACCATATGATAATCTCAATAGATGCAGAAAAAGCTTTTGACAGAATTCAACATCCATTTATGATAAAAACCCTGCAGAAAATAGGCATAGAGGGAACTTACCTCAGCATAATAAAGGCCATATGTGACAAACCCACAGCCAACATCATCCTCAATGGTGAAAAACTGAAACCATTTCCACTAAGATCAGGAAAAAGACAAGGTTGCCCACTCTCACCATCATTAGTCAACATAGTTTTGGAAGTTTTAGCCACAGCAATCAGAGAAGAAAAAGAAATAAAAGGAATCCAAATCAGAAAAAAGAAACAAAGCTGTCACTGTTTGCAAATGACATGATACTATACGTAGAGAATCCTAAAGACTCTACCAGAAAACTACTAGAGCTAATGAATGAGTCTGGTACAGTAGCAGGATACATAATTAATGAACAGAAATCTCTTGCATTCCTGTACACTAATGATGCAAAATCTGAAAGAGAAATTAAGGAAACACTCCCATTTACCATTGCAACAAAAAGAATAAAATGCCTAGTAATAAACCTACCTAAGGAGACAAAAGACCTGTATGCAGAAAATTATAAGACACTGATGAAAGAAATTACAGATAATATAAACAGATGGAGAGATATACCATGTCTTGGACTGGAAGAATCAACATTGTGAAAATGACTATACTACTCAAAGCAATCTACAGATTCAATACAACCCTTATCAAACTACTAATGGCATTTTTCATAGAACTAGAACAAAAAAATTCACAATTTGTATGGAAACACAAAAGACCCTGAAGAGCCAAAGCAATCTTGAGAAAGAAAAACGGAGCTGGAGGAATCAGGCTCCTGGACTTCAGATTACTACAAAGCTACAGTAATCAAGACAGTATGGTACTGGCACAAAAACAGAAATATAGATCAATGGAACAGGATAGAAAGCCCAGAGATAAACCCATGCACATATGGTCACCTTATTTTTTATAAAGGAAGCAAGAATATACAATGGAGAAGAGAGAGCCTCTTCAATAAGTGGTGCTGGGATAACTGGACAGCTACATGTAAAAGAATGCAATTAGAACACTCCCTAACACCATAAACAAAAATAAACTCAAAATGGATTAAGGACCTAAATGTAAGGCCAGACACTATCAGACACTATCTTAGAGGAAAACATAGGCAGAACACTCTATGACGTAAATCACATAAATCACAGCAAGATCCTTTTTGACCCACCTCCTAGAGAAATGGAAATAAAAACAAAAATAAACAAATGGAACCTAGTGAAATTTAAAAGCTTTTGCACAGCAAAGGGAAACATAAACAAGATGAAAAGACAACCCTCAGAATGGGAGAAAATATTTGCAAATGAAGCAACTAACAAAGGATTAATCTCCAAAATTTACAAGCAGTTCAATATCAAAATAACAAACAACCTAATCCAAAAATGGGCAGAAGACCTAAATAGACATTTCTCCAAAGAACATATACAGATTGCCAATAAATGCATGAAAGAATGCTCAACATCACTAATCATTAGTGAAATGCAAATCAAAACTACAATGAGATATCACTTCACACCAGTCAGAATGGTCATCATCAAAAAATCTACAAACAATAAATGCTGGAGAGGGTGTGGAGAAAAGGGGATCCTCTTGCCCTGTTGGTGGGAATGTAAATTGATACCCTCACTATGGAGAACAGTATGGAGGTTCCTTAAAAACTACAAATAGAACTACCATATGACCCAGCAATCCCACTACTGGGCATATACCCTGAGAAAACCACAATTCAAAAAGTCATGTACCACAATGTTCACTGAAGCTCTATTTATAATAGCCAGGACATGGAAGCAACCTATGTGTCCATCAACAGATGAATCGATACAGAAGATGTGGTATATATATATACAGTGGAATATTACTCAACCATAAAAAGAAACGAAATTGAGTTATTTGTCATGAGGTGGATGGACCTAGAGTCTGTCATACAGAGTGAAGTAAGTCAGAAAGAGAAAAACAAATACCGTATGCTAACACATATATGGAATCTTAAAAAAAAAAGGGTTCTGAAGAACCTAAGGGTAGGACAGGAATAAAGATGCAGACATAGAGAATGGACTTGAAGACACAGGGAGGGGGAAGGGTAAGCTGGGACGAAGTGAGAGAGTGGCATGGACTTATAAATACTACCAAATGTAAAATAGATAGCTAGTGGGAAGCAGCTGCATAGCACAGGGAGATCAGTTCAGTGCTCTGTGACCACCTAGAGGGGTGGGATAGAGAGGGTGGGAGGGAGACACAAGACGGAGGAGATATGGGTATATATGTATATGTATAGCTGATTCACTTCGTTATAAAGCATAAACTAACACACCATTGTAAAGCAATTATACTCAAGTAAACATGTTTAAAAAATAAATAAGTAAAAAATAAAAGCTATTCATGACAAACCCACTTCCAATATCATACTCAGTGGTGAAAAGCTGAAAGTCTTCCCGCTAAAATATGGAACAGGACAAGAATGACCACTCTCTCCACTTCTATTCAGTATAGTATTAGAAGTCACAGGAATCAGACAAGGAAAAGAAATAATATGTATCCAAACTGGAAGGGAAGAGGCAAAATTGTCATTTGCAGATGACATGATACTATATATAGAAAACCTTAAAGACTCCACACAAAAACTACTAGAACTGATAAAAGAATTCAGCAGTGTAGTAGGATACAAGATTAACACACAGAAATTGGTTGCATTTTTTTACACTAACAATGAAATACCAGAAATGGAATATAAAAAAAAAAACTTTAAAAATCATGTTCAAAAAACTACTTAGGAATAAACCTGACCAAGGAAGTGAAAGATTTATATGTTGAGAGTTATGAAAACATTGATGAAGAAAATTGAAGGTGATTTAAAGAAATGGAAAGATATCCCACACTCTTGGATTAGAAAAATGAATGTTGTTATTATGGCCATACTACCCAAAGCAGTCTACAGATTTAATGTGATCCCTATCAAATTAACCATGACAGTGTTCACAGAACTAGAACAAATAATCCTAAAATTGAGATGGAACCACAAAAGACCCAGAATTGCCAAAGCTGGAGGCATAAGCCTCCCAGACTTCAGACAATACCACAAAGCTACAGTTATCAAAACAGCATGCTATTGGCACAAAAGCAGACATGTGGATCAATGGAACAGAATAGAGAGCCCAGAAATAAGCCCACACACCTAATCTTAATTAAAGATTAATTAAGTCAATTAATCTTTGACAAAGCAGGCAAGAATATTAACAAAGAAAAGACAGTGTCCTCAGCAAGTGATGTGTGGAAACCCCACCCAGACAGCTGCATGTAAATCAAGGAAGTTATAACACTGCTTCACACCATATATAAAAATAAGCCCAAAATATGACACCATAAAAGACATAGAGAACAACTTCTAGAAGAGAACATAGGCAACATTCTCCAACAGAACTCGTAGCAATATTTTCTTAGGTCAGTCTCCCAAGGCAATAGAAATAAAAGCAAAAATAAACAAGTGGGGCCAGTTAAACTTGCAAGCTTTTGTACAGCAAAGGAAACCATAAACAAAACAGGAAAACAACTGACAGACTTGGAGGAAATATTTGCAAATGATGAGACCGACAAGGGCTTAATTTCCCAAATATACAAACAGCTCATACAACTCAACAACAAAAAAGAAAGCAACCCAATGGAAAAATACATAAGACCTAAACAGACATTTTTCCAATGAAGATATACAGATGGACAATAGGCACATGAAAAGATGCTCAACATCACTAATTATTAGAGAAATGCAAATCAAAACTACAATGAGGTGCCACCTCACACCGCTCAGAATGGCCATCATTTAAATTATTACAAAAAACAAATGCTGGAGAGGGTGTGGAGAAAAGGGAACCCTCCTGCACTGTTGGTGGGAATGTAAGTTGGTGCAGCCACTATGGAAAAAAGTATGGAGGTTCCTCAACAAACTAAAAATAGAGTTGCCATATGATACAGCAATCCTACTCCTTTGCGTAGGTCCAGACAAAACTATAATTCAAAAAGATACATGCACCCCTATGTTTATGGCAGCACTGTTCCCAACAGCCAAGACATGGAAACAACATAAATGTCCATTGACAGATAAATGGATAAAGAAGAGGTGGTACATATATACAATGGAATACTACTCAGCCATAAAAGAGAATGAAATAATGTCATTTGAAGCAACATGGATGCAACTAGTGATTATCATACTAAGTAAGTCAAAAAGAGAAAGACAAATACCATATGACATCACCTATATGTGGAATCTAAAACATGACACAATTGAACTTATCTATAAAACAGAAACAGACTCACAGATATAAAGAACAGACTTGTGGTTGTCAAGGGAGAGACAGGGTAGGGGTGGGATGGACTGGGAGTTTGGGGTTTGTAGATGCAAACTGTTATATATATATATATAATAGATAAAGTTCTACTGTATAATACAGGGAACTATATTCAATAACCTTTGATAAACTAAAATGGAATATAGAAAAGAATGTGTGTGTATATATTTGTAAAACTGAATCACTCTGCTGTACAGCAGAAATGAACACAACATTATAAATCAACTATACTTAAATAAAAATAAAATAAAATGTGCCTGCAATGCCAAAAAACAAACAAAAACAAAATAAAACAACACAGAACCTATGGGACACAGCAAAAGCAGTTCTAAGAAGGAAGTTTATTGTGATATAAGCTTACCTCGGGAAACAAGAAAAATCTCAAATAACCCAATCTTACACCTAAAGCAACTAGAGAAAGACAATCAAATAAAGTTAGTAGAAGGAAAGAAATCATGAAGATCAGAGGAGAAATAAATAAAAAAGAGACTAAGAAAACAATAGCAAAGATCAATAAAACTAAAAGCTGGTTCTTTGAGAAGATAAACAAAACTGATAAAACTTTAGTCACACTCATCAAGAAAAAAAAGGGAGAGGCCCCAAATTGATAAGTTAGAAATGAGAAAGAAGTTATAACTGACATGAGAGAAATACAAAGGACAATAAGACACTACTACAAGCAATTATATGCCAATAAAATGGACAACCTAGAAGAAATGAACAAATTTTTAGAAAGGTACAATCTCCCAAGACTGAACCAGGAAGAAATAGAAAATATGAACAGAACAATAACAAGTACTAAAAATGTATCTGTGATTTAAAACTCCCGAACAAACAAAAGTCTAGGACCAGATGGCTTCACAGGCAAATCCTATCAAACATTTATCAAACACATATTTTTCTGAAAATATTCCAAAAAATTGCAGAAGAAGGAACACTTCCGAACTTATTCTATGAGGCCACCATCACCCTGATAACAAAACCAGACAAAGATACCACACACACATACACAAAAGAAAATTATATGCCAATATCACTGATGAACATAGACACAAAAATCCTCAATAAAATACTAACAAACCAAATCCAACAATACATTAAAAGGACGATGCACAATGATCAAGTGGGATTTATCCCAGGGATGCAAGGTTTTTCCAATATTCACAACTCAATCAGTATGCTACACCATATTAACAAATTGAAGAATGAAAACCATATGATCATCAATAGATGCAGAAAAATCTTTTGTTAAAATTCAACATAAATTTATGATAAAAACTATCCAGAAAATGAGCATAGAGGGAACCTACCTCAACATAATAAAGGCCATATATGACAAACACACAGCTTACACCATACTCAACAGTGAAAAGCTGAAAGCATTTTCCCTAAGATAAGGAACAAGATAAGGATGTCCACACATGCCACTTTTATTCAACATAGTTTTGGAAGTCCTAGCCACAGCAATCAGAGAAGAAAAAGAAATAAAAGGAATCTAAAGTGGAAAAGAAGAAGTAAAACTGTCACTGTTTGCAGATGACATGATACCATACATAGAAAATCCTAAAGATGCTACCAGAAAACTACTAGAGCTCATCAATGAATTCAATAAATTTGCAGGGTACAAAATTAATACACAGAAAGCTGTTGTATTTCTATACAGTAGCAACAAAGGAGCAGAAAGAGAAATTAAGGAAACAATCCCATTTACCATTGCATAAAAAAGAATAAAATACCTAGGAATAAACCTACCTAAGAAAGCAAAACTCAAACCCTGAGAACTATGACACTGATGAAAGAAATCAAACATGACACAAACTGATGGAAAGATATACTATGTTCTTGGATTGGAAGAATCAATATTTTCAAAATGACTATATGACCCAAGACAGTCTACAGATTTAATGCAATTCCTATCAAATTACCAATGGCATTTTTCACAGAACTAGAACAAAACAATTTGAAATGTGTATGGAACCACAAAAGACCCCAAATAGCCAAAGCAATCTTGAGAAAGAAAAGCGGAGTGGGAGGAATTAGGATCCTTAACTTCAGACTACAATGTAAGGCTACAGTAATCAAAACAGTATGGTACTGGCACAAAAACAGAAATGTAGATCAATGGAACAGGATAGAAAGTCCAGAGATAAACCCACACACCTATGATGACCTAATCTCTGACAAAGGAGGCAAGAATACAGAATGGAGAAAAGACAGTCTCTTCAACAAGGGGTGCTGGGAAAACTGGACAGCTTCATGTAAAAGAATGAAATTGGCACATTCTCTAACACCATACACAAAAATAAACTCAAAATGGATTAGAGACCTAAATGTAAAACTGGGTTCTATAAAACTCTTAGAGGAAAACATAGGCAGGACACACTTTGACTTAAATTGCAGCAATATCTTTTCAGATCTGTCTCCTAGAGTAACAGAAATAAAAACAAAAATAAACAAATGGGACCTAATTAAACTTAAACCATAAACAAAGGAAAGGAAACCATAAACAAAACAAGAAGACAACCTACAGAATGGGAGAAAATATTTGCAGATAATGCAATGGACAAGGGATTAATCTCCAAAATATACAAATGGCTCATATGGCTCCATTTCAGAAAAACAAAAACCCAATCAAGAATGGGCAGGAGAACTAGACATTTCTCCAAAAAAGACATACAGATGGCCAACAAACACGAGAAGATGCTCAATGTCGCTATTAGAGAAACGCAAATCAAAACTACAATGAGGTGCCATCTCACATCACTCAGAATGGCCATCATTTAAATTATTACAAATAACAAATGTTGGAGAGGGTGTCAAGAAAAGGGGACCCTCTTACACTGTTGGTGAAAATGTAAATTGATGCAGCCACTATGGAAAACAGTATGGAGTTACCTCAGTGAACTAAAAATACAGTTTCCATATGATCTGGCAATCCCACTCCTGGGTATATATCTGGGCAAAACTAATTTAAAAAGATACATGCACCCCTATGTTCACAGCAGCACTATTCACAATAGCCAGGACATGGAAACAACCTAAATGTCCATCGACAGATGAATGGATAAAGAAGAGGTGGTATACATATACAATGGAATACTACTTAGCCATAAAAAGGAATGGAAAAATGTCATTTGCAGCAACATGGATTTGCCTAGAGATTTTCATACTAAGTGAAGTAAATCAGAAAGGGAAAGACAAACACCACATGATATCACTTATAGGTGGAATCTAAAATATGACATGAATGAATCTATCTCAGAAACAGACTCAGAGACATATTGGACAGACTTGTGGATGTTAAGGTTGAGGAGGGGTGAGGGAGGGATGGACTGGGAGTTTGGGATTAGTAGATGCAAACTATTATATATAGAATGGATAAACAACAAGGTCCTACTGTATAGCACAGGGAATTATATACACTATCCTGTGATAAACTAAAATGGAAAAGAATACGAATACGAATGTATATATATGCATAACTGTATCACTCTGCTGTACAGCAGAAATGAACACAACATTGTAAATCAATACATCAATAAAATAAATTTTAACGACCTTCAAAATATCACCAAACCGAATCCCAAATCCCACAATACATAAAAAGGATTATACATCATGATCAAGTTGGATTCCTCCCAGGGTCCCAAAGCTGGTTCAACATACAAAAAATCAATAAGATACACCACCTCAACCAAAGAAGAGGCAAAATCCACATGATCATTTCAATAGAGACAGAAAAAGCAAATGATAACATTCAACATCCATTCATGAGAAAAACTCTTACAAAGTGAATATAGAGGGAACATATTTGAACATAATCAAAGCTCTTTATGACAAACCCACAGTCAACATAATATTCAGCAGTGAAAAGCTGAAATCCTTCCTGCTAAAATCTGGAACAAGACAAGGATGCCCACTCTCACCACTTCTATTCAATATAGTATTCAAAGTCCTCGACACAGCATCCAACATGGAAAAGAAAAAAAAGTACCCAAATTGGAAGAGAAGTGGTAAAACTGTCATTGTATGCAGATGGCGTGATGCTGTATAGAGAAAACCCCAAAGACTCCACACAAAAACTACTAGAACTGACAAACGAATTTAGCGATATAGCAGGATACAGGATTAACATACAGAAATCTGTCACATTTCTTTACACTAACAATGAAATATCATAAAGGGAAAGTAAAAAAAAAAACCCCTTTTAAAATTGCATCAAATTAAAATAAAATAAAATATTTAGGAAGAAACCTGACCAAGGAAGTGAAAGACTTATATGCTGAGAACTATAAAAATATTGATAAAGGAAATTAAAGATAATTTAAAGAAATGTAAAGATATCCATGCTCTAGGATTGGAAGAATTATCTATAATATTTTTTAAAATGGCCATACTTCCCAAAGCAGTCTACAGATTTAACGTAATCCCTATCAAATTACCCATGACATTTTCCACAGAACTAGAACAGATAATCCTAAAATTGATATGGAACCACAAAAGACCCAGAATTGCCAAGGCAATCCTGAGGAAAATGAACAAAGCTGGAGGCATAAGCCTTCAAGACTTCAGACAATACCACAAAGTTACAGTAATCAAAACAGCATGGTGTTGGCACAAAAACAGACATGTGGATCAATGGAACAGAATAGAGAGCCCATAAATAAACCCACACACCTATGATCAATTAATATTTGACAAAGGAGGCAAGAGTATCAATGGAGAAAAGACATTCTCTTCAACAAGTGGTGTGGGGAAACTCAGAGAGGTACATGTAAATAAAGGAAGTTACAATTCTCCTTCACACCATACACAAAAACTCAAAATGGCTTAAAGATTTAAATATAAGACATGACACCATACAACTCCTAGAAGAGAACATATGCAAAACATTCTCTGACAGAATTCATAGTAATGTTTTCTTAGGTCAGTCTCCCAAGCAATAGAAATAAAAGCAAAAATAAAAGCAAACATGTGGGATCTAATCAAACTTATAAGCTTTTGTACAGCAAAGGTAACCATAAACAAAATGAAAAGACAACCTAAGACAAATATTTCCAAATGATGTGACTGCCAAGGGCTTGACTTCCAAAATATACAAACAGCTTATACAACTCAACAAAAAAAAAACAAACAAATAACCCAATCAAAAAATGGACAGGAGACGTAAATAGATATTTCTCCAAAGAAGACATATAGATGGCCAGTAGGCACATGAAAAGATGCTCAACATCACTAATTATTAGAGAAATGCAAATCAAAACTGCAGTGAGGTACCACCTCACACCAGTCTGAATGACCGTCATTAAAACGTCTACAAATAACAAATGCTGGAGAGAGTGTGGTGAAAAGGGGACCCTCCTACACTGTTGGTGCAGCCACTTGGAGAACAGTATGAAGGTTCCTCAGAAAACCAAAAATAGAATTACCATATGATCCAGCAATCCCACTCTGGGGCATATATCTGGAAAAAACTAATTCAAAAAATATATGTGTCCCTATGTTCATGGCAGCTCTATTCACAATAGCCAAGACATGGAAACCTAAATGTCCACTGACAGATGAATGGATAAAGAAGAGGTGGTACACATACTCAATAGAATACTACTCAGCCATAAAAAAGAACAAAATAATGCCATTTGCAGCAACATGGATGGACCTAGAGATTGTCATACTAAGTCAAGTATTTTAGAAACAGAAAGACAAACACCACATGATATCACATATATGTGGAATCTAAAATATGATACAAATGAACTTTTTTACCAAACATAAACAGACTGATGGACATATAAAACAAAACTTATAGTTATCAAAGGAAAGTGGGGGAGGGACAAACTAGGAGTTTAGAATTAGCAGATACAAACTACTATATATAAAATATATAGACTACAAGTTCCTACTGTATAGCACATGGAACTACATTCAATATTCTGTAATAAACTCCAATGGAAAAGGAAGTAAGATAAAGAATATATATATTTATATATAACTAAATCAGTTTTTTGTTCATCAGAAACAGCATTGTAAATCAAATATACTTCAGTTTTAAAAAGCACACTGCTGAGTCATGGTGTTCTCATTACTTTAACTCTTCATAGTATGTGTGAGACCCTCCTCCAGTTTCTGCATTACATGGCACAATAGTGAGGGAGAGATGGAAGTTAACAAATTTGCAGTCTGCTGAAAACCTCCATTATTTAAACGCCCCTGAGCACTGAGAAATTTCTTCTCCTCAGGGCTGGATATTTTGTTACCTGCTCTTCCCAGGGGTCCACCTGGTTTCACCTGAACCTGGGTAGTTTCCCTTTTAGATGATCAATACTTCCACCCACTTTTGCACTCTGAAACTCACCTAATTATGCTTTAAATAACATGTCCTGTTCTTTTCAATCTTTCTTTCTCCAGCCTGCCTACATCAGCTATTCTCAATTTTGGCTGCACTTTGGAATCAGCTGGAGAGATTTTTAAAGACTGACACCTGAGTTCCACACCCAGAGGCTTTTACTCAGTTGGTACATTTGTAGCCTGGGCAGTGGGATTCTAATGGAGGGAGGGGCCGGGCTGAGAACTACTCACCTAAATTTTTGGAACAATTCATTAATCTTATTAATGAATGGTATTAATACATCTTCTTAACCTCCCGTCTGTCAATAGTATCCTAGCGTGGGATCTCTGAGGGTTACCACAGGTGGCTCTCAGAGGTCTGGTCCTCTGCTAATTATCTTCTGCATCCCAGGTTTCTTCTATGATTTACTTACAAGTCCCTTTCTTAATTCCAGCTGTAAAAGGAGTGTGCCTCTTTTTTTTTTTTTTTTTTTTTTTTTTGTGGCCTCTTCCGTTGAGGAGCACAGGTTCTGGATGCGCAGGCTCAACGGCCATGGCTCACGGGCCCAGCCGCTCCGCGGCATGTGGGATCTTCCCGGACCGGGGCACGAACCCGCGTCCCCTGCATCGGCAGGCGGACGCTCAACCACTGCGCCACCAGGGAAGCCCGGAGTGTTCCTCTTTTGACCTTTCATATCTCTCTAGCCTGTCAGGAACAGAGTAGAGGAAAATATCTTTCCTACCTGACCTTCAACTATTTTTACAGGCAAGAATACACACTGGCAAATATTAGGTTCAAGGCTTGTTGGAAAACCTCTGGAGCCTAATTTCTATGATTCTAAAATTCTAATAAAAGTTACCTATTTCTAAATATATCCATCTGGCAGCTGCTACATTAAAGACACATGTGCAGCTGGAAAGGCAAGAAACTTTGAGTCCAGCAGAAAAAAATTGGGAGAATGTTGGGCTGCACCCCGCAGGCCTGCAAACCTTGTGGCTGCCCAGCCTCAAGACCAAAGAAGATAGGAGACCAAAGAGATAGGAGACAGTGTCAGGGACATCACTGGTTAGCACATGGAGGTGTCTTACCTGTCTGAAGCAAGGTCCTGGAGCGACACTCCATCGAGCACGGGAGCTGATGGGCAGGGCATGACAGCCATCTTCGCTACTTGGGGAAGGAGGAGGCTTCCACGTATTGGGGGAATTGATGTCAGGTGGGCTCATCAGTTACCACAGAAACCAGTGGTTGCAGCGGGGGTGGGGGGGCGGGGACAAGCATATAGGTAGTTACTAATTGAACCCTATAATTAAGAGGATTGGATAGTCATGTGAGTGAAGCAGGGACTGGCTGAGCAGGGGGTGTACAGAGAGCAAGAGAACAGCCATCTTGAATGGCCTGACCACACAGAGGAAGACTGGCAATCTGAACACTTTGAAACTAAGTCAATTTCCCTCTTTGGAGACTTCAGAATTCTTTGTTCTTATGTCAATTCCCATGATTGGCTTCAGGTGTACCATCTCTAGAATCTGTGATTCAGCACATTAAAAAATTTTTTCTTAATATTAATTAGGGTGTTTGGACTGCTTATTGATAAGAGTAGGAAGAAGACCTTTTCTCCAATGTCTTCCCCTCCGCACTTATAGGTGCTGATTTGTGGAAGTTGTCTTTGCTTTAAGTCCTAACAGCAGCCCCGGTTCATGTTGTTTGGGCCATATAAGGACAGAAGGTGTCGTGATAGACATGCCTCTAGGTAACAAGCCATTAGGCCAGAGCTCTCCCATAAGTCAGAGGTTAACGTGGTTCAGCCAAAAACTGTAATTAGTCAAGATGCAATTAACCTGCTAACTGGAGCCCTTCAACCCTATTTCCGTGGAAGGAGTAAAGGGTTGTCTAGTCTCTGCCATGTCTTTGAGGCCCTTGTCAGCTCAGGCTGCTATAACAAACTACCACAGACTGGGAGGCTTAAACAACAGACCCTTATGTCTCACAATTCTGAAGGCTGGGAGGTCCAAGATCAAGGTGCCAGTAGGTTTAGTTCTTGGTGAGGGCTCACCTCCTGGTCTATAGATGATTTTCTTCTCCTTGTATCCTTACTTGGAGGAGTGCAGAGAAGCAAGCCCTCTCATGTCTCTTCTTCTAAGGGCACTAATCCCATTGTGAGGGCTCAACTGTCATGACCTAATCACCTCCCAAAGGCTCCACCTCCTAATACCATCACAATGGGATTAGGGTTTCAACATGTGAATTTGGGGAGGACACAATATGGTCTATAACAGTGCTTTTCTGTGCTCTGACTTCATCAGTTTCCAGGAACCCTACTGATGTTATTCATTGCTGTCCACCTGCCAGCCTTCCAGCCTACTCTGGAATCCACCATCACTGCAACTGATGGACAATCAACAACTTGGGTTAGACCTACCCAACCGCTTACCTCTGTGCCCCACACATTGAGTTCCTGCCTCCAGCTGAGCTTCTTCCCGGGTCACATTGCTGGGCATGGAGCTTCAGAACCTGTCCCATTTTAGTGACCCAGACCAGTGCCCAGCCCCACACTGGCCTCATCCTGCTGTAGGTGCACATGCCCATGCCTGGCTTTGTGGTGATGAAGAGCATCACTGTGGAACAAGGCTTTAGGGTTTAAGTTCAAATTAT
The DNA here is from genome assembly GCF_937001465.1 of Orcinus orca. Taxonomy (NCBI): domain Eukaryota; kingdom Metazoa; phylum Chordata; class Mammalia; order Artiodactyla; family Delphinidae; genus Orcinus; species Orcinus orca. Next base: position 62,774,893 of record NC_064568.1, read on the forward strand.
GCTCTGTCACCTGCTGTCTGTGAGAACTTCCCAAGCCTCCTTTTCCTCAGGAGCAAAAATTGAGAAACAGAAGTTACCTCATAGGGTTGCTATGAGGTTTCAATGAGAGAGTTCATATAAAGCCATTGGCACAATGCCTGGCACATCACAAGTGCTCAGTAAATGCCATAAATATTATCTGCATTATTTCATTTGCAAGAAGCATAAACTGACTCAATCTAGCTGTAGAAACAAAGGGGCTTGTTGAAAGGATTACAGAAGAACTTCACAGAATCTATCACAGGAAGGACAGACAGGTGTCTAGGAACTGGGAAGTCACAGACACCCAATCCATGGCTCTCTGATTCCATCTGTCTCTCTGTGTGTCATTTCTGCTTCTTGCTGCATTCGGATTCCTGGCTGCTGATTCTCTCTGAGCACCTCCTTTCTCAGCTTCCTCCCAGCCTGAGATAGAGATCAGTAGTTTTTCTGGAATATCCATTTTTCCTTTTGGCTTTTACCAACACATGTTCTCCCAGCAAGATTGTATTTTATGGACTTTGTTGCAGCCAGGTGTGGCCACGTGGCCAGGTTCTGGTTTGGTGTGGAAGCACTGTATGCAAGTTTCTGATTATAGAAAGAGGCATGCTCCTTCCTACATCCTCCTGTCTGGAACAAGGATATGGTAGCGGTGCATATCTAAGGATGATAGGTTACAAGATCAAAGGAGCCTGGGTGCCCAGCAATGAGGAGTTGTTATATCAAGTCTGGACTATTTCTGTTCAGACTATTACTTGAGAGAGAAAATTTCTGTTACCTGGAGAGAAAAACCAAGGTCTCCTATTTTGTTTAAGCCATTTTATTTTTGTCTTTATTACAGTGATTGAATCTGTGTCCTAATAGATGAATCATTTGCTCTCATTGGCTTCTGACTTCGGCATCCCTTGGCCCAAAAGAAATATTACTTTTAAGTGCAGCTGCTCATCATTATCCAACTGATTCAAAGTTTTAGTTTCCATTTCCACATTCTGATGAAACGAAATCTGATTGGCTAAGCTTGTGTGAGCAGTCTACCCTGGTCCAATCATGTGTGCCCGCCCGGGGCTTGGGGTGGCATGTCAGAGGATGAGGGCTGTGTGGTACAGAGAATTCCTCTATCCAAAGACTATCAATGCTGCAAGATCATTAACAATAGGATATGGATATTCAGGTAATCATTGGCATGCCTAAAATGCTGAGATGCAACACAAATGTCCAGAAAACAGGCTTTTGTTGATTTTTTAAAATACCTTCTAGGATAGGTCAGGGATCAGGAAAGAGTCAAACTAAACCCCCAGAACCCCCTACTTTTGCAGGACTGTATAATTATCACTGAATAAAGTAAATATCCTACATAAATAAAGAACTCAAATCAACAAAACACGCTCAACTATGTTTATTTATTGAATTGACAGAACCTAAAATGTATACTTACAGATTTTATGCATATTATAAATATTTGTACAATAAATTAACCTGAATTAACCAGAAAACTCAATATAGTCAGGTATTTTGTACCCTGGGAAATTTAGGTTGTTCAGATTTTGCCATCTATGGAGTTGCTTAGCTGTGATATTGTCAAAATGTTTTGATGATAATGTAATTACCTGGGTACAGTAGGCACATTTAGCTCCCATAATTTCATATTCAAGTTTACATGTCATATCGTACTTAAACTCCAGATCAATATCAAAGGAAAATGTGAGATTATTGGGGATACAGTCCTTGAGATGCTTTTTCTCTAGCAGTGAAGCCATTTCACTTCCACCAAGCCTATTCAGTAGCATTTCCAAAAGTGTGTTCTTCAGACCACTGGGACCCATAGATACTCCAAGAAAAGAGGCATTCCATTGTAAAATAAATTTGGAAAATACACTGCAAGTTAGAGTTCCCTCTTGGAGACTCACAATGTTATGCATAAATAAGTCTCTGAGGCATTCTGCTGAAATGAAATATTTCACAACTGTTGAACATTGTTTAATCCTGTGTTTCCCCCACAGTTCACATTTTGGAAAATGCTGTGTACATGTACCTATTAGCATCGGGAAGGACAAATTCAGTGATGAAGCTGTGGATAGAACTGTAAGAAACAGAGCTCTGAGTAGCGTGATCAGAGGTGACATTGCTCAAGAAAGACAACATTTTCATGCTTTGAAGCTGTGAAGGGCTATAGACAGGTCTAAATAGAACAAAAGTTGTGAAGAGGTGTATATTAATCTTTACCACCAGAGTTATGTCCATGCATAACAACACAGCCATTTGTATTATACTTGATCATTTATAAGGCAATTATGTATGTATATAAACTTTTACTTTATCTTCATATTAACCCCAAGATATAAAGTGTTACTCCATTATGAAAATGAGAAATATGAATGTCTGAGTGTTTAATGACTGGACCGAAAACAAGAGGACACACAGCAAGGAAAAGATGAAGGTGAGATACTCTGCAAAAGAAAAAAAACAGGTGATCTTCAAATAAGTTTGGAGAGGCACAATACACAATAGACCACTGAACATTCTAAAATATCACCAGTAGAAAAACTCACCTTCGATTTCACCTGGCATTTGCCAAACCTCTTTGCCTGCAAGACCCTTTTTAAAAGTTACTTTTTCCCATATTAATTGCCTACCAACTTTCTGTGGAATGCAACTTAGAGAATGGCTGTTCATTTTCATGAACATTGCTTTCTTACTGGCCAAAGACAAGAATCATCATGGCCACAGACGTCACATAAATCATGGCTTGTTAGCCCACACTACATAAAAATCTATGAGAATTCCTGGAACTGGATTAAAGTTTACCTTTGTGGTTTATATAAAGGACATATCAGTCCTTGCTAAGTAATTAGCATCAACCTGATCTCCCTCCCAACTGCAATTTGCCCAAATTATTCGGGTGTGACTAAGCTCATAGAGGTTTCTGTTGTAAGTCCTTTCCAAGAACTGAGCCATGTTGGCAGCTACCATGGGTTGCTTCAAGTATTTGGAATCTTATATACCTTCTGAAAAATAAATGGGAAGCATGGGCCAAACCTTAAAAATGAATATTCCAAATGAAAACAAACTGATAACCATACCCAGATGTTAATTCAGTGAATGCATCTCACGTGATGCCATTGTAACAGCAAATTCCAAGTTTTTGGGAGGCTTCAAGTCTTCCTGACTCCAGTTAAAAGTCATGTGCCCTTTGTTGGGGAGGAGCTGTCTTTCAGGTGCCATATTTCATTAGATCAGTCTCCAAGCAGACTATGAGAAGGATAATTCCACACTGAAAGATAATTCCAGGAATGGTACCCAATAGTGTACTGTGCAAAAGCAAATACAACAAGGCATATAAGCCACAAACTAAACCCTGAAAGCATTTTTTGGGGAGAAAAAGTTAATGCTACTTCACTTCTTTTGATTCAAACTTTCCTTTAATTCATATTCATTCTAAGTGACTGAACAGAATAGCAGTAACTTGGAAGGAATGTTCACATGTCTGATCTTTTAAGTACTTTTTTCAAGCTTTACTGAGATATAATTGACATATAACACTAGGTGTATAACATGTTGATTTGATACACTTATACCTTATGAAATGATGACCACAGTAGCGTTAGTTAACACCTCTATCACCTCACATAATCACCATTTTTTTTCCTGTGGTGAGAACTTTTAAGATCTGCTCTCTCAGCAACTTTCAACTATATAATACAGTATTGTTAACTATAATCACCAAGTTGTACATTAGATCCCTAGAACTTATTCACTGAATACAAAATTGTGTAAGTTCAAGTCGTACAATGTGATGATTTGATACACATATATATTGTAAAATGTTTTCCACAATAAGGTTGGTTAACACATCCATCACCTCACATAATTACCATTTTGTCGTTGTTACTATGGTGATAATATTAAAGCTCTACCATCATAGCAACTTTCAAGAACCCAATCTAGTGACCATGCTTTACCCTTAGGTCTCTGTAACTTATTAATTTTATAACAAAGGGTATAAGTTTATACTTTTTGACCAACATCTCTACATTTTCCTAATCTCTCAGCCCCTGGAAACCACCATTCTGCTCTGTTTCTATGAGTTCAATGATTTTAGATTTCACATATAAGAGATCATACAGTATTTGTCTTTCTCTGTCTTACTTATTTCACTTAGCATAATACCCTCTATGTCCATACATATTGTCACAAATGGAAAAATTTCCTTCTTTCTCATGGCTGTGCATCTTCTTTATACACCATTCATCCTTTGACAGACACTTGTATTGCTTTCATATCTTGACTATTGTAAATAATACTGCAGTGAACGTGGGAGTGCAGATATCTCTTCAAGATAGAGATTTCACTTCCTTTCAATTTATACCTAGAAGTAGGATTGCTGGATCATATGGCAGTTCTATTTTCAATTTTTGAGGAACTGTCATACTGATTTTCATAGTGGTTGCACCAATTTACATTTCCACAAATGGTACACAAGGGTTCCCTTTTCTCCACATCTTCACCAGCATTTGTTATCTCTTCTCTTTTGGACAGTAACCATTCTAGCAGGTATGAGGTGATATCTCATTGTGGTTTTGCTCTGCATTTCCCTGATGATTCGTTATGTTCAGCACCTTTTCATGTGTCTGTTGGCCATTTGTACACCTTCTTTGGAAATATGTCTACTCAAGTCCTCTGCCCATTTTTTAATTGGATTGTCTGATTTTTTTTCTCTTGAGTTGTCTGAGTTTATTATATATTTTGGATATTAACCGCTCACCAGATACATGATTTACAAATATTTTCTATCATTCTGTAGGTTGCCTTTTCATTTTATTTTTCCTTTTGCTATATGGAAGTTTTCTAGGTTGATGTAGTCTCACCTGATAATTTTTGCTTTTGTTGCTTGTACTTTTGGTGTCATATCTAAAATATCATTGCCAAGATAAATGTCAAGGCGATTTTTTCCCCATTTTTTTCTTGGAGTTTTATAGTTTGAGGTCCTATGTTTAAGTCCTTAAAACATCTTGAGATACTTTTTGTGAGTGGTGTAAGATAGAGGTCCAATTTCACTTTTTTGCATGGGAATATCCAGTTTTTCCAGCACCATCTATTGAAGAGACTGTTCTTTCCCCCATTGTATATTCTTAGCTCCCTTGTCAATTATCAGTTGTGTATATGCAAGGGAACTGTGTGTGCCAGGGTTTATTTCTAGGCTCTCTATTCTGTTCTATTGGTCTATGTTTATATGCCAGTGCCATACTGTTTTGATTACTATAGCTTTGTAGTATAGTTTGAAATTAGCAAGTGTGATGCCTCAGCTTTCTTCTTTCTCAGAATTGCTTTGGCTTTCAGATTCTTTTGTAGTTCTATATGAATTTTAGATTTTTTTTTCTATTTGTGTGAAAACTACCACTGGAATTTTGATAGGGATTGCACTGAATTTGTAGACTGCTTTTAATAGTATGGACAATTTAACATTAATTCTTCCAATTCATGAACATGGGATATCTTTCTACTTATTTGTGTCTTCTTCAATTTGTTTCACCAATGTCTTACAGCTTAGTTCTTTGGTTAAACTTATTCCTAAGTATTTTATTGTTTTTGGTGCTATTGTAAATGGAATTGTTTTCTTTCTTTTTCAGAAACTTCAGTGTTAGTGTATAAAAATGTAACTGATTTTCATGTGTTGATTTTATACCCTGAAACTTTACTCAATTTGTTTATTGGTTTTAACAGTTTTTTGGTGGAGTTTTTAGGATTTGGTATACATAAGATCATGTCATCAGCAGAGACAATTTTACTTCTTCCTTTCTGAATCTGATTTGGGTGCCCTGGAAGCTGCAGAGGTGGTGGCTGTCAGCATGCACTCCTGTACTGGATCTCCCCGTGGGTATGGACACAGCAGTGGAGGCTGGTGTCAGGAGTCAGGCCAGGGATGCACAGCCAGAGAGGCTAGCTTCAAGCTCACGCATGGTGGTAGAGTCAGTCACAGGGTTTCTAAGCTTGCATTTTGCACTCCTAAAGCTGCAGAGGCCTGGGCATGCCGGCTGCTGGTGGGGATCCTGGGCTCTTGTGGGGGTAGGAGCCCTGGAGGGAGTGGGGAGCAATTCATTGGCTGCTGTCTGCTAAGGCAGGTACTTGGGGGGTGAAAACCCGTTGAAATCTGAACGGGGGCGCTGCAGGAACTGTGCTGACCTTTGCTTTCTTCAGTGGTGAAAGCTGCTGGGCTCCTCTGCAAAGTAGGTCACTGGGGACGACAGTTGCTCCTACTGTGTGGCTGATAATGGTAGCCCTGCTCTCTCCCTCGTTCCTATTGTTTCTATCTCAGCTTTGCTTTTCTCAGGGTGGGGTGAAACCCAAGACAGTTCCTTGAAAGGCTGGAGAAGCTACTCGATCTCTCTGCCCGTACTGTCCCCACAAGGGGAACTCTTTGCAGCTGGGGAGTTCCTTCTGGGCGCTGAGCAATGTTGGCCTGGGGGGTGGGGTGATGCAGGCAAAATGATGCTGTTCTTCCTCACTCTTCCTTCCCTTTATGTGTGGTAATTTTTAGCTGTTTTGTTCCTCTGTGTTTCTGAGGTTTCTTAAGTGGACCCTGAGCTCTCCTGGAGCTGCTTTTGCTTGTGGATAGCTGTCTCATTGTTGATCTTTGTGGGGGCACTGGAGGCTGAGGTTTACTACTTTGCCATCTTGGTGATGTCACCACTTAAATATTTTAAAATAAAAATCCATAGACCTATAATTTCTTCTGTTTTCTTAGCTTTGTCTCCCCTATATAACTGACAAAGATAGAATGGCACTTTATTATAAAGTCCCTCAACTTTTGTGAGCCTCAGTTTTTGCAAACCTAAAATGAGAGGATTGGACCAGAAGCATTTAAAGCCCCCTTGTTTTATAATGTTAGTGTAGTACCTGGCCGTGGTGGGTACTGGATAAATACTCATTGAATAATTCCAGTTATTCAATCACATATTCTGACCTCTACCAAGCACAATAGTTCTGCCATCTAGCAGACCCAGGCTAATGCCATGGCTCCACAATTTATTAGTTCTGTGAACTTGAGCAAATTATCCTCTCCAAGTCTCCGTGGATATATATGTTATACATTAACAAATGCCCACACCATTATGTTAGTAGAGGGTGAGGTGAGGCATCCTCCACAGCCCTCAGTGCAATGCTCCATCCAGAGCAAGCACGCAACAAATAGTTACAGCTATTATCATGTTAATAGGTACTTATGAGAAATAATTGTCCCTAAAGGCTCTGTGGGAATTCTCTGAAAGTTTTGCAAGAATAGTTCTCTTTATGGATGCTTTTCTGCCTCACATGGCATCCATTACCCTGGGGAATGTGTTCGCGGTCAGAAACTTCTGACATCTCCATGTTCGTGGTACCTAGAAAATCATTTGCCTCATTATGAATGCTCCCAAGTTCTTCATCTCCACCTTGCCTTCTGCATCTCCACACACTGTCTCTGCCCCACTTTCACCTGATCAACTCCTGTGCATCCCAGTCTTGACAGCTTTGTATCTTGCCCTTTCCTGACCACGGCACTTTACCTCTCTCCTGGCTCTGAGTCTGAATGTGAGCTACTTGACCATTATGATTTTGACTATATTATTTACTACCTAAGCACATAATAGGTATACAACAAATATTTGTTAAATAAACAGATTAATAGTGTATCCACTGCTATTCTTTATTTTAGGAAAGTTTGGTCCTAGACGTTTTAAAATACAAAGACAGCCACCAGGTCTAAGCTCTTAGAGAAATTCATGGATGTGGATTATCCAAAGATCACAAGGTTGACTCAGAGATTAATTTTTTAATTTAGTCTTTCCATTTTCCCACTCTTTTCTCCAGCTTCTATTGGATATGGCACAGTGATAGTTCTGTCTGATTAACACACAGCCTATCTGTTTTATCTTTCCATTAAAGAACCTGAGGTTGGATAAGCATTTGAGCTCCAAAGCTTGCCTTCTCTGTTGTAAAGTGACACAGAGGAAATCTAGAAGTCGTTAAGTAATCACTTAGGTGAAACTTATGTTGATTTGGTACCATTTGTACAATTTGTTAACAGTCAGGAAGACTGAATGTGCTTGTCTGCAGAAAGTAGCTGAAGTAAACTGCAAGACTAATTTGTTTTAAAACACAGAATCTTCCTTTGCTTTAAGAAGAAGAGATTTCACCTGTCTTTAGGTCAGACTTTATTGGTTGTTAAGGCTGATGATTTCTGAGAAAGAGGACCATCTCTTTTAATACCTGTGTCTAATAAATCTCCATTCTTTGGAAATTACATTAGGAAGTCAATTTATCTGAAAGCTAATTCCAAAGGAACATGTTTTGGCTTGGTTCATCTTTAATATAATAAATAACCTAAAAAGAATATTACCTCTACTAATGTCTTGTTTTCAGATGCTTTTACCTGGATATATAATACGCAAATAGAGTTTATCAAAACCACTAACATGGTTAAGATAATGTTTATGCAGTGGTGAAACTTAATTTAAGCTAGAGGTCTGTGCAGCAGTCTGAATGGCATTGCGAACTTAGAAATAAGAGGAGGGGTCTTGTCAAGGAACAAGGTCACTTATTCGCTCTTTGTTAAGCAGCTACTTTGTGTTGGATATGGCACTATGCTCATGATATACAATTCATTCATTCACTTATACATTTCCTCAAAAGTTATGCATTGAGGGCTTCCCTGGTGGTGCAGTGGTTGAGAGTCCGCCTGCCGATGCAGGGGACACGGGTTTGTGCCCCCGTCCGGGAAGATCCCACATGCCGCGGAGCGGCTGGGCCCGTGAGCCATGGCTGCTGAGCCTGCACGTCCAGAGCCTGTGCTCTGCAACGGGAGAGGCCACAACAGTGAGAGGCCTGCGTACCGCAAAAAAAAAAAAAAAAGTTATGCATTGAATATAGAGGTTCTATGTGCAATTCTAGATGCTGGGAATAAACAAGTCACATGTGGTCCCTGCCATCAGGAAACTTATGTGATGGAGGGAGATGGAAAATATAGATGTGTAAGAACCTATGTGCTACAGAGTAGATCGTCAAAGAGCAACATGAAGACAAAAGCTAATCTTTCAACAAAAAATATGTAAGTAGAAGTCACTTAAAGCAAAAACAATAGTAATGTCTTATGGGGGGCTTATAACATTTGTAAAAATAAAATATTAGAAAACAATAGCACAAAAGCAGGAGGAAGGTAAATGAGATTAAACTGTTTTTGCATTATTCATGAAGTGGTGAAAATATTAATTTAAGGTAGATTGTACTTAGTCAAGAATGAGATGCATGTTATAATCTTTAATTTAATACAAAATGCTTAACTGAAAGCTAACAGAAGAGATAAAATGGAATACCGAAAAATACTCGATTCATTAAACAGGAGTTTAGAAAGCAGGAACAAAGGAGCAACAACAAAATAAATGGTGGTTAACTGAAACAAAAAGCAATATAGTAGACTTATACTCAAATATGTTAGTAATTACATTAAACATTAGTGGACTAAATACTTTGATTGAGAGACCAAGATTGCCAGACTAGATTTTAAAAATTATCCCAAATATTTCCTGTTTGTAATTTACACATTAAATATAAAGACACAGGGTGAAAGGAAAAGGACGGTAAAAATATACTATGCTGACACTGACCAGGAGAAAGCTGGTATGGCTATGCCTATCAGAGAAAGTATACTTTAAGACAAGGCATATTACTAGAGATATAAAGAAGAGCATTTCATAATGATACAAGGGCCAATTCAACAGGAATGTATGTATCTAATAATATATACTTAAAATATATAAAACAAAATAAAAGAACTATACAAATCCACAATTATAGATGTAGATTTTAAAATACCTCCCTCAGTAACTGCTAAAATAAGAAGACAAAAAGTCAGTATTCCAAAACTGTAGGAAACATATTCTTTATAAATGCCCATGGTGGAACAGTCACCAAAATAGACCATATGCTGGAACAAAAAGCAAGTTTAAACCAATTACAAAGGAAGAGGGGAAAGTGGAGTAGGGTGAGGGTGGGGCGGGGGGAGGAGGAGGAGGAGGAAAGAGAAAGAAAAAGAAAGAAAACATTATTTACCAAAATTGCCCAATTAGAAAGTGCCAGCCTAAATAATCCTATGTATATTAAAGTAGTTGAATCTGTAATTTAAAATATTCTCACAAACTCCAAGTCAAAACAACTTTGCTGATGAATTCTTAAATATATTTTAGGAAGGAATAATACCAATCTTAACTGTAATCTTTTAGAAAACATAGGAAGAGGGAACACTTCCCAACTTACTTTATGAAGATAGTGTAACAATGAGACCACAAGCTGACAAGGAGATAAAAGAAAGGAAAACTATAGGCCAACATAGCTCATAAACATAGAGAAAAAATCCTAAACAGAATATATATATATATATATATATATATATATATATATATATATATATATATATATACCATGCTCATACATCAAAAGTTAAATACGGTTATTAAGCCATTTCTCCCCAACTGATATATAGATTCAATGCAATCCTAATCAAAATCCCAACAGAGGTTTTTTGTTTTTGTTTTGGTAGAAATGTACAAGTTGAAGCTAAAATTTATATGGAAATGCAAAAGACTTAGAATCCCAAGGGAGTCTGAAGAACAGAATTGGAGGACTTGTACAGTACCGAATTTTAAAACTTATGAAACTATAAAACTATTGTAATGAATTCAGTAATGTATTGACAGAAGATAATCAAATATACCAAAGGAACAGAATAGAGAGTCCAGAAACAGACTGTCATGTAGAAGGTCAACTGATTTTTAGCAAAGGTACCTCTGCAACCAGTGGGGAAATGACAGTCTTTTCAATAAATTGTAATGAAGCAATTTTATATATATATATATATAAAACTTTGACTTGTAGTTCACTCCATACACAAAAAATATACTTGAAATGGATCACAGACTTAAGCATGGAAAGTAAAACAAGAAATCTCCCAGAAAAGAAGCATAGAAAAATATCTTTATGAAGTTCAAAAATTCACAAAGTTAATTGATAGTGATAGAAGTTGGAAAGCAGTTACCTTTAAGGAGACTGTGGTTTGGGAGGGGGCAGGGGACCCTCTGGGGTGCTGGAGTGTTTGTTCCAGATTGTGATCTCATGGTTGTAAGCATCTATGTGTATATACCACTCATCACCCTGTACACTTAGATTAGGTAACTTTACTCAATAAACAAGTAGAAATAAAAATTACCAAATGCAGCAAAAAATAAATCTCCATGGAAATGAGAAATTATTTTGATATGTGTTTTCCTCTTCCCACCGCCCACTCCCACACTCCCACCCAAGGTGGACCCTTGTCAGTTCCTTTTCTCTAGACTGACCAAAACACTTTAAAAAAGGATTTAAGGTACTAAGTCTAAGTTTCTGTGAGATTTCCCCTTGGTTCTAACTCTAAATAAACTCAAAAAATGTTCTCAGATAATCTAGTGACTTGGGAAAAACCCAAAATTATATCAACATTGATGAGAGAGCTCCTTGAATAAAATATTGACATCAAACCAAGGCAAAATTGCTTGGGAGTTAAGTCACCGAGACATATTCTGGGAGTTACATAGGCACTAGGCTAAGCCCAGGGAAAACCATAAAGATGAGCTGTGGCCTCTTCCTTGTAGGGGTTCACATTCTAAGAACAACAACCAAGGTTTATATAGCACTTCTTGTGAGCAAGGGATTATTCTAAGTCCTTTACCTGTATTGATTTACTTCATTTTCCCAAGAACCTAATATGGTGGGTCATCAACCCCCATTTTACAGATTACAGTACTGAAGTACTGAGGGGTGAAGTAATTGATCTAAGATCCCACCGCTAAAAAAGGGGTAGGGCTAGGGTTTGAACCCTGGCAGGCTGGTGCTAATCCATGTTTGTTACTCCCTTTTGTCCTGTATCAGAGTGAGTGCTTCCTCTCCCTGAGGGTTGGGTAGGAGTATTTTGGGGGATAAGGACCCCTCCTTGAACTCCTTCAACGCCCAAGAGCAGCCCATGCTGAGGGCCCTGTGTAGCCAGGAAAGGGCTGCCATCTCTCCCCTCTCTGGACTGGTCTGCAGGGTTGGGCTCTGGGTCCATATTCAACCTCTAAAATGTTGGATGTTCTGAGCCAGGTGTCCTGTACACCTCAGGTTTAGAAGTCATATTTTACCTCAGATGAAGCAGTTTCTCATTCTAGAACCTCAGCCCCATGGCACGCAGGATCACTGACTAACATCTTCCTAAGGGTATTTCTGGGGTAGGCTGGAAACGGAATCTTCCTCTTGCCAGCACACAGGCACTGCAGATGGCATTGGCCAAATTCCCGGTGATTAGATTAATTTGCCAGTACTACCGATTCAAGGCTTATTTTGAACTTGATTTTATTTTGCTATATATGCTTTGCTTATTTCCTTATCAGTGCTGTAGTTTTTATTTTTCTCAAAATTACACAGGTCTTTTCCCTGAGGGGTCCGAGAGGCACCCACTAAATGTGAGCTTTTCTGTTCATCTTTGATTTTTAAAAATTGAGTTATATTTGAGACACAACACTGTGTAACTTCAAAGTGTACAACATACTGATTTGCTGCATTTACATTGCAGTTGTAGCATTGCCTAATACCCCTATCATGTCATATAGTTAGCATTTCTTCTAGTGTTGGGAACAATTAAGGTCTAGTATCTTAACAAGTTTAATGTTTATAATGCAATTTTGTTGTCTGTAATCACTGTACTCGGTATTAGGTTTCCAGGATTTATTTATATACTAGATGCATCTTTGACTTTTGGCACAGGGCATTGTCTTTACATTTTTGGTACAGGGTTTCTCAACCTTGGCACTAATGACATTTGGGGCAGTGTAAGTCTTTGTCATGGGGCCTGTCCTGGGCACCGCAGGATGCTTGGCAGCATCCATAGACTCTACCCACCTGATGCAGTATCACCCCACCCCTAGTTATGACACCAAAAGTGTCAACCGGGGAGGGGAGAATCACCCTGGATTGAACCGCTGCTTCAGTCATGGTTCACTGCAGAACGAAAGCCACGTATAAAGTCCCGATAGCACATTTCTATACAACCCTCTCCCCCAGTGCAAATGGTGGGCACCTGCAAGCTCTTCTCATGGATGGTTATGGGCTGTCAAGAGCAAAAACTCATGTGCTTTTAGCCCTGGGCCTGGCACATAGTCTGTAGAGAATATTTGTTGGATGAATGAAAAAAGTGACTGATGAATACAAAAAAATTCTTTATAATGCCATGAATTTGAGGCAACTGGATGTCAAATAAGCCCCAAACTATGACTGGCTTGGTTAATTTCACACTAAATTTGTTGCCTTGAATTCATTTTGTTGTGTATTCATTCGTTCTTTGACTCAGAAAACACTTCTTGAGATCCTGCTACGTGTAGGCAGCCTGGCTTGTTGGTTCCTGGCCAGGCACTGGTGCTGGATTGTCTAACCCTGCCACTGCTACATGTGGGTTTTGGGACCCCAGGCAAATTTCCTGCCCTCTCTGTGCCATGGCATATACCTTATGGAGTTAATATGAGGATTCAGCTACTGAATACATGTACACTGTTTAGACTATTCTCAGATACCCAATAAGTAAGCCCTATATGTGTTTGCTGTTACTGTGCCTCATCGGGAAGGTAAAGAGGGATGAGGTACAAAGATGTGCATCAGAACTTCTCTCATCTGAGGCAGAATATAATACGTGTTATAAAAGAGGATCACACTAAATGTGAGAGAGAAGCACGATCACACCAGTGGAGGATGGAGAAAGAAGGGGTGGCTTCGTGATGTGGAGACATTTGACTTGGGCCTCTGGGGATGGGTGGGTAAGATGGGAAGCCAGGCCAGGGGTGGTTTTCAGGAGGAACAACAGCAGAGCCAAGTCGTGGGCACATGGGGAGGGAATCCTGGTGGTCCTGTTGAGTCAACTCTGGGGAGGTGACGGGAGATAAGTCTGATAACACAGGGTAGGCCTGATGGAGGGTTTTGCGTGAGATTCAGTTTGTTCTTCATGACACAGCAGTGAAAGGTCTGAAACCCAGGCCCCACTTTTGTTACTTGCAGCTTGGTCCCAGGCACATCATGAAACTTCTTCAAGATTCAGATTTCTAACCTTAAAATGGAAAAATAATGCCTACCTCACAGAATTGTTATGAGAATTAGTATAAGTAAACTATATAGGGGGAGTGATCAAGATGGTAGAGTAGTAGAACATGGAGCTCACTTCCTCCCACAAATACATAAAAAATAGACCTACTTATGGAATGGTTCTCAGAGAACATCTACTGAACGCTGGCAGAAGACCTCAGACTTCTGAAACGGCAAGAAAACCTCCATGTAACTGAGTAGGACAAAAGAAAAAAGAAAAAAAAGAGAAAGGAATCGAGATGGGACCTGAGCCCCTGGGAGGGAGCTGTGAAAAAGGAAAGGTTCCTGCACCCTGGGGAGTCCCCTCACTGGTGGGGAGATCAGCTGGGATGGAGGGGGGAGCTTCAGAGCCTTGGAGCAGAGTGCAGCAACTAGTTTGCTGCAGCCAGAGCAGAGGGAGAACTACACAGTCAGTGCTGCCCAGCACTCCCAGGCCTGAGACTTGTGTCTGCCAGTGCGGGGCAGGGCAGGGAGGAGCTGGGTGCTGAAGCTTGGGCTTGGAAGTCGGACTAAGGGAAAGGACTGGTGTTGGCTGCATGGAGACAGCCTGAAGGGCTGGAGTGTGGGTGCTGCCACAGCCAACGGTGTACATGGAGGAAGCCCAGGCCCGCCATAGAGGTGAGACACCATTGTTGGGGGGCACACAAGGGGAGGGGTGGGAACCGCCAATGCAGCCTCTTTCCCTGCATGTGTGCACTCTCAGGGGACGGTATACCGCCTACATGAGCTCTGCAGAGGTGGGCTCCGGTAGTGTGAGCCAGCCACCACCACCACTGTGGGCTCTGAGGGCAGGCGTGAGCCACCGCCATCATAGGCTCTGGGGGAGGGTGCCAGCCGCCACATCTGCACAACCCCCATCAAGGGGATAATGGCCAGCACACACTGAGGAAAGAGGCGGCAGACATCCATACTAAAAACAGCCCTCGCACCAAAAACATTAAACCCACACAAGCTACACAGCGATGCTCCCACATATAAATAGCCCTCCAATGCTACAGTAGATAACTGTTTCTCCTAAACTCACAGAGTAAGAGAAATATAAGCAAGATGAAGAAGCAGAGGAACCATTCCCAGTTAAAAGACCAAGAGAATTCCCCTGAAAGAACAAACAATGAAACAGACTTCTTCAGTCTAAAAGACACCAATTTCAAAAAGGAGATACTGAAAATACCGAAGGAATTAAAAAAGGCTGTCAAGGGCTTCCCTGGTGACGCAGTGGTTGAGAGTCCGTCTGCCGATGCAGGGGACGCGGGTTCGTGCCCCGGTCTGAGAAGATCCCACATGCCGTGGAGCGGCTGGGCCCGTGAGCCATGGCTGCTGAGCCTACATGTCCGGAGCCTGTGCTCTGCAATGGGAGAGGCCACAACAGTGAGAGGCCTGCGCACAGAAAAAAAAAAAGGCTATCAACAGAAATGCAGAGTACTGTAAAAAGGAACTAGAAACTCTAAAGAGGAGCCAAGAAAAATTAGAAAACTCATTTGCTGAGATGAAAGCAGAGCTAAAGGCAATGAATAGCAGAATAAATAATGCAGAAGAACGAATAAGTGATCTGGAAGATAGAATAATGGAAATCACTCAATCAGAACAGCAGACAGAAAGACAAATGAAAAAAAAAGATGAAAGCAATAAGAGGCCTGTAGGATAATATAAAGTGTGCCAATCTATGCATAATAGGGATTCCAGAAGGAGAAGAAAGAGAAAAGGGGATTGAAAATGTATTTAAAGAAATTATGGCTGAGAAATTCCCAAACATAATGAAGGAAACAGATATCCAGGTGCAGGATGCACAGAGAGTCCCAAACAAGATGAATCCAAACAGACCTACATCAAGACATAGTATAATAAAAATGGCAAAAGCTAAAGAGAGGATTTTCAAGGCAGCAAGAGAAAAAGAGTTAATTACAAGGGAACCCCCACCAGGCTATCAGCTAATTTCTCTACAGAAACATTGCAGCAAGGTAGCAGGACACAAGATTAACATACAGAAATTGGTTGCATTTCTTTACATTAACAATAAAATATCAGAAAGGAAACCTAAAAAAACAATACCTTATAAAATCACACATACACCCACACACACAAAGAAAACCTCAGGAATAAACCTGACCAAGGAGGTGAAAGACATGTGCTGAGAACTATAAAATATTAATAAAGGAAACTGAAGATGATTTGAATAAATGGAAAGATATCCCCTGCTCTTGGATTGGAAGAATGCATATTTTTGAAATGGCCATACTACCCAAAGCATTCTACAGATTCAATGTGATCCCTATCAAATTACCCAAGACATTTTTCACAGAACTAGAATGAATCATCCTAAAATTGATATGCAACCATAAAAGACCCAGAATTGCCAAAGCAATCTGAGGAAAAAGAGTAAAGCAGGAGGCAGAACCCTCCCAGACTTCAGACAATACTACAAAGCTGCAGTAATCAAAACAGCATGGTATTAGCATAAAAACAGACATATGGATCAATAGAACAGAATACAGAGCCCAGAAATAAACCCATACACCTACAGTCAATTAATCTTCAACAAAGGAGTCAAGAATATACAATGGGAAAAAGATAGTCTCTTCAGCAAGTGGTGCTGGGAAAGTTGAACAGCCGCATGTAAATCCTGAAGTTAGAACATGCACAAAAATAAACTCAAAATGGCTTAAAGACTTAAACATAAGACATGACACTGTAAAACTCCTAGAAGAGATCATAGGCATAACATTCTTTGACATAAATCTTACCAATGTTTTCTTAGGTCAGTCTCCCAAGGCAATAGAAATAAAAACAAAAATAAACAAATGGGACCTAATCAAACTTACAAGCTTTTGCACAGCAAAGGAAACCATAAACAAAACAAAAAGACAACCTATGGAATGGGAGAAAATATTTTCAAACGGTGCAACTGACAAGGGCTTAATTTCCAAAATATACAAACAGCTCATACAACTCAACAACAAAAAACCAAACTACCCAATTGAAAAATGGTCAGAAGACCTTAATATAAACATTTCTCCAAAGAAGACACACAGTTGGCCAATAGGCACATGAGAAAATGCTTAACATGGTTAATTGTTAGAGAAATGCAAATCAAAACTACAGTGAGGTACCTCCTCACACCAGTCAGAATGGCCATTACTAAAAAGTCTACAAATAACAAATGCTGGCGAGGTTGTGGAGAAAGGGAACCTTCCAACACTGTTGGTGGGAATGTAAGTTGGTGTAGCCACTGTGGAAAACATTATGGAGGTTCCTCAAAAAACTAAAAAGAGAATTACCATATGATCTAGCAATCCTACTCCTGGGCATATATCCAGACAAAACTGTAATTCAAAAAGACACATACACCCCGATGTTCATAGCAGCACTATTCACAATAGCCAAGACATGGAAACAACCTAAATGTCCATCAACAGGTGAATAGATAAAGAAGATGTGGTACATATATACAATGGAATACTACTCGGCCATAAAAAGAATGAAATAATGCCATTTGCGGCAACATGGATGGACCCAGAGATTATCATACTAAGTGAAGTAAGTCAGAAAGAGAAAGACAAATACCATATGATATCACTTATATGTGGAATCTAAAGTATGACACAAATGAACATATCTACAAAACAGAAACAGACATAGAGAACAGACTTTTGGTTGCCAAGGGGGAAGGGGGCTGGGGGAGGGATGGAGTGGGAGTTTGGGATTAGCAGATGCAAATTATTATATATAGAATGGACAAACAACAAGGTCCTACTGTATAGCACAGGGAACTGTATTCAATATCCTGTTATAAACCAAAATGGAAAAGAAGATAAAAAAGAATGTATAAAAAAAGAATATAACGGGCCTAGCACAGGGTCTGTAAGCAGCATTAATTATTACTATTCTACAATAGGGTCTGGATTGGAAAAGAAAAGAAAGAGACGAGAGAGGCAGAAGTATTCAGGAGGAGACAATGCCAGCTGACTTACGTGGGTCTCTCCCAAGCCTTGTTGCTAACAGAGCTAGTGGTGATGGCTGGAACAGGAGACCGGATGACACTTACTTAACAAAACAAAGTATGCTGACTGAGTACCTCATGCTAGGCACCTCTGTACACAGGGGATTAAATAAGTAGGGTCCAGGCCCTGCCTTCAAGGAACCCACATTTCAGTAGGGGAGACAGACCTGACAATTAGAAATAATGATTCTGTAGGCCATTCTGCCTCACCCTCTGTGAGTGCTATATAAACACAGGAAGGTGGGGTGGGCTCAGGAGAGGGCTGGGATGTGGGCAAAATCTAGGTACCGTTGAGCTGACATTTTTGGCTCAGCTGTCATATGGCTCAGTCACTGGGGGGAGGGAGAACATTGAAAAAAAGACCATCGACAAGAGATAATGAAAAGAAATCGAAATCTTTCCCACCTTCTGTCCCCAAAGACCAAGGTGAACAGGGGAGAGAGGGTGGAGGGGCGCGTGGTACTTTTATAAAGCACAGGAAGGTTTTTTTTTAAATTGGAGTCTAGGTGATTTACAATGTTGCATTACTTTCTGCTGGAAAGCACAGTGAATCAGTTATACATATACATAGATCCACTCTTTTTTAGATTCTTTTCCCATATAGGTCATTATAAAGTATTGAGTAGAGTTCCCTGTGCTATACAGTTGGTCCTTATTAGTTATCTGTTTTATATATAGTAGTGAGGAACATTTCTGTAAACTTCTTTTCCCTCCTCGTATCCACATCCAAGTTCTCTACTACTTCTCTTTCCTGACTCTGACCTCATCTCCAAAATGGGCCCCTCTAAACCCAGCTGATGCACTCTCTTCCCTCCTGTACTTCCCCAGCGCAGCCCTTGTCACATGGGCTGGTTTCACCTCCCATGAGTCTTTCATGTGCTTTCGTTCTCACCACTGCCCAGATGTGATACCAGCAACGGCCCAGAGCTGATCAAGCCAGTCAGTATCATTGCTAGTTGGGAAGGTGGCCAAGGAGAGTGGAAGGATGACCTAGAATTCTCCTTAGAGGTAGAGACAATGAAAGAGGCTACAAATATGTATTGACTAGTGATTTTTGATACTGTTTTAAAGAATGATTGAGTGACTCTTAAAAGAGAGAAATTTGAATTTTCCACATTAGCTACCTTTTTGGATGATATGTATTGACACAGCACAAGGGAGCTGCCTGCCTCTGATTGAACTGTAAGATGGTACCAGCACTTTCTTCTGTTATTACACTGACAATGACCTCTGGACAGAGATGGCCAGGAATCCACCTGCAGCGGAAGAAAGTTTGGGTTTATCAATGCGTTCAATGAAGGCAAACTTCACTCCATGGGGAACTGTGGGGCATCTCAGTAAGTGGAGATTAGAAAGAATTTCTTACAGGGTTTGGGCTAGTGGTAGGTGATTTTGGTGAGGGTTCAAGGAAGCAGGGTTTTATTCTGGATCAGATGCTGTCAGATAGCAGAGGTAACTATGATTGGGTGGAATTTTCTCTAGAAGGCACAGAAACATACCTCCCAGGGCTTCAGTCACTATCCTGCTAGCGCCTTGGTGCATAAAGCCAGGGTCTGAAAACAGCAGAGGAAAGAGTCTCTCAACTCGCTTATTTTTGGAGGTCCTTTAGCTAACCCTCATTTCATCTCTAGTTCTATAACTAGAAAGTTAAATGGAGTTATTTTCTTAGTCGCAATGAGACTTGTCCCACAATGAAGCCTTTCTTATTTTTAATTTTTATGGAGTCTTTCCTATTTTTAATTTTTAAAAGTCATCCCAGAGGGGCTTCCCTGGTGGCGCAGTGGTTGAGAGTCCGCCTGCCGATGCAGAGAACGCGGGTTCGTGCCCTGGTCCGGGAAGATCCCACATGCCGCGGAGCGGCTGGGCCCGTGAGCCATGGCCGCTGAGCCTGCGCGTCCAGAGCCTGTGCTCCGCAGAGGGAGAGGCCACAACAGTGAGAGGTCCGCGTATTGAAAAAAAAAAAAAAGTCATCCCAGAAAGTGATAGATGGTCTTCCTGGGCTTGGCCACAGTTTGCCTCCAGATGCAATTTCATGGCTTACTGGGTAGGTTTGTGGTCGGCAGGACAGTAAATGAATCGCTGTAGCAGGCTGTGACTG
Organism: Orcinus orca; assembly: GCF_937001465.1. NCBI lineage: Eukaryota > Metazoa > Chordata > Mammalia > Artiodactyla > Delphinidae > Orcinus > Orcinus orca. The sequence continues at coordinate 62,795,175 of NC_064568.1, forward strand.
TTCTGTCACCTTGGGCACAGTCTCCTCTTAATGTTCCATGGAAAACATTTTCCTCTGTCATCTCAGCACATCTCCCTTTGAGTTAAATATTTGTTTGTGAAATTCCCCTTTTGCACTTACTCTATTTGTGATACTGATTCTTTATTTTATTTTATTTTTTTGCGGTACGCGGGCCTCTCACTGTTGTGGCCTCTCCCGCTGCAGGGCACAGGCTCCGGACGCGCAGGCTCAGTGGCCATGGCCCACGGGCCCAGCCGCTCCGCGGCATGTGGGATTTTTCCGGACCGGGGCACGAACCCGTGTCCCCTGCATCGGCAGGTGAACTCTCAACCACTGCGCCACCAGGGAAGCCCCTATGATACAGATTCTTTAAACACCAGACTGCCAGCTTCATCTCCTCACCATACGGTCGTCCTTTAAGGAAAATACACGAGGCTTTCCACAAATAGCCTGTAATGCGTGGTGTGCACTGCACAATTCTTGACCTCCTCTTGAACTCGACGACCAGCGTGACTGTATGCCTTTGCCAAGGTTACCGCGCACAACTCTGTTATTCCATGGCTCGGGGCTGCTGGGGGACGGTGATTCTCAAGGAGGGTTCAGTGCATCTGTCACCGCGTGTCCCCAGAGGATCAGTCAGACATAGCTCTCTCAAGGGTTCAGAGCCTTCCCTGGGCTCATGAGTGGACTTACAGACAGAGGGCAACAGAATCTCTTAAACTTATGTTTATGCGTTTATCATTTGAAGGACGCTAAATGCTTTTGTATCTTTTAAATAACAGACTGAGAATATTTCATAATTCTCTTATCATTAGGCTTTTGAATAATAAATCTACCCCATGTGATACCAGATGATTCTTTCTGGCCTTGGAATGAGATTCCTTTCTAAAACTGTAAGGATTGCAGTTGCAACCAGGTCCTTGATGAAGTCTGCGGGTCCGAGCGGCTTGGCACCCGTGCTTGGCTTTCTAGCGTCCTTTGGGTTTTGTAACTGAAGCCAGAGCTTATCTAGCATCCAGATTTCAGAGAAATAGAAACAGCCTCCGAGCAGCGGAAGGAGCAGAGGGGTGAGGCTTCAGTGCTCTGAGGGCTCTGACGGCCCCTCCAGAGTTAAGGCAAGAGACCGAACGGACCATGGTCAGATCACATACACAGATGGAACTCTGATCCTCAATCTGCCATTGAGGACTGGACCAATGAGGACCATTCCAGAAGGCCCGCCGATGCTCTAATGGCCCCTCCAAGGTGAAGGGATTCTATCAGCCCCAAGGAAGCAGTAGGACTTCTCAGTTTAGAGTCATTTCCAATGGCAACCCCGGAACCTTGTACACAAGGAAGATATTCTCCCAATAGGCCTTATCGGGGCGGGGGAGGGGGGTGGTTGTAGCGCAGAGGGCGTCGGCAAACGTGCGCATGCTCCGTCCTCGGAGCATCCGGGGAACACCCTAGTACTGAGCGTCGGAAAGGATACCTTTAAAGGAAAATGCAACCCCCCCGCACTAAAAGTTCCCTGTGTGATCTAGCAGGGTCAGTCTAAAGAAGTCGTCATGCTAACCAACCATGCCTCTATCACACTGGGTAAATGTTTTAGTAATTAAAGTGAACCTGGGAGAATGGAACTTGTACAGAATCAGCAATTTTGACAAAAGTTTTGCTGTGTGGAGGCATCTGAGGGGTAAGAACAGTACTAAAGTAGATTAATTATTTTAGATTACTAGTTTGAACTGACGCAGAGAAGGACAGGTTTTCCCCTGAAGAGAGGACGCTTATTTTTTCTCCTTTGCCAGCTGTGCCCATCCCCACAGGACGAGCCCCTAGAGGGGTTAGGTCCCTCTTCAATCACCAACCAACTTTGCCCCTTGGGCAAGTTGCCTCTCTGGGCCTGGGTTTTCTCATCTTTAAACGTGGTGAAATAGTACTAATAGGTAACATTTATCGAATGCTTGCTCTTTGCCAGGCAGTTTTAAGCATATCATATCTATTAACTTACAGAAGCCTGACAACAAAGTTAACTTCACTTTGCTTTTCCAAGATGTATGTATGTGTGTGTTTAATCTTGAAATTTTAAATAATTTTACTAACATCGAGGAACTGATGTATGTATTCAAGTGAAAACAAATGTACTATGCCCTGCACATAATGAATCTGCGTGTGATAAATGGGTGTAAGAAGTACTGTGATGTTCCTTGTTGTTTGCTGGATTTATAGTGAGTGGAAATCTTACTTGAGAAATACTTCAAAGAAGCCTGATTTTTTCCCATTGTGAATTAATAAACTTTCCCCATACTGTTGAGTAGTAACCTGTCTCAATGTATTAGTTTTTGGGTCTTGCTCCTTCAAAAAGTTATTTAAACCTCCTTGCATACTTAATGCAGCACAGAGAAAAACTAAGCTGTTTGCTAATGATGGGCCCATAACCAGTTGGAAATATGTAAAACAGTTATATTGTGTTTATGAAGATGTTAGTGACAGGAGGACAGGGATTTTGTCCATTTCTTTTCCCACTGCTGTGCTCCCATAGTTTAGAACAGTGTCTGGCACATTGTAGGCAATGAACATTTATTGAACGAATGAATGAATGAATGGGACAGCAGACAGGAATGCACACCCTGTCTTTGTAGAATTGCTTTAAGCAGAGCTGCAAGAAGCTTAAGTCTGTTGTTTTTTATCAAATGAATTAATGCAAATGAATGAACGAATGTTGTTTATCGAGTGAATGCCCATTAAAGAATTTTGAAAATTGTGAAGCACTATAGAAATAGAGGGTGTCACTTTTATTTCCTGCTGGGTAAGTGGTTGGAAAAAAAGGTTCTATAGGGAACAGTATCCAGCTACGTTTGTTCTGAGTTTATTTAAGGAAAATAATCAGAGCACTGTATTCTATTTGAAAATTGAAAAGGGTCCAGGAAGTAAAATGTGAGGAAAATCTGGCTTCTCTGATCGTTTGCTGAGTGTGTGGCAGATGTCTTTGTAATTCAGCATAATTGTTTTTCCACCCAAAGCCAATGCTAATCTTTTAACAGCTTCTTACCACATTAGACTCAGTCTTTCACTCTATCAATTCCATCTGAAGAGTCAGTTTCATCTGTTTGAAAGAAAGCAGAATGACATTCACCCAGATGCTCCAGGAAGTGCAGGGAAGCTAGTTAGGTCACAGTCCTCTATTCCTAACTTGATGCGTTGAATGTTATCCCAGCAACTAGCTGAAACCCATGACGTCCCAATACCACCTCTGACTGTTGGGCCCCTACTCCATGGTTTTTAAAAAAATTTATTTTATTGAAGTATAGTTGATTTACAATGTTGTGTTAATTTCTGCTGTACAGCAAAGTGATTCAGTTTTATATATATATATATTTTTCATATTCTTTTCCATTATGTTTTATCAGCATATTGAATATAGTTCCCTGTGGTATACAGTAGGACCTTGTTGTTTATCCATTCTATACATAATAGTTTGTGAGCCTTGTTGCCAGTGTCAACAAGTTGATCCAGTTCTCTGTAGACACCCCCACCATGTTCAGTAGTCCACTTAAAGAAGCATACATTGTAGATCTCAATGTTGATAATACACAACTGGTGATTAAGTTGTTTATTGCCCTTTTCCACCGGTGATTGTAAAATGTGATTTATTTAGAATTGAAATCTCTTAAGCAAACTCTGTGAAGTTCTCTTGGTTGGGGAGAACTCTATCCTTTTGTTACATTTGCTTTTTTTCTTTTTAAATTTATGCCTCCCTACTTTATCCTTAATTCTATCACTTCTGGATAGTTCTTTTTAAAAAAAGTATTAATTGTCACTTTTTTTTCTTTAAGCCCTCAACATGAATGGAAGTAATTAATCAAATGGTTATTGCCCACAAGCTCACTCTGCAGGAGTGCTACTTGACGTCATTGGTAATTATTATAACTTAGTTTCCCAACTTTTCCCAAAGATATATCTTGAGATTTTTTTCAAGAAATCTGGCCCTATTTCAGATGATGTTAAGGGAAATTTTATGAGTGTTGTGGCCTAGGGATGTTTTCCCCTTTGGTTTAGCTACTTATTATACACTGGTGGTGGGATTGTGAAAATACTAGCAAAGAACAAAGACCCAAAGAGGAATATCCCCTGGGTAAAGGTCCTCTGGATTACCCTCTGAACACGTCAGGCTGCTGTCTGCTGCAAGGATCAGAAAACCCCAACCTAATTGTCTCGAAGAATTAGGGAATTCCTTAATTCACATCACAAGGTGTCCTGAGGGAGGGCAGGTTTCAGACACTGTTTGTTAGGTTCTGTCTGTGACACTCTTGGCCCCACCATCCATTGAGGGTAACAAGAGCCTACAACAATCCTAGGCATCACCTCCAGACATTGCCCAGAGAAAATGTGGGTCTTTTTTTCTGTATGTCTTTTGAAGAGCACGTCTTCCCATGCAAACTCCAGCAGACGTCTCTTGGTGAGTGAGTGGCCAAAATTGCATGATAAGACCATTCCTAAAGCAATCAATAGCAAGGGGACGGGATTGCCATGGAAGGTTGGTGAAGCCTTTGGCTTTCTGGCAGAAGCAGATTATTCCGATAAAATTGGGGTTTAGTGTAGGCAACCAAGAGCTTCAGCTGTGCCCTTGGAGGACCATCAAGGGAAGAGAAGAAATTTAAATAGAGTTCTTGACGTGTTCCAGGTGTATGTGTGTAGGTCTGAAAGAGACAAAACAGTCTGTTAAACATTTGAAGTCGAGGAGCATTAGGCAAGACACTAAAACACTGGGATTACAGAGCTGAAGTAAATGTATATCTTGGTCCTGCCATCCAGGAGAGAGTTCTAACTCTAAAAGGTTTGGTAGCCTCAATTCATCTTTCAGTTAGCAAACCAGTAAATAAGACAAGTAGAGAAAGAGCTTCGGGGGAAGGGGGTGCTAATGACATTAGTGTAAATAGAGCTTCTGAATGGATGGAAGATTTCATTTATTTTTCCAATTGCCCTTCCCCACTATTTAAAAAGTATTATTAAATACCCTCTTGCAAATTATCCTGTCCTGGGTACTGAGATAGATCAGTTAAAAGATGACTGATGGAATTAAAAATGCACTTCTACTTTGCCTCTGATTAATGGCATGTTGGCTGCGAGGTGGGCTGGCTGGGTTCTGACCCATAATTCTGAAGGTCATGGTGATTACAGGTATGGGGTGGCTTACAGCCCTCTCCTCTAAATGGCTGTTACAGAAGTACCTCTTAAGTGCTAAACCATTTGACATGCCTTTTATCATATCCTTATGACTCTGCATGTGACTAATATGTGCTTTTTCTGATTTTATTCTTACTTATTTTTTAATTCCTTTGGGAGTCTTTGTTTTTATTTAATGTGGAAAAACATTAAAGGAAGCTTCTTAACTAATAGTGAAAAATAATTTCACAGTATATTCCTGCTTACAAGGGCTTTTATTGAAAAGAGCAAAGAAACTGAGAGGGCTTTGGTGAAATTCAATTGACTACAGGCTCAAGTATGGAAAGTAGTACTTTCTGAGGTAGCGTTTTACCTTTTTCAAAGTATAATTGGGGAGGAGAGGGTAGTTTTGCAATTGACCAGTTCTAGAAAGGCTGAAAAATAAAAAAAAAATTCTTCTCTGTTGTGTGTCTGGCAAAGTCTTACTTAATTTCTTTCTTTTAGGTAGGGATGCCTGCCAACGTGCAAAAAAGAGCACCTTAAATATTCTTCTGCATTTTATAACTAATGTGATTTGGCATCCCTTGATTTTGGCAGCAGGTTATGTGAATTGCAGATCACCAAAGAGAGCGATTGGTGGCTTACTCAACAGCCAGTTAATGTACAACTGTGAAAACTCACTGGTTCAAAGCCACTCCGGACTAGAACTTCACCTAATGCTTCTTAATTTAGTGGGTTTTTTTGTCTGTGTGTGTCTTTAATATGTCTCACAACCCTAACATGGACCCTTGCAAATGACTCAAAATCTGGGGAAAATGCTAAGAGCAAACATTCATGTACCAGATTCCATGGGGCCTTCATCATTTTTAATGTGAAAAGAATCTGGTTTTGGTTTCTTTCATCTTTTATGGCCAAATTGGGTCCAGAAGATGAAACCATGCACCAACACTTTCTGACTCAACAGCATTGGTAATGGAGAGGAAATGCGTAGAGATCAGATCTGTGTGATCAGATGTCCAAGGTAGAGGTGAATTGTTTTCCTTCATTCTTGAAACAAAGAGAGGAACACTGTCTTCAGGTCTCAGAACCACTGAGGGCAGGAAATAACTTCAGAGGCTCAGAGTCTGGCTGTCTTTGAGATCTGCTTGGAAGGGTGACCTGCATGAGAAGGTGTAATGGCATACCCCATGCCCACAGTCCCCACCAAGGAAGGCCCCTTGGGGGAGCAGTAAAGCCCTTTCAGGTGTCTGCGTATTTATTACCTTTCCTTCAAAGGAAGCGTTCTTTTTCTTTTGCGGTACGTGGGCCTCTTACTGTTGTGGCCTCTCCCATTACGGAGCACAGGCTCCGGACGTGCAGGCTCAGTGGCCATGGCTCACGGGCCCAGCCGCTCGGCGGCATGTGGGATCTTCCCAGACCGGGGCACGAACCCGTGTCCCCTGCATCGGCAGGCGGACTCTCAACCACTGCGCCACCAGGGAAGCCCAAAGGAAGGGTTCTTAAATTGTGATATGTGGATGTCCAGAAGATCCATAAATGGGCTTCAGGAAGTCTGTGGAACTCTCTGGAATTTTGAGTTCATTTTTTCTTGGTAGAGAGATCTTCATTTACATCAGATTCTGAAAGGAGTCCCTGTTCATTCTCAAAATAAAGACATAGTCAAGACATTCTGAGCTTCTGTTTTAAGGTTTCTCTCTTCTTGTGTAAAGTTGAATATTGAATAGTGGCTAGAATTAAGTGAATTCTGAATATATATATGTATACACACATACATGTGTGTATATATTTATCTATTTATGTTTCTTTTAAAAATTTATATTTTAATCAAAGTTGTACCTATTTTCAAAGTCAAACAGCTCCACAATGTTCATTATAAAAATAAAGCACTGCCTCTCACCACCCCCATCTCTGCTTCACAGGGGCAAGGACTTTCAACTTTCTTAGCTATTTCTTTTGGAGTTTACCTCCATATTTCTAAATAAAATGACTATACTGCGAGTCTTGGTTTTCGCAGTGTTAGCTGTTACCTATTGACGGTCCACTTACAGAAGAGGATATAGGTGTTATAGCTCTCCCCACCCCCAGATAGGCAGGGGTCTTGCAGGTGTTTGCACACACAAGTATACACACACTCGCACAACCACCCACCCCCATTCCTCCAATATACTTATATAACAATATTTGGTTAGCTCAATATTCTTTGCTTCCATTATTATTCCCATGTAAATTTTATTCATACCTGGGTCACATAGTATACTGTGATCACATTTCTTATTTTGTACAAATTTGTTTCTCTTGGAGCTAATAAATTTGTTAGTGTTCGAGAAAAACATCCTCAAAATAATTTTTTAGTGTGTCTTTTTCTAATTTATCCCCAAAACTCGCTTCCAGAGACATGGATCTTCTCTCAAAACGTCCTTACCTATCACGTCGTCCATCACGATTATCATTTCTTGGAGAAAAGCTCCCAGAGCCTGTGTCCATGGCCAATCTCTGGGTCTGTTGCCCTTGGATCTGTTTTCGTCATCACCTTGCACTCCTCTCATCTCTCTTCTGATTGGACCACCTACTGGACGGAGTTAGGCTTTCCATTATCTTGGTTTGCTCCCTTGGTTTATTATAACATATTTTTTGATAATGTTCCAAGAAAAGTTGCATGCATAATAAATGTTTTGAGAGTTTGCATGTTTGAAAATATTTTAATCCTGCCCTTACAATTGTTAGGCTTATTTTAGAATTCCAGGTTTAAAATGATTTTCCTTCAGTACTTTTGAAAATATATAAACAACAGTACTTTATTGATTAAGAAGTTTAGTAGATATACATTTGTGTAAAATAAGTAGTTTCCAACGTACATTTTTATAGGTAGATATTAGTAATATCTTGGTAAAATAATGTAATATAATGAACAAAATCATTTTTCTAAATCTAGGCGGCAAAACAATGACATAAAAACTATAGCTTCCCTCACCCTCATAAACATGATTAAATGTTAACTTCTGCTGAGTAGTAATTTTACTGGAGCGTCACAAGGCTTAGTTTATAGTGGTCATTTACAAATAGATAAAACAATTTAGTATAATTAACAAATGTCAAAATAATTTTAAAAATTGACCTATGTAATCTACTGAAGTCATAGAATACTTCCTCTTGTAAGAACATGCATAATAACTCAAATATAACATATTGATATAGTTCCTAAAGGTAAATGCTAAAAAGTTCCTTAAAAGGAAACCATATCACATTTGACCATTCATAGTTACTCGAGGAAAAATGTGCAGTATTAATGAGAAACGTGAGTATTTTTGAAGTAGTATACCTTCAAAGCTAATATTTTTAACTTATCCTTTTTTTAGTTTTGGTTTGACCAAATATAAAACAAAACTCCCACCCTCTCCTTAAATTAACTTCTTTTCAATCTCTATACCTCCCATTGATGAAAATGCAAATCAAATAAACCAACACCCACTGCTGTCTTTACTCCCATTAGTTCCCTTATCATATCAATTTTGGGGGACTAACTTGAAAATATCAGTAGAAATGTTGAAAGAAAGCAAACACTTTGAATTTCAACTCCCATATTAGTGTACTACACAGTAAGGTACACTAAAAAGGAAAAAGGCCACATTTTGCCCACAGTAGGTGAACATCAGTACCTTTGACCTTTGGCACCTGAAATCTACTGGCGTTGATTTCAGATACATCTTATTCTTGGACAACATATGGAAAAATTTGTATTACTCAGAATGAAGGAAATAACAGCGGATGACAACGGGTGAGACCATCCAAACACGACACAGTGATCACTACTAATCTCATTCCATCAGAAAACTATCCAAAAAGGGAAGAAAGTCCCTTTTTGTAGGTACCAGGGCTCCATTTGGCCAAACCCAGAAGAGCATCCTGGGTCTGGGATCTTGAAGACTAACCCCCAAATGAACCTAATGAATAATGCTGAGACTGATCTTTAAAATGGTTTTGCAACAGGCCTATTAAGGCTTTTAAAATTCTTTTAAAAGAGAGAACATTATATTCAAATTTAGTTAATGAAAATATAGTTTACTGACTCTCTCATTTTGTAGGTAAGAATCCTAATTTAAAATCCAATAATTGGAGCTTATAAGCTATTTTGACTTTTTTCTGTAGCACAATGTAACCAATATTAACTTTCGAGGAATAAACATTTTAGAAGATTATAAACTAAAAATGGCTTAGAATGAGTTTACTCCAATTGCTTTAACTTTTAAAATTATTTGGCATCAGAATCCAGAGTACTTTTAAAATTACCCCATGGAAGCCTCTTTTTTTTTCTCCAAAGCTATTTAAGTATGATTTTTCTCATTATATTGTTTTCCATTGTTTTACTTGGTAAGCAGATAAGTGTATAGGTAAATTATCTGTGTTGAATGGTAGCTGCAAGCTGGCTTTAAGTGTTGTGCTCAAACATACACAGTAAGAACCAAGAAAGAGACAAAGTGGGACTGCGTGCTCAGTGATGGCCTCATCCCAGGTCCCATCAGCTAGTCTTTCTGTATCAGTAGATAGACATCTTGCCACTCAAAAACAACTTAAAATGAATTTTTTTTAATTAAAAAATTTTTTTTTAATTTTTAATTGAAGTATAGTTGATTTATAATGTATTAGTTTCAGGTGTACAGCAAAGTGATTCAGTTATATATATATATAGAGATAGATAGATATAGATATCTATATATATTCTTTTTTGGATTTTTTTCCATTATATTACAAAATAATGAATACAGAGCAAGAAAAAGACATTGAAGAACTAAAGAAGCAGCCAAGTCTCCTCTCTCAGATCAAAGGGGTTAAGGATGACCTGAAAGATGGGGGTGTGCCCATCTAGCTTTAATAGGCTCTATAGATATGGAAGTGGACTTAAACTCTTTAAGCTAAATAGTAAACTGGAATGTAAATTTTCAATCTTTATTAGGGTATAGACAGTATAACTCTTAATTGTATTTAGTAAGCCTGTACAAGCCTGTACAAGTCTTGTTGTTTATCTATTTTATATACAGTAGTGTTTATATGTTAATCCCAAACTCCTAATTTATCCCTCCCCCACCCTGTTTCCCCCTTGGTAACCATAAGTTTGTCTTCTATGTCTGTGAATCTATACCTGTTTTGTAAATAAGTTCATTTGTATCATTTTTTTAGATTCCACATATAAACAATGTCATATGGTATCTGTCTTTCTCTGTCTGACTTAATGAATTTCTTTTCTTGATATAAATCAATAGTTCTAATCAACGACTAGCTAGTTAGGTCTATTGACCTCAAAGAAGTTAATTATTAATGATACTGTCTGAGCAGTTATTGAAAACCAATTCCAGCATTCATGGTTAAATAGGAAGAAAAATGAAAAGAAATTTACAGCACAATTAAAAAACATAACAATGATGAATAATGTTAAAGTACTTTAGAAAAAAAAGATGCTTTTATCTTTCATCTAAAAATGAAAGCAAAATTAAATTCCACAGGAACTGTTAAAAGGATGAACATTCTTCCAACAACTGCATGAATAACAACATTCCTGCTCTGGCGGTTCCCTTACACAGATACTCAGGAGCACAGCCATCTCCGTTTCCACCCTGCATTTGCTTTTGCATCTGTGTCTGCATTCATGAAATTCACTTGCATTCATCTCTTGCATGCAACTAGCATTTCCAGCAAGGTGTGGTCTTTATTCAGATCCTTGCTTTTTTGTTGTTTCTCTTAAGGCTTTCATAGTGAAAGTCCTGGGTTAGCCCCTTGAGGTCTGCGGGTGGGCGATGAGTTCTGTGCTCAGCTACTGTCATGTTGTCCTGGGGTCTTCATGCCCACAAAGCCCCACGGAGAGCAATGACTTCTAACCCCTCACCATACATGTCTATCTGCACAAATTGGAATCCGAGACTCAAGGGAGCCTAGTCTGATCTTTAAACTCTTCATCTTCATCTGATTCTTCTCCTAGGAAGTGGTAAACTTTGATGTTATGTTTTTCAATTTTATCAAGAATCTGTTTCTTCAATGGCGGTCATTTTATCACTAAGGTTGTCAACTTTTGCAATTACAGATACAATAGTTCATGTGTATTATCTTCATAAATTTAGCTTCAAGTAATTTAAGTTCATGATCAGAAGATGAAAGTATAAAAACAACAATGCATCGTGTTCTCTGTGATATGACCGTCTGTTCAATACATGTTCATCACACAGATAACATTTGAACTGCTCATCAATGTAAGAGATAATATTCAACCCTGCAGTTGGCTATATCACCATATCTTGGTGTAACCACTGCTGTAAGTCACAGTTTGACCCCTTCTCTCTCTTTGATCTTAACTCTTTAAGCCTCGATTTGGAAAGTTTTTTCAATTGTCTCTGTTCCATGTAAAATTATTTTGTGTTGGAGATCAGTCAAGGGTAGTCTATGAGCATGGATTTTTAATCATCAGTATGAACTAAAAAAGCACTTTCACTGGACTTGATTGGGAAGATTTACAAATGCAAAATAGTCAAAAAATTCTGGATTAGTAAGTAAACTGAGCAGCCTGCTTGAACATCTTTTAAAAAGTTTGGTGGGTCAGCAGAGAAGTCAAAGAGTGGATGCCAACTGACTGAGCCACAGACCCCACTGGCATCTGTGGTCATGCTTTCAAAAATATTAAAATAACAGATTTATTGAGATATAACTCACACATCCATTTAAAGTACACAATCAAGTGGTTTTTAGTATATTCATAGGGTTGTGTGGTCATGACCACTATCTAATTCCTGAATATTTCCATTACCCTCAAAAGAAATCTTGAATCATTCACAGTCATTTGCCACTTCCCCCAGCCCCTAGCAAACACTAATCATCCTTACGTTTGTATGAATTTGCCTATTCTGGACATTTCATGTAAATGGAATCATAAAATATGTGCTTCTTTTCTGACTGGCTTCTTTCACTTAGCATATGTTAGCAAAGGTTCATTCATGTTGTAGTATCAATAATTCTTTCCTTTTTATGGCTAAATAATATTCCATTGTGAGGATATTGCAATTTTGTTTACTCATTTATCATTTAATAAACATTTGAATTGTTTCCACTTTGGGGCTATTACAGATAGTGCTTCTATGAACATTCAAGTACACGTTTTTATGTGGATGTATGTTTTCAGTTCTTTTGGGTCTATGCCTAGGAGTGAAATTGCAGGTCATATGCAAACTCCATGTTTAGCAGTTTGAGGACCCACCAAACTGTTTTCCAAAGGGGTTGTACCATTTTACAGTCCTGCCAATAATGTATGTGGGTTCCATTTTCTCCACAGCCTTGCTAACACTTGTTATGGTCTTTTTCATTATAGCTAACCTAGTGGATGTGAAGTGGTATCTCAAGTAGTTTTGATTTGCATCCCCTAATGACTAATGATGTTGGGCATCTTTTCATGTACTTATTTTCAAATTTGTACATCTTCTTTGGAGAAATGCCTATTTAAATTCTTTGCTGGTATTTTAATTGGGTTATATGTCTTTATATTGTTGAATTGTAGAAATTCTTTTTATATTTTGAGCACGTCTCTTATCAGTTATATGATTTGCAAATATTTTCTCCATTCTGCGAGTTGTTTCCTCAGAATTTTGAAGGCACTTCTTCATTGTCTTCTGGGGTCAAGTTTGCTATTGAGGAGCCCAGTGCCATTGTAATTCTTTTTTTTTAATGGATTGAATTTTTTTTAAATTCTTGATGCTTTTTATGTGATATGTTCTCTCTTTCTCTCTCCTCCCCCACCTTCTCTCTCTCTCTCTCTTCCTCTCAGCTTTTAGGACTTTCATTTTGTCTCTAGTATATACTAATTTTTGGATAATGTACATTAATGGTGGTAATAAAAAATCCATTGCATTTGGAGATAAATATTTTTATTACAGTAATTTCCAAATATATGCAAAAGTAAAGATAATAGTATAATGAATGTCTACATATAATCATGTTTAATCATATAGATTAAACAAGTACAACATTTTGCCTGTCATGTTTTATCCATCCCCAACTTTTAAATTTTTTTGTGGAATATTTTAAGGGTAATGCAAGATATCCATTATTTCACCCATAAATTCTTTAACATGCCTCTCTAAGAGATGAGTTTTCTTTTAACATATTTATGATTTCATTATTACCTGTATAAAACTAAATAATACTGCCTTAATATTATCCAATTTTCCATTCATATTTGCATTTCTTCTAATGATCAAAATTTTTACTTACAACTGGATAACATAGCTTATTCAATCATTCTCCTATTGATAAACATCTGGATTGTCATCAGTCTTTTATTACTACAAATAACTCTATAATAATTATCCTTGTGCGTATGTCATTTGGCATATTTGCAAGTATCTCTTTTGGATACAGCCCTGGAGTGGGATTGCTTGGTCTAATGGTAAATATATATATATTTTGTTGGATATAGACCAATATCTTTACATGAGTGTTGTGTAATTTTGTATTCCCTTGATGCAAAAATTATTCTGGAAACACATGTCCTTCAATTCTGGGAAATTTATTGAATTCTTTCTTTGATCATCTTCTCCTTCTCTTCTCTTATCTCATTTTCTGGAATTCCCAGTATTGGGTATTTTCCTTTCTATCCAGCTCATTTTATTTTGTCATCTTTTCTCTCCTATTTCCTGTCTCTTTTTTTTCCTGGGAAAATTTTCTCCACTCGATCTTCAAATTTGTCTACTAGATTTTAATTCCATCAGTCATATTTTAACTTTCAACAGCATTTTGATTCCATTTTCTAGATGTTTTCTTTTATTCTCATTTTGGTGATTCAACTTAATTTCAATCAACCATTTTCATTCAACAAATATTAATTGAGCATCAGTTATTATGTCCTAGGTATTATTCTCGGCACTACAGAATTGGCAATGAATAAACAAACAAAATCTCTGTCTTAAGGAGCTTACAATCGAAAAGGAGCTCACAATCAAAAACATTCAATGTGTCAATCAGGTCTCTGAAGAAAAATGCAGAGTCAAGGAAGGCTGAGAGTGACTGGCAAGAGGGGAAGTCAAAACAGGTTTCAAAGGCAAGGTGAGATTTGTGAACAGACTAGAAAGAAGTGAGGAAGTAAGATGTGATATTGGGGAAGAGTTTTTCAGGCAGAGGAAACTGAAAGTACAAATGTCTTGAGGTGGGGATATGGGAAATTTAAGGAAAGTCAAGGAGACCAGTGTGGCTGGATCGGGATGAGTAAGGGGGTGAGTGATCAGAGGTGAAGTCAGAGAGGAATCAGGGGTGTGAAATCATGGAGGATTTTGAGTACAGGGAAGGCATGGTCTGACTTTTACACTTGGAAATTATTGCTCTGAACAGACTTGTGGTTGCCAAGGGGGAGGAGAGGTAGGGGAGGGAAGGACTGGGAGTTTGCAATTAGCTGTTCAACATATTATATAAGGATGGATAAACAACAAGGTTTTATTGTATAGCACAGGGAACTATATTCAATATCCTGTGATAAACCATAATGGAAAAGAATATGAAAAAGAATGTATATATATATGTGTAACTGAATCACTGTGCTGTACACCTGAAACTAACACAACATTGGAAATCAACTATACTTCAATTTTAAAAAAAAACCTAAAAAAACAAAAAACTATGGCTCTGACTGCCTGGTGGAGAAGGGACAATAGGAGAGCAATGGTGAAATAGAAGGAATGCTTGGGAGGCTGTTGCAATAGTGCAGGTAAGAGTTGATGGTAAATTGGACCCGACTAATAGAGCAAGAAGTGGCCAGATTCTGAATATACTTCAGAGGAAGAGCTGACAATAGTTGCTGAGGAAATTGAGGGCTCAAGAATGGATCCAAGGTTTTAGGACCAAGCATAGGAAGGGAATTGTTGCCATTTACTGTGACGAGGACAATATAGGAAGAGCCAGGTTGAGAGGGAGATAAAAAACTCGGTTTCAATCATGTTAAGTTTGAAATACATATTAGAGATCCAAGTTCATTTATCAATAAGGCAGTTGGATAGATGAGTCTGGATTTCAAAGGAAAGGTCTGGACTAGAGATATAAATTAGGAGTGATCAATAGCCCATGCCATTTAGCGAGAAGGAAAGAAAAGAGCTCATGCCATTTAGAGAGAAGGAAAGAAAAGAGCTCCAAGGACTGCATCCTGGACATTCCAACATTCAGAGATTGGGAAGGTGAGGAGGAACCAGTAAAGGAGACTGGTGAGGAGTGGTTGGCAAGGTTAGGAGGAAAACTAAGAGAGAGTCCTAGAAACCAAGAGAAGAATGCTCCTGGGGAGAGGGAGGGATTAACTGTGTCAATGCTGCAATTAGAGGGAGTAAAATGAGGACTGAGTACTATTTCACTGACAACAGAAAAAGCTGTTCTGATTGAGTAACAAGGGCCAAAGTCTAACTGTAGTGGATTCAAGGGAGGATGAAGGAAAAGAATTGGACACAACTAGTATAGATGCTGTTTTGTGAGTTTGCTGAAAGGGTGGCAGAACGATGCAGTGACCGCTAGGGACAGATAGGAGTTCAAGCGTGTTTGTACCTCCTCTCCCTCTCCCCCTGACCCACCCTCATTTTTAATTTGAGGGAAAATTGATGATGCAGAATAGAGAGAGGGCAGTTGCAGCACATCTGTTCTTGAGTAGGTGGGGGTGTGGGATTCATAAATACGGAAGGAATTGGCCTTGGAGTGGAGCTAGGACCACTCATCCGTTTTTCATGAGAGTAAAGGCAGAGTGGATGGGCACAGATGCAGGAGGCCAGGAGATTTGGTGGTAGTAGCTTGTAGACACCTTCTTCTGACTATATCTCTTTATTTGATGAAATAAGAAGCAAGGACATCAATTGAGGATAAGGATGGGGATGGAGATGTTGAAGGTTTGAGGAGAAAGGAAAATGTGTGAAATTTTTATTTATTTATTTATTGGAGTATCATTGATTTATAATATTGTGTCACTTTCTGGTGTGCAGCAAAGTGATTCAGTTATACATAAATATATACACATTCTTTTATATTTTCTTTTAAATTATGGTTTATTACAAGATATTGAATACAGTTCCCTGTGCTATACAGTAAGACCTTGTTGTTTATCCATTCTATATATAATAGTTTGCACCTGCTAATCAATCCCAAACTCCCAATCCATTCATCCCCCACCACCCCACACCTTGGAAACCACAAGTCTGTTCTCTGTGTCTGTGAGTCTGTTTCTGTTTCATAGATAAGTGCATTTGTGTTGTCTTTTAGATTCCACATATAAGCAATATCATGTGATATTTGTCTTTCTCTATCTGACTTACTTCACTTAGTATGATAATCTCTAGGTCCATCCATGTTGCTGCAAATGGCATTGTTCCATTCTTTTTAATGGTTGAGTAATATTACACTGTATATAAGTGTCATATCTTCTTCTTCTTTTTTATTTAACATCATTATTGTAGTATAATTGCTTTACAATCGTGTGTTAGTTTCTGCTTTATAACAAAGTGAATCAGTTATACATATACATATATCCCTATACCTCTTCCCTCTTGTGTCTCCCTCCCTCCCACCCTCCCTATCCCACCCCTCTAGGTGGTCACAAAGCACTGAGCTAATCTACCTGTGCTATGCAGCTGCTTCCCACTAGCTATCTATTTTACATTTGGTAGTGTATATATGTCCATGCCACTCTCTCACTTTGTCCCAGCTTACACTACCCCCTCCCCATAACTTCAAGTCCGTTCTCTAGTAGGTCTGTGTCTTTATTCCCATCTTGCCCCTAGGTTCTCCAAGACCTTTTTTTTTTTAGATTCCATATATATCTGTTAGCATATGGTATTTGTTTTTCTCTTTGTGACTTACTTCACTCTGTATGACAGACTCTAGTTCCATCCATCTCACTACAAATAACTCAATTTTGTTTCTTTTTACGACTGAGTAATATTCTATTGTATATATAAGCCTCATCTTCTTTATCCATTCATCTGTTGATGGACACTTAGGTTGCTTCTGTGTCCTGGCTATTGTAAATAGAGCTGCAATGAACATTGTGGTACTGGATACTTTTTGAATTATGGTTTTCTCAGGGTATATGCCCAGTAGTGGGATTGCTGGGCCATATGGTAGTTCTATTTTTAATTTTTTAAGTACCCTCCATACTGTTCTCCATCATGGCTGTATCAATTTACATTCCCACCAACAGTGCAAGAGGGTTCCCTTTTCTCCACACCCTCTCCAGTATTTATTGTTTGTAGAATTTTTGATGATGACCATTCTGACTGGTGTGAGATGATATCTCATTGTAGTTTTGATTTGCATTTCTCTAATCATTAATGATGTTGAGCATTCTTTCATGTGTTTGTTGGCAGTCTGTATATCTTCTTTGGTGAAATGTGTATTTAGGTCTTCTGCCCATTTTTGGATTGGGTTGTTTGTTTTTTTGATATTGAACTGCATGAGCTGCTTGTAAATTTTGGAGATGAATCCTTTGTCAGTTGTTTCATTTGCAAATATTTTCTCCCATTCTGAGGGTTGTCTTTTCATCTTGTTCATGGTTTTCTTTGCTTTGCAAAAATTTTTAAGTTTCATTAGGTCCCATTTGTTTATTTGTGTTTTTATTTCCATTTCTCTAGGAGGTGGGTCAAAAAGGATCTTGCTGTGATTTATGTCATGGAGTGTTCTGCCTATGTTTTCCTCTAAGAGTTTAATAGTGTCTGGCCTTACATTTACGTCTTTAATCCATTTTGAGTTTATTTTTGTGTATGGTGTTAGGGAGTGTTCTAATTTCATTCTTTTACATGTAGCTGTCCAGTTTTCCCAGCACCACATATTGAAGAGGCTGTCTTTTCTCCACTGTATATTCTTGACTCTTTTATCAAAGATAAGGTGACCATATGTGCATGGGTTTATCTCTGGGCTTTCTATCCTGTTCCACTGCTCTATAATTCTGTTTTTGTGCCAGTACCATACTTTCTTGATTACTGTAGCTTTGTAGTATATTCTGAAGTCCAGGAACCTGATTCCTCCAGCTCCATTTTTCTTTCTCAAGATTGCTTTGGCTATTCAGGGTCTTTTGTGTTCCCATACAAATTGTGAAATTTTTGTTCTAGTTCTGTGAAAAATGCCAGTGGTAGTTTGATAGGGATTGCATTGAATCTGTAGATTGCTTTAGGTAGCATAGTCATTTTCAAAATGTTGATTCTTCCAATCCAAGAACATGGTGTATCTCTCCATCTATTTGTATCATCTTTAATTTGTTTAATCACTGTCTTATAATTTTATGCATACAGGTCTTTTGTCTTCTTAGGTAGATTTATTCCTAGATATTTTATTCTTTTAGCGGCAATGATAAGTGGGAGTGTTTCCGTAATTTCACTTTCAGATATTTCATCATTAGTGTATAAGAATGCAAGAGATTTCTGTTCATTAATTTTGTATCCTGCTACTTTACCAAATTCATTGATTAGCTCTAGTAGTTTTCTGGTAGTATCTTTAGGATTCTGTATGTATAGTATCATGTCATCTGTAAACAGTGACAGCTTTACTTCTTCTTTTCCAATTTGGATTCCTGTTATTTCTTTTTCTCTCTGATTGCTGTGGCTAAAACTTCCAAAACTATGTTGAATAAGAGTGGTGAGAGTGGGCAAACTTGTCTTCTTTCTGAACTTATTGGAAATGGTTTCAGTTTTTCACCATTGAGGATGATGTTGGCTGTGGGTTTGTCATATATCACCTTTATTATGTTGAGGTAAGTTCCCCCTATGCCTACTTTCTGGAGGGTTTTTATCATAAATGGGTGTTGAATTTTGTCATAAGATTTCTCTGCATCTATTTAGACAATCATATGGTTTTTCTCCTTCAATTTGTTAATATGGTTTATCACATGGATTGATTTGCATATATTGAAGAATCCTTGCATTCCTGGGATAAACCCCACTTGATCATGGTGTATGATCCTTTTAATGTGCTGTTGCATTCTGTTTGCTAGTATTTTGTTGAGGATTTTTGCATCTATGTTCATCAGTGATATTGGCCTGTAGTTTGCTTTCTTTGTGACATCTTTGTCTGGTTTTGGTATCAGGGTGATGGTGGCCTGGTAGAATGAGTTTGGGAGTGTTCCTCCCTCTGCTATATTTTGGAAGAGTTTGAGAAGGATAGGTGTTAGCTCTTCTCCAAATGTTTGATAGAATTCACCTGTGAAGCCATCTGGTCCTGGGCTTTTGTTTGTTGGAAGATTTTTAATCACAGTTCCAATTTCAGTGCTTCTGATTGGACTGTTCATATTTTCTATTTGTTCCTGGTTCAGTCTCGGAAGGTTGTGCATTTCTAAGAATTTGTCCATTTCTTCCAGGTTGTCCATTTTATTGGCATAGAGTTGCTTGTAGTAATCTTTCATGATCCTTTGTATTTCTGCAGTGTCAGTTTTTACTTCTCCTTTTTCATTTCTAAATCTATTGATTTGAGTCTTCTCCCTTTTTTCCTGGTGAGTCTGGTTACTGGTTTATCAATTTTGCTTATCTTCTCAAAGAACCAGCTTTTAGTTTTATTGATCTTTGCTAGTTTCCTTCATTTCTTTTTCATTTATTTCTGATCTGATCTTTATGATTCCTTTCCTTCTGCTAACTTTGGGGGTTTTTTGTTCTTCTTTCTCTAATTGCTTTAGGTGTAAAGTTAGGTTGTTTATTTGAGATGTTTCTTGTTTCTTAATGTAGGATTATATTGCTCTAAACTTCCCTCCTAGAACTGCTTTTGCTGCATTCCATAGGTTTTGGGTCATCCTGTTTTCATTGTCATTTTTTTCTACATATTTTTTGGTTTCCTCTTTGATTTCTTCAGTGATCTCTTGGTTATTAAGTAGTGTATTGTTTAGCCTCCATGTGTTTGTGTTTTTTACAGATTTTTTCCTGTGACTGATATCTGGTCTCATAGCATTGTGGTTGGAAAAGATACTTGATACAATGTCAATTTTCTTAAATTTACCAAGGCTTGATTTGTGACCCAAGATATGATCTATCCTGGAGGATGTTCCATGAGCACTTGAGAAGAAAGTGTATTCTGTTGTTTTTGGATGGAATGTCCTATAAATATCAATTAAATACATCTTGTTTAATGTATCATTTAAGGCTTGTGTGTCCTTATTTATTTTCATTTTGGATGATGTGTCCATTGGTGAAAGTGGGGTGTTAAAGTCCCCTAATATTGTGTTACTGTTGATTGCCCCTGTTATTGCCGTTAGTATTTGCCTTATGTATTGAGGTGCTCCTATGTTGGGTGCATAAATATTTACAGTTGTTATGTCTTCTTCTTGGATCAATCCCTTGATCATTATGTAGTGTCCTTCTTTGTGTTTTGTAATAGTTTTTGTTTTAAAGTCTATTTTGTCTGATATTAGAATTGCTACTCCAGCTTTCTTTTGATTTCCATTTGCATGGAATATCTTTTTCCATCCCCTCACTTTCAGTCTGTATGTTTCTCTAAGTCTGAAGTGGGTCTCTTGTAGACAGCATATATACGGGTCTTGTTTTTGTATCCATTCAGCCCATCTATGTCTTTTGGTGGGAGCATTTAATCCATTTACATTTAAGGTAATTATTGATATGTATGTTCCTATTACCATTTTCTTAATTGTTTTGGGTTTGTTATTCTAGGTGTTTTCCTTCTCTTGTGTTTCCTGCCTAGAGAAGTTCCTTTAGTATTTGTTGTAAAGCTGGTTTGGTGGTGCTGAATTCTCTTAGCTTTTGCTTCTCTGTAAAGATTTTAATTTCTCTGTCAAATCTGAATGAGATCCTTGATGGGTAGAGTAATCTTGCTTGTAGGTTTTTCTCCTTCATCACTTTAAATATGTCCTTCCACTCCCTTCTGGCTTGGGGTGTTTCCACTGAAAGATCAGCTGTTAACCTTATGGGGATTCCCTTGTATGTTATTTGTTGTTTTTCCGTTGCTGCTTTTAATATTTTTTCTTTGTACTTAATTTTTGATAGCTTGATTAATATGTGTGTTAGCATGCTTCCCCCTGGATTTATCCTGTATGGGACTCTCTGTGCTTCCTGGACTTGATTAACTATTTCCTTTCCAATATTAGGGAAGTTTTCAACCATAATCTCTTCAAATATTTTTTCAGTCCCTTTCTTTTTCTCTTCTTCTCCTGGGATGCTTATAATTCAAATGTTCGTGCATTAATTGTTGTCCCAGAGGTCTCTGAGACTGTCCTCAATTCTTTTCATTTTTTTTTTCTTTATTCTTCTCTGCAGTAGTTATTTCCACTATTTTATCTTCCAGGTCACTTACCCGTTCTTCTGCTTCAGTTATTCTGCTATTGATCCCTTCTAGAGAATTTTTAATTTCATTTATTGTGTTGTTCATCACTGTTTGTTTGCTCATTAGTTCTTCTAGGTCTTTGTTAAACGTTTCCTGTATCTTCTCCATTCTATTTCCAGGATTTTGGATCCTCTTTACTATCATTATTCTGAATTCTTTTTCAGGTAGACTGCCTATTTCCTCTTCATTTGTTAGGTCTGGTCAGTTTTTCCCTTGCTCCTTCATCTGCTGTCTCTGTCTTCTCATTTTGCTTACCTTACTGTGTTTGGGGTCTCCTTTTCATAGGCTGCAGGTTTGTAGGTCCCGTTGTTTTCGGTGTCTGCCCCCAGTGGCTAAGGTTGGTTCAGTGGGTTGTGTAGGCTTCCTGCTGGAGGGGACTAGTGCCCGTGTTGTGGTGGATGAGGCTGGATCTTGTCTTTCTGGTGGGCAGGTCCACATCTGGTGGTGTGTTTTGGGGTGTCTCTGGCCTTATTATGATTTTAGGCAGCCTCTCTGCTAATGGGTGGGGTTGTGTTCCTGTCTTGCTAGTTGTTTGGCATAGGGTGTCCAGCACTGGAGCTTGCTGATCATTGAGTGGAGCTGGGTCTTGGTGTTGAGATGGAGATCTCTGGGAGGTTTTTGCCATTTGATATTTCGTGGAGCTGGGAGGTCTCTTGTGGATCAATTTCCTGAACTTGTCTCTCCCACCTCAGAAGCACAGCCCAGACACCTGGCTGGAGCACCAAGAGCCTTTCAGAATCTCTGGGGTCTTCTTGTACTCACACATTTTATAATAAAGGACAGGGACTTCCCTGCAGTCCAGTGCTCTGGAATTCGCGGTTTCAGTGCAGGCGGTGTGAGTTCAATCCCTAGTCGGGGAACTAGGGTCCCCCATGCTGTGCGGCGTGGCATGGCTGTAGGTAGGAGGCCTCAGTTCCTTGTCACATGGATGTCTCCTTAGGGCTGCTTGAGTGTCCTCATGACATGGCAGCTGGCTCACCCCAGGATGAGTGATCTGGCCTGCAGTCCCCAGAACTGTCATGGCTTCGGCTGCTGGGGCCCCTCCAGAGCCGGCAGCCTCAGTGAGGCCACCCTCCCCTCGGGCTCTGGGGCAGTTCAGTGATGGTGGAGGGAAGAGACCCCAAGCCAAGAGTTCCAGCTCTGTGGAAATGCAGGCTCCATTCTCCATATCTTCTTTATCCATTCATCTGTTGATGGACATTTAGGTCGTTTCCATGTCTTGGCTATTATAAACAGTGCTGCTATGAACATAGGGGTGCATGTATCCTTTTGAATTAGAGGTTTATCTTGGTATATTCCCAGGAAGGGGATTGCTGGATCATATGGTAACTTTATTTTTAGTTTTTTGAGGAACCTCCTTACTATTTTCCATAGTAGCTGCACCAATTTACATTCTTACCAACAGTGTACAAGGGTTTGAAAAGGTGAAATATTAACCTAGGAAAGTAGGCGAGGAAAAGGAAGAAAGAAGGGTGTTCGTTCCGCTAATCAGCACTAAAGGCCCAAGTGTGGTTACTGATACCAAATTTAAATAAGGTCAGTCAGCCTGGTTACCTCATTTTCTTCCAGCCATGGTCAACTGCATAGGTGCACATGTGGAGTGAGTGGAAATGGGGTTTGGCTGAGAGAGCTGGCAAAGTGAGAGAGCAGGGCATGGATGCAGAGTTGTGATGAAGTGTTCTGGGGGCAGGGGAGCTGAGGAAATTGTTGCTTGGAGGAGGGAAACTTAAGGAGCCAAGCAGCCAGGGTGTTGGGTAGACGATCTCCATACTGACATGCCAAATGTTACAGCTGGTTTCGTGCTGGAGAAAGGGACCACAAGCCAGGTGCTAAGATCTTCATGGAATGAGGGGAAGTGACCTTGAGATAGTCTAATAAAGGTGGTGGCTGACGGAGTGTGAACACTTGAGCTTCAGAGGAACTTCAGAGAGGTGTTAGGCAGGAGCAGACAGAAATGGAAATGGTTAGGAGGCCCCGTGGTGCAGGGGATGTGGGAGGGAAAACGGATACCACCTGCATCAGGCATGTGGAAAGCTATAGCTTTAGGAGAAGCCAGGTCTCTTTGAGGGTCAGAAAGTGAAGGGAATTTTCAGAGAAGAAATTGACGATGTAGGGGTTTTGCTGGTGATGGAATTTGTATCTAATCCCATATTCCAGAGGTCAGAGTGGAGGTTCACAGCTAGGAAACAAAGGGTGGGAGAAGCAGTTTAGGGAATTCAATGCCATTGGGCTGAGTTTCTTGTGCTGTTCTTCTCAGTGACTGAGGGACACAGGCTCAGGCCTAACAGTAGTGGAATGTCGGTGGAGGGGGGGATAGTTTCTGCCATGAGCACAAGAGCTCTATGGGATCCCCTAAGGTGCATGGAAGGTGGTGCCAATCGTTCATGTGGGATCTCTCCAGAAAGGGATGTTCTTACAGGCAGCACAGGATGCTCTGAGGGACCTCTGTTCACTCAAGCCAGTGGCTCTGCCCAGGCCAGGGAGAAGCAGCCACTGGAAGGGGCTCAGGCTCCTTCCACCTCTTGAACAGCATCTCTTCCTATCACTATGAGTATGTCATTTACAGTGTGGCTTGTTGTTGTTTGTTTGTTTCTGTTCCCTACACTGTCTGTGTTCCTCAAGGTTCTTTTATCCTGTTTGTTTTGAACTCTGTTTGTAGGACCTGAGGCAAGAGTACCCATGGAAGCCCACATACTACATTTCTATCAACATAAAAAGCATAAATAGAGCTAACAAATTGCTAATAAAATATGTTCTAGACTTGTGGTTGCCAAGAGGGAGGGGGTGGAAGAAGGATGGATTAGGAGTTTGGGATTAGCAGATGCAAACTATTTTATATAGGATGGATAAACAACAAGGTCCTACTGTATAGCACAGGGAACTATCTTCAATATCCTGTGATAAACCATAACGGAAAAGAATATTAAAAAGAATATATATGTATATATATATATATATATATATATATATATATATATAAACTGAATCAATTTTGCTATACAGCAGAAATGAACACAACATTGTAAATCAACTATACGTCGATAAAAGAAAATTTTAAAATATTTTCTATTCTTCTACCTGACTACTATACCTTCATAATAACTTGGAAATCCAGGGTCAAATTTAAGGTGGTAGTCATATTGCAATATATGACTGTATCTAATGAACACATACACCTTAAACATACACAGTGTCAATTCTATCTCATTAAAAAAATCAAATTTAGAATTCTTGAGGAAGGATGCACCTTTCAGTATGCACCTCTCCTGAGGCCCACATGTTTTCAGTGTCTCTCTTTCAACGCCTCCAGAGACGACACCTCCTGTCTTTTACCCGAGTGCTGTAAGGCCAGCCCCCAGGCTACTCTGGGTTGGAAGGCAGGTCTAGATGTCTATTTCTCTGCCTAACTTTTGTCAGATTTTTCTTTTTGATTCCCCACCTAAACTCCACTCGAAGCCCTTAGTGTTCATCCATTCTGCCTTGATTTGACTTGCTTCTGGATCCCATACCCCTTGCCGGCCCAGTTTTCACCTTTCACAAGTCTTATCCATCTGCTTCCCAGCTTCCAAGATCTTTCTGCTGTCATCTCTTCTATGATTCTCTTTGTACTACCATGTTTATTCTTAAAATTATTTTTTCTTACTGTCATTTTAGTGGGCTTTTGGAAGATAGATGAGATAAATATGTTGCCTCAATTGTGACTAGAATTATTAACCCTTCTTTTTCATTGGTGCTGACCCTCTTACTGGCATGATGACTATGGTGAGCTACTGCATTGGTATGTGTGATGACAGCATACCATTTGAAAAGAGAAATACTTGGAGTCTCTATGTTTCAACACAGTGCAAGTTTTCAAATGTTTTTCACTGACCTAATTTCTTGACTGAATCATTTCGTTTATTTAAGCACTATAGTTGAATAAGAGGGCTGAGAGTCAGATCAGGTTTGGAGGAATGCTTCATTCTCCAAACTGCCTACAGAGTTTAGTGGATATTTATTTTGTGTACCTCCCACAATATACCACCATTTTCTGGCAATCAGTTTGATCTTTCCATGGGAAATACCCCTCCCAACTCTCTGTCAAAGTGTTTGGATGGGCTTGGATTCAGGAGATTTACATGACCAGACTTGTTCAATGGACAGGTTTCACACTCTGGCCACAGGTGTTGGTTCAGGGATAAGCACCTGATCCAAACCAGTCCAATGTAGCGAGAGATTGAGACTGAGGCCTGAAGATACTGCTTGTACCTATAGCCCTTATGTCATCAGTACCTGAAAATCTGCCCTTGGAGTTTCTGGTTATTTGAACCAATGAATTTTCACTTGGTTAAATTTGTTTGTTTTGGGTTTCTGCTTTGTGCAACCACAGGGGTTACAACCAAAATGGAATATATACAAGGCTTTGTGAGAGAGAGAGAGAGAGAGAGAGAGAGAGAGAGAGTGTGTGTGTGTGTGTGTGTGTGTGTGTGAGAGAGAGAGAGACAGAGAGAATTCCAAGAAATCATTGATCCTTCTCACTTTCTTAAGTATAAATATAATGCCATTGTGCTTGTAGAAATAAGTAAAGCTAAATTGTTCATGTGAATATTGACTTTTTTATGTGTGAATAAAACAAGAAAGCACAATGCTAGAGGTATGACTCTTTGATAAAGTTCCTTTCAGAGTCTTTGAGGAT
Source organism: Orcinus orca (assembly GCF_937001465.1). Taxonomy (NCBI): domain Eukaryota; kingdom Metazoa; phylum Chordata; class Mammalia; order Artiodactyla; family Delphinidae; genus Orcinus; species Orcinus orca. The sequence continues at coordinate 62,821,306 of NC_064568.1, forward strand.
GATTTCATCTAACACTAATGGCTCACAGGGGGATTTCAGAGGATAGGAAAAAAATGAACCTTACATGATCCCACCAGATGTGGGATAAGGGAATAATTTTAGAATTTAAATAACAAGAAGTGCCTCTGGTGTGCTTCTAATGTTTCAGTATATGCAAATTAGATTTTATATAATGCATCTCATACTGTGGCCAACAATGGAGCAAAATTGAACTTTAATTGAAAGCAGAGCTAGAGGAAAGCTGGACTGGAAAGCACAATCTTCAGTTCCAACAAAAGTCATTTACACTGCATATCAAGACTAGGCCATACTTTCAAACAAAATAAGAAATAGATCAATAGAAAGGAATTCATTCCAAAGAATGGAAGCAGATTGAGAGGCACAGTGTAAAATCTTGTATATTTGGTAATCATTCATACATAAGAGAAATTGTTATGCATGATTTAAAAAATTGTCCACAGCAAAGCAGTTAATAGGCAAAGGAGTAAAATAATGCTATATTGAGAAGCACAACTGCTATGAAATACTGTCAGAACAGACATCATTTTGACATGGATCCTGTTATTTTTTAAATTACATTTTCTCCAGTTTTTGCATTAGATATCAGCTGGAATCATAATCCAAACAAACATAACACTGAAACCTAATTATAGGATTATAGAATGCTTCCCCTCCCCTCATACCTCACTACTATTGATACATTGCTAAATGTCTATTTACAACAGTTGCTTTTACCCAGTACATCATTCTAGGCTATCAAGGAAAAATTACAAGACATACCAAAAGGCAAAAAACACACTTTAAAGAGACAGAACAAGCATCAGAACCAGACTCAGATAAAGGAGAGATGCTGGAATGATCACACTGGGGATTTAAAACAACTATGATTAATATACTAAGAACTCTAATGGATAAAGTAGACAGCATATAAGAACAAAAGGGCAATGTAAGAAGAAAGATGGGAATTCTAAGACAAAAACCAAAAAGAAATGATTGAGATAGAAAACGTTGTGACCGGAATGAAGAATGCCTTTAATGGGCTTTTAGTAGACTGGACATAGCTGAGGGAAGAATCTCTGAGCTTGAGGATGTCTCAATAGAATGCCCCAAAACCAAAAAGCAAAGAGAACAAAGGCTGGGGATAAAACCAGAATATCCAAGAACAATGAAACAACTACAAAAGGTTTAACATATGAGAATGGGAGTACTAGAAGGAGAAGAGACAGGAACAGAAGAAATATTTGAAACAGTAATGACTGAGAATTTCCCCAAATTAATGTCAGACACCAAACCACAGATCTAAGAATCTTAGAGAACACCAAGCAGGGTAAATGCAGCAACTAACAAACCCCTCAAACTCCCCAAACCTACGACTAGGCATATATTTTCAAACTACAGAAAATTGAAGATTAAGGAAAACTCCTGAAAGAAGCCAGGGGGGGAAAATATTTTATCTATAAAGCAGCAAAGATAAGAATTACATCTGACTTCTCCTCAGAAACCATGCAAGCAAGAAGAGACTAGAATGAAATATTTAAGTTGTTGAGAGATACCCGTCACCAACCAACCTAGAATTCAGTGCCCTGTGAAGTCATCCTTCAAAAGTGAAGGAGATATAAAGACTTTCACAGAAAAACAAAAATTGAGGGAATTTATTGCCAGTGGACCTGTCTTGCAAGAAATGTTAAAAGTTCTTTTAGAAGGAAAACGTTATAGGTCAGAAACTTAGATCTATACAAAGAAAGAACATCAAAGAAGGAATAAGTGAAAGTAAACTATAAAACTTATTTTTCTTATTCTTAAATTATCTAACAGTTAACAGTTTCCCCCCAAATAATAGCAATGAAACCAAAAGCTGGTGCTCTGAAAAGATCAATAAGATTGATAAACCTCTAGCTTGGCTAACTAATAAAATAAAGTGAAAACTCAAATTGTCAATAACAGAAATGAAAGATGGCACATCACTACAGATACTGTGGGCACTAAAATGATAATAAAGAAAGACTAGGAACAATTCTATGCCCACAATTTTGATAACCTAAATAAATCAATTCCTTGAACAACACAGTCTGCCAGAACTCACACAAGAAGAAATAAACCATCTGAGTAGACCTATATATATTAAAGAAATTGACTCAATAATTAATAACCTTCTAAAATAGAAAGCACCAGTCTCAACTGGATTAACTGGTAAATTCTACCAAACATTTAAGGAAGAAATTATACCAATTCTCTAAAATTTTTTTTCAGTAGAAGCAGAGGGCATACTTCTTAATGCATTGTATGAGGGCAGCATTACCCTTCTATCAAAACCACACAAAAGCATTACAAGAAAAGAAAACTAATATCTCTCATGAACATAGATGCAAATATCCTCAATAAAATACTAACAAGTCAAATCCAACAATGTATACAAAGAACTATATACAAAAACCAAGTAAGATTTATCCCAAGTATGCAAGGCTAGTTCAACACTTAAAATTAATTTATGTAATCTGTCACAGCAACAGGCTAAAGAAGAAAAATCACATGATAATATCATTAGAATTAAAAAGAGCATGTGACAAAATCCAACACCTATTCATGATTAAAAACTCTCAGTAAACTAGGAACTAGAACTTCCTCAACTTGATTAAAAAATCTACAAAAAGTCTACAGCTCATGTTATAATTAAAGGAGAGAAACTCAAAGCTTTCAGCAACACATTGGAAGTGTTAGCTAATGCAATAAGAAAAGAAAAGGAAATAAAAGGTATACAAATTAGGAAGGAAGAAATGGAACTGTTTGTTTGCAGAGGACATGATTGACTATGGAGAAAATCTGAAAGAACAAAAAAAAAAAAACTCCTGGAACTAATAAGTTACTATAGCAAGTTTGTTGGATACAAGTTTAATATACAAAAGTCAATTGCTTTCCTAGATACGAGCAATGGACTAATCACAATAATGTAAAAACACAATACCATGTATATTAGCACTCCAAAATGTAAAATACTTAAGTACAAATCTAACAAGATCTATATGAGTAAAACTATAAAACCCTGATGAAATAAATCAGAAAAACTAAATAAATGGATATAAATTCCATGTTCATGGAGAGGAAAACTCAATACTGTCAAAGTGTAAGTTCTTTCCAACTTGATGTATACATTCAATGCCTTCCTAATCAAAATTCCAGCAAGTTATAATGTGGAGATTAATAAACTGATTCTAAAGTTTATATGGACAGGCAAAAGACTCAGAATAGCCAACACAATATTGACGGACAAGAACAAAGTTGGAGGATTGACACTATCTGACTTCAAAGCTTACTATAAAGCTAAAATATAATCAAGACAGTGTAGTGTTCACAAAAGAATAGACAGATAGATTAATGGAACAGAATAGAAAGTGCAGAAATAGACCCACATGATTACAGTCAACTTGTTTTTGGCAAAGGAATGAAGGCAATACACTAGAGAAAAAGTAGTCTTTTCAGCAAATGGAGCTGGAACAACTGGACATCACATGAGTGTAGACACAGATGATTCACCCTCCACGAAAGCTAACTCAAAATGGGTCACAGACCTAAATGTATGATGCAAAACTATAAAACAGTTAGAAGATAGCATAGAAAATCTGAATGACCTTGGAATTGACACAGACTTTTTAGATACAATACCAAAGGTATGGTCCATGAAAGAAATAATCAGTAAGCTGAATTTCATTAAAAGTAAAAACTTCTGTTTTGTAAAAGATACTGTCAAGAGAATGAAAACACAAGGCACAGACTGGGAAAAAAGACACATCTGATAAAGAACTCTTATCCAAAATATAGGAAGAACTCTTAAAAGTCAACAATTAAAAAAAAAAACCCTGATTAAAAAACGGGCCAAAGACCTCACCAAAGAAGATATATAAATGGCAAATAAGCATATCAAAAGATGCTTCATATCCTGTATCATTAGGGAAATGCAAATTAAAACGAAAAGCAGAGAGAACAACACACCTATAAGAAAGGTCAAAATCCAGAACCCTGACAACACCAAATGCTGGTGAGGATGTGAAGCAACAGGGACTTTTATTCATTACTCGTGGAAATGCAAAGTGATACAGTCACTTTGGAAGACAGTTTCTCAAAAAACTAAACATGGCTTATCATATGATCCAGCAGTCATGTTCCTTGATATACAGCCAAAGGAGGTGAGAATTTATATTCACACAAAAACCTGCACACAGATGTTAAAACATCTTTATTCATAAATGCCAAAACTTGGAAGCAACTAAAATGTTCTTCAATTAGGTAAATGAATAAATAAACTCTGGTACATTCAGGTAATGGAATATTAATTACTGCTAAAAAGAAATGAGTTATCAGGCCAGGAAAAGACATGGAGGAAATTTTAATAAATATTACTAAGTGAAAGAAACCATTCTGAAAAGGCTACATACTGTTTGATTTCATCTATATGATATTCCAGAAAACACACACCCATGGGGACAGCAAAAGGATCAGTAGTTGCCAGTGGTTGGTGGGAGGAATGGAGAAAAGGCAGAGCACAGAGGAGTTTTAAGGCAGAGAAACTATTCTGTCTGATACTATAATGGCGGATACATGTCATTACACTCTGAATATACTCTGTATGATATTATAATGATGGTTATATATTATTACACATTTGTGCAAACGTATAGAAGGTACAACACCAAGGGTGAGCCCTAGTATAAACTATAGACTCTGAGTGATTATGATGCGTCAGTGTAGGTACATCAATATAACAAATGTACCAAGTGTTGATAATGGGAGAGGCAGTGCTTGTGGGAGCACATGGGAAATCTCTGTGTCTTCTGCTTAATTTTGTAAAATTTCATAAAAACTAAAGTTTCTTTTAAAGTATCTAGGCCACTTTTGCAGTAGATAGTCTAAACCTTAAAAATACATATCCCTTTCACCCAGAAATTCTATGTTTCTGAAATTATCAAAAGAAAACAGAAAACTGTAATCATAGAGTTATCTATATAACAAAGTAAATGGTTTAAATATCTGACATTGAGTGACTGGAAATTGGTTAAATAAATTATGATAAATCCACAATGCAACTCTTAAAATCATGCTGTTAAATTATTCACTGATACAGGAAAATACTCATGACTTGTTAGGTCCATTCCAACAAATGTTTACTGCCACAGAATGTATGCATTTTCTTTAATAGGTATATTTCAAGAATGAGATGGGCTATACTGCACACAATAGAAACAGATGATTAGTGTTAAAAGATTTTCACAACCTTTCTCAGAAGTGATTCATACTTCCCTTTTTAGTTATTCAACTATTCATTTAGTTGCTAAATTCCCTGGGGTTTAAAAACATGCTCAGAAACTCTTTGACATTCCTCTGAGAAGATGGATTCCAGTTTGCCCTCTCCGTGTATATGGGCTGGTTCTAGTGACTCGATTCTAAAAAGTGTAATGTGGTGGAAGTGATGCTGTGTGCTTTCAAGGCCAAGTCATAAAAGTGACACAGTGTCCCCCCAATCCCAGGCAGTACACAAGCTTTAGGAACCCTAAGTTGACATGTAAGAAGTCCAACTCACCTGAAGCTACCATGCTGGAGACAACATGAGGGCAGAGCACATAGAAAACAAGAGGTGCCTGGGAACATCCAATTGTTCAGTCTCAGGTCTTACTCTTCCAGCCCAGGCACCTGGCGTGCAAACCAGGTGGCCTTCAGATAATGCCACCCCAGCCTTTGAGCTGTCCCATCTGGCGCTAAGTGGAGCACAGACAAGCTGTCCCCATCAAGCCCTGCCCAAATTGCAGATTTGTGAGTAAAATAAATATTGATGTTTTTAAAGCTACTAAGTTTGGAGGTGGTTTGTTATGCAGACTTAGATAACTGGAACAAACCCTCACCAGCCAGGCAGGTTACAAATGTATGAACAAATGTACAAAGGTATGATCAATCTTTCTCTCATGAACGACTTTAGAAGTACACAAAACAAAAACCTGTTGCCAGGATTATATTTGGGTGGTGGAATTAGGCAGAATTTTTGGCTATTTCCTTGTACTTTTCTGTGATATACAGATTAACTGAAATTAGTAATATAGTTATTACTTCTATCATTAGAGACAGTCAACAAATGAATAGATGAATAAATAAATAGGGAAGGATGAATCACTTCTGAAAAGGCAGGGATAACCTTTTAACACTAATCACCTGTTTATAGGGTGACACAGTATAGCCCATCTTATCCTTGAAATGGGCTTATTAAAAGGTACATCTTCAGTGACAGTCACAGTCTGAACTCTCTGGCTTCATAGAGCTGAATCTCAGCTTAGGAACCATGACCTGGGAGGAGAGAAACACAACTCCAGGTGGCCTCCTAGTAACTTGCATCCACAGGAACTGCCATTAAACCTATTTTCATCAATATTTGTGTGCACTGAAAAAAAAATAGCTGTTCTGACTCTGGGGGTTCTGGGTATTTATGATCATGTTATTTATCCTTCATATAATGACTCATGGAACAGAGAAGTCCACAACACTCAGATGGGGGTCTTATTTACACCAGCTTAAGCTGGTCATTGGTCTAAAGTGCATTCCCCAATGTACCAATTCCAGGAGAAGATTGTGGAAAGAGAATAATTAGTCTTATCTACACACAGTTCAGATGCTCCTCACACAGAGGAGAAAATATGAAAATAGTGTAGCTTCTTGGCTATTTGGGCTGGGATTGTGTAGAGCATTTGGTTGGTGATGACATTTGCTTTCTATTTCCACAACAAATAAGGCAGTCAAACGTGTTGGGGAAGCTGCTTTTAGTAAAAAGTAATTAACATTTTCATCCCCAGGGAAAGATGTCATGGTCACAAGAGGTCTAGAAGAATGGGGCAGTGCTTGTAGTAACCTGTGAAAGTGTGTTGCATATTATTACTATGTGAGGATGAGGACAAAATGTAGACAAGAGTATGAAATTTATCCTTGCTTTCAGAACTCTGGAACACCGTCCATTTTAATAATGCTTGAGGCAAGGGTGAGCTGGTTTCCCAGCACAACTATAAATAGCTTGTTCTTTAGTCCAAGTTCAAGCTGCAAAGGTATTCTTTGGGCATTCTCTGAACAGCTGTGCCCATCCTCTCAACGTTACAGCAATTTCCTCCCCTTTCATTTCCTTATATTGTGAAAATACTTGCTGTAGTGTGACACCAAGTGTTCTGGAGAATGACAGCATTCACTTTCACTTATTTAGTGACTACTATGTGCCAGATACTAAGTGTCTTGTGCATATTAAATATTTACTTAATCCTCCTTATAGCCTTGTGTGGTAGAAAACACCATTATCCCCATTTTATAGATGAAAAAACTAAAGCAAAGAGAAAACACGCCTAAGACCACCCAGCTAGTATGCAGCAGAGCTAGGATTATAAAGAATGAAATGATAAATATGCTATCATATGTTCAGCACTTATTATGTAGCAAGCTCTGTGCTAAACACTTAAGGTGTATTAAGAAAAATTATCCCAAACTTGGAAATAAGGCAAAATGATGACAGCATGTCTTTTCATGCTGGAATATTGTCTAACAGGACTACCTAAAGATTATCTAATTCTCTAGACATACATCTTTGTTTGACTTCCCATTTACTATTGATTCAGGCCCAGGAGGAATTAGATGCCAACTTGTAGCAGACTGATACATTTCAAATAATTTTTGGGTGGCAGAAATGCAAATAATTTCCATAGAAAAGATAACCCCAAATATTAAGTTTTATTACTCTATAGGACATACCAGTCTAAAAATAATTTAGCAATCTTATTCTAGCACGTTTTTTCATTTATTATGTGTATCAGTCTCTCACATATGCCTTTGAATCAGCTTTGTGACCCTACTGGTTTCCTCATTAGTGAGTTAAATAACTGTGTCTCCCATTCAGTATAGGTTTGAAAGATAGTCATGTTTTCAACATTTGGAGAATTATACAATCTAACTGCCACCAAATCCAGTGAAGTAGATGATGTGGTTTTCCCTGTTTTACAAAGAACCTGAGGATTGAAGAGGTCAAATAGCAGGTCTAAGGTTTTACCTTAATAAGGAAAGGAGCTGGAGCACAGATCTAGGGCTGCCTGATTCCACAGACTGGGTTTGAATCTATGTGTTCAGTTCCCTGTTTCTGAGATGTTGGTGGCAGGGCCTTGCTCTATTCATTTATATAAAAGAGCCTGCCATCATAGACACTTGGTAAATGTTTGTACAAAAATAAATTCCAGAAATAATCTTAAGTCTTTTTGGAACAAAATAGGGTATAAATTAAAAAAAAAAAAAAGGAAACCATCCATCTCCAGAGGTGATCTAAAGCTACTGCTTTGAAACTCTCATTTCAGCTAATGGCTTAAAATGTTCTAATTGTCAGATTTTTCTTTAAGGTTATTTGGAGTTGGGAAAGTTAGTCATACTTAGGATAATGTTCTTACTAAGATAAGGTTCTTACTGAGTTCTTACTAAGGGTGAGAACTATCTGGTCACTAAGTCCCAGCTTGCAGTCCTTTCTCTTGACTCTAGTGTAGTAACAATCTCTCCACTGGAAAATGAGGTGTTTTCTCTTCTTTTTATTTTTCAATGTTTGGACTTGCCTGTTGTTCTCTCCTAAATGCTTTTGAACCTGTAACTAGTTGCCTATCATATTACTGTTCTCAGATTTTAAACAAATCCCTGGGTGACTCTTATACACACTCAGTAACTGGCTTGATTAAAACTCTGAAGACCTCGGCTCCAGTCCTTCATTTTCTGAACAAATTACTACTCAATTTTGTGTTTCAATTTTCTTATTTATTTAAAACAGGAATAATGGCATTTGCCTTAAATCAAATGATGTTGACCAAACCTCCATGAAAGTTGGTAAGACAAGGTCCTGAAATCTCTCAGGAGGGATGTGCCTGGGGGTCAGGCTTAGGTCACCTCTGGAAGGCAGAATTGAATTGCTGGGTTTAGCAAAAGGAATTAGCAGGAAGTGATGAATTATTATTATAGGAATCCACAAAAGGGATTCAACAGTGTATTTGGCTGGTAGAAGAAAAAAATCAACAGACTTGAATCTGAATCAATAGAGACTATGCATCTGAAAAACAGGGAAAAATATGAAAAATGAACAGATTTTCAGAGTAATGTATTGCATCAAAATATGTGTAATGGGAATACCAAAAGGAGAGGACAGAGAAGAGGCAGAAAAAAATATTCAAAGAAATGGTGACTGAAAAATTTCCAAATATGATAAAAACAAAACATTAACTTACTCTTAAAAAAGTTCAATAAGCCCCAAGAAATTTAAAACCAAATATATCCACACTCAGAAGCATCATAGTTAAACAAAGAGAGAGAAAATCTTGAAAGCAGCAAGAAAAAAGTGACTCTACAAATAGAAGTGAATTCCATAAGGTTAACAGCTGACTTTTTGTCAGAAACAGTGGCATCTGGAAGAAAGTGGGATAATATATTCAATGAATCTTATTGATGACTGAATATTTTTATCATTCCCTGTGTTGCCTTTGCTTAAATTGTGGGTAGCGATGTACTGGAAAAAAACTTGTCAACCAAGAACCCTATATCTAGCAAAATACTTTCAAAAATGAAGGCAAAATAAAGATTTCCAGATAAGCAAAAACTGAGAGAATTCACTGCTAGCATACTTGGCTTATAAGAAATACTAAAGGAAGTTCTTGATGCTGAAAATATTTTAAGCGAGGGAGTAGTTCAATTTCACATAGAAAAACAACATATATGGTAAAGGTAATTATGTGGATAGCTACAAAAGAAAGTATAATTATATATTTCTTTTTTTTTTTTTTTGCGGTACACAGGCCTCTCACTGCTGGGGCCTCTCCTGTTGTGGAGCACAGGCTCCAGACGCGCAGGCTCAGCAGCCATGGCTCACGGGCCTAGCCGCTCCGCGGCATATGGGATCTTCCCAGACCGGGGTACGAACCCGTGTCCCCTGCATTGGCAGGCGGACTCTCAACCACTGCGCCACCAGGGAAGCCCTATATATTTCTTTTTGAAACTGGTTTAAAAATTGCACAGAACGATATCTATGAAATTATACTGTTGGACCTATAACATATAGAGGTATAATTTATTTGACAATAACAGTACAGAGGAGTGGGGGAGAGGAAATGAAACTATATCTGAGTAAGAAAGTGAAGCCAGCTGGTAACTCAAATTCACAGAAAGAAATGAAGAGAATGAGAACTGGTAAATAAGTCAGTTAATATAAAGACACTATAAATATATTTTTATCTTTAGACATAAGACTATATAAAATAATAACTATAGCACTGTATTCTTTGCATTTGTAACATACATAGGTTTAATGTATCTGACAATAGTAACACAGCAAATTAGGGAATGGGAATGGAGCTATATTGGAGCAAAGTTTCTGTATATTATGGGAATTAAGTTAGTATAAATCTGAAGTAAATTCTAATAAGTTAAAATATTACTGACCCTTGAGCAAGCACTAATAAAATAACTCAAAAAAAACCTTAGGGATTCCCTGGTGGCGCAGTGGTTGAGAGTCCACCTCCTGATGCAGGGGACACGGGTTCGTGCCCCGGTCCAGGAAGATCCCACATGCCGTGGAGTGGCTGGGCCCGTGAGCCATGGCCGCTGAGCCTGCGCGTCTGGAGTCTGTGCTCCGCAACGGGAGAGGCCACAACAGTGAGAGGCCCGCATACTGCAAAAAAAAAAAAAAAAACCTTAAAAATCATTAAAGGAATTTAAATCATGTGCCAGAAAATGTCCACTTAATGCGAAAAGAACACAGTGAAGGAAAAATGGAGGAACAGAAATGACCTGAGACACATAGAAACTATAAAGCAAAATGAGACATAAATCCAGCGACAGGCAGACCTTGTTTTATTGTGCTTTGCTCTATTGCACTTTACAGATGTTGCTTTTCTTTTTTTTTTTTTTACAAATCAGAGGTTTGAGGCAACACTGCATTGAGCAAGCCTATTGGTGCCATTTTTCCAACAGCACTTGCTTATTTTGTGTCTCTGTGTCACATTTTGGTGATTATCACAATATTTCAAGCTTTTAAATTATTATTATATTTGTTATGGTGATCTGTGATCAGTGATTTTTGATGTTACTATTGTAATTGTTTTGGACGCCATGAACCACACTCTTGTAAGACCATGAACTTAATTAATGTTGTGTGTGTTCTAATTGCTCCTCTGAAGGCCATTTTCCTGTCTCTCTCCCTCTCCTTGGGCATCCCTATTGCCTGAGACACAAAAATATTGAAACCAGGCCAATTAATAGCCCTGCAATGGCTTCTAAGTGTCCAAATGGAAGGAAGAGTCATGCGTCTCTCACTTTAAATCAAAGACTAGAAGTGATTTAGCATGTCAAAAGCTGAGATAGGCAGAAAGCTCCTCCTCTTGTACCAATGAGTTAGCCAAGTTGTGAATGTAAGGGAAAAGTTCTTGAAGGAAATTAAAGGTGCTACTCCAGTGAATACACAATTAATAAGAAAGTAAAACAAGCTTATTGCTTTTATGAAGAAAGTTTTGGTGTCTGGATAGAAGATCAAATGAGCCACAACATTCCCTTAAGCCAAATCCTAATCCACAGCAAGGCCCTAACTCTCTTCAGTTCTAAGATGATTGATAGAGGTGAGGAAGCTACAGAAGGAAAGACTGAAGCTAGCAGAAGTTGGTTCATGAGGTTTAGGGAAAAAGCCATACCCATAACATAAAAGTGCAAAGTGAAGCAGCAAGTGCTGATGTAGAAGCTGCAGCAAGTTATCCAGAAGATCTAGCTAAGATAATTAATGAAGGTGACTACACTAAACAACAGGTTTTCTATGTAGATGAAATGGCCTTCTATTGGAAGAAGATGCCATCTAGGTCTTTCATAGCTGGAGAGGAGGGGTCAACGCCTGCCTTCAAAGCTTCAGAGGACAGGCTGACTCTCTTGTTAGGAGCTAATGCAAGTGGTGACTTTAAGTTGAAGCCAGTACTCATTTACCATTCTGAAAATCTTAGAACCCGTAAGAATTATGCTAAATCTACTCTGCTTGTGCTCTCTAAATGGAACAACAATGCCTAGATGACAGCACATCTGTTTACAACATGGTTTACTGAATATTTTAAACCCACCGTTGAGACCTACCGTTTAGAAAAAAGATTCCTTTCAAAATACTACTGTTTATTGACAATACACCTGGTTACCTAAGAGCTCTGATGGAGCTGTACAATGAGATTCATGTTGGTTTCAGGTCTGCTAATGCAACATTCATACTGCAGCCCATGAATCAAGGAGTAATTTCAACTTTCAAAGCCTTATTGCTTAAGAAATACATTGTGTAAGACTATAGCTACCATAGATAGTGATTCCTCTGATGGATCTGAAGTAAATTGAAAACATTCTGGAAAGGATTCGCCATTCTAGATGACATGAAGAACACTTTTGATTCATGGGAAGAGGCCAAAATATCAAAAAATCTTAACAGGAGTTTAGAAGATGCTGATTCCAATCTTCATGGATGACTGTGAGGTGTTCAAGACTTCAGTGGAAGAAGTAACTGCAGATGTGGTAAAAACAGCAAGAGAACTAGAGTTAAAAGTGGAGCCTGAAGATGTGACTGAATTGCTGCAATCCCAGGATAGAATTTGAACAGATGAGTAGTTGCTTCTTACGGATGAGCAAAGAAAGGGTTTTTCAAAAAATGGACCTATTCCTAGTGCAGATGCTGTGAGAATTGTTGAAATGACAGCAAAGGATTTAGAATATTACATAAACTTAGTTGATAAAGCAGCAGCAGGTTTTGAGAGGATTGACTCCAATATTGAAAGCAGTTCTATTGTGGGTAAAACAGCATTGCATGATACAGAGAAATCATTCATGAAAGGAAGTCAATTGATGTGGCAAACTTCATCGTTGTCTTATTTTTAAGAAATTGCCACAGTCACCCAACCTTCAGCAACCACCACCCTGACCAGTCAGCAGCCACCAACATCCAGGCGAGACCCTCTACCCGCAAAAATATTATGACTTGCTGAAGGCTCTTGGGTGATGGTTAGCAATTTTTAGCAATTAGGTATCTTTAAATTAAGCTATGTACATTGCTGATTTAGACACAATGCATTGCACACTTAATAGACTACAGTACTGTGTAAACATAACATTTTTATGCACTGGGAAACTAAAAAATTCCCGTGACTCTGTTTATTGTGATATTCACTTTATTGTGGTGGTCTAGAACTGGACCTGTGATATGTTTGAGGAATGCCTGTATGTCAATAATATGTGAAATATGAAGGAATAAAACAATCAAATCAAAAGGTAGTAATTATCAAACTGGTTAAAAAAAAGAAGATCCAACTATCTGCTGTCTAAAAGAGACATGCTTCAGATCCAAAGAAACAACTAAGTTGAAATAAAAGGATGGTGCATATTTTTTGGACACCAAATACATGTTATTTCTCATATCAATTCTCCAATTCTCTCATACCAACTGGATGTCCAACAATTCAATCCTATTCTGACACTACCTGCCTGAAGTTAGCATCTTTTCCCAAAAGTTAAAGGGTTTAGATCCCAAAGCGGCTTCCACTTCAAACACCAGCCGAAGTGGGGTTCCCAGGCAACCCACACATCTGCCCAGCTGACAACAAATTTGAAGTTTCCACTGATCAGCACCCTCACCACCCCAGTTTCAATAATTTGCTAGAACAACTCATAAAACTCAAGAAAGTGCTCTACTTACTATTATAGTTTATTATAAAGAACGTCAATGAACTGCCAGAAGAAGAGGTAGATAGAGTGGGGTCTGGAAGTGTCCCAAGCACAAGAGCCTCTTGGGTGTACCACCCTCCTTGCATGTGGATGTAGTCCCCAACTCAGAGGTTCTCCAAACCCCGTCATTTAGGGGTTTTATGGCCATTTCATTATGTATGCATGATTGATTAAATCATGGGCATGCGTGATTGGACTCAGTCTCCAGCTCCACTCCTCTCATCAGGGTTTGGGGGTTAGGGCTGAAATTCCCAACCCTCTAATCATATGGCTGGTTTTCTGGCAACCAGCCCCCATCCTGAAGCTATTTAGGTACCACTCCCCCCTCCCCTCACCAACCTGAATCATTCCATTAGCATAAAAAAGATGGTTAAGTTCCAAGTGTTTTAGGAGCTCTGTGCCAGGAACCAGAGACAAAGACCAAATATTTATATTTTTATTACACCACAGATGGAAAAAGATATTTCATGCAAGAAGCAACCATAAGAGAGCTGGCGTATCTATACTAAGATGAGACAAAATAGACTTTAAGACAAAATGTGGCTAGAGACAAAGGACATTTTATCCTGCAAAGAGGAGTTGGTGGCTGGGAAGAAAGGGAGAGTCAGAAGTTAGGATGCTTGCTTCCCCTATAGGATGGTTCAGGAACTTGGCCAGCCCCAGTATGAGCAGTGCCCATTAAGGCAAAAATGTTCCAGGTATATGATCTGGGGAAGGTCAGATCAGGAAGAAGACATTGCCTCTAATTCCTTTCCTCACCAACCTCACAGTTCAGCCTGTAACTTTAATCCTGGCCTCCCTGTGAACCCTCAGTGGAGATGATTTCCTGATCATGCTGAGTCATAAAAAAATGCACATTTTATATCTTATTAGGAATAAGATTGAGAGAATATAAACTAGTTGGTCAGATGGTAGTTCAATTTAATGGTTGACTGGAATTGTGTGCCTTGAAGATGACTAAGCTGAGGAAAAGAAATGAACAATCATGAATGAATGGGAGAAAAGCACTTGAGAAAATGAAAACTATTTTAATATAGCTTATGGAGGGCAAAATTCTTTCATTCTTTTGCTATCTTAATGACATAGTGATAATAAAACCAAAGGATGCATCGATCTTTCAAAAAAGATGTTTTATTATGAGTGTGTGGGTTTTAGTGCATAATGTTATATAAAATATTATATCATGTGTTCACCATACCACTATCAAATGGGATTTAGTTAGCATTAACACAGATGATAAATTTATCACTTCTGTGTTTTTAAAGTAGGTGCAGTTCTTGCTTGTTGAGATTACACCATACAAATCTATTTTATGAATTAGATTCATTCCTAAATTGTGAAGAGAAGATTGTATAATGAACAATTTCCTGGTGATTCATGCACAGCTCTGAAGAAGCATTCATTTTGGCTCCAATCAAGTCAGGTCTAAGGTAAGTTTGGAAGAATGACAACTTTGGCATTTTTCTGTAAGAATGGAGAAAACCAGAACCCAAATCACAGAAATTGCACATTATAAAATCTGTGACTCCCAATGTAACCTTGGCCTTTCTTATCAGGGAATTATGCTACTTTAAAATGAAACTTTTATGTCTTTAATTGGGAATTGGAGCATTGGCTTATTTCCATTGTGCAAACTTTAAAATAATTCCCATTAAAATCTGTATTCCTGTTTTGATAGGACAGTAGGCTTAATCAGGGTGACAAATCTTTGGCACTTGACTGGTGTAATATTATGTAAAACACGATGACTGACATTTAGAGGCTACATTGGTTTAAATTAATTACTTCAGTTAATTAGCAATTAATTTTAAATAAATTGAATTGTTTCCATTTAAAATGTGTCCTGTCTCAGCTGTCCCTGCACTGAGAAAGCCTTATTCTCAGAAGCAGTTAATATATGAGTGCAACGTCAATTTTATGGAGCTCTGAGTAAATTTCACCTCATAGGCCTCCTTGATATTTGCAAGGCAGCGTCCCTCTGAGAAGGAATGTCAGTGCTGGGTGCATTCAGGGCGCCTGGCCCTGCCCTCCCATTTTACAGATGAGGATGGTGGGGCCCTTTGAGTCTCCCTTTCCTTTAACCCCCAAGTTAACTGGTCCCTAACATCTGACAATTTTGCTTTCTGAATTTTTCTCTGGTTGGTTTCCTCTTCTCTTTCCCCATTCCCATGGTTTATCCATGGCTTCATCAGATTTAATCTGTAAATCTGGTTTTCCTATTTTCTTTTCACTTCCTTTAATATTTCCTTCACATCCTCCAAATTCAGTTATTTATAAAGCACATCTTGAAAAGAGACTCAGCATCATCGTTAGTCGTTAAGGAAATGCAAAATCAAAACCACAGTAAGACACCACCAGACACCCACCACATAATACACACACACCAACAAAAACAGAGAAGAACAAGTGCTGATGAGGATGTGGAGAGATTGCAGCCCTTATACATTGCTGGTAGGAATGTCAAACAGTGAAGCTATTGTGGAAAACAAGCTGGTGGATTCTTCAAATTTAAATAGAGTTACGATATAACCCAGCTATTCCGGTCCTAAGAATATACTCAAAAGAACTAAAAACAGGCACTCAAACAACACAAATATTCATAGCACCACTCTTTACATTAGCTAAAAGTGGAAATAATCCAAATGCTCATCAAAGGATGAACAGTTAGACAAAATGCGGCATATCCATACAATGGGATATTTATGACTCAACCATGAAAACCAGTGATGTACTGATACAGGCAACAACATGCATGAACCTGAAAAACATGCTATCTGAAAGAAGCCACAGAAGATAACCGATTGTATGATTCCATTTATATGCACTATTTAGAATAGGTAAATCTATAGACACAGAAATAAGATTAATGGTTGCCAGAAGCTGGGGCGGGGGGAATGACTGCTTCTTGGGTACAGAGTTTTCTTTTTAGGTGATTCAAATGTTTTGGAACTTGATATACATGGTGGTTGTACAACATTGTGAATGTACTAAATGCCAGTGAATTGTGCACTTTAAAATGGTAATTTTATGTTACAGGAATTTCACCTCAATAAAAAAATTTTTTTACGTGGATGAAGGAGGCAGAAAAGGTCAGAGTGGTGCCAACGTGAGAAGGACTTGACTCGCCTTTGCTGGCTTTGAAGAAGGAGGAAGGGGTCATGCGGTAAAGAAGCTGGAAAAGGCAAAGAAATGGATTCTCCTCTAGAAATTCCAGAAGGAACTCAGCCCTGCCACACCTTGACTTTAGCCCAGTAAGACCTGTGTCAGACTTGTGACCTGCAAGATAATACATCTGTGTTGTTTAAGCTGCTAAAAAAGGCCATGTTAAATTCCCTTCCTTAGCACCCTCATAGCGTCCCCCGTATGTGTGGCTTTCCTTGCAGTTGGCTCTGGGCTGATTATGTGTAGCTTGAGGTCAAGGCATACCTTTAAACCCCAAGGCCTATACCACACTCTCCCCAAATTCCTGCATAGATAGTGCTTATAAAAGTTTGTTGAATGTATCAATTGACAAAATTTAGTCCAGAGAGGTGAAGTGGCTTATAGGGAATTATTAAGAGCTGGGAGTGAGTCTTCTTTCCAGGCTGGTGCTGTTATGAGCTGCCTAATGCAATTCAGCAAGAAGAACTTTCCTGCAATTGTATCACATATTTCTATTCAGGATGTGTTTTTTGTGGACCAGGACACTCTAGGAAAGTGTTACCTTTTCTCTCTATTCTCCCTTTCCCCATTGTTCCACAAGTGTGGATGTTTGTTTTGGCTTAGAGAAAGTTTTTGTAATTAGGCCGGAAGCAGAAGTTGCCAGTGAGATATCTCTCTTTCTGGCTTTTGTGTTTTCTAACGCCTCAGATTTGACAGGTTTATGCTGAGCTCTTTTAAGGACAATCTGAGGAAGAGAGATTTTTTTCCCTTAGATCACAGGAGAGAAATGGGGTACGTGTGGTGGTTGCACCTTAGGCCCTGTACCTACTTCTGGTGCAGAAGAAAAGAGCAAAGAGATTCTGTTTAAGGAAGCAGGTGGCCTCACCCATGAGGACATCAGGGTGCCGTGAGAAACTGACCACCATAAGGTCCTGACATTTTGGATCCTGGTGTGACTGCATGCTAGAGGGGTTTTGGAAGGATGGATGCCACACAGATTGGCAGAAAAGGGGCTAGGAATTGTATTTCATTTAATCTAAGGGAAAACATTTTAAAATGAATATTTCTTGCATCTTTGAATTTGTGGACTAAGATCCATACTCACATGTGGATAAATGGAATAAAAGTATCAAGCTACTCAGAGGTGGTCTAAAAGATCCTCCTACTCTCTGATAAGAAGTCCTGTTCTGGGACTTCCCTGGTGGTCCAGTGGTTAAGACTTGGCGTTTCCACTGCAGGGGGCACAGGTTTGATCCCTGGTCAGGAAACTAAGATGCCCACGTGCTGAGCAGCCAAAAAACAAAACCTGCTTCAACATCTGAAATGATCCCATTGTAGCTTTTTAAAAATTATGATGATCCTAAAATTGCTGAAGGAGGCAATGGTGCAACTGGAAGGATGATTAAATAGGAAGTCAAACACTTGGGCTGTTCCCAGGAACAGGATCAGATGATGAAGGCAGTAGCTGGCCTTCGAAGGTGACCCTTCGGGTGGGTGCTTCTTCGGCCCATTTCCTCTGCCAGGCTCTGAAATAAGGTCAGTGTTGGCAGGCTTGTCGGGCCCTTCTCAAAATCTGTGTGAGGATCTTGGATGGGTATCAAGAGACCTATTCTGCCTCTGGATACCTGGGTTAGAAGGGTGGGGAATGAATGTGACAATAAAACATGGAGTAGTTGATCAAACCATCCATCACCTACGAGAACAGGGCTCCAAGGAACAGTAATGGGAGGAAGAGGAGCAGGAAGTTGCTGGAGAGGTTAGGACCATGGGTGCTATTTGAGGTGGGGCTGGGGGCCACATGGGGAAATGTGTGGCCACACACAGGCTGTTCAGAACCAACATGGGAGCACCAGCCCCTTGAGTCAAGGAGGGGTTATGCCCTAGTCAGCTTGGGCTGCCACAGCAAAACACTGCAGGCTAGGGGCTTCAACAATAGACATTTATGTCCTCACAGTTCTGGAAGCCTGAAGTCAAGGTCAAGGTGCCAAAATGCTAGGTACTGGTGAGAGCTCTCCTCCTAGCTGCAGATGGCCCATCTTGATGCATAATCACATGACCTTTTCTCCCTGTGTGAGTGGAGAAAGCCAGAGAGTGAGAGCAAGCCAGCTTTTCCTCTTCTTATAAAGCCACTAATCCTGTTGGATTAGCATCCCACCCTTATGACCTTATTTAACTGTAATTCCCCCCTAAAAGCCCTAGCTCCAAATACAGTCACATTGGGGGTTAGGCCTTCAATATATGAATTTTGGGAGGACACAATTCAGTCTATAGCAGGCAGAAAGAGAAGGAGGATGGTGAAGGGGGAGCAGAGAACCTATTCTCCAACCCTTCCTCCGGTGACACCTTCTTCTTCAGAAGACTGTCTTCTTTAAGAACAAGGGCAAATCCACTTGGTTTGTCTATAGAATTATGGGAATGTGGAGAAAATACAGTGCTTTTGTTTCATGTGAAAGACAAATAATTTGTAAAAATCAATAGTGAATTAGAAGGGAGGACTTGAGCATTCCAAGGCACTGAAGTTCACAAATGTGGGATTAATCACCAACATACCGTGAATCCAGTGGTACCAAATCATACATGATAAAGCTCACAAGCCCTGAAGGCGTGGCCTGCTCATTGACCTACTGGTGGTAAACTTGACTGCTGGTCAAACCAGATGCTTTTACAGTCTCCTTTTTACAGTTCCATATCCAGGTCATCAGGAATAATTTGCAAGTAGGTCACAGATTCATATCTGTTGCTGAAGTCAAATTACTGGCCCAGAGGACTGTGGGCCAGGGGAAGTTTTGCCTAGTCCATTGTGTAAGGGTGTTGCTATCAGAGTCTGAAAATAGGCCACCAGCTGAGATTTGACAAGCTGAGGTGCTGGAACTGTGATTCCAATTTGGAGTCATTTGTCACTTGCAACTTCATTAAAATACAACTTGTGGACTCTCTTAGCTGAAAATTGACAAAATACTCCTCACTTTGCCAGAAGGTAGGTCTTCATTCTTTTGAGGGACGATGATTACTAAAAGCAACATTTGTAGCTTATGTTGGGTGAAGGTAAATGTGATTCCACAAATATGATAATATTCCTACTGTAAATTATGTAGAAATGGAATTAAAAGCTTTTATTCATTTCATGCATGTAATTGAGGTCATAGACTCATGCTGTCCCCAAATAAAAATATTTCAAGGGCAAAAGTGAAATAGTACCCTGGGAGTCTAATTGCTCCTCTTTGAAGGAGCATATAATCTCTCCTTACCTCTCTATTAGGTGGGCTTTATTTGAGTGGTTGGAGAGATGGCTTGTTTCTGTTTGGGCAGAGGTCTGCAGACCAGATGACGGGTAATACCTGGACTCAGGTGTTTATAACTCATTCATTTTCCCCCTTTTAATTAAATCACAGTAACCAGAGGCCTATAGTAACTATAACTTCATAAATTAACCACATAAAAATAAAACAATCCTTGCCAAAAAAAATAAGCAAGATGAAAAGACAAATGACAAGCTAGACACAATTATTGCAATTTATGTCACAAAGAGCTAATTTCTTGAATGGCTACATCATTCAAGGTAGTTAATGTTCTAAAAAGTCACTGTGAACACCATCTTAGCAAATCCTGAGCCATTGCTCCTGGGGAAACACAGGGGTCGTTTCCTGATAGCTTTTGGTCACAACATTTTTGTCAACCAATCAATATATAAGCTAACCTGTTTTATGCGTGTTTCTGTTTAAAAACACCTTATTTAATATACTCACAGCCAACAGCACTATAACTCATGCCTGAATGAAGCTTGTCAAACACACACATTTTATCCATAGGGCACTTCACAGCCGTCTTGCTCTAAGGAACACTAGACAGACCTTAGCACTGCACTCGGGGGGCCATTTTAAACAGCCAAATCACCAACTAAAAAACACAAAGGTGTAAAAGTGCGGCATTAAGTAGACCATGAAAAGGACATTTTTTATTGTATGGGAGCTGAAACAAGAAGGCAGGGCACAGCCTTGCTTGACCTCAGCTGTGCACATTAGGTGACAGATTTTTCCCCTCTGTGCGTATCTGTGAATGAGCACAAAAGCACGTTGAGTATTGATTTGGGGATTACAAAAAACTTTTAACAAGGGGGTGAATTCACCAATCTGGAATTCATAAGTGAGATCTATTATATATATAAAGAGTTTATAAAAATAAATAAGAAAAAGACCAGCTGCCCAATAGAAAATGGGAAAAGGCCATGAAGAGAGTAGGAAACACAAATGACTCCTAAATGTATGAAAAGGTGCTCAATATCTCTCATATTAAAAGAAATGCAAATTAAATTAAAATTACATTGAGATGTCATTTTTAAATCTGTCAGATTAGTGAGGATGGAAATTTTTGTTAAAATACTGTGTTAGAGAGGCTGTGAGGGCATAAGTACTCTCATATTCTGCCTGTGGGGGTGTAAAATGATATGATATTAAATACGAGATCACTTGTTCCTTCACCTACCAATTCCACTTCCAAGAATTCATTCCATAGATGTATTTGTATCTGTGCAAAATGACACACATACAATGCTATTCACTGCAGCATTGTTTATAAAGGGAAAAGTCTTGATAATCTAAATCAATAACTCTCTGGTTAAAGGAATGGAACTTACGTTGAAATGCTCCCTCTCTGCTGGTTTATGCCCTTCTTCATATAAAGATTCCCATATTACTCTTATATAGGAAAATTCTCTTCCCTTTCCCTTCTTCCTTTCTGGTTACTGTCATATCTTACTATTCTACCTTCTTTTCTCACCCAAGATGCCTGAACACAGGTCTCTGCATCCTGCCTCCTTCCTCCTTTCCCTCCTTACTGGGGGATTCCCAGGCCCCTGGGATCCACAGTCCTGCTCTTTGGAAACTGCTCTGACAGAGGTAATCAATGTCTCCTCTGATGTTGCAGTCAATGGATGAGTTTCAACCATTATCTTAAAAGATTTCTTCTTAGCGTCACATTCTTAACTAGTCCATTCTTTCCTCTTAAGGTCCCCACTTCTGCTACGTGGGTGGCATGACTCCACTGTTTCACTCCTACTTCTTGGTTACCCCTTGTCGGCCCCCATTTTTCCTTTAATCCATTAAACACTCGTGTTCTGGGGAATACACCAGCTCCCCACAGCTCTTCTCATCCTAGTTTTTTCCTTTGAAAATCAATTCAAAGAATTTTGACAAATGTCTACACTCATGAATCCACCACTACAATCCGGAAGCAGAACCATCCAACAATGTTTCTATTGCTGCGTATTCCTCCATCTGATCCATGACTCCAGCAACCAGTGAAATTCACGTTTGGTCACTACTAATGTTTGCGATTTCTAGAACTTTATATCAGTAGAATCATACACTATGCACTCTTTTGTTTCTGTCTACTTTCACCCAGTATAATGTTTTGATTTATATTGTTTTTGTGTATCAGTAGTTGGTTTCTTTTTATGGTGGAGAACTACTTCATTGTATGGATATGCCACATTTTGTTTCTCCGTTCATCTCCTGATAGCCATTTACGTTTTCTAAAGCCTGTTAGGATATTTTTTTCAAATCTTGTTCTTAGTGCCATCTGCTAATCTTTTCATTCATCTTTTGTCATTTACTATACTACTTGGATATGTAGTTACTTTATGTGCTACAAAAAAACCAAAAATATGATTAAAAATATATAAAGGACATGTATAATTACTTAGGATTAAATTTTTTCTAGTTTTTAATGATTTGAGGAATACCTCGTTTTATTGCACTTTGCTTTACTGGACTTCACAGATAATTGTGTTTTTTCACAAATTGAAGGTTTATGGCAACTCTGTGTTAGGCAAGTCAACCAGTGCCATATTTCCAACAGCATTTTCTTAGTTGGTGTCTCTGTGTCACATTTTGGTAATTCTCACAATATTTCAAACTTGTTAATTATTATTATATTTGTTATGGTGATCTGTGATCAGTGATCTTTGTTGTTACTACTTCAACTCACTGAAGGCTTAGATGATGGTTAGCACTTTAAAGCAATAAAGTATTTTTTAAGTAAGCCATGTACATTTTTTTTAGACATAATGCTATTGCACACTTAATAGACTACAGTGTAGTGTAAACAGCTTTTATATACACTAGGAAACCTAAAAATTCTTGTAACACACTTTATTGTGATATTTGCTTTATTGAGGTGGTCTGGAATCTAAACCATGATATTTCCAAGGTATGCTTGTATTTCCCAAAGGAAATTGCTTCAATTAAGAATGTGTAATCTTTTCCTCCAGAGGTCACTTTTATCTCTGGGTTATTTTGTCACTTTGATGGCAGCAACAATGAAGATTTCTGTAGAAATACATGCTGACATATAAGTAAACCAGAAGCCTCTGACAAAGCTCTTCCTTGATTCGAAGAAATGGTACAAAACATTTACAGGAATTTCAGTTATAAAGGTTTATAAATGAAGTGTACGGTTGTCTGTTACCCAATTGAAATGTAAGCTCTTGGAGACTTTCATTAGTTTTTTTTTTAACCAATTGAAATGTAAGCTCTTGGAGACTTTCATTAGTTTTTTTTAAGTGACAATCATCTCTTCTCACCCTGTTGTTGTTTCCTAAACAACCTTGGCTACTTTCCTAGCTTTATTAACTACCGACATGTGAACAGTTCCTAAACCTCATCTCCAGCGGTGAATCCTCTACCCCATGCATATATTAATATTTTATGTCTCCACTTGGGTGCAATATAGGAACACGTCTGAACTGAATACAACGCCTCTAATATCCTCAGTTCCATTCTTGTTCTCTTCCTGTGTTTGAATTTATCCATTTGCACACACCCCCAACTCACCCTAAGCCACATGTGGTCAATCGTTAAGTCTTTCCAAGAATGTTCTGACTTTGCATCAGTCATGGTCCCAGCAGGAAACTGATGGCTTGCTCACATGGTGTAATTAAAGGTGTAAAAACCACTGTGTAAAGGAGCAGTTCCCCTTGGTTTGGGGAAACCAACAAGGATGGAGCCGTTCACAGCAGAGAGCACCTTCCACCCTGGTCCTGAAGGGTACAGAGAGGGGGCAGTGAACAGGACCCCCAGAAAGTGGGGGGACAGAGGAGACTGCCCAATAGGGGCTGTGATGTCCTGGGGAGGGAAGCAGGGAAGCAAATTCTCAGACCTCACTTCATTTTCTCTCTTCTCTTGGTGCCTCCTACAGGAAGAAACCACTGGAAGCAAGCAGACAGGGGCCAGTGGATGCAGTCCGATAGCTCAGGCTTCTAGGTTAGTGAGCAAAGTGGAGTGGCCTGGAGAGCAGACCTGGAGAGCCAGACAGAAAACATCCAGCACAGACTCCTTCTGCAGGGGTGCAGCAGACAGCTGTTACTATTTATATTAGGGTTTTACTGACCTTGATGTAATTAGTGCATGTTGCCTTTCTCATTCTTTCTATCCTATTCTCTTTGGTTCTGGTTTTCTCCCACTTTTCTTCTAAACTGGCTTTCTGCCTCCGACTGGCACATACTTCCCAAGAGTTTTAGCATCCACTCGGCATGTGGCAGGGGTCCTGCTCTCTGGGGCACAGTGGCACTATGTGTTGGTTGAAGCTGTATATTTCCCTCAGCAAAGGTCGGTTTCCTGGCAAACTTCCACCAGGGGAGTTATCTTCCCATAAGACTCTTGAGAATATCCCTATATTGTAGGTGACCTGAAATGGATAGATAATCAGGAAAGGGGGAGGTGAGGATTTTGTTTAGAAGCTGTGATTTCCTAATAATGTCTCGGTGTGACTAAACATCTTGTCTACAAACTTTCATCAATTTGGAGACAAGAAAACATAATATATCTTATTTTGAGAAATTCCACACAAAAGAGCCCTTCTGCTTATCGTATTTCTTCGTTTCTTCACTTTAAGGTGTCCTATTATGTTCTTCTGAGGAGGTGCAACTAGCAAACAAGACCTCTCCTTTCAATTCTTTGCAGTCTGGTATTTGTGAGTTTTAAAAGACTGGTAAATAATTCGGGAATATTCTATAGAAAAGGAGACCGTTTATCACACACAGCTATTTCCTTGGGGAAATGTCACCTCCTCCATCCACAAGGTCCTTGTCAGGACATCCTTCATGAGCTCCACAGTCAACTTCCCGAGGCTGGGACAGTCATAAAGTCTCATTCCTCTCGTGACATGATTGGGGGAGGGGTGGCTTATGACCGCCCCCCCCCCAAGGACCAATAAGATCCTTGCCTGGATTGATAGAAACTCTTAAAAAAAAGAAGCTCCTTTTCATCTGGGGTTGTTCAGCTGGGTTGGTGTGACTCTGGAGCAGCTGTTTGCAATCAGGCTCTTATTTGCAAGCAGTAGAAACCCACTCTGGATAATTTAAGCAGAAAAGACATTTAGGAAAATGTCACTGGGTATCAGAAAGAATCCCTAGGATGGCTGGAGAATCAGGTACTGTTGCCAATAACTGGGAATATGGCCCCCAATTATGCCCCAGGACAGGTCCGGTGAGGACACCATTGCCACCGCGGCTGAGCCCCAAGGTCTCCAGACTGCAGAGCCGACACTGAGCACAGGACCCCAAGACCACCAGAAATGTGAGCTCCTCAGGGAGAAGCCCACTCCATGTTCCTGCTCTTCTTTCTTCTCTCTTTCTTTGCTTTTTCTGTGTCTAGTTCCAAATGTAGGACGGCTGTGTTTGGTCAGTGTCACCTGGGTTACATGCCTGAGCCCCAGCTGCAAAGGCGTTTGGGAAATGAAGCATCTGACATCGTCAGTTTCTGCAAAGGGAGGGCATGTGCCCCGCTGAGACTCAGGACGTGGGAAGGTCCCTAAAGTGAGAGGAGTTCCAGATGCTATGGAACAAAAGTCAAGGGACAAGCAGTCTGCAGAACTCAGCCTAGGTAGAGAGGGAAGAAGAGCCAAGAAATAGAGAGACAGACAAAACCCAGATGACATGATTGAAGCCTCTGAATCTAGATGTGCTTCAGCCTTTAAAAAAAAAACAACAAACCCTGGCCTATTTATGTTAGCCGATGAATTCTTCTTTTGGCCTAAGTTACAAACTCCCTTTTGAGTTGAGCATCTGTCACTCGTCAACAAGAACCTCCTGCCGTATATGGTGCTGCTTTCTTATTAGTGTCGAAATCATATTCTTGCCTCTTTATTGGGGCATTTTTCCTGAGTTTCCTCTGCCAGCACCTTCTGAATACACTTGATTTCTTGGCCTATGGGCAGGCCTGGGGGGAGGAGGAGGGAAATTACCCTGCCCGCCAGCCAGCCCCCTTGTGGGGGTGTCTGCCTCATCTGGGGACATGCTCCCTCCCATTCAATCCGCCAGCTTTTCTCTCACTTTTCTTCAGTCTCCCGGAGCTGCCGCTGGAGGCTGTCAGCCAGCTGCACTGATGGGAGACTCCTCCTTGAAGGGAGACCCAGCAGCACCTGTCCCGGTGAGGGTGCATGGAATTGTGGATGTCTTTCTTGCTGCCTCGTGAGGACACCTGACCCAGCAGTGATGCTAACGCAGAGGACAGAAGCCCCTTGGTGAGTTGAATGAAGAGCATTAAGGACAGTGTTTGAGGTCCTGGATCCAGCCATGCTTGAAATCCATTCTTGGGCTCTTCTGTTGCATTAACCAATAAAGTCTTTCCTTTTCCTTAAAAAAAAAAAAAAGAATATTATTCTCAGCTGGCGAGCCTGTGAGAGCCATGCTCTGTGTCCAGTTGCAGGATCAAGATGCCCAGTTTGTCTCTAAAATGTGTGGGTTTGTTCAGGGGTCTGTCTGTAAGCACAGGACCAGGAGTCAGATCCTTCCCCTCCAGGAACTGGCATATCTGGGCCCTGTGGAACTAGTTTTTGAGTGTAGGATGCACCCCAAAGATTTATCTTCTGGAGGAGTGCATGTCTTGGAGCTGTGCCCTCAGACTCCAGGGCAGACCTCTTGCTGCAGTTCCCCCTTCATCCTCTGGTCCCCCTACTTCTTGGGCTTGCCCTGGTCACAAGGGACCTTGTAACAGGGAAGAGCTAAATCAGACTCCAGGTTGGATCTGTTTCTTTGACTTTAACCTTTGCTTTTTGTTGCTTTTGTTATTATAATCATACATAATGGCCTGCCTCAGGGAACCCTGCCCACCTGTTAGTGCCTGCAAGAAAAAATAAACTAACACATCCTCTCACAGAGGCTTGTCATTCCAGGAGATGTTTTGTTTTGCAAAAGGTCATTCCTTTTACTTTACTTCCTCACCACCTCTCCCTCTCTGATTCTATGAAAGAAACTGGCATCCAGACCCAGATAAGATGGTTTTTCAGAGACACTAGTCTGCCATCTTCTCAGTCTGCTGGCTTTCTGAATAAAGTCGTATTCCTTGCCTCAACACCTCATCTCCGATTCACTGGCCTGTCATGCAGCGAGGGGAGCAAGCTTGGATTCGGTAACAGTGTCACCTCAGCTTCACAGAGCAGGATGGGGGTGAGGGCTGGACACTCCTTCCTGTCTGTGTGATGCCTTCCCTTCTCTGATGGCACTGGGGGTGAGGCCTTGAGACCTTTGGTCCAGGAGAAGTGGGTGAAAGGTAAAGGAATTTAGGGAACAAAACGGGGGAAGTCTAATATCTCCTTGGCCTTCCAGAATGTAGACCTTCCTCCTGGATGCCTGAGACACTCTGTGGAGAGCCTGGCTCCCTCATCCCATCTACCTGGGAGGCTGGAGAGCAGATTCTGTACATATCCAGCATGTCTGGGGTTTCTGAGAACTGGCCCCTCAACTCCAACTGTCCCTTCCTAGGGAACTGTGATAAATTTCGGACTGCCAGGAGCTGGCGAACGGGCAGAAGAGGGAAGGACAGGGTAAACCTAAGCTGGGCTGGCCTCTCCTCACTCGCTGGACCCCGAGGCACCTGAGCCCTGCCACACATGTGAGCTGATGAGGCCTTTTGTCGTCAGGAAGCAGCTGGTGGGCTATGATGCTCTGTGATGCAGCCGAGCCAAAGCCAAACGACTCTTAAGACATCCCTTAGCACAGGGAACTCTGTTCAATACTCTGTAATAACCTCAATGGGAAAGGAACTTGAAAAAGAATAGGTAGATGTATATGTATAACTGAATCACTTTGCTGTACACCTGAAACTAACACAACATTGTTAATCAACTATATTCCAATATAAAATAAAAATTAAAAAAAATAAATAAAATAAAAAGAAAAGACATCCCTTATCTTACCCCACCTTGGCGTCCGCATTTAGACTCTAAATCCTCTCTCTGTTTTTGGATTTGCAGTGAATCTACTGAGTAAATAGCAGATGCTAAGAACTGAGTGATGATATGTTTTTAACTCTTCAAACATGGGGATGGCATCTAACTTCTCTCGAAGCCTCCAAACTCTGGGCTATCACACACTTGTTGGCTGCATTTCCCTTTGAACCTAGAAAGTTTTCAGCAGAGGTCGTGGTCAGCAGGTGGTGTGGAGCCCGCAGGAAGTGAAAGCAGGTTTTGACAACGACCTTTCCATTCTTTTTCTTTTTAAAATTTTTTTTTAAATTGGGGTATAGTTGTTTTACAATGTTGTGTTAGTTTCTACTGTACATCGAAGTGGAGTTCCCTGTGCTACACAGCAGGTTCTTATTAGTTATATATTTTATACATATTAGTGTATATATGTCAATCCCAATCTCCCAATTCATCCTCCCACCCCCGCTTTCCCCCTGACCTTTCCATTCTCTAAGACTTTTCCTTTGCCCATAAAAAAATTGTAGATTAACCTGATAGCAATATGTAAATCAGCTGTCTGCTTCCTCTCATTTTCATCCATTGCTCTGCAAAACCCATCCTTCCTCTGGAAATGGAAGGAACTGATGTAATTGTTCTCTGCCGAGGACAATGTAGGGATTTGGGCTCCTTGCCAAGTATGTTTCCTGCCAGGCCCACTCCTTCACTCGGTTTCGGTTTAATTATGAGCGATTGTTTGGGCTGTGATGTGAAGAAATATTAGAGAATGGAACAAAAAGAAGAGCAGAGTTCAGAATATCCTGCTGTAACTGATTCATGGTTTGGCAAGAACTCTTCACTAGATTTTATGCTTCAGCCTTGTGATGGGATCCTAGGGAGCAACCTTGCCATATAAGCACATAAAGCCCAATTCTCTGGTTTATTTTGAAAAGGGCCAAGGGGAAGCATTTGAGAAATGCAGGAATAACATCAGCCAGCCACGGGGTGAAGTTCTGTGTTAGTCATGGGCAGTGCCCTCCTCCGAGGGACTGAGGTTATTTCAAACTGGACGTTCGCACCACCTATATTTAGCTGGTGTGTCACATTTTACTACTTAGTTTTCATATATTTGACAAATCTCCCATTTTGCAGGAAGGCTCTGATCAGTTCTCATGGTTTGTGCTCAGGGAGGGACGTGGAGCTGAGCCCTGGGAGGAAGGTGGGGACAGAGGCTTTTATTCCAGATCTGGGGCTGAATCAGGCAGCCCCGAAGCAGAAGCATCAAGTGACCACTGATGGGAGAGGGGATGTGGGGCGAGACAGTCTGAGGTCAGGCCACAGGGGCATTTATTGTTTCTGTTTGTTGATTAATAAAGTAAAAGACTGTGAATGAAACATGCCACCTGCCATATCAGTAAACAAAGGATGTTGCAGCCATCAAGCCATCACATTATAGCTACCCCCACAGTAAGCCCTGAGAGGGAAATCACGATGGAAACAGGATGCCCGACATCAAACCCTCAGACACTGTAGCTGCCCCCTCCCCAAAGGTGCACCTGGGGGGACTCAGGATGAGAAGGCACAGGATACTGGCCCCAGATAGCTGAGGTACGTACCAAAGGAATGATTTCAGTGAGCCCAAACTCTTGCGTCTTCCCAAACATAGAAAAGTGCTAAGTTCCTTAACTTGAGATGTCTGGTTTCCTTTAATTAACAGTCATCTTTTGATGTTCCGACTACCTGATTTTTGTTGCAAAAACTCCTGTATGTTCTGGCTCATCCTACCTCTTCGGAGCCGTCCCTCAGAGCTATTGGAGAGGCTGCCTCCCGGGCTTGAGGTCCTCAGAAAGTCCTCCGAATAAAATGTAATTCTCAACTTTTAGGTTGTGCCTTCTTTTTGGTTAACGAGGCAAATACAGAAAAGCATAAAAAGAAATTTCAAATTGCCTTGTCCCCCACCGCCTGGAGATAACACCTGCAAACTTCAAGGCTTTCTCTGTGCATAGATTTGTGAATAATTACAAACATTTAACTAAACTGTTTTGTAAAATACTTTTTCAATTAAAATATATCATGAGCATCTCCTTTGTTATTCATTCAAAGGAGGCAAGCTTTAGTGAGTGGAGATGATTGCATTTAACAGCTGTACAAGCACTCTGAGAGTTAGGTTTTGTGTAAATGTATATTGTGTTTTTATTTATTTTTAACTTTATTTTATATTGGAGTATAGTTGATTAACAGTGTTGTGATAGTTTCAGGTTGTGTTTGTTTAAATTGTGTATTTGAAGATCACTGAGGTTGAGCAAATTTTTTTCATATTTATGGCCATTTATGTAATTCTTTGGTGAACTACCTAGTCATATCTTTGTCCATATTTCTATTGGGGGAGCTTGGATTCATCTTACTTGATTGGAAAGATCTCTCTCTGTTTAACATATTAACACATATTTTGCAGTTTTTTGCCTTCTTATTTTGTTCAGTGTTTTTATTTTTAATTAGGAAGATTTACAACTGTATGCGGTCACATACATTGGGTTTTTTTTTTCCTTTATCTTTTCTTCTGCTTTTATGCCCAGAAAAGCTCTGGGCCCTAAGAGTGTGTACTTTTCACCCACTTTCTTCCAGTTTTTCCACAGACACAATTTTACATTCAACTCCCTCTTACATCTGGAATTCCTTTTGCTGTGTGATGTCAGGATGGCTTTGAATTGTCCTTGCCTTTGCGGAATATTCTTTTCTGTCTTGAATTGATTTACATCTGTTCTCATACCATGACCACAGTGGTTGAACTCTTATAAATTTATAACATGCTTTCATATCTGAGGAGAAGTATTCCCTCTGTTTTACTATTGTTTTGGAATTTGCTTGGCTGTTTATGCCAGTTGAGCTTCTTTTGAGAAATTTTGTCAAATTTCCTTTGGAAAATTTTCCTCTTCAGTAACATAATGTTTCTCTCCATTCCTTATATTCTTCCTTGATATTTTTGTAGTTTTTCTCACCCACATCTTAACACAGGTAGTCTGTGGGGAAAAAACAAACAAAAAATTAATTTAGTGTTTAAAAAACCAGCTTTGGGTACAATAGAATGCAATAGCTGATAATTTCTTATTCTACAGGCCACTTATGCACTATTGAGGTATTCTGAGCCCTCGTAGAGAAGAATGATTTCTAATATCTGAATATGGCACAGCAGGAGTTTTAAAAGATTTTTCTTTTTACCAAATGTGTCAAACAAGATCAGATATTTAAAGCCCTCTATACTTCATTGTGTTTACTGGAAAATTTTAATAAGCTTTCATGTTATGATCTTACATATCCAATGAGGAAATGAAGATAATCCTTCTATTAACGGATTATCCCTTCTTTACAAAGCCGTCAATGATTAAAATAATTTTTTAACTTAAAGAATGTTTCAATTGAATCAAAGTGTCTAGTAAATAAATATGACTGAAGCAACTGTTTCTTGATGTTCAGCTCAATAGATATTCTGGATTTATAATTAGTGCTTGCTTGCATTGACTTCTAAGCGATTTGTACGCAACCTGGTTTGTTTCCAAAGATGGAAGAAAATACTGTGCTGCCCATTCTACAGCAAGGGATGTACAAGATTTGTACTAGAGGATGTTGACATGCTTCCACCCAAATAGTTACAGGTAAGTGAAATGAATGGTAAACCAGCACATATTTGAAGACTATTGTGGAGGATGAGAATCAGGTACCATTGAGAATTTGTCTTCCTCAGCACTGTTGAGAATAGGAACAGGAAATGCCCCAGGTGACACTTGCTGTTAGGGAATTAATGTTAGGAAGAGACCTTGAAGCTTTGTTCCCAAGAAATATAAACAAACTTTCCCTGGCAGGTGAAGGCAGATCACTCTGAAACAAAGGGAGGTGTGAATGAACTTTGATGGGAGTGAGAAGAGAGTATGGAGTGAGAACCTCGTTCCAAGTATGACCTCTGGGACTCTTAATCGTGTGACAAAGTGGTTGCTGCCCTGCATGTCCGCTTCCACATCTTAACCTAGAGTCCTTTCAGCCACAGAAAAATCAGACCATTTAGTCTTTAGCTTTTTCCACTGCCACGAGTAAAGTTGTACCAATGTGCATCTCATCATCCATCTAAAATCACTGTAAAAATGACATTTTATCTCTTTGTGATGAATCTACGTACCTACAGGACATCCCTTTAGTGTCTATAGATGCAGAGATTTCAAATTTGATTTTTATCTAGTCCATGAATCATAAATTATAGTTAAACGAATAAGGGAATAATTGTAAAGGGTGAGTTTCTTCTAAAATAATTGATCTTAATGTTTAGAGTCATTTATAAAGTATGAAAATACAAATACTCTGTACATACCAGCCCACCCTCACCTTGTTGAGTCATAGGAGAGATGGTTGAGCAGTTCCTGATCAGAGTACTGAGATTAGTACAAATTTGAAATGCTTGATTTCACTGAATAGTGTTTTAGCTAAAGCAATTATGCTCAAATGCTCATGGGTATTATGATACACAGTTAAGAATTATTTCACTCCCAAGTAGTAGAGAACTGGATGAATGGGCTTACATAGTGAGGACATTTATTATCTCATATAACAAGAGGTCCAGAGGAGATGCCTCAGAGCAGGCTGGTTCCCTGGCTTCATGCCCTGGAGTCTTCCTCTCTGCTCTGGCCTCAGTGTGTTGGGAGGGGTTGAGCATCTCCCCTCACTGTCTCAAAGCATCATTTCCAGACACAAAATTATCCTGTGGAAGAATATGACTGTTTTCTCTTATTTCTGTTTTTTGAGAGGGTGGAAAATTTTTCCATAAGTCCCCAGAAGACTTGCCCTCACATCGCATTGGCCAGATCCAGGCCATGTACCTACCCCTAAATGAATCACTGACCAGGGAAGTAATATGACCATTGTGGGTTTAGGCTAATCAGGGTTTACACTCTGAATTACATGGGGGATGAACAAGCAGACGAAATTGGGGTTATACCAGCAAGAAGGAAGGAAGAGGCTGTTGACTGGACAACCAGCATTAGAAAGTGATTTCCCATATACCACACATGCAGGATAATCAAGGAATAATGGCATTTTCAATCAGTTTTAAATATTTTAATATTGACTGAAGTGAAAAGGGAAAGCTACTAAAATTACATGTTTCTGATGTGCCGTTAAAATTTGTATTTATTTGGGAGCTCACAGAGACCTTACATCTTGAAATTTTAAGTTCCTAATCTAGGTGTATCTTTGAGAAATTATATTTTTTTGCTAAGTAAATTAAGGTAGAGTGTATACAAGTGCATTTTTAACAGTACAAAGAACACCCCCAGACCTTAGAAGTGCCTTCAGTCCGTCGTGGTTCTCCTTCTAAGCACAAATTGGCCCAGTGGGAATGAAACCTCTTACAAACTATTGCTTCCTCAATTGCTAAACTCACTGTGCTCTTTTTCTTGCCATGAAACAATTTTCCACTCATGGTACTGTGGAAACACTCATCTGGAAGAAACCTGCGTTTGTCCCTTTGAGAGGTGCTGGTCTCGAGTTCAAACCAATTCCCATCAACCTAATTGCTCCTGCCCCATGGCCTCAGGAGTAAAGAATTTTCCCTTTGTTTGCAACCTGATGGAGGGGCAGGGCTCCCAAGATGTATTGTTTGCAAGAGAAGAGAGAAATATGACTATACAGGACATCCTCTTCTTGGTTTAGTTGCTTTTCTGGCACTGCTTGGTTCTACATTTGGATGTTGCTGCATTTTACAAAACATATTTCTTTTCAAATGGGAGCAGCCCATGCTCACTCCTGAGCCTCAGCTTCTGAGCCATTGACATGATCTCAACCAGACACACGTCAGATTTTCCTGTTGTAAGACTTGGCCTTCAAAGCTAAAAGCCTGCCCCTGCACAGGCCCAGAAGTCTCCTCGATTTGCGGAGGGAGGTGTCATGGGAGAAATGAGCCTGCACAGGCTCAGCTGTGGAAGGCTAGGCTGTACTCAGGGTTTCATCTGTGAGTCAGACTGTCCCACCTTTTAGTCCTTTTGCATTTCCACATTTCCTCCTATTGCAGTTTTCCTATCTTTCATCCTTTTTAAAAAATCCCTTTCATTCTATCCAAATGTAATCTCAGAAAAGGAATCCAATAAACTCAATAACATACAAAGTAAATGCTACAAGGTTAGAGACACATTTGCATTCATCCTTCCCTTGAATTTTCTATTGAGACAAACCTTTAAGTCAAAGGATACATTTCCAATTGTGACATTTTTGTCTTCAAAAAAAGGCAGTAGAAAGCTTTTCTTTCTTTCCTGTTTTCTTGTTTTTCTTATTTGAGGAGTTGGAATTTTTCCTGGGCACCCTGAAATCCTCCCATATACTGAGGTGTCTTCCGAGTATGAGAGAGGGGGCTGTGAGGAAGTGAAAACAGACTGGGAAATAAATGATTGTTAAGATGATGTAAAGGTTCAGAGTCCAATCCTCAGATCAATGAAACTGCTCTATGGCAACCCAGCTCCCCACCCTCCCCACCTGTGAGGCTTTGACAAATGAGGACCATGAGAGCATTTTACTGCCACGTTGGGACTCATGGGCTTATAACTTTGGGTGATCCTTTGACTTTATTAGCAAACTAGACTATTGGGGATTAAGTTTAGATTAGGAATATGTTAGAAAATCCTAAACACTGTATTTATGTCTTACCTACAGCCAAAGTAGAGTGGTGGCAGCTTACATTAAAGAAGATGTGGTACATATATACAATGGAATATTACTCAGCCATAAAGAAGTATGAAACAATGCCATTTGCAGCAATGTGGATGGACTTAGAGATTATCATACTAAGTGAGGTAAGCCAGACAGAGAAAGGAAAATACCATATGATATCACTTATATGTGGAATCTAAAGTATGACACAAACGAACTTATTTACAAAACAGAAATAAACTCACAGACATAGAAAACAAACTTATGGTTACCAAAGGGGAAGGAGAGGGGAGTGATAAATTGGGAGTTTGGGATTAAAATATACACACTACTATATATAAAATAGATAACCAACAAGGGCCTACTGTATAGCACAGGGAACTATACTCAATATCTTGTAATAACCTATAATGGAAGAGAATGTAAAAAAGAATATATATATTTGTATATATATGTATAACTGAATCACTTTGCTCTACACCTGAAACTAACACAACATTGTAAATCAACTATATTTCAACAAAAATTAAAACAAATCTCAAGCAATAAAATAGCAAAACCATTAAAACAAGAGAAAAAAAAAGATTCAAGAAAAAGAAGTTAAAGCGTAAGAGTTGTTTTATACCAGAAAATTATTTATATTAAACTATTCTTTGGAGCATAAAAATTAGTGCTGACCTTAGACTCAAGAAGCAGGTAAGGGGTATACAGTTCTCATGATCTTCCTTGATAATCCATCAACCTAGCTCTCAACTCAGGAAGGAATCTATCATGTAGGATTTTATATGGGGAACTGAACATACAGAAGAAAAGATTTATTCCTGGATAGTCATTTTTGTCAAATGTGGATAGCTATTTAAAATATTAAGAGATTTGAGAAGTTTGGGGACAAAGAGTTTTCTGCTGAGCTGCAATTGGTTTTTCCTGATAGATTTGACTCCTGAGATTAAAGGAGGTAACGGAATCTTTTTTTTTTTTTGCGATACGCGGGCCTCTCGCTGCCGTGGCCTCTCCCGTTGCGGAGCACAGGCTCCGGACGCGCAGGCTCAGCGGCCATGGCTCACGGGCCCAGCCGCTCCGCGGCATGTGGGATCCTCCCGGACCGGGGCACGAACCTGCGTCCCCTACATCAGCAGGCGGACTCTCAACCACTGCGCCACCAGGGAAGCCCCTAACGGAATCTATTTTAAGAACCTCAAAAAATGTTTTCTGGAATGTTGCCCAGGAGCAAGGTTCTGGAGAGATGCCCCGAGCACCCCGGCATCCTCTCTTGGGGAAAAGGATTTTACACAACCCCATGGGGCTGTTCGAGTATTCAATTTGCCAGCGACTCAGAAACAAAAATGGAATCAAATGCTTTCTTGAAACTTATATAGTCCCTCTCGTATAAGCCTGAAAAGGTGCCCAATAATAGCTATGGTAAACAATTGTGCCCTGGGCATGAGAGAGCAGACCGCTTGGATTTCTGAATCTTTTTTTTCTGGGCTCTTGAAAGAGAGAGATAACGTCTAGCAAATTGGGTAGAATAAGTTCAGAGCTGCTTTTGCTGTGTAATCTTTACTCAGGGAAAGCAAATTGTAGCCCCAAAGCCATCCAAGAGAAACTGAGAGGCACCCAGCTCAACTGTCTGAGAACCGGGCAAGGCTTGTGATGGGAAAGCAGTGCAGCACAAAGCCCTTTCACCTGCCACTCTATGATGCAGATGGTTTGCTATGGACCGAGATAAGTTGGATTTATGGGAGGGGTCTCCCCAAAGGGTCTAGCACACAATCCCCTCTCCTGGTCAAACAGGAAAGTCATTCATCCGTAAACAACATCCAGGAGAAAATGGGCCTTGAAGATGGTATCTGGGCAAAAGCATTGTGTGCTGGTGAAAGAAACTCCTTGTTTTCATAGAGGTGGAGGAATCATTGAGGCTTCTAATTCTCGTGTGCCTCTTTTCTGAAAGGTCACTGCCTAGATTTTCTCATTTACAGCACCTGACATGGCTACTTCTGCCAGGATTCATTAGTACTATCTCGATGGTTCCCTTTGCCAATTAGAAAGAATTTCACCTTAATGAGGGTCTGGGACACTAAAAGACTCAACATTGCCAGCTCAAGTGACAACTGGGAGAGGCACGCACATTGTCAAAGACATAGATGTTTGTTTTTCCCAATCTAATGAAATCATACAGCCTCATTATGCTCATAATGCATTTATCTTGGCAGCCAACCAAGGGAATGCTTGTTGATTACATCAGCCATCAACTCAGATGTTCAATACAAGCTCCGAGTTAGGCCAGGTCAGTACAGTTCAAAAGATCTGCACTGGCCAGTAATTACCTTCCTTTTGATCTAATTACTGTTCTGACTTGTCAACTAGTAGGATATGGGCATTGCTTTTAAATCAGAGATTCTCAGATTCCTGCTATAGTTCTCATCCTGGGAGGGCATAGCGCCCCCCCCACCGCCACCTCCAGGGTGTCTGGAAATGTGAGGGGGTGCATTTTGGATTGTCCCAATCAGATTTTAGTAGACAGGGATCAAGGATGCTAACAATCCCGGAACATGTAGGACAGACCCATCCAAGGAAGGACTGCATCACCCAAAATGTCTCAAGTGAGAAATATTGCCTGACATCTACCTCTCAGACTTGGGTTGGGTCCTCTTAGGGTCCACTTATGTTCATGTGAAGCAAATCTCCTGAAATACACAACCAACTGGTAATGGCACAGGTGACCAAATTCAAAACATCTCTCACAGTGAACTATGGTACAACAGAAGTCACCTTGTATAAAGCCACAAAGACACATATTTAAGTCTCTCATATTTGCCAGTGGTGTGACTTCTGCCAAATGTCTTAACGGCTACAAGCCTTGGTTTCTAGGTCAGTAAAATGAAGGTATAAAAACCTACCTCACATGGCTGTGAGCATTAAAATAGATGATGAGTGTGTGATCACATGATATCTATCATGTCTATATGGCCTGAGGCTTCTGCTCTCTGGGACACTGACTTAGAAAAAAGAGACCTCAACCTGGTCCCCAGAAGGTCAAGGGTCTCACAAAGCACACATTCATTTATTAGTCTGGGAAGACAATCTGTCCCTCCACTCAGGGCTGCACATAACAGGGGTTGCCATTCATATCTCATGAAAGAATTCTCCAAGAAGTTACCACCAGGGCTAGTCTCCTCTGGCCTTTGGTCTTGCCTGGCCCTGGTAGAGATTCAGGGCAGAGAAGTTTCAATGGAACAGGGAGAGAGGCAGAGCTGTAACAAGCCCTAAGGACTCAAGGGCAATGCAGGGCAGGTGCTTTCTGATAGGCACTGATCTGGCATCTTTGTTCAAACATACAGACATCCAGGGTCTTGCACAACCACAAGGGAAGGGCTGGGACTGAGGGGTGGATCCATGCAGATCAAGTCTAAAAGCGGCAATGGAGGGCCGGCCCCCAATGGAAAGGAGAGAAAAGTGTCTCGTGGGGGGTGAATAGGAGGAGGAACAGTTCCTTCAAGGAAAGGCTCCCATGGGCTGCAATAGAGTGGACTCCAAACCTGGCCACCATTAAACACAGGGCCGTTGCTACTTTGAATAGATTTAGTAACAATGCCAATGTTTTAAACCATTCAGTCCTTTACAGATCTGTTACTTATGTTGGTCTATTTATACCAAAGGGGAAAGCTGGGGAGGAGGGATAAATTAGGAATTTGGGAGTAACATATACACACTACTGTATATAAAATAATCAACAAGGACCTACTATATAGCACAGGTAATCTACTCAATATTCTGTAATAACCTATATGGGAAAAAAATCTGAAAAAGAATATATATATATATATATATATATATAAAATGTATATATATGTATGTATAACTGAATCACTTTGCTGTACACCTGAAACTAACACAACATTTCAAGTCAACTACACTTCAGTGAAAAATAAATAAATAAAAATAAGTAAATAATTGTAGAATTCTAAATGATTGGTTAGAATAACAAAATAACTTATTTTATTTAAAATTACAAAACAGTACTTATTTACTGTAGAAAATTTAGAAAACAGTTAAGCAAAAATAAGAACATTTAAAGCACTTAAAGTCCCACGGAGAGAGAACCATGATGAACATTTCAGTGAATTTCCTCCAGGTGTTATTACTGACATAGAAATAATAAAAGAAAAAGACTAACATCACACTTTAGATGCTTTCTTCTTTTTTCACTTGCAAGACCAAATCTTTCTAGTTGGGCTGGTCATCTGGTGAGTTCAGAGGGTGCTTCTGTGTGGTGTGAGATGGTGAACGGGTCAGGGGGCGGGGTGGGAGAGGGTTTCCAGGGGAAAGTGCTCATTGTGTGCCATTGACCTGGAGACCTGATTCACATCCGCCTGGGGACCAGGAGGCGGCTGTTCTTGATGGGAGGCCAAGTGGCCAGGGAGCCAAATGAAAAGGTTACGTCAGCTTGAAAACAGCACTCAGGGCCCTCCTGGAAGAACCCTGGCCTCCAGCTTTGCTTCCTGGTTCGTGCTTCAGTAGAGCTGGGACCTTCAGAGGCTTCAAAAAGATATCAGTGGTCTTTGTGTTGTTTATGTTGGGGCAAAGCACATCCCCCACCCCCACCCCCCACCCCCGCCCCAAGCAGCTTCTTTTTCTCCCTGTAACAACCTTGTATGAACATTTTCCCCAAGCATTGGGAGATCTACATCATTTCAAATGGATGCCTGGTCGTCCACTGAATGTATTAGAATAAGGGAAAAGAATTTCCTATTGTCGAGCATTTAGCTTGTTTCCAACTTTCGACTTGTTTTCAAATAGTGTTTGTCATGTTAAAACACAGTTTAACATGTTTAACATGTTTGTCATGTTAAAAATAAAGTTAAGCAAATAATTGTGTAACCTGAAAACAAAATTATGATTAATAAACACCCTGGTTATTCATGTATGAGACAGAGCACAAACTAGAAGAAACACCAGAGATGGACACGCCCCTGGCTGTGCTTTTGAAGGACGTAGTTTAATCTCTTTTTGTTTACACTGTAGGAAATTGAGAGGTAGCAGAGCTAAACTACTTGTTCCAATCACATGACAAGCGAATGAAAACTACAGGTTTATGACGTTCTGTCTTGTATCCTTTATCTGGTTAACGTTTAAATTCAATCGTGTTAGATGTAATAATTAAATAAATAAGAAAAGAAGAAGATGGGAGTTGCTGCTAATAATTCCAGTATTAGGGACTTCCCTGGTGGTGCAGTGGTTAAGAATCCATCTGTCAATGCAGGGGACACGGGTTCGAGCCCTGGTCCGGGGAGATCCCACATGCTACGGAGCAACTAAGCCTGTGCACCACAACTACTGAGCCTGCGTTCTAGAGCCCGTGAGCCACAACTACTGAGCCCCCATGCCACAACTACTGAAGCCCTTGCACCTAGAGCCTGTGCTCTGCAACAAGAGAAGCCACTGCAAGGAAAAGCTGGCACACCACAATGAAGAGTAGCCCCTGCTTGCGACAGCTAGAGAAAGCTCACGTGCAGCAACGAAGACCCAGCACAGCCAAAAATAAAAAATAAATTTAAAAAAAGGTTTTAAAAAAATTCCAGCATTCTATCTACCCAAGGCCTATAGAAATATTTTTTTGTTACTCAAATATATTTCCATTTATTTCCAAGGAATGGTGCCCTGAAAAAGTACCATGGGTATTTGTTCTCTTCAACCCACACCATTTTTAAAATTAAATAAATAAATAAATAAATAATTCTAACAACTTTATTGGAATATAATTGCTTTACAATGTTGTGTTAGTTCCTGCTGTATAACAAAGAGAATCAGCTATATGTATACATATATCCCCATATCCCCTCCCTCTTGCATCTCCCTCCCACCCTCCCTATCCCACCCCTCTAGGTGGTCACACAGCACCGAGCTGATCTCCCTGCGGACCCACACCATTTTAATTTTAAACCTTTTCAATGCCTTTTATATTCGTGCAGCCAACTTTTTGCCAAGACAGTTTCACCTGTCCCATTTCCTGGTCCTGTCTCCTGTGATTTAATTTTGTTTCTGTGAACTCTGGCTGCCAGGTCACTTAGGTTAGTGTTCAGGTTCAGAGCACTTACTGTGTCAGGGATTTCTTTTTTAATTTAATAAAAGAGGCTTTTTCACATCTTTCATCAGGTTTGCAATAATCTCAGGCACATCCCTAAAGGTACAGCCTCTGTTCTCCCTTACATTGTGGTTTGAATCTCACTGTTGTGACACCAAAGTAGTCCAGGCACATTCCTAAAGTTGCAGCCTCTGTTCTCCCTTACATTGTGGTTTGAATCCCACTGTTGTGACACCAAAGTAGTCCAGGCATCTCCCTGTGTGACCCGGAAGAATGCTGGGCCTGATGCAGGAAGCATTCTCCCCCCTCCCTGCCCTCTGTGCCCATCACTGGTGTCTGTGAGGACCTCCAATTCCAGGAGGATGACCTAGAATCCTATCAAAAAATCAGAGCTGCAATACCCCTTCCTGTCATTCTTTTAAGGATAATTGATAGACATTCTTTTATTTGTGATGATTTATTCGCAGCAAAAATAAAATTATTATTCAGTGGTGTTCTGGGCACATCACATCTCTCTAGTTTTTTGTTGGTCAGTTTGCAGTGATGTTATACTCAGAGAGAACCACAGATTAGATTAAGGAAGAGTTCCGTTTCCCTTGATGTGGGACTCAGATGGGACTTCAGAGGCGCTGGCAGTTCTTTGTCTTGCTTCTCAGACTCACATAATGGAACGTAGATCTTAGAAAGGATCCCTCTGCCCAAATCACCCGGTTTAATTTAATAGGCTGCTTCATTAGGACTGGGAGACTTTATCTTCCATCCTACATTAACATGTCCATTCCAAGCAGTATGGAAAAATGGGACATGACTCAGGAAGAAAAATTTGAGGATGTGCTCAGACATAGCTTTTAGAAAAATCAATGACACATGTTGTAATACATCATATTTTCAGGGTTTAAAAACATAACTTTATTAATTAATATAATAAAA
The DNA here is from genome assembly GCF_937001465.1 of Orcinus orca. Taxonomy (NCBI): domain Eukaryota; kingdom Metazoa; phylum Chordata; class Mammalia; order Artiodactyla; family Delphinidae; genus Orcinus; species Orcinus orca. The sequence goes on from NC_064568.1 coordinate 62,863,097, forward strand.
GGCTTACAAGACATAAACAGAAAAAACAAACACCCTGATTCTGTGAGCTCAGCTGGTGAACCAAGAGCAGAAGTATTATGAGGCTCTTTGCTGCCCTCTGGCGGTTGATCATCTCCATAACACAGACCTGGCTCTGGCTATTTGAACTAGCTTTCAGAAACTATTATCAGGGAAATTCTTCTACAGAGTAATTTTGATGTGGAATGAGCTGGTACATTCTATAATAACTTTTGGCAGAAAATTATACTTTGGAATTGATAATCAATTAAACTTCTTATTAAATTCTATGAAAGTTGTAATAAAAATTATTTAGTATATTATAGGTAGAAACTTAATATTGAAAGACTATAAAATGTGGTTTGCTTTAGGTAAACTTCTGTTAAATAGAATTCTTCTGACATTCATAAGGGAAAATACTCCATATTGCACTGTTTGTATAAAATAGAGGTTCCACACATATTTCCATTTGGCCATAACAGGTGTTTTCCATTGGCCATAACAGGTATGCAATTTAAAATATTATTAATAAATGTCACTTCTTTTCCCAGAATATTTGGAGATATTAGATATTTTCTTTTCTTCTTTAAATTATATTCTTTGAGTATCTTTCCTGACATGGGGCCATGTTTGGGAGAATTTCATACTCTTATGGTGTTCCTTTCTTCCAAATTCCTTTAAATTTCAGTGAGACGATATCAAAAGTGCTAGAATCTTAATGACATACCAGGCTGAGTTATGGGCATGCAAGCCAGTGGGTTAGAGCTGTTTTGCTTTCTAGTTCTCTTGTCTTGCCTCCTAATGCTGTTGGGCTCCCTACCACATAGACCTGATAACCTGGGAGAGAAGGTAAGGAAGGATGTGGTTCAAATCACACTTTGGGGTCATCATTATTCTAGGGTTCAAATTCACAAATGAAATCAATAACTTTAAAAGGACATTGATGTGTAAGTTATAATCTAGCATCATCTGTCCCACACTTGATTTGGGGGAATTTTTTACATAATAAATTTACAGATGATCTTCGAATGTTGCCTCTTGATTCAACCAGATTTGACAACCATAAAGTCCTAACAACAACTTCTACAGTTTGTTGAGAACAAACTAAATTCTGAGGTACTCTTGTGGCCTCCTCTGTACTGTATTCCCTCAAATCAAAAACAAAGGTGACATACACCATCATTTTGTGTATCACCAAGGAAGGAAAAAATGTGCAATTAAAGTATTACTAAACACATTATTATCACATAGAGTTTTTGTTGTGTACATGTAGAAAGAGTTGTTTTGGACTTAACTAAACGTTGGTTTACTTCATCACATATCGCTCTTGTGCTTATCTAAGAAGGAAAGTACAAGCAAATTCAATGGGTTAAAGAATCCTAAAAGTTTTGTTTTCTTTGATTTTTTGCATTCAGAGTTTATTGAATCACTTCTCGCTAAGAGCTGTCGAGGTTCTTGCTTCTCTAACCATTATAGTCTTCTGTACCTTTGAGAATGTAGGTGACACAGCATTTCTTCCAAGTTGCTTCCTTATGACCCCTGGGATTTCCTTCCCCAATGCTGACACCTTTTCTGCTAGGTTTGGTTTGGTGTTTTCTTAAGTGTCAGCAGAAGGTTTTCAGGCAACAACCAGGACCACACTCCTTCCTTGAACAATTCTGCAATGGTCTTTTGACTGGAAGTTAAGTTGCCAGTCGTGCGAGGAGGGTTAACAGCAAGTTTGTGCGTGGACAGACCGTGACATCAGGATTGTGACTGCTCCCTTTCTGATGGTGACCTAAGATGCTGTAGATTGAGATGCATTCCCATTCTGGAGGTGCTCAGATGTGGGGGAAACATGCTTTTCCAAATCAGTGAAGTGTGGTGTGGTACCCTTTAATCCTGATTATAACCCTGGGAGGTAGGGATTGTTTTCTCTGATTTACAGATGATTCTGTGAAGCTATAGCCCTGAAGGAAGATTCCAGAATACAGAGAACAGACTCTATAAAGAGGGATGGTTGCCTTGAAGTAACTAGAAGAAACAAAAAGTGGTTGGACCAGTTCATGTCACCTGACATCATGTACCCTGTTTTCAAAGAAACATGTTTATTATGAATGATGTGTTCAGAGGACCCAGAAAAGAATTTCACATGATATTGCAGAATTTGCAAAAGCTCTGATAAAATGTAAATGGCCTTTGATTGTGACTTCCGAAAAGCAAATAAAGAGATGTTCTATAACATTTTTGCATCGTATCCTGAAGCAAAATCATTGAAGCTGCAGTGACTGCTTCAGGATTAAGAGACTGGGCTGTTGACGTTATATTTGTAAATGGGCAGCAAGGCTGCTTCCTAGAGAAATTTTAATCATCTTCAACAAAGATAAAAAAGCCTCTTCAGAAGTGTACAATAAATGCTGGAGAGGGTATGGAGAAAAGGGAACCCTCTTACACTGTTGGTGGGAATGTAAATTGGTATAGCCACTGTGGAAAACAGTATGGAGGTTCCTCAAAAAACTAAAAATAGGGTTGCCATATGATCCAGCAATCCCACTCCTGGGCATATATCCAGACAATAATTTGAAAAGATATGTGCACCCCTATATTCATAGCAGCACTATTCACAATAGCCAAGACATGGAAAAAACCTAAATGTCCATGGCAGATGAATGGATAAAGAAGATGTGGTACATATATACAATGGAATAAATACTACTCAGCCATAAAAAAGAATGAAATAATGCTATTTGCAGCAACATGGATGAACCTAGAGATTATCATACTAAGTGAAGTAAGTCAAAAAGAGAAAGACGAATACCATATGATATCACTCATATGTGGAATCTAAAATATGACACAAATGAACATATCTGTGAAACAGAAACAGACTCACAGACACAGAGAGCAGACGTGTGGTTGCCAAGGGGGAAGGGGGCTGGGGGAGGGATGGAGTGGGAGTTTGGGATTAGCAGATGCAAATTATTATGTATAGAATGGATAAACAACAAGGTCCTACTGTATAGCACAGGGAACTATATTCAATATCCTGTGATAAATCATAATGGAAAAGAATATGAAAAAAGAATATATAATATACATACACATATAAATGAATCACTTTGCTATACAGCAGAAATGAAACACAACATTAAAAACCAACTATACTTCAATAAAATTTTTTAAAAAGGAAAAAAAAAGTGGTTCATAGCAGGACTTGGTGGCTAAGGAAACCATCCTATTGAAACAAGAATGTGTCAACAAATTTTCTGAGGTGGCTCCAAGGCACTGCTTGAGAAATGTAAGCTGCTAGCAAGCTGTCAACATTTGGCCTCAGAAGATACCTTTTATGAAGAAATCACGTCATTACTCCACAGGGCAGTCATTGTTTTAAGTGGGCCACACTCCATGCAGCTCAGCCCTTTCTCGTTATTGTGAAGACATTGTGTAGAAGTGATATCTTTTTATACCCTGGGGGACATTCGGTAGTGTCTATGGACAATTTTGACTTTCACATCTGGTGGTGGTGCTGGTGGTGCTATTGGCATCTAGTGGGTGGAAAACAGGGAGGCTGCTGACTATCCTACTGTAACCGAGCAGGACCCTATGGGGCCTTCCCAGGATAGACTGCTCTCCCCATGTCCTCTGACTGCCTCTGGTTTGTAGAAAAGCTGTAGTCTCTCAGGCTTCCTCTGAGTCACAAAAGACTGCTCAAGAATTAATGATTGAAAGGATGTGAACAGGTAGTGACAAATCAGCAGTTGGGCCAGGAGAACTGGTAAGAATTTAAACAGTAAGTCAGTCATATGACAGTCACAGAATCTTCAGTTCCTCCCTGAATTACCTAGTATGGGATGCATATTTCTTGAGTTGCTCTACAGAGGCTAAAACCCCCACCAGATGGAAGCTAACTACTTGATGATCACGAGCACATAGCTCCCAGACCTACTGAAGCTTGAGGATTGATGATGTTAACCCCTGTGACACGGCCTTGTGACCTCACCATCAACCAATCAGAGAATTGTGCATGAGCTGATCACACACCCTGTGACTCCCCTCCCTCACCCGGCCTTTAAAAATGTTTATGTAAAACCCATTGGGGCGGGGCTTCCCTGGTGGCACAGTGGTTAAGAATCCTCCTGCCAATTCAGGGGACACGGGTTTGAGCTCTGGTCCAGGAAGATACCACATGCCGTGGAGCAACTAAGCCCGTGTGCCACAACTGCTGAGTCCGCGTGCAGCAACTACTGAAGCCCGAACGCCTATAGCCCGTGCTCTGCAACAAGGGAAGCCACCACAATGAGAAGCCCGCGCACAGCAACGAAGAGTAGCCCCTGCTCACCGCAACTAGAGAAAGCCTGCATGCAGCAACGAAGACCCAACACAGTCAAAAATAAAAATAAATAAAATAAATAAATTTATATATATAAAAAAACAACCATGGGGGAGTTCGGGTCCTTAGAGCATGAGTTGCCCCATTATCCTTGATGGGCCCTGCAACAAACCTTCTCTGCTCACTGTGTGTTGGGCACATGAACTTGTGTTGGACAACAGTACAAGTCACAAGACAGCCTCACAACACAGAACTATCAGGCCCCAAATGTCGATGGTGCTGAGGCTGAGATTCTCTGGTCTGACCCCTAATTGTCCGTCAGCTCCCACATTAGCATCCCTTCTGCAAAGCCCATCTGGGTGTTTCTCCTGTGGGCTGTTAGCACACTGTGCTCACTATCTTCACAGAGCTAACACAGTTCTAAAATCAACTACATTTCTTTACTTCTCTTCACCTTATTCTTTAAGTTCCTTGAGGACAGGACTGTAATTTGGTCACTGTTGTGTCCTCAGACACTGGTACTGTGCCTGAGTGTATTAAATTGTTACTAATCCACGACAGAAATCCAATTAGAGCTCTCTTAGGCAAAATAAAGAATCTCAGGAAATGAAAAACCCATCCTCAGCCAGGTCAGGGATATAGCTGGAGTTCAGGATGTGGACTGAAAAAAAATGCACAACCTCAAAGTTGAGAATTATGTTTTATTTGGGGACCTTACTGAGGACTATAGCCCGGCATACAGCCTCTTGGATATCTGTGAGGGGTTGGTCCAAAGAGGTAAGGGAGGACCCAAGATATATAGGGTTTTTTGCTGGGAAAAAAAACCCATATAGTCAAACATCAAAGATTACTGCTAATCACAAAAAAACCCCCAAGATATCTCAAGTTAATGATTTTAGTGCCTTTCTATATATGGGAAGATGCAAGAGTCTGGGCTCATTGAAATTATTCCTTAGGTATGTATCTTAACTATCTAGGGCAAGTATCTTGTTTTTCTCCATCCCGAATCAAAGGAGTTGTGTCGGGTCATGTACAGAATGAGAGGGTCCCTCCCTCAGATTTCAGCCACATCCTCGAGTCCCCAGCTCCCCACTGACTGGTTATTCTGTCCAGAAAGATGAGATTTTTTTAGAGTTTTATCCTCCTGTGGGTTATGCAGTTACAAGTGACCGGGCCGGCCCTTAGGAGAGGCTGCAAGAGACAAGAGGAAGGGAAAAAATAATCTGAATTTCTCCCACCCTCTTTTCACAATAGTTTTTCCTGTATCTCTCTTAGCATCAGTCACTCTGCTACAGAAATATCTGTGAAAGTGAATATATTCACTTTCTTTTGCAGTGGCCTCCAGGAGTACAATAAAAGCCCCAGAGGAATTTAGCAGAGCTGCCAAAGTTGCATAGCGCATTGGCTCTTTACATAGAACTGGGTGGCTGGTTATTTGTGTAGAATCTATGGCTCCTGCTAGGATGTCAGCTTCACTCCTGTGCTGTCACAGCTGTGTCTCTAACAGGTGGCACATGGCTGGGCACAGGGTGGGTATTAGATAAATATTTGTTGTCATCTGTTCCAGTGACAGACTTCAGCACCCTAAACATTTAAAGTTGAAATACAGAAAATTATTATTATTTTTTTATGTGTTCCGTTTTGATGCAGTCTATTTATTATCAAAGATTGTGTAACGTGTGTTTCATGGCCAATCTCAGACTGTGTCATTCTTTTTAAAATTTTTTTTATTTTATATTGGAGTATGGTTGATTTACAATGTTGTGTTAGTTTCAGGTGTATAACACAGTGATTCAGTTATATATATATATATATATATATATATATATATATATATATATATATTCTTTTTCAGAATTTTTTCCCATATAGTTTATTATAGAGTATTGAGTAGAGTTCCCTGTGCTATACAATAGGTCCTTAGTAGTTATCTATTTTATATAGAGTAGTGTGTATATGTTAAACCCAATCTCCTAATTTATCCCTCTCTCCCTTCCCCTGTTTTCTATGTCTGTGAGTCTGTTTCTGACTATAGAAAATTACATTTCCAAAGTTTAAAAATTTATTAATGAGCTAATATAGCATTAGGCAAGTGCCTCTGTTATCCAAGACAGAAACGGGGACCTGGGCTGGCTGGCTGGGCACCCCAGATGTGAGGACTCAATGGGAACGTCCCCTCCTTCCCCCCACCTGGCCCCATGCTGGCCTCTCTGGTCCAAAGCCCCAGGTTTGGGGCTTGTAGAAAGTAAACCCAGCTGGTGGGGACTGTTGGAATACAATTCTGGTCTATACACAGCCATGTTTACAACCTCTTCTTCTAGATTGCTAATTGAGTCATCTGGAGGAGAGCAATGAAATCTTAAAGCTCTTTGAGGAAGGTCCAGAAAACAAACTAAAGTGAAACATCAGCAGTGTTCTGGTTGGGTAATATTTCCCTGAAATGTATTTAGCTTGCCTTCTGTTTTTTCATTCAGTACTCATTGCTTGTGCCTATTTTGTGAGAGGCAACATGTAGCGCACTGTGAGGGATAAAAAGAAGTACTTATTTAAAAAGCTATGGCCACTGCTCCAAGGCCAGCTAGTGTTCTGCCAGCTAAGTGCTCTGAGAGGCTGACAGCCCTTTTTCCACCACCGTTTCTGCCCCTTCTCAGGGCCCTTCCACCCGCCCACGTCTCCTTCTCAGGCAGTCTTATCCCTGCTAAGTCGGTGGTGGGCCATGGAACACTGGGCGTGCTGTCCCTTGCCCCCCAATTTGGAGTGGATCAGAAGTGTGTCCTGGATCCTAGCTGGACAGTTTGATTCCTTTCCTGATGATTTTTTTTTTTAACATCTTTATTGGGGTATAATTGCTTTACAATGGTGTGTTAGTTTCTGCTTTATAACAAAGTGAATCAGTCATACATAAACATATGTTCCCATATGTCTTCCCTCTTGTGTCTTGCGTCTCCCTCCCTCCCACCCTCCTCCTGATGATTTTGAATTGGGAACAAGTTCTGAATTTGACAAAGCTTACATGCCGATGTGCGCTCAGATGGGAAACTGCCTTTTTTTTTTTTTTTTTTTGCCGTACGCGGGCCTCTCACTGTTGTGGCCTCTCCCGTTGCGGAGCACAGGCTCCGGACGCGCAGGTTCAGCGGCCATGGCTCACGGGCCCAGCCGCTCCGCGGCATGTGGGATCTTCCCGGACCGGGGCACGAACCCGTGTACCCTGCATCGGCAGGCGGACTCTCAACCACTGCGCCACCAGGGAAGCCCGGAAACTGCTATTTTGAGCAGACTCTTGGGGCCAGTGGCTAATTAGTAAAGAAAGTGTATTATCTACACAGCAGAACAAAAGGGAGAAGAGAAGGGAGAGGGGATCTGAGGAAAGAGTCCAAGTCGGCCTCTGAGAGATGGAGAGAGAATTCTTCTTGGTTCCTAATGTCCCCCACAGGCCAGTTATGCTTCTGTCCTTGGATTCCAGAAGCCGGATTCCTTATGGTTAAAACTCCTGTTAGTGCCAACTTGAGTGGTTTTCTGGGTTGTTTGTTTTCTTTTAACAATGAAATTCTTCTTGATTAAAATAAAAAAAAAAAAAAGAAATACAAGCTAAATAGAAGTATAAACAGTAATGTAAAAGAAGAACCAGCCAATCATTGTGACTGGTTAATTCAGAAGATGGGCATATTAATTTTACATCTTCTCTAAATTATCGCTCAGCTCCCCCTCCCCACATTTCTAAGAATGAAAGTTGAAAAGCAGTGTCCTGAAATGTTCAATTATTTTATCTCTGATGGATGACTTAAAAAAATTTAATCATGTAGGAATATCTTTCTCCACTTTGGTGATAGCCCTTAGCAGCTCCAATGTCCTTGGTCAAAAACCACTTGCTGGCAAGAATGCAACTTGAGATAATTATGGCTTTGTGCACTGAGTTTATTTTCTGAAGGTTATTTTGATTTATGATGACTCAGCTCCTCAGTCTATGTGGTTAACTTTTGGAGCGGGTGGGCCGGGGGATTGGTCTTCATGTATTACCAAGCTCTGTCTTCAAAAAGCATGAAATTAAAGGAACCATAGTTCCTTTTCTTACCTCAATTCGTTTAACTTTCTCTGGGTGTTTAACATGAAGGTTCTCAACAAGAGAGCTCCTGTCTTACTAAACTGATAATTATCAAGGTAGTGGGTTATTGTCTAGGCTTATTTATTTATTTTTTTAGTGCCCTAACCAGCCAAGGATTAGAAATAGTCCTTTTAATTTGTCTTCTTCAGAATCTCTTCTTTGACTTTCTCTGCTTTAGGACATTTTTTCTCCTGAAGGAACCCTGCAGATGAAAAGTCTATTTGCCCTTCCTCTCTTAGTGATAGAGGCATGTGTAGCATCTTTATCTTCTGACCTAGCCAGTCTAAACTTTTATGTTGAATATTAATCTCTTACCTTGCTCCATTTTCTGAAAATTCAATGAAAACACCGGTCCCTTTTGCCTTTCTGAAATTATAGATACATTGTGTCATAATACTTGTAGTAAATTCTGGTTCAAACAAGAAAAGTCTCCAAAAGAAGAAATTACAGAGTTGTAAAAGACCACCCCCTGTCATCCCACAGCAGGGAAATTTTCCTGTTATCTAATCCCAGGGTGTTCAGAGGGCGGCTGGCCCAGCCTGTTTTGTCAGGGAGCCCACACTTTTTTTCCTCCTCCTTTCTCACTTTTCCTTTTTCTTTCCTTTTGTTTTTGGTTTTCCTACTTAAAAAAAAATTTTTTTATATTGGAGTATAGTTCATTTACAATATTGTGTTAGTTTCAGTTACACAGCAAAGTGAATCAGTTATACGTATACATATATCTATTCTTTTCCAGAATCTTTTCCCATGTATGTTATTACACAGTACTGAGTATATGTTAATCCCAACCTTCCTCACCTTTCTGACTGCCCTTCTTGGTCCTCCTCAATAATCAACACTTTCTGTCTCCCAGCGAGTTGTTCTTTCGCACTGGCCTCTCTCACTGCCCTGGAATTCAACCCAGCTCAAACTTCCCATGCTAAAAAATGATCTCTCCATTCTCATTTTACCAGAAATCTTACATTGGTTGGAAAAATTTCAGATGACTGCAATGTTTCCCAGGTGATTCTGATACTGATCAGGGTTCTTGGCCTCCTTAATCAAAAGAAATTGATTACAGGCCAGACAAGAAATTCAGGCAAGGCTTTATTGGGGCCCCTGCTGCCCCAGGGGGGAGCGAAAACAAGTAACAGGTTCCCTTGCTCGTTCCCCAAGAGGGGGTGAGCTCGTTCCTTATATGGGGTGACGGTAGGGGTGTGTCCAGGGGTTGGGCCGGAGGCATGACTTGGGTGGTTTGCCCACCCCCTGGAGGTGTTGTGTGCAGGGGGCATTCAGAGTACCCTGCTTTTGCTCCCAGTACCTTGCTTTTGCTCCCAGCTCTTCAGAAGTGGCCGTTTGGTTTTTTGGGTCATTTTGTATCTTGTTGTCCATAATTTGCCCCAACTGCACATGCACGCAGTTATCTTTAGTCCCTTACAGCTTCTTTGTATTTTGTTGCTCGAAGAGACGTTTGTGAGGTGCAAGCATTGCAGCAAAGGGTCCCAGGTCCCAGGCTGTCTCACCTATGAGCAGCCCACGTTGGGAGCACTTCTGTAAACTGTAGTGTTTGAAGGCTGGACAATAGGACTTAGGGAGAGACTCCATCACACAAGAGAGGGAGATGTGGGGGAGCAGGGCAAAGAGGTCAGACAGGGGTGATTTGACTCCCTCCCTAGGGTGCAGCCCTGGCACAGGGGTGGGTAGGGGTCAGTGGGAACACCCAGAAAGGCTGGGTGTGAGGATGCTTGGTGTGGGACTTAGTCATAGCTTCTCAGATGGTTCATTGGAGAATGCCAAGCCTCATAGGGGAGACTTGTACTCAAGGTGATGCTGAGCCTGGGGCCGCCTGGGTGCTATTTTAGAAATGTCCAGGAATGGGATTAAGTGGGTGGGCCAGAAGGAAACCCCGCAGAGCCCCTCACCCTTCAGTTTGGTGCAGCAAAGGCAGCTGAGAGTTCCAGGGACACAGGGGGTTACAGAGGGGGCAATAAAATAAATTGAGTGGAGAGGCCTGAAGGGACTCCCTCAACTGAGTTTGAGTGCAAGGACTCTGCTGGGAGCTCTGCAGGATCACTGAGCATGACAGTAGGTAGTATCATGGTCCCCAAGAGACCAAGAGGACAGGGCTCTCTCTGGGCAGCATGCCAGCAAAACCTGGAGAGTGGATCTTGTCTGAATCCTCCTGCTACCCCGAGGATATGAACGCCTCCCCTCCATCCAGCCACAACTCTGAGAAGCCCTCCCTGGGAGTTGGAATTGGAGTTGAATTAATATTCACCCCAAACCCATTTAGACCAGCACACTCTATTTTAAGCCTGAATTATTTTTCATTGTCATATGTATGTTTTTCTTCTGCCATCAGTGAAAGCAGGAATGAGAGGGCCAGATGAGATATAGATAATAAAGAAAATTATGTTTCTTATATGTTTGGGCTGAGTTATGTAAATGTGTAAGATGATATTGGGTTGGTCAAAAAGTTCAATCTTACGGAAAGAACGAACTTGTTGGCCAACCCAATACAAATAATATAATGAACTCAGATATTGACCAAGTCGAGCTAGATCATTTCCCAGTACTATTTCACATAAAGTAGCTTTTAGCACAATGGAATAGCACTCAGTCATGGAAAAGAAACTGCTGATGCATGTAACAACATGAATGAAATTCAAAAACAAGAAACGAAAGAGTACATGACCCCAAAGTACATGCTGTATCAATCCCTGAATATGAATTTGAGCCACAGTTAAAACAGTAAGTGGGGACAGAATCAGAACAGTGGTGACCACTGGGGTGGGGGTGGTGATATTGACTGGAAATGCATGAGGGGGCTTTCTGTGGTGGCGGGTGTGTTCCATGTGTTGGTCATGGTGGTGGACGTATAGATGGATCATATGTAAATGCCATTGAGTTTTCCTGTAAGAGCTGGATATTTTATTGTATATAAACTATAATTCAAATAGTACTAAATGAAGTAGGAGGTAGATAAAGAAAACAGATCTACTCATTTTTCTCCCAAAGACTTGGGTTAAATTGTTGAAATCTAAAGCTAAGTGTTGAAAAGTAAATGGTGCTGGATAAAAATATATGTGGTGCTTGAATCTGCCCAGGATTGACTCAGTCAGTCAAAGAGAAGACAGGGGTTAGGCATGAGCCATCAGGAAAATGTGTTTTCACCAAAAGCCCTTGTACCTCCTCTGACATCTTCTCTCTCCCTTGGAAAGTTTTAGATGCCATTATGTTACAACAGCGTTTTTCCAAAACTCTCCTCCTGGAATTGATTTGTCTAAAGACACACTGGCTCCTTTAAAATCAAAACCAAGCCGTCAACACATCCTAATGGCATTTTTTGGAGGGAAGACTGGGGATATAAGTGGTCCTGGAAGATGCAGGGATCATGCCTGTGTATGTTCTGAATCCTTTGGAAATTTGCTCCTTTTCATTGTGGTGCCATGGAGACAGTATTGGATTCAACATCACAGAGATATAAGTTCAGAACCTGAATCCGCTGTTTCCTTTCATGGTGATCTTGGGAAAGTTGCTTGGTCTTTTAGAAACTTTGTTTCTTCATCTGTCAAAAGGAGGACAGATTGTGCTATGAAGATTAAATTGCGTCATATATAAGTGTTTGGCATATGACAAACTCTCCACAAATGAGTACTCATTATTATTGTTATTATAGGATTGCAAAAGACCACCTACCCAATAGCACCATCAGTCATGGACCTTAGTGCACACAGTTGGGCTCTTTTGCAGTTTTCTTCCTTTCTCTACTCCCAACTCAAATGCTAGTTGCCTGACGTGAGGGCTGCATATAGCATTTTATCTCCCTTGTTACTTTATAAGGTGCTTAAAGGAAAAGTCCCTTTTCTGTTCACCTGTGCACCCCACAGAAGGTCCAGCCCAGTGATTTATATAGGTAAACAACTAATGTTTGTTAACTTGAAAGATTCTTTAAAAATACTCATGTTTTAGCAGAAAAAATATTCTATTAATATATTTGCAATGTTTTACACAGTAACCTCTATTAGTTTATCATATCAACTTCTTAACACGAGAGAGCATCTCCCGAAGTTATGAAGAAGATAACTCCAACAGAGACTTCATGGGAGGGGATGGTAGTGTCTGGGACTGATACTAACCCTGTGTCTTAGTCATCTATTGCTCTGTAAAAACCTCCCCCAAACTCAGTGGCTTAACACAGCAATAAATCATTTATTATCCTTCACAGACAGTGAGAACCGAGAATTTGGGAGCAGCTTGGCTGCATGGTTCTGACTTGGGTTCCTCATGAAGTTACAGTTAAGTGTCAGAGGTGGGCTGCCGTCATCTGAAAGTTGGACCGGGGCTGAAGTTCCACTTTCAAGGTGCTCATGGCCATCAAGTTGCTCCTGGCTGTCAGTGGGAGGTCTTAGTTCCTCTCCATGTGGGCCTCTCCACAGGGCTGCTTGGGCATTCTCACATCATGGCCACTGGCTTCCCAGAGGGAGCATTTCAAGAAACCCAGCAGAAGCTGCAATGCTTTTATGCTCTAGCCTTGGGAGCCATGCAACATCATTTCTGCCAGATTCTACTGGTCATGGTGTGAATGCCAGCTACCCAAGGGCTTGGATACCAGGAAGTGTGGATCACTTGAGCCAGCTTGGTGGTGGGTGCCAGATTCTGGCACAGGAGTTAGGTAGCTCCTATTCCATACACTTCCTGCAGGATGGTGGGACCTTCTACGTTTGATACCACTTGCAGGACTGCTGTGTTGTACAACTACAGGGCCTTGGTTGGCATCCGAGCATGAGTGCCCTCTTGAGCTGTGTAACAGAGCAGCCCACTGGAGAGCCCTTGTAAGGCCAGCTTTGGAGGGGCTTCTGAACTGGAATAAAGGGGCTAGATATTAAAAAAGAAAAGGGCAATATTAGAAATACCCTTCAGTGGAGTAAGCTTCCTGAGGGAGGACTTTTTTTTGTTCTCAGCTGTATCCCCAGAGTCAGAACCAGTAACTGGTATATGGTCGATTTTCAAAAATATATGTAGGATAAATGAATGAATGAGTTTGGAATTTGCTTAATAATTGATCTCTAGTACAACTTATTATAAAAAAACTATGGGAATATTAGTCTGTTATATAAATATACATACAATAACACATTCTTAATCATTAATGTTCAGAAAAGCTTGTTTTGTAGTTAGATAAATATTACTTAATTTTTTACTTAAGTATCTGAAGAATTTAGTTTTATGAATTTTTTACATAACATTTTCTTGTGAAACATTTCTTTTCTTTTCCTTATTTGTATAGCACCATCATGGAAGAAAATAGAAAAAATTGTAATTTTGTTGGAAACATTAATTCTGGAAACAGAATTTTTGTTTTCATTTTAACAGTAAGTTTTAAGAAATTATTACTATTATATGATGACGGGCATACTGTGGGAAAAGGTGCTTGGTGACACACACAAGAAAGATAATTAACTCAGTTGCTTCATGCCAAAGACTATAGGAAAAATAATTTTTGTATCCCTATAATATTGAGTAATGTATTTTGTTTGAATAACTTGAGCCGCAAAATTAAAACGTAGGAGAATTTTGACGGCAAATTTGAACTCTGAAATTGGAGTTACTCTTCACAATGAAAACTGGCTGAAATCAACAGTCCAATGTGATTGTCTCTCAACTTCTCTTTGGTTTACGATTAGTTATTGTTGTGAAGGTGACTTTGCTCCTGAAGTGGACAGAAGCATCTGAGATGGGCCAGAGAAACCCCCACCTCCATCCCAGCAAAGCTGTAAAGAGCCGCGGGCAAAAGCAGGTGAACAACACTCCCCCGATGAGAAAGAATAGAATGTGGTTAAAGGTAGAGTTAAGCTTCAGCATTTAAATTGTGATGGAAGTTGACAGTTATTGCTTCCATATGCAAGAAAAATGCATTTTTTAAAAGCTTGGTATTAATTATTATCGGGGGGTTCTGGAGGTTATTATAACAGACTAGGAAGGCAGGGGTAAGTCTCAGGTCTTCCCTGGCATTGGTGACCCACCACTCCTCAAGGCAGAAGGCACAATAGGACTCCCAGGATTGTGGATCTTCTCAAAGACCAGATACAGACATTTAGCAACTTACCTGCCTTGTCTCTCTGGGCGGCCCCAATGGTGATTACTTTCAAAGGAAATCCTTCCTCTCAGCCTTGGGGATGCTTCACAGGTGGGTCCACAAGAGTGCAAATGTCACTTTCCTGGGGCTGTCTTGAGAAGACATCCCAGGCTCTGTCCCTGGACAGACAAGGGAGTCCCTCCTGTGGCAATTTCTGCCTTAAAACTTCATTTGAATTGCCAGCTCTGGGTTGTCAGCAGTGGGTCCCACAGTCCCGAGCTTCAAGAGAACCTCTTTCCTGCTGAGGAACTGATTAGGGTCCCAGGAAGGTTCTAACTGGAAACGTTCTCCAGGATTCCTGGTCCACACGGGTTGAGAGCTAAGAACAGTAACCCCAGGGGTGCAGACCTCTCAGTATGATGTGTTGGCAAAATTATGCCCGTGGAAGAATGGAGATTCAGATGATGGTGCCACTAGTCTCATTAAATTGCAGGAGACTTGGCTTTACAAAATTTCTTTTTTTAAATTTAAAGTTTTTTATTTACTTATTTATTACTATTCTTTAAAAAAATTTTATTTTATATTGAAGTATAGTTGATTTCCAGTTTGTTGTCTCAGTTTCAGTTGTACAGCAAAGTGATACAATTATACATACACATATATCCATCCTTTTTCAAATCCTTTTCCCATTTAGGTTATTACAGAATACTGAGTAGAATTCCCTATGCTATATAGTAGGTCCTTGTTGATTATCTATTTTATGTATAGTAGTGTGTATGTGCTAATCCAAACTCCTAATTTATCACCCTCCCCCCACCTTCCTCTTTGGTAACCATAAGTTTGTTTTCTAAGTCTGTGAGTCTGTTTTTGTTTTGTAAATAACTTCATTTGTATTTGTTAAGATTCCACATTTAAGTGATATGTGATATTTGTCTTTCTCTGTCTGACTTACTTCTACAAAGTTTCTGTGTCTCCATTTCCTTTTCTGCTAAAAGGAGACAATAATGCTAATTCTAAATTTCTGTTTTCTACCCATAGTATTTAGTGGCCAAGCCACATTAGAGTGTTTTCCCATCTGTAAAATGGAAGTAGAAGATACATATGCCGGATGGTAAAATTTTAATACATGTGAAATATTTTATAGAGGGTAATGCAAGGTACATGCACTGATTTTGTCTCATCAGGGCAAGTCAGCTTAATCCTCTTCCCCCAGGATTCCTCTGCTTGCTCCCGTGGAGCAGTTGACTAGAGGATGCATGGCTAAGTTTCATCCTCAGGTCAATGGAATTAATAATACAGATGTTAGGATGAGCTGAAGTAAAATAACCAACACTGAAGTGGTCTAGATGGAGCTCAATTCTGCAGTAAAAATAATCCAGGATGTTTAAAGCAGTTTTTCTAACACAAACCATGTACATACATGTTTGGAATCAAACTTTTATTTTTCCTGAAGTTTGCTTGCTCCTGACTTACCCTCTCCTTCCCCAAGTTAAGGCAGAAAACAAGTTTTTTTTTAAAGTATTTATTTGCAAAAACTAGAACCTCAAATTAGAACACATGTGCAGAACTTCCAAACCAGAGTCCAACATAACTTTGTTTAACATTATAAACAGTGGAACTTGGGCTTCCCTGGTGGCGCAGTGGTTGAGAGTCTGCCTACCGATGCAGGAGACACGGGTTCGTGCCCCGGTCCGGGAAGATCCCACATGCCGCGGAGCGACTGGGCCCGTGAGCCATGGCCGCTGAGCCTGTGCGTCCGGAGCCTATGCTCCACAACGGGAGAGGCAAAAACAGTGGAACTCTGTCATATGTTATTTGGAGCAGGGGAGGAAGAATGACCATTTTAAAAGTCAGGCACTGTTAATGACACTTCAGGGGAAGAGATTAGCATTAGAGTGAATGTGAGACTGTGATTTTAAGTTGGTGAGAAGTAGATGGGACTTCTTAATTTTAATACCTACAAATGATCCCAAACCAAACCAATGGGGTCTCTCCAAAATAAAGTTAGAAGTTGATAAAAGCAGCACATGGAGAAAAAGAAAACTATTTTATGTTTGTATTTCACTGAATTTAGACACATCAATAAGTTGGTTACACAAGCAGCATCTCATTTTATCCTCAAAGACATTATCCTCGTGTCCATTTCACAGACATTAAATCTGAGGGATGGAGAGAGGCATGGCAGGGAATGGGATGGTGGTTGAGAACAGGAATTAGGAGTCACAAAGTTGAAGCATTTTGATACTCGTAATTCTCAGTATGGTGTAATTTTCACACCTGCTTGTTTCAGTCCTGCCTGTTTATGGGCAGGACTCCTTGAAGAAATCATTTATTTTCAGAGGAATATATTGTTAAAACCAAAATTCAACTGAGTCCATTTTAAAGATCTTATTGGCTTTGTTCAAAGCTTCATGAATCTGTCAGCCTCCAGTCCAGCAGATGGAAAAGAGCTCGGTGGAGCTCTGTACAAAATAAAAGACTTTTATAGGCCGAAGGGAGGGGAAACAAGAAACTTACACTGGACAAAAGAGCAGAGAGGTTTTGGCAACGTCACTTCCCTTTAGGGGATGGCAGGGTCTGTCAGGAGGATTACGTCACTGGAGCTGATAAAGTGATGTCTGATTGGTTGGTTTAAGATTTCATTTCTGGGAGAGCCAAAATTGTAGTGAAGTCTCAGTTTGTTAGCAAAGGGCTTAGCATACACGACTCTATTTTGGGCCTGTTGTCTTATTTTTAACAGTACCGTTCCACCCTCCAGGCTTGTAGGGTAGAAACGAGGGCTGGAAGATCTTGGAACACCTCAGACCTTCAATCAGTGGTTGTAGCTGTAACTGCAATTGTTATTATTATTTTTTTAATTTCAATAAGTTTTACTCAAAAGTATGTGAACTATAACACATTAACTATTATAATATACATACTCGTTTAGGATAAACTCAAAAGAAATACATGCTTAAAGTACATGACATGTGAGACAGTGTTACGTGTACTATCAAATTTTCACATAAATGTTAATGCTATGTTATTTTTATTATTAATGTAGTAGAGCCCTCGAGAAACTCATTCTAAATAACAAAGAGGTTCACTGCCCAGGACATTTTGAAAACTGTGGACATCCAGTATTGCCATGCCCACTCATGGTTGTTATCTTGGTAGGCCAAAAAAAAAAAATTCAGGAAAAGTGAGTTTGTCCAGCACATTTGAAAGAGAAGGTGAAATAAGACAAATCTCTTGGAAAAGCTAAGATCGAGCTCAGAACAGTCCTACCAAACAATTAAGGAAGCAGAGGAGGACACATGTAGATTTAAATGTGGAAAAAGGCATAGAAAGTATTGATATTTACTTGGTCCAAACAAAGCAACTGAGGCCATCTTGGTTTTGCCAAAATAATTGGATGAATAATGATCCATCCATTGTTTTGGACTAGACAGAACCAAATAACTGGGTTGTCAGGCTTCTTTCTCCCATGTTGACCAAAGTACTGGCAATGAGCAGACACAACCTCAATCACAGGGAGGGCTACCAAGGAAGATCGCTTTACAGATACTTTTATTGGTTCTAGCTAACGATAATGGTGGTAACTTGAATCTGTAGCGCTCCTTACAAAGTATCCTCACATGCGTGATCTCATTTGGTTGAGACTGATCTCAATTTGTGTTTTTCAGTAATTCATTGTTACCTAGCCTTGAGGGAAAAATGGTCACTGGGAAAAGTCATTAATCTTGGAAATGTAAACAATCCCTGAGGCTTCTTCAGGGCTCTGAGGGAAAAAAAAATCTTTAATAGATCATTTTCCTCTCATGTTTATCCTCCTGCCATTTTTTTTTTTTTTTTTTTTTTTTGCGGTACGCGGGCCTCTCACTGTTGTGGCCTCTCCCGTTGCGGAGCACAGGCTCCGGACACGCAGGCCCAGCGGCCATGGCTCACGGGCCCAGCCGCTCCGCGGCATGTGGGATCTTCCCGGACTGGGGCACGAACCTGTGTCTCTTGCATCAGCAGGCGGACTCTCAACCACTGCGCCACCAGGGAAGCCCCCTCCTGCCATTTTAATTTCTTTTTTTAAAACTTTTTAAATGACTTTTGCATATTATTTATTTATTACTTTTTGGCTGTGTGGCATGTGGGATCTTAGTTCTCCGACAAGAGATCAAACCCGTGCCCCTTGCAGTAGAAGCGGGGAGTCTTAACCATTGGATCGCCAGGGAATTCCCTGACATTTTAATTTTTTAAAATCTCACAAAGTGAATAGAATCCACACAGATTAATTCAAGAAAACTGGAAACTTTTTGTATCTTTCTGCATAACTAGAGAATCTGACTGCCCGGGTTGGAACCCAGCCTTTATCCTTTTCTAGATGTGGGAGTTTGAGCAAGTTACTTAGCTGCCTTGAGCCTCAGTGTTCTTATCTTAAAATGATATGAATTGAAATGAATTCATGGCAGGGAATTCCCTGGAGGTCCAGTGGTTAGGACACGGCACTTTCACTGCTGAGGGCCGAGGTTCATTCCCTGGTTGGGGAAATAAGATCCTGCAAGCCTTGAGGCACAGGCAAAAACAGAAAAAAAAAAAAAAAAATTCACGGTGTATCCCAGTGGTTCTCAAACTTTGGCAGCATCAGAATCAGCTGGAGGGTGAGTCAGTCAGTAGAGGGGAGAACAGAGAATTTGCATTTCTAACATGTCCTCAGGTGAGACTGATGCACTTTGAGAACTAATTATGTAACTATAGTGCCTATCAGAGGACCTGGCACACTGCGAGCATCTGATAGATGTTAGCTGTCATCCTGTTTTCCTCCTTCTCATCATCATTGCCATCACTATCATCAAATAGATAATGAAAGGAATCAATAGCAAGGCTGTCCCCAAACTCTCATGGTTAAGATAATACAATTATTATTTTATTATTAGGCCTCCGGAATGGAGGCATCTTCCAGCGTTCCTGAGCGATTACCATGGAACAGACTAGACCAGGTATCCTGGCAGGCCTCCGCTGTGGGCAGCTCGCTTGGCTTATCCGTACAGCCGTAGAAATAAACCAAGACCAACCAAATGAGAAAAGCAAAGGCTATTTATTCTGATCCCGTGAAAGCAAAGGAGTCAGCCATCATCACCTGCATTTTGGCAGAGGCTTAAAGGCAGACAGAGGAGTGGGCAAGCTTCAGTGTGGAAAAAAAGAAAGGTTTCAGGTGTGCCCTGATTGAGGCTGGGGCATGGGGAAGCTGTAGGGGGACTCGCTAGAAGCAGGGCATCCTGTGATTGTTTAGGGTGTGTATTTGTTTTTCTCTGGTTGGTCCGAGGTTGTAAGCTGTCAGTTCTTAAACAAATCCTGGCCATTTGGGGCTGATTGTTACAGAAGTTATTGTTTAGCTTCCTGCATTGTCCCTAGCGATAGCAGTCTGGCTTTTCCTGCAAGTCTGACTTAAAGCAGTCTGGCTTCCTGGGCTGTTGATTGTAGATAAGGGCGTGGCTTCCTGGGCAGACTGCTGCAGGTTGTGGGTCAAGATCAGTTTTATCTATGGACTGGTTATTATCCTTTTTATCTTCAGTAGAAGATGCAGAGACACTACAGGGAGAGGAAGTCTTGACTGCGCTGACTAGTGATCCAACCCATGTGGGGCTCGTAATCTTTATCACAACTCACAGAATAGCTCACTTTTGAATCAGTTACTGGCGAGCCTAATTGGCATTACTCTATCCAAGGAAATGACCCATTCCTTGCACACTGGGCTGAACCTACCAAAACCAGGGAACAGATTCTATCATTTAATAAATTATAAGCTGATGCCACACAACAAGCTTCTCATTGGCCATGCAGACATTCTTTCATGGGCAACAACACAACCCCATTGTAATTTACATTTAACTTATGATTGTCTTGCTCTGTACAGCTCCTTGAAGCCACCACACCAGGGTCTAGAAGTAATAATGCCATTGTAACTCAAAATTATTGTGTTTTCCTTGTGTGCCAGGCTAATGGGTACAAAAGTGCTTTACATATGGCATTTCACTTTATCTCCATAGCAATGACATAAGGTGGTCAATGGTTCTATCACTCATTTCCAATGAGTGTGAGGGTGGGTTTCTCCACACTAACAATTCTAGGAACGACAGCTGGGTGTCCTACAATTTAACTCAATTCTGACGCGTCTGCCATGTTATATCCACAGATTAAGGGCTCAGTCCTATAAGACTGCTTTTCCACGCCCACTTCTATTGCCAGTTGAAAGCCCAGGTTGTTACCTGTGTTTCTGACAGACTGACTATAAATCAGATGTTCCCTGACCCCCTCTCTTGGGGGCAACTATTTTGCTAGAGCAACTCCCAGAACTCAGAGAAACATTTTACTTACTAGATTACTGGTTTATTATAACAGGTTGTAACTCAGGGACAGGCAGATGGAAGAGATGCAGAGGGAAAGGTGTGGGGAAAGGGTGCAGATATTCCATGCCATCTCCAGGCATCACTCTCTTCCCAAATCTTCATGTGTTCACCAACCAGAAGCTCTCCATATCCTGTCCTTTTGGGTTTTTATGGAGGCTTCATTGCATACGCATGATTGATTAAATCATTGGCCGTTGGTGATTGATTCAACCTTCTGCCCTTCTCTCCCCCTGGAGGTCAGGGGATGGGCTGAAAGTTCCAGCCTTCTAATCACATGGTTGGTTCTTCTGGCAACCAGCCCCCATCCTTAGGTGCCTCCCCAAAGTCATCTCATTCCTATAACGAAAGACATTTATATCACCCTCATCACAAGGGTTTAGGAGCTCTGTGCAAGAAACAGGGATGAAGACCAAAGATGTGTTTCTTATTATTAATCACAATGTCACAGGTGGGTAGTATCTTTGTCATGCTAATGAGTTTCTGATTTAGCCAGGCTGAGATTATTTAAATTCTTAAAGTTCACAGGTGATGGCAATGCTGCTAGGGGGAGTGGGGGGGATTGACAACTTTGAGACCCAGAGCAAATGGACAAGTATGTACATAATCAGAAATTGTGATTAATGCTGCAAACAACAGAGAAGATCCAAATTTGACTGTCAGAGAAAGACCTTTCTGAATAAGCGACTTTCTGTCTACTCCCTCTTTCTGCAGCCTTTTGAGATATGATGACTCTTTGCTGAAACTGGGCTCTCAGAATATAGTGATGATTCTGTGGCACTTTTAAAAAATGTTTCTGAAAGGCTAACTCACAGCAGGGAATCATGAAACCAGGGAATTTAAAACTGGAGGCTACATCTGAATGTTCTCAGGACTCACAGACCCAAGTAGTTTCTCTTCTCCAGAGTTGTCTTTACATTCATCGTCTTAAATCTCTCTGTAGTGTTTGGCCCTGAGGACTAACCATCTGGAAGCTCTCCACCATTGGATTTCATGCACTTGGCTGGTTGTCTTTTATTTATTTTACTTTTTTCTCTCTCTTCTTTATGCCCTATTCCCTAACAGTGGATGCCCACTAAGATATGCTCTAAGTTCTCGGTTCCGGCGTACATGAACTAAACTCATTTTCCATTTGTATGATTTTAAATAAAGTCTTTCAGATCTCCATTCCCAGATCTACATTTTACATCCCATCTGCCCCACACTCCAAGCACAGGGTGTCTTCATCACCTACACCTACCATGTGGAATCTGGAAGAGGGGAAGAGGCTGGAGACCTAGGAAGCAAATCACACGATTGATAGAGGAAGATCCCTGATGAAATGAGAGGAGTTGGGATTTAAAATGTGAGTAGAGAGATTATCATTGGACCAGAGGAAGTTCAACTTTTTACCTAGATGAGTATGGAAGAAGAGAAGGCCAGGGCGAATTGAGGATACGTTTGTAAGTGTGAGGAGGGGGTTGAAGCTGTGAGATCTCATATTTTTCAGTGAATTATGACTCAAAGTCTTCTGACACTGAAGGTGAAGATGGCAGGGAATAAAGCTTGAAAAGAGAAGGAGAATTAGACCTTAACTGGCAATTGAGGATACGTTTGTAAGTGTGAGGAGGGGGTTGAAGCTGTGAGATCTCATATTTTTCAGTGAATTATGACTCAAAGTCTTCTGACACTGAAGGTGAAGATGGCAGGGAATAAAGCTTGAAAAGAGAAGGAGAATTAGACCTTAACTGGCAAAATCTACAAGAATTGCTGAGCACAAATAGTTATCTAGTAAACACCTACTGAGTTATTCATACCATGACTATATTTTTATGATGACGTTTTGAATTAGAATTAATGTTTAGCTTATCACCTAAAGTTGCTCTGGGAAATAGCATTTGATTTAATGTCAGTAAATTTTTTTTAAAAAAGATTCCCCTTTGATTACAGGTTACCTTTCAAGGTCCTTTATATTTTTGTTCCAACTTATCTCTCTAACATTAATTTTGACTACTCCTCAACGTGAGTCTTTTCTTTACCATAGGGTTTACTCTTATTTCTCCCCAGTGCCTTTCTGTCTACATAATTTATTTACGTATTTTCCTGGGTGGAATTCATTAATTTATGAGCTAATTTATATCAATTTCACTCATTCAAAAATGACAATTTAGTACCTGCGATGTGCCAAACATTTGATAGGTAGGAAGACTAGAAATAATAATAGATAATTCCTGACCCCAGGGAGTTCACATTGTATCCGGGAGATGGAAGTAAAACAAAGAAATAGCATGCAATAAGTACCCTGAAGCACAGTGGTTGAGAGAGTGAGATTTTAATTGTGCCTTGAAGAATGAGCAGGAACTTTCCTAGCAGGGAGAGAGGGCAGTTGGGGAGGGTTGCTCAGGAAAAGGTATGTTGGTCAAAGGTCAGTAACATGAAAACATCAGCTACGTGGAGAGCACTGTGGGGCTGTGGACGGTGTGGGGAGGGGAGCAAAAGAGGAGTCATCTGATACTGGGCTGGAGAGAGAGGAAGAGGCACTGTTGTGGAGGCCCTTGTGAGAAAAGGAGCCAAATAGACACTTTAAGGAAGACAAGAGCATGACGTCCGGGCTATGTAAGTCTGGCAGGAGTGTATAAGGTGATTTAGAAGAGGAGAGCCTGAAAGCATGGCAGTTGAGTGGCTATCATAATAGTTTATGTTAGAGGTTGGCAAAGCTGCTCTGTGAAGGACCAGGCAGTAAATGTTCTTGACCCAGTGGGCCTCATGTGGGCTCTTTTACTACTCCACTCTGTTGTTGTGTGGTCAAGGCAGCTGTAGACAGTTCATAAATGAATGGGCAGGGCTGTGTTCAATTACAAATGGCAAGGTAGGGGGGGAGATGAGGTGTAGGAGAGAGTGTCTTAAGTTAATTCTATGAGTTCTAACTTAAGAGACTAGCTGATTATGACACCATTTACTGAAATAGAAAACACGAAGATGCAAACTAGTTTACATAGGATGGATAAGCAACAAGGTCCTACTGTATAGGTCAGGGAACTGTATACAGTATCCTGTGATAAACCATAATGGAAAAGAATATGAATAAGAATATATATGTGTATAACTGAGTCACTTTGCTGTACAGCAGAAATTAACAGAATGCTGTAAATCAACTATACTTCAATTAAAAAAAAAAAAGAAAGAAAACACCAAGGAGAAGGATCAGCTTTTTGTGGGAAACCCATCACTTGTTTTTACCAAGTGTGAAAAGGGTAGGGTGGGAGGAATTGGGAGATTGAGTTTGACACATATACACTATTGATACTATGTATAAAATAGACAACTGAGGGGAATATAATGTATAGCACAGTGAACTCTACTTAATGCACTGTGGTGTCCTAAATGGGAGGGAAATACATTTAGGATTGAGAAGGTTGAAATAGGAGTATACTATTTTAAGATTCTTACATGATTTAAGTGGTATATCATTTGAAAGTAGATGATAATAAGTTAAAGGGGTACACTACAAACACTAGAGCAATGACTAAAGTAATTTTAAAAGCATTTAGCTAATAAACAACAAAAAGGAAAATGGAACCAAAAGAAAATACTCAATCAACTTTTTTGTTAAAGGCAGAAAAAGAGTAAGATAGGAACAAAGAATAGATGGGACAAAGAGGACATAATAATTCTAAAAGTTTATGTACCTAATAACGGAGCTTCAAAATAGAACTGATAGAAGTACAAGGAGAAACAGACAAATCCACAATTATAATTGGAGAATTTAATACCTACCTATTAATAATTGATAGTACAAATAAACAGAAAGGATAGGAAAGATTTTAATAAGACTATCAACTAACTTGACCAAAATGACATGTAAAGAACACTCTATCCAACAATAGCAGGATATACATTATTTTCAAGTGCATACAGAACATTTGCCAATATAGATCATATTCAGGGCCATAAAAGAAGTCTCAACAACTTTAAAAGCATTCAAAGTATGTTATCTAACCACAATGGAATTAAATTATAAAACAATAACATAATATCTCTCAAAAATCCTTAAATATTTAGAAATGAAACAACACACTTTTAAATAACCCATGGGTCAAAATAAAAATCAAAACTGTAATTAAGTAGCATTGTGAACTAAATGAAAATAAAAACATAGCATAACAAAATTCATGGGATGCTGCCAAAGCAGTACTCAGTGGTGAAATTCATAGCACTAAATGCATATACTAGAAAAGAAGGAAAGTCTGAAATCTGTGACCTCAGCTTCTACCTTAAGAAACTAAAAAAGAAGAGCAAAGCAAACCCACATTAAGTAAAACTAGGGAAATAATAAATGTCAGAGCAGAAATCAGTGAAATAGAAAACTACGAAGCAATGAAAAAAAATGAATGAAAACCAAAACTAGTTCTTTGAGAAGTTTAATAAAATGGATAAAGTTTTAGCCAGACTGATAAAGAAAAAAAGGAAAGGAGACACATATGGCCAATGTTAAGAATAAGAGATGTGACATCACTATAGATGCTACAGAGTACATATATCAAAATGATAATAAAGAGATATTATGACCAATTTTATGCTAATAAATTCAATACCTTGGATGAAATGGACAGCTTCTCTGAAACATACTACTAAAGGTCACTCAAGAAGAAACAGATATCCTGAATAGCCTTATATCTTCTAAAGTATTGAATTTATAGTTAAAAACCTACTTACATTGAAAACTTCAGGTCTAGGTGGTTTCACAAATAAATTATAGAAAACTTTTAAGGAAGAAATAATCCCTAATTTTACCCAATTTTTTCGAGAATGCAGAAGAGGGTTAATACATCCCAATTCTTCCATTCACCCAACTCACCCAGAATTACCCTGATACCAAAATGAGATGAAGATATTACAAGAAAAGAAAACTACAAACTAATATTCCTTATAGACATAGAAGTAAACATTGTATAGAAAATTTTAGCGAATTAAATGCAACAATTTATAAAAAAGATAATGCATCATGGCTATGTGGTTCAACATTAGAAAACCAATGTAATTCACCAAATTAATAAACTAAAAAAGGAAAACCGTATTATCATCTCAGATGCAGAAAAAAGTATTTGAAAATATATAACTTCCATTCCTGATAAAAATTTTTGAAAAAATAGGACTGGAATGAAATTCTCTGAATCTGATAAGATGCGTCTATAAAAAACAGTTAACATTTCTCTACTATTAAGTAGAGAAATGTTGAATGATTTACCCCTAAGATCAGTCATAAGCCAAGGGTGTTCACTTTCACTACTTTATTCA
The DNA here is from genome assembly GCF_937001465.1 of Orcinus orca. NCBI lineage: Eukaryota > Metazoa > Chordata > Mammalia > Artiodactyla > Delphinidae > Orcinus > Orcinus orca. Next base: position 62,889,217 of record NC_064568.1, read on the forward strand.
AAATTGGACTGTTCTTGCATTGTAAGTCATCTAGATTGGAACCACAAGTCTGTTCTCTATGTCTGTGGGTCTGTTTCTGTTTTGTGGATTAGTTTACTTGGCATACACAAAAAATTTATTAAATATTTTATTAAATATTTTTAATATTAATTATTTAATATTATTTAAGTTTTAATACTGAAACTTGAAATGGCAGTAGATACACATCATTTAGTCATGGTAGTGATGGGTAATAGCTCTCATTGTTGAGCCTGTACTATGTGCCTGATGCTATTATGAGCAATTTGTAGATGGATGTTGCTTTTCTCATTTTAAAGCTGAGATTAGATAGGTTCCATCACTTGCTCTAGCTCACATGGCTGGGATCTGAACCCAAGCTTATTCTGGCCCTAAACCTAGGCTCTGAACTATATGACCCTTCTTTTTTGAAATTGTCTCCATGAAGCCAGACTCTTGCTGCTGCTGGGGATTTGGATTAGGCCAGCCCAGTAATCAAGGTGCAGCAGCTGTCCCCCCAACAAACACATGCTGTGGGCTCAGTGAGCAGAGTTTGTTGGTTAGTATTTTTCTCCCTACTTTACCATTTGATAGCATGCTTTTCAGTTGTATATTTAAAAATAGTAGGTGGGAAAACATATTTGAATAGTAGAGATCAATATTTACAAAGTAACTCCTTTCTCTCAAGAATTTGAAAACTTTTTAAGGAAATAATTCTAAACTTTTTAGAGTTGTCATCAATGCTGCAAGATGATTTTGTTAGATAGGATTGAAAGTGTTTCTGCCTTTGGTATGTTTGCAAACGTACAGCTCTCATCACACTGAAGGAAGTTTGGTTGTTCTGTGACTCATATTAATGCTTCAATATGACTTGCCATTCATTCAACAATATTTCCTGGGCTGAAGAATTTGTAAAACATGACAAGAAGAGTCTCTATGTGATTTTTTTTCAGTGCAAAAGACAGATCTATAATCAGCAAATTGTTGATGAATTGTAGCACCTGTGAGTTGTCTAGAGTAGGTGAAGTACTTTATTATGCTGTACTACTCTTGTGATTGGGAATGTCTTAAAACTAATGGCAAATGAAAAGAAAATTATACACTGATTTTGGTCATACAAAATTATTCTGTGTTGTACGTAGTGTTCAGTATGCATATTGTCATATCAAATTTGAATTGGGTTAGATCAAAAAATACTTGAATTGGGCTTCCCTGGTGGTGCAGTGGTTGAGAGTCCACCTGCCGATGCAGGGGACACAGGTTTGTGCCCCGGTCTGGGAAGATCCCACATGCCGTGGAGCAGCTGGGCCCGTGAGCCATGGCCGCTGAGCCTGCCCGTCCGGAGCCTGTGCTCCGCAACGGGAGAGGCCATAACAGTGAGAGGCCTGTGTACCGCAAAAAAAAAAAAAAAAAAAAAAAAAAAAAAAAAAAATATATATATATATATATATATATATACTTGAGTTTCTCATTGAAAATAACTCAAATTTTAAAGAATAGTTGACCTTAAAATTATTTGCAGCTGTTACTGTGAAGACAAGTTTATATACTTGGTTTATATAACTATCAATTTTTTGGACTCATTTAATGAAAGATCTAGAAATAATTCATGAATTGTTTTGGGGGTAGGTAAATCATGAACCCTTTAAAATACGAACATTAACATGTTTGTTCCTAAAGGCAGAACATGAGCTACACTTTGAATCAGAATGCCAAGTGTCTGCAGGTACTCAATTAATTATTTTCCATATTTGATGTTGAAATTGGGGGTTAGGAGAGAAAAAAGAGTTTTCACACGTAGAAGATAAAGAGGAGCATTTTGCGAAGTTTGATCCCGAGCAGAGCCTAGTCTGTGCTGAGAAAGGCATGAGGCTGTCTTTTTAGATAAGAAGTCATTAAAGCTCATGGCTTAGGCTGAGCAGTTTGTAGAGGATGGAGGATCTAATGAGAAAATGTTCTGGATTTTGGTGGAGGAAGGGGTTCTGCGGTCTGGAAAGCAATGAATCTGCTTAATTTAGACAAAGCAGGACTTAAAGACATTACATGAAGTTAGGGCTGCTAGCAAAGATGACTCATACTACTTCTTCAGTCACTTTCTGAAAATCATGTGATGATTATGAGTCATAAAAAATGAATTATCAGTGTAATGATGTGACTAGAACTAGGAAGTAGGTTGGACAAATTTCTGTATTGTTAACAACCACTGTGTTGAGTTTCCAGGTGCCCGGTGGAAGTAACATTGGGGATAGATTTAAGTGTGCTTGTCTAGTCTCTATTAGCACTAAAACAGACCTCTGTTGCATACCATCACTTCTGATCTGGTCAGGTAGAAATGAATATGTGCTTTTAACTGAACAGATGAGTTGAATCAATAGTTATTTTATTAAGGGTTTTTCAGAATTTCTTCTCTAATTTAATCAAAGTAGTTACTTTGTTGTTAATAAATGTTTTGAAGGATTCTAAGAATTGTTTCAACTGATCATCAGGTAAGATTATCAACCAGCAAGGAAAACAGGGCTGTCATTTTGATTTGTGATGCTATAATGTGATAATTGTGATGCAGTATCACTAAATTACAATTAGATTAGCTTTTAGAATCTTTCTTCTGGCAAGATTTGAGAGCTTAATTAAATTAGGAAGAAGGCAATTTTATGCAAGGGAAAAACAATGGGTATGCTAGAACTATGGATACATGGCAGCTGTTGCCGTTATGTTCTGACTTGGAGAATTGGGATTATTCTGTTGCTTCTAACTCAATGCATTTTTATAATTTCCCAAGCTGTTTGAATTAGTATATGTGAATTACAAATTATATTTTTAATATAATAAATGTAAACTAATTGAAGAATCCAATTATTCAAAGTTACTGTCATTGGTTACTTCCAGAAAGACCAAAAGGGTTTCAAGACTTAATTATCTTTTCATGTCTTATATATGCACTTAATTAAAATGTGTGAAGAACTTCAATCATGAAAGACAAAATATCTAATTAAATATGATATTAAAATAGAACCATGCATTTCCCCAGATTGCTCTTGCTTTTTGTTATAGTTTTTTTTTTTTTTTTTTTTTTTTGTGGTACGTGGGCCTCTCACTGCTATGGCCTCTCCCGTTGCGGAGCAGAGGCTCCGGACGTGCAGGCTCAGCGGCCATGGCTCACGGGCCCAGCTGCTCCGTGGCATGTGGGATCTTCCCGGACTGGGGCACGAACCCCTGTCCCCTGCATTGGCAGGCGGACTCTCAACCACTGCGCCACCAGGGAAGCCCTTGTTACAGTTTTTCATCAGTTATCACAACTAATATTCATTCGATGTCTGTTGGGAGAATGACACAGTCACATAGGGGTTCTAAATTATTGTAGCAATGTGTTAGAGTTGGGTGGGGCACAGTTCCATGGCTGTCTAGATGTGGTGGGGCGTTGGTTCTGTCTTGTTTTCCCTTTCCAGGTGTGGGGGTGGCCTCTGTTCCATGCCACTTTTCTGGCCAGGTGTCTTAGGACCCACTTGCACCTCCAGTTCAGGGCCAGTGGATGGAGAGATTGCCCTCTTAGAGGGTTGCTAAGCGATGCGTTGTCCTCACTTTGCCCCAGTCTATGGACCAGATGCTGACTGTTTGGGTTAAAGGAGAAAACCCTTAATTCATGATCATTTAATCTCTGAGGGTTTCCTCCTTTAACCCAAACAGTCAGTGTTCAGTTCCTGCAGCTGTGAGGAAAGTGCCAGGCCCTTGGACTAGGGCAGGAAAAAAAGGGATCATGGGCTGAGACGGGGAGCAGAATGAGGACAGGAGGTTTCCAGCCACCATGGCACAAGCCCAAATCATTGTCCAATTGCCCTTCTCCTGCAGTCGAGCGAGCAGCCCAAGGATCAGCTTGAATTGTCTGTCAGGAATTACACTCACCTGTGCCTCAATGCATTGCTGAAGTTTCACCTGGCACCTTGGCTTAAATATACACAAAGGGTCAAACCTTTCATCTATAGCCAACTACATGATTGTACAGAGAATCCAATAAGGGGAAACTAAATGGAACACCTGGTAAATTTCAGGTTTCTAAGAATCAGGGATAGAAACTGCTATGAAGCAGCACCTGGGAACAGCAGTATGGTGCTTTTCAAGAACTTTGCTGGGGCTGAGATCTACTTGCAAGCTCACAAGTTAGCCTGCCACAGTTTTGGTGATGGCAGCAGGCACAACTTCCGAGTCAGAGACAAAGGACTTTATTATTCATAGCACAGCAAGCAGCAAGTTCGAGTTAGATCCCATTGCCCAAAGTTCCATGGAACCAATGTGTTGGGTCCAGATTGTGCCTATACACGTGGTAGGTCTCATTACAGGAGAGAAACCCTGAACTTAGGGAATCCAAACTTTTTCTAATAGACAACTAGCATGCCTGCTCCTTGTCATGGAGGCAGATACCATCTCTAATTCCTAGGACTGATCAGTATATAAATATCTTTGAAAATAGTCTGGGTGCTCCCCTGGTGGCGCAGTGGTTGAGAGTCCGCCTGCCGATGCAGGGGACACGGGTTCGTGCCCCGGTCCGGGAAGATCCCACACGCCGCGGAGTGGCTGGGCCCGTGAGCCATGGCCGCTGGGCCTGCCCGTCCAGAGCCTGTGCTCCGCAACGGGAGAGGCCACAACAGTGAGAGGCCCGCGTACCGCAAAAAACAAAAACAACAAACAAACAAAAAAAGAAAATAGTCTGGAACAAAGGGCAATCAATGCCTCTGCTCATAACATGCAGGCACATGAGAGACCCATGGAGAACTGAGTCCCAACTATGTCACGATGATGACCTGTGTTTAACTAGAAGTTTTGCAGTTTCTATCAGTTCTGTACTGCTAATGGATGAGCCATTTAATGTGCAGTCTATAAAATGTGGTTTTCTCATCTGTAAAATTTAGTCTTCTTTCAGCTAATATTTATTGAATGCTCCCTGCATCAGAGCACTATTCTAGCACTTGGAATAAAGCAATAAATAAAGCAGACAAAAAATCCCTGCTCTTGTGGAGGTTATATTTCACTGGGTGTATATTGATAATTCTAAAAACCCAAAAATATAGAGTGAGTCATAGATATTCACGTGCTGGAAAAAAAAATAAAACAAAGCAGAGAAGATGGAGAATCCTGGGTGGAGTGTTGGGTGAGAGTGCATTGCCTTTTAGAAAAGTTAACAAACTTTTAAGGGTTTTCTAAGGTGACAATTGAGTAGAAATCTGAAAGAAATGAAGGTACAAGCCATGTGGATATTAAAGGAAAGAGATTTCCAGGTAAAGAAAACAGAAAATGTGAAACCCAGAGACAGGTTGGTGATTGGTGAGCTGTAGAAATCATAAGGCAGTAGGGAGGATGTTTGGCTGGAGTGGATGGAGTGAGGGGAAAAGAAGTACAAGAAAATGTTAGAGAGAGAGAAAAAGAGAGACAGAGAGAGAGAGAAAGGGGGAGAGAGAGGGGGGAGGGAGAAAAGGGGAGAGAGAGAGAGAGAGACAGAGCGCGAGCGAGAGAGGATGAACTGTTTTCACTGAAGTATTTTTGGGGCAGAAGAGAACTAGAGAGATTGGGCTGGAGAGATAAGAGGGGCTGGTCAGAAAATGCAGTGTTTGGAATTGAGATTATGGAGAGATTCAATTTGTAATGGCAAACTTGCCACTGGTGTGGCCTTGGGAGTAGAGGGCTGAGAGAGGAGGAAGGACATTGTCCACTGAGGGGAGGCGGGAGGTCAAGGAATGAAGAGTCTGAAGTATTGGAAGAGTCATCCACATGGATTTTGAAATTTCTCCAGGTTATGACAGGAGTAACTGGTGTGTAAGGAACTAAAATCTTCTCACAATGAAGAGGAATTGCTGAGGGGTCTGTTGCTTACTAGTACAAGGAGGCATTGCTGTGGGACAGGGGGTTACAACAGGAAGCCAGGGTGTTTTGGGAGAATTAAAGATATGGAAGGTTAGGAAACATTTTGCCAGGCACATAGTAAGTGCTCAATAAATCACTTTTGAACTTCCAGTTCTTAGATGTAAAGAGCTTGGAACTCATTACTCCATCCTTGCAACAAAAGAAAGCTGAACAATCAGAAATCAATGGCTTTTCTTGATCCATCAGATAATGGAGGTTGTGGGATGAACCACCACCCTGAGATCTGGAGAGAGATGAATTCAGACAGTCATGACTGGGATCTGCTTACCTGGAGCAGGTGCCGCTAGAACTGTGAGGGTAGGAACCCTTAAATGATCATTTTGATGAGTTCCAGGAGGTGGAGTGTGGGCTAGAATAAAAGTGAGAAACATCTGGGGGCTGCAGTCTTCATCTCCTAGATGACATTCTGGAGAAGTAAATGGCCTCCATGAATAGACTGGGCTTGAAATTTGGACAGTCAGTAACCCAGTCTGCTGCTCAGAACTCTTCATGTTAAATCTCTCGGTATTTTTATAAAACTATAATTCAGAAAAAGAATAACCTGCTTGAAAATGCAAGCATGTAATAAAGGTATCATTTGACTCCATCGCAGTTCAAGGACATGCTCATGCAGTGGCAATAGGGGAACAGGTTAGGGACCATGTGCAAAACAAAAACTGGTTCTAGCGACATGGCGATTCCTATGGGTGTGCTTTTAAGCTCTTTTTTCAGAGGGAAGGGAAAATGACTCAATTGACCTAACTCAGATAATTGACAAGATCCCTGTGTAAGAACAGAAGTGAGGAGGATGGGGGGAGGGGGGAGGGAGGAAGAAGAGGGAGGAAGGGGAGAAAGGGATAGAGGGAGGGAGAGAAATCTCAAACGAAGGTAGGGACAGCTCTTCGAGGACTAAGAATGGTAGTTTGGGAGTGGGAAAGATTCAACCCAACCCAGATCTAAAGATGGGCCTTTTAAATGGCCCCTGAGGAGAAGGAATCAGAGACCATCACTCTGCATTTTCCTCTCATATCTATTCCTCCCATCAACTGGATGATTCTCTCCACAATTCTGAATTAAAATTTCAGAATGAGAGCACCTCATTGGTACAACCATGCACCCTTGGCCACGCTTGTGTAGAGCTTTTGTATCAAGCTGTCTCCAGGCTGGTTGGCCTGGCTGTGGGTTATCTGTTCTCCTGGGATCCAACCAAGAAGTGGGGGGCGGGGGGGTAGGCTGAGGAGGGAGAGCTGTCACAGGTGGAGGACATAGGCTCCCTGCACAGGGAATAGCTCAGAGCCCTTTGTGAAACAATAGCCCTTAAAAAGGAACAGAATGGAGCTGTTCTGTATTGTATAATCAGACATCAGGAGGAAAAGAAAATAAGTCAATTTTTCGAATTTATAATTCAGGCACTTGCCTTGTTTATAGGCAGTCAAAATGTCTACAACATTTATCATGCTAGCATTAAATAATTCCCAGCTGGGGGCTTCCCTGGTGGCACAGTGGTTGAGAGTCTGCCTGCCGATGCAGGGGACGCGGTTTGTGCCCTGGTCCGGGAGGATCCCACATGCCGCGGAGCGGCTGGGCCCGTGAGCCATGGCCGCTGAGCCTGTGCTCTGCAACGCGAGAGGCCACAGCAGTGAGAGGCCCGCGTACTGAGAAAAAAATAAAAAAACTTAAAAAAAAAATTCCCAGCTGCACTGATTTTTTTTTTTTTTTTTTTTTTTTAGTTATATAGTCTGTGTTTTCAGTGACACCCCATAATACAGCTAGTGCTCAGATATTCCGGTGATTACATCATGTGTACAGGTGAGATGCCAAGTACCAAAAATCTCTATCACTGTACTGCCCTCTAGTGGTTTACTCTTGGGTTTACAGTTAAAGCCCTGCCCTGTTGTAGAAAGCAACCTTCTGCCCTAATTTCAAGCTATAAAGGAAACTCTGTTTTGTCCCATTTAAAGACTGCACCAAGAGCCATAATATCACAATATCTATCTAGTTCTTACCCTAAGAAAATCACAAACTAGGCCCATCAAACTCCAGTGGAAGATCCTGCATTGGATACCAGGGAAGCTGTGTGTTTTGAACCTTAAATGCTGGTCGATGTTGTTAGAATAAAATAACGTAAGGAATGGAACAAAGTTTAAGACCATTGAATCCAATCCAATCATTTTACAATGAGAAAGCAAGTTCTAAGATTTAAATATCTTGGTCTACTGCAGACAATTTACAATAGAATTTAGCTTAGAATCCAAGTTTCCTGCCTCCCAGGCAGGGAATCTTTCTTTTACAGAACCCACATCATACAGTCACACTTATTCAATGGGAAGACAGCCCAAGATGGAGGTTCAAGATGTTATCAAGAAAAAAGGTGTGGAGGGCTTCCGGGAAGATGGCGGAAGACTAAGACGCGGAGATCATCTTCCTCCCCACAGATACACCAGAAATACATCTACACGTGGAACAACTCCTACAAAGCACTTACTGAACGCTGGGAGAAGACCTCAGACCTCCCAAAAGCCAGGTGGATGAAAGGTTCTTGGTGCTGCAACCAGGAGTCTGTGCTGTGCCTCTGAGGTGGGAGAGCCAACTTCAGGACACTGGTCCACAAGGGACCTCCCAGCTCCACATAATATCAAATGGCGAAAATCTCCCAGAGATCTCCATCTCAACACCAGCACCCAGCTTCACTCAACGACCAGCAAGCTACAGTGCTGGACATCCTATGCCAAACAACTAGCAAGACAGGAACACAACCCCACCCATTAGCAGAGAGGCTGCCTAAAATCATAATAAGTCCACAGACACCCCAAAACACACCACCAGACGTGGACCTGCCCACCAGAAAGACAAGATCCAGCCTCATCCACCAGAACACAGGCAATAGTACCCTCCACCAGGAAGCCTACCCAACCCACTGAACCAACCTTAGCCACTGGGGACAGACACCAAAAACAACGGGAACTATGAACCTGCAGCCTGCAAAAAGGAGACCCCAAACACAGTAAGATAATCAAAATGAGAAGACAGAAAAACACACAGCAGATAAAGGAGCAAGATAAAAACCCACCAGACCTAACAAATGAAGAGGAAATAGGCAGTCTACCTGAAAAAGAATTCAGAATAATGATAGTAAAGATGATCCAAAATCTTGGAAATAGAATAGACAAAGTGCAAGGAACATTTAACAAGGACCTAGAAGAACTAAAGATGAAACAAACAATGATGAACAACACAATAAATGAAATGAAAAATACTCTAGATGGGATCAATAGCAGAATAACTGAGGCAGAAGAACAGATAAGTGACCTGGAAGATAAAATAGTGGAAATAACTACTGCAGAGCAGAATAAAGAAAAAACAATGAAAAGAACTGAGGACAGTCTCAGAGACCTTTGGGACAACATTAAATGCACTAATATTCAAATTATAGGGGTTCCAGAAGAAGAAGAGAAAAAGAAAGGGACTGAGAAAATATTTGAAGAGATTATAGTTGAAAACTTCCCTAATATGGGAAAGGAAATAGTTAATCAAGTCCAGGAAGCACAGAGAGTCCCATACAGGATAAATCCAAGGAGAAATATGCCAAGATACATATTAATCAAACTGTCAAAAATTAAATACAAAGAAAGCATATTAAAAGCAGCAAGAGAAAAACAACAAATAACATACAAGGGAATCCCCATAAGGTTAACAGCTGATCTTTCAGCAGAAACTCTGCAAGGCAGAAGGGAGTGGCAGGACATACTGAAAGTGATGAAGGAGAAAAACCTGCAACCAAGATTACTCTACCCATCCAGGATCTCATTCAGATTTGATGGAGAAATTAAAACCTTTACAGACAAGCAAAAGCTGAGAGTTCAGCACCACCAAACCAGCTCTACAACAACTGGTAAAGGAGTTCTCTAGGCAAGAAACACAAGAGAAGGAAAAGACCTACAATAACGAACCCAAAACAATTAAGAAAATGGGAATAGGAACATACATATCGATAATTACCTTAAATGTAAATGGACTAAATGCTCCCACCAAAAGACACAGATTGGCTGAATGGATACAAAAACAAGACCCATATATATACTGTCTACAAGAGACCCACTTCACACTTAGAGACACACACAGACTGAAAGTAAGGGGATGGAAAAAGATATTTCATGCAAATGGAAGCCAAAAGAAAGCTGGAGTAGCAATTCTCATTTCAGACAAAATAGACTTAAAAATAAAGACTATTAGAATAGACAAAGAAGGACACTACATAATGATCAAGGGATTGATCCAAGAAGAAGATATAACAATTGTAAATATTTATGCCCCCAACATAGGAGCACCTCAATACATAAGGCAAATACTAACAGCCATAAAAGGGGAAATCAACAGTAACACATTCATAGTAGGGGACTTTAACAACTCACTTTCACCAACAGACAGATCATCCAAAATGAAAATAAATAAGGAAACACAAGCTTTAAATGATACATTAAACAAGATGGACTTAATTGATATTTATAGGACATTCCATCCAAAAACAACAGAATACACTTTCTTCTCAAGTGCTCATGGCACATTCTCCAGGATAGATCATATCTTGGGTCACAAATCAAGCCTTGGTAAATTTAAGAAAATTGAAATTGTATCAAGTATCTTTTCTGACCACAATGCTATGAGACTAGATATGAATTACAGGAAAAGATCTGTAAAAAATACAAACACATGGAGGCTAAACAATACACTACTTAATAACGAAGTGATCACTGAAGAAATCAAAGAGGAAATCAAAAAAATCCCTAGAAACAAATGACAATGGAGACATGCCGACCCAAAACCTATGGGATGCAGCAAAAGCAGTTCTAAGAGGGAGGTTTATAGCAATAAAATCCTACCTTAAGAAACAGAAAACATCTCAAATAAACAACCGAACCTTGCACCTAAAGCAATTAGAGAAAGAACAAAAAACCCCGAAAGTTAGAAAAAGGAAAGAAATCATAAATATCAGATCAGAAATAAATGAAAAAGAAATGAAGGAAATGATAGCAAAGATCAATAAAACTAAAAGCTGGTTCTTTGAGAAGATAAACAAAATTGATAAACCATTAGCCAGACTCATCAAGAAAAAAAAGGGAGACAGACTTCCGGGAAGATGGCGGAAGAGTAAGACGCGGAGATCACCTTCCTCCCCACAGATACACCAGAAATACATCTACGCGTGGAACAACTCCTACGGAGCACCTACTGAACGCTGGCAGAAGACCTCAGACCTCCCAAAAGGCAAGGAACCCCGCACGTACCTGGTTAGGGCAAAAGAAAAAACTAAACAGAGACAAAAGGATAGGGACGGCTCCTGCACCAGCCGGAGAGAGCTGTGAAGGAGGAAAAGTGTCCACACACTAGGAAGCCCCTTCGCGGGTGGAGACTTCGGGAGGCGGAGTGGGGGAGCTTGGGAGCCGCGGAGGAGAGCACAGCAACAGGGGTGCGGAGGGCAAAGCGGACAGATTCCAGTGCAGAGGATCGGGCCGACCGGAACTCACCAGCCGAGAGGCTTGTCTGCTCGCCCGCCGGGGCGGGCGGGACTGGGAGCTGAGCCTCCGCGCCGGGAGAGGGCTGAGGTTGGCTGCGTGAACACAGCCTGCAGGGCGTTAGTGCACCGCGGCTAGCCGGGAGAGAGTCCGGGGAAAAGTCTGGACCTGCCGAAGAGGCAAGAGACTTTTACGTCCCTCTTTGTTTCCTGGTGCGCGAGGAGAGGGGATTAAGAGTGCTGCTTAAAGGAGCTCCAGGGACGGGCGCGAGCCGCGGCTAAAAGTGCGGAGCCCAGAGACAGACATGAGACGCTAAGGCCGCTGCTGCCGCCACCAGGAGGCCTGCGCGCGAACACAGGTCACTAGCCACACGCCCTTCCGGGGAGCCTGTGCAGCCTGCCACTGCCAGGGTCCCGGGATCCAGGGACAACTCCCCCGGGGGAACGCACGGCGCGCCTCAGGCTGCAACGTCATGCCGGCCTCTGCCGCCGCAGGCCCGCCCCGCACTCCGTGACCCTCCCTACCCCCCGGCCTGAGTGAGCCAGAGCCTCCGAATCAGCGGCTCCTTTAACCCCGTCCTGTCTGAGCAAAGAACAGACGCCCTCCAGCGACCTACACGCACAGGCGGGGCCAAATCCAAAGCTGAGCCCCTGGGAACTGTGCGAACAAAGAAGAGAAAGGGAAATCTCTCCCAGCAGCCTCAGGAGCAGCGGATTAAAGCTCCACAATCAACTTGATATACCCTGCATCTGTGGAATACCTGAATAGACAAGGAATCATCCCAAATTAAGGAGCGGTGTGGATGAAAGGCTCTTGGTGCTGCAGCCAGGAGTCAGTGCTGTGCCTCTGAGGTGGGAGAGCCAACTTCAGGACACTGGTCCACAAGAGGCCTCCCAGCTGCACATAATATCAAACAGCAAAAATCTCCAAGAGATCTCCATCTCAACGCCAGCACCCAGCTTCACTCAACGACCAGCAAGCTACAGTGCTGGACATCCTATGCCAAACAACTAGCAAGACAGGAACACAACCCCACCCATTAGCAGAGAGGCTTCCCCAAATCATAATAAGTCTACAGACACCCCAAAACACACCACCAGACGTGGACCTGCCCACCAGAAAGACAAGATCCAGCCTCATCCACCAGAACACAGGCAATAGTACCCTCCACCAGGAAGCCTACACAACCCACTGAACCAACCTTAGCCACTGGGGACAGACACAAAAAACAACAGGAACTACGAACCTTCAGACTGCAAAAAAGGAGACCCCAAACACAGTAAGATAAGCAAAATGAAGAGACAGAAAAACACACAGCAGATGAAGGAGCAAGATAGAAACCCACCAGACCTAACAAATGAAGAGGAAATAGGCAGTCTACCTGAAAAAGAATTCAGAATAATGATAGTAAGGTTGATCCGAAATCTTGGAGATAGAATGGACAGTAGAATGGACAAAATGCAAGAATCAGTTAACAAGGACCTAGAAGAACTAAAGATGAAACAAGCAACTATGAACAACACAATAAATGAAATTAAAAGTACTCTAGATGGGATCAATAGCAGAATAACTGAGGCAGAAGAACGGATAAGTGACCTGGAAGATAAAATAGTGGAAATAACTACTGCAGAGCAGAATAAAGAAAAAAGAATGAAAAGAACTGAGGACAGTCTCAGAGACCTCTGGGACAACATTAAACGCACCAACATTTGAATTATAGGGGTTCCAGAAGAAGAAGAGAAAAAGAAAGGGACTGAGAAAATATTTGAAGAGATTATAGTTGAAAACTTCCCTAATATGGGAAAGGAAATAGTTAATCAAGTCCAGGAAGCACAGAGAGTCCCATACAGGATAAATCCAAGGAGAAATACGCCAAGACACATATTAATCAAACTGTCAAAAATTAAATACAAAGAAAACATATTAAAAGCAGCAAGGGAAAAACAACAAATAACACACAAGGGAATCCCCATAAGGTTAACAGCTGATCTTTCAGCAGAAACTCTGCAAGGCAGAAGGGAGTGGCAGGTCATATTGAAAGTGTTGAAGGAGAAAAACCTACAACCAAGATTACTCTACCCAGCAAGGATCTCATTCAGATTTGATGGAGAAATTAAAACCTTTACAGACAAGCAAAAGCTGAGAGAGTTCAGCACCACCAAACCAGCTCTACAACAACTGCTAAAGGAACTTCTCTAGGCAAGAAACACAAAAGAAGGAAAAGACCTACAATAACAAACCCAAAACAATTAAGAAAATGGGAATGGGAACACACATATCGATAATTACCTTAAATGTAAATGGACTAAATACTCCCACCAAAAGACACAGATTGGCTGAATGGATACAAAAACAAGACCCATATATTTGCTGTCTACAAGAGACCCACTTCAGACCTAGAGACACATACAGACTGAAAGTAAGGGGATGGAAAAAGGTATTTCATGCAAATGGAAACCAAAAGAAAGCTGGAGTAGCAATTCTCATATCAGACAAAATAGACTTTAAAACAAAGACTATTAGAAGAGACAAAGAAGGACACTACATAATGATCAAGGGATCGATCCAAGAGGAAGATATAACAATTGTCAATATTTATGCACCCAACATAGGTGCACCTCAATACATAAGGCAAATACTGACAACCATAAAAGGGGAAATCGACAGTAACACATTCATAGTAGGGGACTTTAACACCCCACTTTCACCAATGGACAGATCATCCAAAATGAAAATAAATAAGGAAACACAAACTTTAAATGATACATTAAACGAGATGGAGTTAATTGATATTTATAGGACATTCCATCCAAAAACAACAGAATACACATTTTTCTCAAGTGCTCATGGAACATTCTCCAGGATAGATCATATCTTGGGTCACAAATCAAGCCTTGGTAAATTTAAGAAAATTGAAATTGTATCAAGTATCTTTTCCGACCACAACGCTATGAGACTCGATATCAATTACAGGAGAAGATCTGTAAAAAATACAAACACATGGAGGCTAAACAATATACTACTTAATAACGAAGTGATCACTGAAGAAATCAAAGAGGAAATCAAAAAATACCTAGAAACAAATGACAATGGAGACACGACGACTCAAAATCTATGGGATGCAGCAAAAGCAGTTCTAAGGGGGAAGTTTATAGCACTACAAGCCCACCTTAAGAAGCAGGAAACATCTCGAATAAACAACCTAACCTTGCACCTAAAGCAATTAGAGAAAGAAGAACAAAAAAACCCCAAAGTTAGCAGGAGGAAAGAAATCATAAAAATCAGATCAGAAATAAATGAAAAAGAAATGAAGGAAACGATAGCAAAGATCAATAAAACTAAAAGCTGGTTCTTTGAGAAGATAAACAAAATTGATAAACCATTAGCCAGACTCATCAAGAAAAAAAGGGAGAAGACTCAAATTAATAGAATTAGAAATGAAAAACGAGAAGTAACAACTGACACTGCAGAAATACAAAAGATCATGAGAGATTACTACAAGCAACTCTATGCCAATAAAATGGACAACCTGGAAGAAATGGACAAATTCTTAGAAAGGCACAACCTTCCAAGACTGAATCAGGAAGAAATAGAAAATATGAACAGACCAATCACAAGCACTGAAATTGAAACTGTGATTAAAAATCTTCCAACAAGCAAAAGCCCAGGACCAGATGGCTTCACAGGCGAATTCTATCAAACATTTAGAGAAGAGCTATCACCTATCCTTCTCAGACTCTTCCAAAATATAGCAGAGGGAGGAACACTCCCCAACTCATTCTACGAGGCCACCATCACCCTGATACCAAAACCAGACAAGGATGTCACAAAGAAAGAAAACTACAGGCCAATATCACTGATGAACATAGATGCAAAGATCCTCAACAAAATACTAGCAAACAGAATCCAACAGCACATTAAACGGATCATACACCATGATCAAGTGGGGTTTATTCCAGGAATGCAAGGATTCTTCAATATACGCAAATCAATCAACGTGATACACCATATTAACAAATTGAAGGAGAAAAACCATATGATCATCTCAATAGATGGAGAGAAAGCTTTCAACAAAATTCAACACCCATTTATGATAAAACTCTGCAGAAAGTAGGCATAGAGGGAACTTTCCTCAACATAATAAAGGCCATATATGATAAACCCACAGCCAACATCATCCTCAATGGTGAAAAACTGAAAGCATTTCCACTAAGATCAGGAACAAGACAAGGTTGCCCAGTCTCACCATTGTTATTCAACATAGTTTTGGAAGTTTTAGCCACAACAGAGAAGAAAAGGAAATAAAAGGAATTCAAATTGGAAAAGAAGAAGTAAAGCTGTCATTGCTTTGCAGATGACATGATATTATACATAGAGAAGCCTAAAGATGCTACTAGAAAACTACTAGAGCTAATCAATGAATTTGGTAAAGTAGCAGGATACAAAATTAATGCACAGAAATCTTTTGCATTCCTATACACTAATGATGAAAAATCTGAAAGTGAAGTCAAGAAAACACTCCCATTTAGCATGGCAACAAAAAGAATAAAGTATCTATGAATAAACCTACCTAAGGAGACAAAAGACCTGTATACAGAAAATTATAAGACACTGATGAAAGAAATTAAAGATGATACAAATAGATGGAGAGATATACCATGTTCTTGAATTGGAAGAATCAACATTGTGAAAATGACTCTACTACCCAAAGCAATCTACAGGTTCAATGCAATCCCTATCAAACTACCACTGGTATTTTTCACATAACTAGAACAAAAAATTTCACAATTTGTATGGAAACACAAAAGACCCCGAATAGCCAAAGCAATCTTGAGAACAAAAAACGGAGCTGGAGGAATCAGGCTCCCTGACTTCAGACTATACTACAAAGCTACAGTAATCAAGACAGTATGGTACTGGCACAAAAACAGAAAGATAGATCAATGGAACAGGATAGAAAGCCCAGAGATAAACCCATGCACATATGGTCACCTTACCTTTGATAATGGAGGCAAGAATATACATTGGAGTAAAGACAGCCTCTTCAATAAGAGGTGCTCGGAAAACTGGACAGGTACATGTAAAAGTATGAAAATAGAACACTCCCTAACACCATACACAAAAATAAACTCAAAATGGATTAAAGACCTAAATGTAAGGCCAGACACTATAAAACTCTTAGAAGAAAACATAGGCAGAACACTCTATGACATAAATCACAGCAAGATCCTTTTTGACCCAACTCCTAGAGAAATGGAAATAAAAACTAAAGTTAACAAATGGGACCTAGTGAAACTTCAAAGCTTTTGCACAGCAAAGGAAACCATAAACAAGACCAAAAGACAACCCTCAGAATGGGAGAAAATATTTGCAAATGAAGCAACTGACAAAGGATTAATCTCCAAAATTTATAAGCAGCTCATGCCACTTAATAACAAAAAAACAAACAACCCAATCCAAAAATGGGCAGAAGACCTAAATAGACATTTCTCCAAAGAAGATATACAGACTCCCAACAAACATATGAAAGAATGCTCAACATCACTAATCATTAGAGAAATCCAAATCAAAACTACAATGACATATCATCTCACATCAGTCAGAATGGCCATCATCAAAAAATCTAGAAACAATAAATGCTGGAGAGGGTGTGGAGAAAAGGGAACCCTCTTGCACTGTTGGTGGGAATGTAAATTGATACAGCCACTGTGGAGAGGAATTTCCTTAAAAAACTACAAATAGAACTACCATATGACCCAGCAATCTCACTACTGGGCATATACCCAGAGCAAACCATAATTCAAAAAGAGTCATGTACCAAAATGTTCATTGCAGCTCTATTTACAATAGCCCAGAGATGGAAAGAACCTAAGTGTCCATCATTGGATGAATGGATAAAGAAGATGTGGCACATATATACAATGGAATATTACTCAACTGTTAAAAGAAATGAAATTGAGCTATTTGTAGTGAGGTGGATAGACCTAGAGTTTGTCATACAGAGTGAAGTAAGTCAGAAAGAGAGAGACAAATACCGTATGCTAACACATATATATGGAATTTAAGAAAAAAAACATGTCATGAAGAACCTAGGGGTAAGACAGGAATAGAGACACAGACCTACTAGAGAATGGACTTGAGGATATGGGGAGGGGGAAGGGTAAGCTGTGACAAAGCGAGAGAGAGGCATGGACATATATGCACTACCAAACATAAGTTAGATAGCTAGTGGGAAGCAGCCGTATAGCACAGGGAGATCAGCTCTGTGCTTTGTGACCGCCTGGAGGGGTGGGATAGGGAGGGTGGGAGGGAGGGAGACGCTAGAGGGAGGAGATATGGGAACATATGTATATGTATAACTGATTCATTTTGTTGTAAAGCAGAAACTAACACCCCAGTGTAAAGCAATTATAGTCCAATAAAGATGTTAAAAAAAAAAACTTAGTGGCATAGAGCAACATCATTTATTAGCTCAACATTCTGTAGGTCAGCAAGAAAAATAAGAAAAAAGGTGTGATACATTAAAAAAGAAAATGCATCCATTCGTTGTTTTAAGGGAGGGGAGGATATATGCTCTTTCTCTTTAAGGAAAATAATGCAGTTTAAAAACATTACCTTCTTTATTGATTCCAGAGCATTTTCTGGGCAAAGCAGGAGAGGAGGAGAAAATAGACTGAATAGGGTAGAGGCAAGAGGGGAGGGTCTATAAGAATTCCCCTCTGCATGTTTCTGACCTCAGGTGCTCTTTCTTAATCAATGAATAGATTACAAATGTGAGTTGGCTGGGGCAACCATTCCCTTCTATCAGGGATCTGAATGGCTATGCTATGGACTGAATTTTATCCCCTTGTCCCAATTCCTATGTAGAAGCTGTAACCCCCAGTTGACTGTATTTGGAGATAGGCCTTTAAGGAGCTAATTAAGGTTAAGTGAGGTTATAAGGATGGGTGGTCATAAGGGTGGGTTCTTAAGAGAAGAAGGAGAGAGAGAGAGAGAGAGATCTATTTCTCTGTCATGCAATGGCATGGCTAGAAGGCGCCATATGCAACCCTGGAAGAGTTCTCATTGGAACTTGACCATGTTGGCACCCTGTTATCATTATTTCATTAATTTTACAAATTTTGGAAACTAAGACTCAGAAGTTAACTTACCATCCTTGTAAGGAGTGGAACTGCTAATCATACCAAGGTCTGTGTGATTCTGAAGTCCGAGATCATTCCTTCTGTGCTGTACTTTGGTCATGTTAGCTCTTTAGCAGCTGCCTCCAAGCTGCAACCTCTGCCCTGCCCCACCTTGAGTAATCCTGAGAAACCAATGGAGATTCACTAAACTTGGTGTAGTAGTCATAACAATTAAAGACATGTGCTGTGGGGCTAGTCTTCCCAGTATTAATGGCTATGGATTCCACTCACTCATTTCTCTGATGCTTTTGCCAGTGTGGACCAAGCCTCCTTGAAGAGCTCTCTTCCTGTGGTGTCCATGATACCAATTTCTGTTGGCTGCCTTTCTTCCTGACTCTTCCTTCCTTGCCCCTTCAAGGGCGTTCTTTCCTCGACATGCACGTTAACAAAATTGATGTGCCCTAATTGTGTCTATCTATTGTTCTTTTCTTTTAACAATCTCATGTACTATGTGTTGTTGGGTTTTTACTACCACCCATATTCTCCCAAGTAGCTTTCTCTTTCTTTCTTTTCTGTATTGAAGTCTCTCCTGAGCTTCAGATCCATGTATCAAGTATATGCTGGTTATTTCTATCTGAATCACTAATGGATACTTCAATACTAATTATACATCTGAACTTAGAAGTTTTCATTCATTAAGTGTTCTTACTCAAACTCATCCTTCCCTAACCCAGAAATATCAACAACTTCCCAGTCACCCCAGCAAGAAAGCTGTGGACAAGTCCCAATGTTTTTCTTCTACCCACTCTTCTTTATCCAATCAATCATCAATTTCTATTTATCACCTAAATAACCACAAACTCCGTCCCTTCTCCCCTTCCCTACTGCCATTACTCTAGTTCACAACCTCTGCATTGCTGGCTTGCATTAACCTTCTAACTCATCTCTCTGCTTCCATTACTGATCCACTTAAATCTTTCCTACCACAGACAGACTGAATAATCTAAAATGCAAATATGACCAGTTGGAAAGGAGAACATTCAGTCTCTAAAACAAAGTGCATAGGGTCCTTATAATATAGTTGCTGCCTTTCTTTCCAGCCTCATTTCCAGTCACCTTTATATCATACACCATATTCCAGGTTTGCTAAATTTTTTATAGTTCTTTGTTTATATAAGTTCTGTTAGTTCTTTATGCTCTTTTCTCTGTCCATAACTCACTACCCCTCCAAACCCTCAGCTCTAACCCTCACTCAGCAAGAATGATGCCTATAATTACCTATCTTTTTCAATACTCTGTTGAGGTGTCATCCCCTCCAAGAAGCCTTCCTGATATCACATTAGGCTGGGTGCCCTTTCTTTGTGCTAACAGAATCCTGAACACATTCCTCTGCTCTTGGACCTATCACTTCATCTGTCTTCTCTATTCACTCCTCAAGGGGAGTGGAATCAGAATTCAGCCCAATGCTTAATGGGTCCTAATAAACATTTGTTAAACTGAAGTATTTTAAGGGCAAGGGTTTTTTTGTCAAAATTTTCAGTTTCAATATCTTCTGGGCCACTGTTTATTTTTACAGATATATGCATATAGGTATCCCCCACTTTTTAAAAGTTCTTGTTACACCACTTGACTTTTATGAAAGCTCTATATTAGTACCTGTGTTCACCAGTCAGAAGAAATCTAAAGAGGATTTTTACTTTGGGAAAAAATGTGAAAATCGAAAATAACATTCAGCATTTGTTTTGCAACAGCCATTATAGAGGCAGTGTGCACCCCAAACAGTCAAAGTGGTACCACCAAGCTCCTTCCTGGGGACCCACACTCAGCATCTCAGCATCAAGCTGTCAGAGCTTTGAACTGTCTGTGAGCATCTGTGCTTGATCTCGATTTATTTTGTGTATCCTTAGCAAGGTGTGTCCCAAGGTATCAAAAACACCCAAGAAATCCGGTTAGTGTAAAACTAGAGATAATTACGAGTTTGGATAGTAGTAAACAAAATCAAGACATTGTACATGCTTGAAATTGCCTGCATTTACCATTCATACTATTTACACAAGAGAAGAACATTGAAAGTTGCCAAGCTTCCTATTGGTTTTGCTAGTATCAAAGTGGCCTCCTTTAATCAGCATCCAGTAATGGAAAAAATGGAAAGTCTATTGCTTGAGTGGGTTGACAGGTATCCAAAGTGTGGTGTCCTGTTATCTTATACTTAAGGAGAAATCAATCAGTCTTTTAATAAACTGAAAAAGAAAGCCCTGGACAATGGTGGGGAAAGTGTTGTGAGTGAAAAAGGTAGTTAGGATGGTTTGATTGGTTTTTGAGGAGAGGGAAGCTTTATGGCTTAAAGCTTCCTGGAGGGAGTGTTTCAGCTGATACAGAAGCTGCCAGGAAGTCCACAGAAGAACTGAAGAAAATAATTACAGAAGGTAGTTACTCATCTAAACAAGTTTTTAAACTGTGATGGAACTGCAATTTATTGGAAAAAGTTGCCAAACAAGACATTTATTTTGATATATGAAAAGCAGTCTCTGGACACAGGCATCCAAGAACAGGTGTGAAGCTGAGTCCGGCCTCTGTACCCCCACACCGAATTAAATCTCAGAGACAGAGTTTTGGGTGAAGTAGAAAAGAATAGCTTTATTGCTTTGCCAGGCAAAGGGGGCCACAGAATGCTAATACCCTCAAAAACTGTGTGTCCCAACCTAGAGTGGGTAGTGAGGAGTTTTATAGTAAGGGTCCAAAGAGGAGGGTGGGCATGGTCAGCTCGTGGACACTCTTCTGATTGGTTGGTGGTGAGGTAATTGGGAGTCAGCATCAACAACCTTCTGGTTCCAACCAGTCTGGGGTCTACGTGCTTGTGGGCAGCATACAGTTAACTTCTCCCACCTGGTGGGGGTTTCAGTATCTGCAAAACAGCCCAAAGATATTGTTACGTGTATCCCTTGAGGGAGAACCAGGACCCTGCCCCAAGGCTGCACTATTGTTTCTTGACTGCTCCTCCCTTGTCTCCACATCCTCTCCCTTCCCTGATTAGCAACTGTTTGAACCTGCCCTTTGGGACCCAGGGAAGGTCATGGAGGCTGAATGAAGCCTATTTCCTGTAATCAAGAAAATGGGGGACACAGAAAGGCTTTTGTGTTCAGGAGCCCCACAGCGTTCTGCTCAGTTTCAGGTTTACCCTGATGTCTATTATCAATGCCACTTGTGATGCTGCCCTTAGGCATTTACTAGTGTGCCATTCAGAAAATCTGAGGGCATTTAAAGACATTGGTAAGAATACACTTTTCTGTTGTGTTTTGTTCACATTCAAGCAATTGGAATATCCAAGTGATTGTTTCTGAGTACAAGTGACCCTTGAACAACATGAGATTGAACTGCAGGGGTCCACTTTTAAGCAGGTGTTTTCAATAAATACTACAGTACTATACAATCCATAGTTGACTCCATGGATGCAGAACCATAGATATGAAGGTTATACTGCAAAGTTATACTTGGATTTTGACTGGGCAGGGTGGGTGTCCCCACCCCCATGGTCATTAAAGTGACCACTGTACCTGAGTGAACACACTAGCCCTTTTGTTGAAAAATACCATAGAGAAAATGACCTTGATAATAGATGTCTTCTGATTGTCAAAATTGTGCTGTTCCTCCACTTGGCATGACCAAGCATGACGATAACATTTGTGTTGTGTTCTTACTGCAGAATATGAGGTTGTTGCTGCAGCCAAGACCTAACAGCCATGATTAAGGCTCACTATTTGCAAACTGAAATGCATTTTTTTGTTAAGTGCCATTGAGAGACAGGGCAACTCTGAAACATCTTTACGAGAGATCTGAAAAGAAGACAATATAAAATGGGCAGTCACCAATCTTGGAGATGCTCTTGGTAGGCTAACAGTCTCCATGAGACATGACTTTTGGAGGAAACTATCCCAAGCAGTGAATGATTTTAAATGCTTCGAACCAGAAACATTAAATAGGACAATAGTGACTTTGGCTACTGAGGCTAGGTTTGTGGACGTCAGTGATGATGATGTTGAAGAGGTTTTGGCATCCCATGACCACGGAATGACAGAGGAAGAGTGGATGAAGTTGCAAGAGGAAAGGATACAAACTGAAACCAAAAACAATAGTGGACAGCCAGAAAGTGAAGTCTTCCAGGGGCAGAACGAGAAGCACTGCGTGCGATTTCGCCAGGATCGACGGTGATGCAAGGATTGCATCCCTTTGAAAGGGCGTGCAGATTCAGGGAGGTTTGCAAGATGTTTTTAGTGCATGCAAAGGATTGCGTGCTAGGAAAATGCGTGGCACTAAACAGGGAAGCATTCTATCCTGTGTCAAGCCTTCCACACCAGCCACTGCAGACAACGAACCTCGAACTTTGACATCAAGTCAAGAGACAAAGAAAGTGCAGATGTGAGTGACCTGCCTGCCCTGAGGGGTTCAGACAACGCTGAGATGAGATGTTAATAGACGGCCCCCTTCCTGTCTTTCCTACACTCCCATCTCCTGTACCTCCCGCCACCCCAACCTTTGATGAGTAAGCCTCACACACCGCCATCAGCACCGCTCAGCCTCCCAGCCTGCTAGCTGTGCTCTGGATGCTGGTGAGTGAAACCACACTGCACGTACATTATTTCTACTTGGTACAGGCTGTGTCTTTATCATATCATTTCTGCTTTTACTATATGGTAGTGTTATTTTATGTTTTATGTGCTATTTGGTATGATTCGGTAGGTTATTTTGGGGGTTTGGGAATGCTCAAACACTTTTTCATATAAATTAATAGTAGTTTCTTCTTTATTTTATACCATTTCTGCTTACAAAAGTTTTTAGGAACGCTCTACTTTTGGGAAACCAATATATATATACATATATATATATATAATCTGTATATGTATATATTAATTACAATTATTAATTATATAAGACAATTATATTAATTATAATGCAATTACTTTGTTATTCTATTATCAATATAATTATAATATACTAATTATATAATTATAATACAATTATTAATTATATTAATATACATACATATATATGTAGATGTACATGTAATATACATTTATAATATATAATGTATGTATTGATAGAGCTATAACCACATTAAATAACTGCTGTCTTCAAAAACACAGTAAAACTCTTATAAATATCCAGAGCTATACTACAGATCCAGTTGAAGGAAAATTACTTTGTCAGAGTCCAGTACACTCATGAAAACATGGATTGTAATTTTTCTTTATCCCCATTATAAGGGGTCCCAGCAGCATTCTTCTCAGTGTTCTTTATCCTTTTCATTGTTTATCTGATAAGGAACCAGAGAAGACGTTAAAATAAGGAGGGTGGCACTGCACGGGCCCAAGTGACTCCCTGCCAAGGGGCTCTGATCTGGACCACTCCCATCATTTTATCAGGAACACATGTTTTCAAACAAATGTTCTAATGTAACAACTCATGTCCTGGAACGAGTTTCTACTCAC
Organism: Orcinus orca; assembly: GCF_937001465.1. Taxonomy (NCBI): domain Eukaryota; kingdom Metazoa; phylum Chordata; class Mammalia; order Artiodactyla; family Delphinidae; genus Orcinus; species Orcinus orca. The sequence goes on from NC_064568.1 coordinate 62,913,226, forward strand.
TAATCCAAGAATTGTACTCTCTGGTTTATTCTTTTTACTTGCGATCTTTGTGCTTTTATCTTGGCCAGGAAAAGAGTCATTGTATTTTGTAGAACTGATGCTTGATGGGTTAGCGTTAGGAGTTTTGGAAGTTTTCTTTTTATGGAAATGGTATTTTAAAATAAATGGGCATTTCATTGTGAAACCCATGTCATGTCTTTAAAACACTGATAACTGTTTATTATTCCTGGCTTTTGTGAGTTGAGTCTATTAATTTGCTATGTCTGTGCCAAGGTTCAAAACCCATGTTTTAAATGTCTACTCCTAAAGTGTGCTCATGGGCCAAACAAACAGCTTTCTGGTGAAAGAAAAAAAATTAATGTCTATACTAATATGAACAGATGTTTATATGGTGTATGGTATATTTTAAATATTCTAAAACAATGTAAATATTAGTAATAGTCAATCCACAAATATATTAATGAATACATATTTCTTCATTTGTTCTGGACATACCCCTTAGCATTGGATGGTAGGATTTGTGCCGTAAGACTTACTTAACTAGTCAAACACATTTTTCTGGCTGCAATTATGTATTTGTAAATGGCCTCCAAGTAATTTTTATAGGATTAAAAAGAAAGACCATTCCAATACCAGAATACATACATTTAAATAAAATTACTGGTCAGTAATGGTTCTATTAAATAATTATGGGGCACAGTTTGCACTGTGGTGAGTTGATTTCTACTCTGTGAGCCTCCCTGCTTGTCAGACCTTCACATGCCTTTCTGACATCTTGGATCTTGGATGGATATTGGCATTATCTGGGGAACATTTAAGATATTGATATTCAAACTCTTCTTCTAGAGAGTCTAACCCAGTTGATTTGGATGGGCATTAGTATTTTTAACCACCCCCCCCCAGTGCATTTTGATGTGCGGACAGAATTGATAATGAAAGGCTGATTGTGATTAACAAGTAATTGAAGGTTAAATGGAAGCTTCTGCATCTGCCCCACCCCCCTGTTCTCCACCCTGGCTGAGATGGTAAATCAAAAGCATGTCACATCCCAGGAGCATGGTAGAAATTAATGCCACTCTTAGGGATCTAGAGCCAGGTGGCCCAAGAGAATTTTCTGTAATGATGGGAATGTTCTATACCTACTGTGAACTAAGAATGCCACCTGCCATATCAGTAACCAGAGATGTTGTGGCCATCAAGCCATCACATTACAGTCAACCCCCTCCCCACAGTGCCTCCCCCCCCGCCCCGGGAACTCAGGATGGAAGCAAAGAATACGTGCCATCTAGCAGTCAACTGCTGCAGCCAACACCCGACGTTGCACCCTGAGGAGACTCAGAATAGGAAAACACAAGATACTGACCCCAGATAGCTGAGAGGCATATCTCAGGAATGACTTCAGTGAGCCCAGACTCTTGCATTTTAGAAACGCGCTAAATTCCTTAACTTGAGATGTCTGGTTTCTTTAATTAACAGTCATCTTTTGATGTTCTGACTACCTGGTCTTTGTTGCAAAAACTCCTGTATATCCTGGCTCCTCCCCTACCTCTTTGGAGCTGTCCCTTAGAGCTATCTGAGAGGCTGTGTCCTGGGCTTACGTCTCAGATTTGTTCACCGAATAAAACATAACTCTCAACTTTTAGGTTGTGCTTTTTTTTTTTCAGTCAACACTATCCTATCCAACAGAGCACCCATTAGCCACTTGTGGTTGTTGAGTTCTTGACATGTGGCTAGTGCAACTGAGAAAGTGAATTTAAAATTTTATTTTTAAAGTTTAAATTTAAATAGCCTCTTGTGGTTAGCAGCTCTGTACTGCACAGTACAGTTTCTAATGGATGCAGAAGTGGTAAACTCTGTCATATTTCCAAAAAATAGTTCCTGATGTCTCTGGTTAGAAGCAATCTTGTTCCTATCTGTACTTTTCCTATTGCTGCTGTAACAAATTTCCACCAGCATAGTGGCTTAAAAGAATGCAAATTTAGGATTCTAAGTTCTTAGGTCTGGAGTTTCTGGAGGTCAGAAGTCCAAAATGGGTCTTACTAGGCTACAAGCAAAGTGTTGTCAGGGCCATGTGCTTTCTGGAGGCCCTAGGAGTGAATCTGTTTCCTTGCCTCTTCCATCTCCTTGAGGTTATCTGCATTCCTCAGCTTGTGGCCCCTTCATCCCTCTTCAGAGGCAGCAGTGTAGGGTCTTCAGATCTCTCTCTGACTCTGACATTCCCACCTCCCTCTTTCACTTAGCATGACACTTCTGATTACACTGGACCCACTTGGACAATCCAGAAAATCCCCTCATCTCAAAATCCTTCATTTAATCACAGCTTCACAGTGCCTTTTGCCGTGTAAGATAACATATTCGCAGGTTCCAGGGATTAGGCTGTAGGTATTTTGGGGGAGCCATTGTTTAACCTATTCCACCAGTGTTTCTTGTCCCACCTTGCCTGATATATAGTTTCTTGTGTGCTTTCCTATCCACTTCCTTGAAAGCAGCAGGTGAGTCTCAATGATTTCAATCTCTGGGTTAAAGCTGTGGCTTTCATATCACGGGTGCTCAAAATATGTTTGCCGAAAGAATTGATTAAAGAAATAGACATATACATACTACAGTATATAAGATAGATAACTAATAAGAACCTACTGTGTAGCACAGGAAACTCTTCTCAGTACTCTGCAATGACCTATATGGGAAAAGAGTCTAAAAAAGAGTGGATATATGTATATGTATAACTGATACACTTTGCTGTGCAGTAGAAACTAATGCAACATTGTGAATCAACTATACTCCAATAAAATTTCTTTAAAAAGAGGATGGAATAGGACAAATAAAAAAATAAAGAAAATAAAAGAACAGAGTATTTGATAGATGCTGACTGAGTGAATGAGGCAGCAAGGTGGATCTGATGCAGCAAATTAATTTTGAGAATTTCATGCCTTGAAATATTCACCAATCGATCAATGGACCCACAGAACAGATTTTGGAGCAGTATTCATCACTTGCCAATCAAATACAGACTTAAGAATTCTGCCCTGGTCTGTTCATTTCGGCTAAATATGTATCTTAGGCTAATGCAGGCATGAAAGCCACAGCCTGTTTGCCTGATTCTCTAGGAATAAAGTCAAGAACAAAGAGGGTGGAGGGATGTCTCCTGATGCATTTCATAATACCACCAGAACATTTAAAGATCAATACCTTATTTGACAAAGGAAATAGTATATGAAAATCTATATGATTACTTTATTAAGGCTTTATGTCTACGGGAACAATTTAGGTTTTTTAAAAAGACAGTCCAGGATAAAAATGTCCAGTTTGATTATTATATCCACAAAATTTAAACATATACAAAGGTAGAAGGATCATATAAGAGACCCCATGCTTAGACAACATCACCTCGCTTAGACAACTGTCTACCCATGGCCCATGTTGTCCTCATCTGTGCTCGTGTCACCTCCTCCACCCCAACCCTATTTTCAAGCAAATCCCAGAATTGTATCTTTTTTTTTTTTGCGGTACGTGGGCCTCTCACTGTTGTGGCCTCTCCCATCGCGGAGTACAGGCTACGGACGCGCAGGCTCAGCGGCCATGGCTCACGGGCCCAGTCGCTCCGCGGCATGTGGGATCTTCCCAGACCGGGGCATGAACCCGTGCCCCCTGCATCGGCAGGCGGACTCTCAACCACTGTGCCACCAGGGAAGCCCCCAGAATCGTATCATTTTATCTATACATTTATTCATTTATAAACACATTTGGGCAGATTTGTTAATGAATTTCCTCTTATTCATGCTGGCTTCCTGCACGTTTTGGCCACTCCATCATCTTGCTGAAATTTACTGTCTTTTCTTTACCTTATATGGAATTTTGTACTAAAAGACAAAACATAGCAACTAAACATAGAAAAGGCTAAGTTGGCCAGGCTTGTTGAATTTTCCTATTATTTTAATTCGTGTTTTAGGAAGTAGCTTACAAAGTGGAAATATATGAGATTGCACATGAGTTAAAACAATATTTGCATTTTTATTTAGGAGAAAGGAAAGGTCTTAACCACAGGGAAAATATGAGTGAAAAACCAAGCTCTGCTCACTTTTATTTCAGGAACATATTAAATGTTAAGGTAAAACATGTATAATCCAGTTTGAGAAGACACATAGAGAGCTCCCAGGATTAGGGGATATTCTGAGGGAAGACTTCTCATAGGAAGAATTAAGTGAAGGCAAAACTAGAAGTGAGAAACAAGATTTTGTTGAAGATGGAAGTTTGGTCAGAAAATATAAAGCTGTATAGAATACAGTTTCATAAAACGTGAAAATACGAAATGTTTCTTTTGGGCACTACGGTCTTCTCTTTTCATATATATCTGTATACAGTGATTGTAAATGGCCTTCCTCAATACATTAAATATGTCAGTAAAAGTGCACATGATCAGAGTTGGCTGGATTGGAGATGATGATAGCACCATTGACAGTTGCCTCTGTCTTTCTGCCATTTCTTTCTGTCTTATTATCTTTAACTATCAACCAGAGCTAATTTATTCACTCAATGGACATGAGTCACAGTACTTTATTCGTAAGGATACCAATTAAATACTTGGAGAATGAAGTAAAATCAATTTCTCCTTTTTCAAACCCAAATCTAGCATTCTAAAATTTATCAAGCTGAAATTCCCTGTTATGTCACTGTTCCAAAGCAGAAAGCGTCTATGCACCTGTTCCATTCATAGACTCATAATGATTTTTAGCTGAATAGAATATATGAGGTGATCTGATTCAGCTCCATGTTTGGACCCAGAAGTCTCTGGATTAAATGAATTGCTAAAGGTCACACAGTTAAAAAATGTCAGTTCAGAGACAAGAAACCAACTTTCCTGCCTTCCAGTTGGTATGCCCATCCCAAATATTATAAAAGATGAAGTGACAAATGAAGAAAATTATTTGATTCTGTTAACTATGGTGGTATACGAATCTGTGCTTTAATAAAGTGACTTTGAATAAAAGTTGTTTCAAGAAGTTATGTGAGTTTTAAGGTTCCCTTCAAGCTCTAACATGATGTATTTATAAGAAGAGGTCCTAGTTTGCATTTTTTTCAAAACAAACAACTTTTTATTGAAGTATAGTTTGTTTACAATGTTAGTTTCTGGTATATAGCAAAGTGATTCAGTTATATATATATTCTTTTTCAGAATCTTTTCCAAGAAAAGTTATTATGAGATATTGAATATAGTTCCCTGTGCCATACAGTAAGTCCTTGTTATTTACCTCATTTGTATATAGTAGTTTGTATCTGTTAATCCAAAACTCTTAATTTATCCCTTTCTCCCCTTCTCCTTTGGTAACCATAAGTTTGTTTTCTATGTCTGTGAATCTGTTTCTGTTTTGTAAATAAGATCATTTGTACTGTTTTTTAGATTCCACATATAAATGATATCATATGGTATTTGTCTTTCTCTGTCTGACTTACTTCACTTGGTATGATAATCTGTAGGTCCATCCATGTTGCTGCAAATGGCATTATTTCATTCTTTTTTAATGGCTGAGTAATATTCCACTGTGTGTGTGTGTGTGTGTGTGTGTGTGTGTGTGTATCACATCTTCTTTATCCATTCATCTCCTAGTTTGCATTTTAAAAAATTGAACACTATATTTTTGCATAAACTAACATAATAAAACTTTGCCAAATATTTACAAAAGATAAAATACAAATAGAGGAAAGAAGAGGGGGTCAGGAGTCTGCTCTGGTCTCTATTTTTTTTTTGATATTAGCGAAGGTGATGATATGTTTATACTTGTGCTAAGGACATCAATCTTCCCACATCCTCAGCTTTTGCTCTGAAGACTTCCTAACCTCCTGGGCTTAATTAAAACTTGGTTCTACCTTGACTCTACTACCTGCCCATCCACCACCTAGACTCAGAGCTGAGTGTGGAGGGGGTTCCCCTTACTCCCCATGACTATGTTTAGATAATTTCTCTTCCACCCTAGACCATACATCCAGCTTCCAATCGCACATGTAGGTTTTTTACAGGTATAGCAAAATCAGCTGTTCCCAATGCCCATCTTTCTCATCCCACTGTGGAATCTACCTGTGTCCTATGTTCACTGTCTCAGAAGACAATGCCCCAAGTTGCAATTGCCCAAGACAAAACCTGGGAACCATACTCGGCCCCTCCCAACTCACCATATTCAGGCAAATTCAAATTCTGCTGATTCTACCAGATAAATATACCTCCAGTCTGTTTGCTGCTCTCCAAACCGATGACTCATATTGTGTCCAGTCACCGTCATTTCTTTCATGACCTGGGGCCACAGCATCCCTCACCTTTAGACTCGGACCCTCCTAGTCTATGTATCTGCTTGGTGACAATCTCATGCAAGGGAGTTTTTTCTTTTAGCATCCATACTGCTTTCATAATAGAAATTGAACATCAGGACAACCAAAAGATCTGCTCACAGTAACACAACTCTTGGGTGTTAGAACTAGAGATTCTGACTCCTTACTAGGGTTCCATTAACTTCTGGATGGCCCTTCTGCAGGTCTTGAGATGGGTGCATCTCCTAAGGATAAACAGTGCAAAACCGAGGCCTTACCACAGGATAAAATTATAGGAGGCTCTCAACTTTTAAACACTAATATTCAGCTGCTCAAAGGACAAATTCTGAATCATAATAACAATATTTAGATGCCATTAGTCTACAGTGCTGTGACTTTTGAGAACCATAACTTCATTGTGTATAGCTTGTTTCTACTTTCCAATTTTTATTTTATTATCATTACAAATCATGCTTGTTGTTTAAGGACTTTAATTTTCAAATTGCTACTGAGTTATTCTTTTGTCAGTTATAATGATCAGTTGCCCATGAAGTCAAATAAAAAGAAATTACAATCAGTGAAAGAACATAGTAAATATCTTCATTATTCTTGGCTACACTTTTCCCAGGTCAGAATTATTTCACATATGACAGAACATTAACCAAAGTGAAAATATGTATGTTGCCCCACATACAGGGACCTGCCCATTTTTGCAAGGGCATTGGCTACTGCTCACATTCTAAGGTCAGTGAAAAGTAATCTCATGTTTCACCTGATTTAAACTGGAGAGAGTAAACAAAACAATGGAATGAGTAGTGGGGCATTTTGAGATATGCAGGTTTTGGAGGGGACTTATTGAGCCAACTTCAAAGGGCAGAGATTACAGAAACTAGTTTTTACTTATCCAGGGTTTTATTCATTCTGCGTAACTCAAGTTCATTGTAACTTGATCTATGTTCAGTATTTTTAAAAATCAAAGTATGTTGTCATTTTGGCCTATTTTTAATGTCCCCCTCCCTTTAAAATTTAGAAAATATCTGCGTCCGTATTGGATCTCTGTGTGAGGTTAGCAAATGCAGTGAGAAATTGGGCTTCATTAAAATTTAAAACTTCTGCTTTGTAAAGAACACTTTTAAAAGAATGAAAAGGCAAGTCACTGACTGGGAGAAAATCTTTGCAAAGCACATATATGATAAAGAGCTGGTATCCAAAATGTATAGACATCCCTAAAATCTCAACAGTAAGAAAAACAATTTGATTTAAAAAAATGAGCAGAAGGTCTGAACAGACACTTCACCAAAGAAGATAAACATATGAGGAGATGATCAACACCATATGTCATTTAGGGAACTGTAAATTAAAACAACGAGTTGCCACTACATAACTATTAGAAATGGCCAAAATCCAAAAAACTGACAACACCAAATGCTGGTGAGGATGTGGAGCAACAGGAACTCTAATTCATTGATGGCAGTAATGAAAAATGGTACAGCCTCTTTGGAAGACATTTTGACAGTTTCTAACAAAGCTAAACATACTCTTACCACATGATTCAGAAATCAAGTTCCTTCATATTTACTCAAAGGAGTTGAAAACTTATGTCCACACAAAAACCTGTATGTAGATATTTATAGCAGCTTTATTCATAATTGCCAAAACTTGGAAGCAACCAAGATGTTCTTCAATAGGTAATTGTATAAATAAACTGTCATCTATCTGGACAATAGAATATCATTCAGTGATAAAATGAACTATCAAGCCACAAAGACAGAGGGGCCTTAAATGCATATTGCTGTTAAAGAAGCCAATCTAAAAATACTACATGACTACAACTGTATGACATTCTGGAAAAGGACAAACTATGGAAACAGAAGAAGGATCAGTGGTTGCTAGGGATTCAAGGGGAGGGAGGGAGGGATGAATAGGCAGAGTACAGAGGATTTTAGGGCAGTGAAACTCATCTGTATGATACTGTAATGGTAGATACATGGTATTCATTATACATTATCAAACCCATAGACTGTACAACACAAACAATGAACCCTATGTAAACTTTGGACTTCAGTTAGTAATGATGTGTCAGTAATGCATCAATTGTAAGAAATGTATCACATTAATGCAACATGTTAATAATAGGGGGAACTGTTTGAATGTGTGTGTGTGTGTGTGTGTGTATGTGTAGGAGGAGGAGGAGGAGGGGGGTAGATGGAAACTCTGTATTTTCTATTCAATTTTCTGTAAACCTAAAAAGGAAGTGTGTGAAATTACATTTCTTCAGAAGATACATTATGAAATTTTGAATATTATATATTGTTTCCTTTGTAAAACAACTTTGTTGAGGTATAATTGGTATACAAAGAATGGCACATATTTAGTATATACAATTTTGTGAGTTTGGACCCATGCAAACACCTGCAATACCATCACACGGTCAAGATAATAGACATCCAACACTTCCCAATTTCCTTGTGTCCCATTTTTTTTCTTTGTGGTTAGAACACTTAACATGAGATCTGTCTAGCGCCTTCATAAATATTGAAGTGCACAGAACTGTATAATTAAAAATTATAGGCACACTGTTGTACAGCAGATCTCTAGAACTAATTCATCTAGCATGACTGAAACTTTATATCTATTGAACAACTCCTCATTTAATATCCAAAATATATAAGATGTTTAATATCTCCTCATAGAATGGGAGAAAATATTTGCAAACCATATATCTGACAGGCATTTTTTTCTAGACCCTTTAAAAGTTCTTGTTGTGTAGAGTTGATTAATTGATTGAGTAAAAAATTTGACTGAAAGGGCAAAAAAGTTAGGCCATCACACATTTCTGTAAACTCACAAAGATAGCAGAGACTTGCTACTTATTTCAATCTTGCCCTCTTGTATGATTCAATATCAAAATATAAATTGAACTGATAATTTTAGTTAGCTTAGGAAAGTGAAGATAGAAGTTTGGAATGATTATGATTGGTAGAGTAACAAAATAATTTGGGGTCCAGTTTTGGTTCAACTAAATTGCCATTTCAAATCAATTTCCTGGTTTCATTTTAATTGAGTTTGATTCACCACATGCAGTTTTCACCATATGCACTTTGCAGTGCACCGGGTAAATTCCAAAAGAAGCCAGCACATTTCAGCTGATATAGTTCAAGTTCAGTTGAAACTTAACACAGTAGAAGCCTTTTTCCTTTTCATGAAAGTTTTTCATGCCTGAATGTACTTTGTGTAATTAGCCAACTGTTTGGAAATTGTCATCTAACTTTCACTTATTTTAATGAAATTTAAAAATCCAAATAATCTGCTTTTGTGTGTCTTCTCAGTCTTCTTAAATTTTTCTTAAATTTTTCTTAGGTTTCTTAAATTTTCTTAAATTAAATCTTCTTAAATTTTTCTTAGGTTTCTCTGATAATTTTCCTTTTTAAATCCAGAGCAGGATTTCTATGTTTGTTAGTAACTGAATTGGAGCTGCTTAAGGAAATGAGAATATCAGGAGAGTTTGTATGTATAACCTCGTGTTTTATTTCATTAATTATCAAAAATTAATGATAAATTTATAAGATGGTATAACACTGGGGTTTTTTTTCCTTTTAATATAGGACACCTGGTTTCTTCATAATGAATGTATGGTTATTGTGAGTTACACGTTTTCGATTGTTGTTCTCTGAAGAATATCATATAATATTTTTATCAGCATATTTACCCATCAATTTACTCAAATAAAAGAATTCCAAAATGTCATACGTCATGTATGTCATGTAGTTTAAAGAACGTGAAGATCTCACAATCCATGCCTGATAAAACTTGTGTGGAAAAATTACCCCATACACAAACAGAAACGATCTGATAAAATCAAGTTGTTTTCGCAAGCCGTTAGCACAAATGTGAACCTTTGAATCAAAATCATTGACACTTTTTACATGACTCAATTTTTTTTTACTTCAAGTGGAAAGAGAATGTTTAAAGTTTGGAACTAAAAACTGAACATGTACACATATGTGGAACTGTTAGTGTTTCTTTAAGCTATGAAGAATCTCCCCACATTTGAAAAAGGTCATTTTGTTTTCATTCACACTTTCATTAATGTGTTCTCATTATAGAAACATCCTATGTTTCCACTCATATAAAATTAAATATGTATGCATATATAGTTATATTAACCCAGATGAGGGTTAATATTCCATTTTAAAGGAACTTTTAATACACTTCTTAGAAGGATTGGCAATTTTCAGGAACAATTACAACATAACGCAAATCAATCAGGGTGATACACCACATCAACAAAAGAAAAGACAAAAACCACATGATCATCTCAATAGATGTGGAAAAAGCATTTGATAAAATTCAAGATCCATTCATGATAAAAAGTCTTACCAAAGTTGGTACAGAGGGGACATATCTCAACATGATAAAAGCTGTTTATGACAAACCCACAGCCAACATAATACTCAACAGTGAAAAGCTGAAATGCTTAAGCTTTGAACGAATTCAAAATGCTAGACTTCACAATTCAAGTGTAAGCCTAAAAGTCAGCACATCCACTGGGGGGCAGAAGCGCACCAGGAACGCTCACAAGCAGACCAGCCCTGGAACACAGGGTGATGCCCCCAGGAGAAGATGCTGATGCTCCCAGGGAGGACATTGCTGGCCTGTGACTGTCTCCAGCTATGCGCTCTGTGGGCTCACCCACCTGCTCTCCTTTGTGGCAACAGGGCTCATCTGCAGGGTGCCTGGGAGAGCGAGGCCCTCAGCTTCCAGCCAACAGGGCTTTCTCGGAGAGAAGCTGAGATGCCTCAGTATTTGAGCTCTTGTACCACTAGTGCCCTGGCGAGTTAAAAGACCCTGAGTCTCCTTGAGGGTCCCTCTTTTGTTGATATTAGCTGCACAACTGAAGTGTTTGAATTTTACTCAGTCATTTAAGGAAGGCAAAGAAACAAAGGGATGACAAGTTGCTTTTGTTTGTAATACTTTGAAATAGCAGGGGAAAAACAGACAAGGACATACGTTCCTTTTAAGAGAACACAAAGACTGTATTCATCTCTTTCTCTCATTGAAAATACTCTTTACATGTAAGACAAGAAACCACACTGAAATAGTGATTTGTATCCTTGGCATTAGGGAGAGAATGGTGATTAGTTTAAAGTCGGAGCTGCTGCCAAGCTACAGACTAACTTGGGATAACTTGTCTAGAAGTCAGCATAGATAAAAGAAGTGACCATCCCTAAAGCAGGACTCTTACTATGATGTGCATGGGGATCCCCTGGGGATCTTGCTGAAATGCAGATTCTGAATGAGTAGATGTGCCCATGATTAAGCTATATTTCAGAGCCAGGTATTCAGACAACCTCAGGAGAGAGAAAATAGTCCCATCGTGTGCTTGCTGGGTGAAGAAGCAGGCTTTGTTTTCCTTTTAGGTCCTGGAAGTTAACTGCAGAGTGTAAGGCTTGCTAGTGTATGTACAACCTGCAAGGATTCTTTCAGAACCCTACGTTGTCCCATTGTGTATTGTTGGCAAGCACTCAGGTGTCGCTCTCAAGAGTGACAGTTCAAAAAAAGCAGCAGACTCACAGATCTAGAGAACAAACTAGTGGTCACCCATGGGGAGAGGGAAGGGAGGAGGGGCAATGTAGGGGCAGGGATGGAGAGGTACAAACTATTAGGTATAAAATAAGCTACAAGGATATATATTGTCCAACATGGGGAAATACAGCCAATATTTTATGATAATTATAAATTGAGTATAATATTCAAAAATTGTGAATCACTATATTGTACACTAGTAACTTACACAATATTGTATATCAACTATACTTCAATTAAAAAAAAGAATGACAGTTCAAAGCGGAGAGAAAGCTGATCTTTTTCTCTGAGCCTCCTTTTAGCTGCTAGCATGCTACTCAGTGCATCTCAACCAGTTCCCTGAAGGAACTGGTTAACTTCAGGGAGAATGAATGAGGGCATGCTAATGAAGAACAATTTCCATTGGCTGGACCTCTACTATGTGCTGGGTGCTTTGTTGAGGACTCTAGATATATCATTTTTAACCCTTTGAGGGAAAATTTGTTAACTCTGTTGTAAAGTTAGTGGGACCAAGACTTGGAGATCATAAATAACATGCCAATGTTCCATAGTTTATAAGGGTCAGAGTTTGTGTCACTTCAGAAAATGATATCCTTGGATATCGTTAAGAATATTAAGGATTTCCATCCCAGCAATGATCTTGTGTCAGTTGCAGTGGCACAGGCGCTGTGATGTCAACGTCGGAGCTGTAACAGGATTGCTGACAAGCAACCATAATGTCTTGCATCCCTGTACTGTATCATTGTCCCTAGCGTTGTGCTCCCCCCACAGTGTGGGAGCTTCCCCAGGCTCCCGCTGCTCTTGGCTTGCATGGTACACTGAATCCCCATGCAGAGATGGAGTGGCCGTGGCGAGCATTTGCTTCCTCAGCTGTTCTCTTGGCTCTTCCATTGCCTCTTGTCCTCTGCTGGCCCCTGGCAAGTGAGCGTGGTGTGCAGACAGGCAGTGTATCTTCAAAGGCAGCAAACACCAAGTCATTTGAAAGTTCATCTATCTCTAGAGCATGGTTGCAGCAACCATTGTGATGATTCCACCAAAATCGTAACAGAGTTTCTTCTTTCCTGTTATTTAAACTCTACCAGATCTGCCCTTACTTACACCCTAGGGCAGTGTTTTCCACACCAGAAGTGCTGTGAAAACCCTAGTGGGCCATGAAGTCACATGACCAGCATTTCCTTTTTTGAAAAAAAAATGAAATGCACTGGAATAGAATTTGAGAATATCAGAGAGCATTCTGCGCAGTGTTATTTCATGGAACTTTTGCTCCATGAATATGTTTCTATGTGGGGCCTGCACTCATTTCCTGTTGCTCCTGCAACAAATTGCCAAACTCTTTAAGGCTTAAAATAACACAGATTTATTACCTTTTAGTTCTGTAGCTAGAGCTCTCATTGTGCTAAAATCAAGGTGTCTGCTGGCTTTTCCCTACTGGGGCTGCAGAGTCCAGATCCAGGCCCTTCCCAGCTCAGGAGGGCGCTGACTTTCCTTGGTTTATGCCCACCCCCCATTCAGAGCAGCAAAGGTGGATTGAGTCCCTTTCACAGCACATCACTCTGACTTTCTTGTCTGGTCTGCCTCCTTCTACTTTTAAGGCCTCTGTGATCACAATGGGCGCACGTAGCACATGGGTAACCCAGAGTGGGCGCCTTGTCTCAAAGTCAATTGATTAGAAGCTTATTTCCCCTTTGACCTTTAACTAACATATTCAAAGTCCTGAATATTCAGATGTAGACTTTTTTTGGGGGGGCCATTATGCTACCTTCTACAGGGCTACAATGTAAAAGGGTTTGAAAAATACAGCCTGATGATCAATTATTCTGCCTCAAACATAGCAGGTGGCCTTGAAGTGCTTACCTGTAGTGGTAGATCAGGTTCAAGTTCATGCCTCCCACCTCTTTGATCCTCAATCTGAGGACGATTTTTGGTTTCTACTAACCTGGCCGTGGCCAATCCACTCAGAAGCCTGACTATTGGCCGTAACTCTCCACTTTCTATCTATTCTTTTCCTAAGAACACTTAGGATGATACTGTCACATGGAACACGGAGGTCAAATCAGCATTGTCTTTAAACAAAAAGTCAAGGAGGAAATGAAACAAGGCTACTCTTTTCATAAAAGTAAATCCAAACTCTTGCTCCTGAGACCCTTCCATCTCTCTGTGAATGTTCTTTTCATCTCCATCCATGAGGTTATGGACCCTTCTCACACTTGCACACCCCTTTACATCATGCACTCAAGGGTCATCAGCTTTGAGAATCCCTGTCACTCTATGAGATAAGCAGGGGTTATCAGCCATGGATTTCAGTTGGGAAAAAACAAGATATTAAGTTATTTGAATAAGGTAGACATACCAATGTAGAAAAGTGTGTAAACATTTTGAGTTAACTTGTATTCATTGAGTACTTATTTTGGTCTCAGCTGGGTGCCAAGTGCTATGGGAATATGCAAGTAGATGCCATGGTACCAGTCTCATGGAACTTATAATCTTGTTTGGCAGGTAAGATGTGCGTGTGTGTACTCGTGCCTGTGTGCACGTGTGTGTGTATGGGTACATGGACATGTGAAGGTGTGTGTGTGTACGTGTGTGGATGAGTGCGTGCATGTGTGCGTTTGCAAGTATGTGTAAGCACACGTGTATGTATTTGTGCGTGTGCACATGTTAATGTGTGCCCGTGTCAGTGTGCGTGCATGCATGTAACTGAGCGTCAGTGGTAGAAGCATACTCAGGCATGGACATGCAGCTTTGAATCAAACTGACTTCTCCTCAGTTTCTCTTTCAAGGATGTCCTCTTCTCTAACTTGCTTTGAACACGGCCTGTTTAAACTTTGCAGAAAATCATACCACAGCCTAGTTAGAAGCTGAAACACTAACAGGATTTCTGATTGGCCAGTTAATTAAAACTTATCAAGGGAGACTTTAAGTCCTTTGCTCTTTTTGACTTTTCTGTTTCCTCTTGGAAGAGTCAAAAAGGGAAAAATGTGGACTGCAGGAAGAAAAGAGTAAGCAAACTCTGCTTGGGATGCAAACTTTGTTGCAAAGAGTGCCTGCACGATGGTGAGAAGGTGGGATGCTAGAGAGGAGGGTGGGGGGTAATGCGGCCCCGGACGAGGGGGTGAAGGGCTGGGAAGATCACTTGGATTTGCGGGATAGAGAAACGGGAGCCGCAGGAGGTTGCTGGCTGAGAGCATTTTCATCTAAATATTACATCATATGAGCTCTTTCTCCTCCGTCTTCACGGGAGCGGCTGCCGTGGTCCATGCCCTGGAGCTACACACCCTCCAGATGGTCGGTCGTCTGGATCAAGGCTCAGGTAGCCTGGCTCGAGGGCATTGCTCCAAAAGATCAAGTCGTGCTTGTGGCAGACGGGCCCCTAGAGGATGAGGCTGCCCCAAGCTGGAGTGGGGTGGAGACTCTGACACCCTGGAAGTAGCCAACTGCATTGGTTAGGTCCATGGTTCCCTGGCCCGGGCTGGGAAAGGAAGAGGTCAGACTCCCAGGGTGGCCAAACAGGAGAAAAGAAGAGCATCCAGGCCAAAAGGCGAATGCAGAGCCAGCGCTTTGTCAATGTGGTGCCCACCTTTGGCAAGAAGGAAGTCCCCAATGCCAACTCTTAAGTCCTTTGTAATCCTGGCTTTCTCTAATAAAGCCACTTAGCTCCATCAAAAAAATAAAATATTACATCACATGGATATTGGAGAAGACTTTTCACTAATTTAATAGAATCACTTTTTTAGCATATGTTTTCTTCTTGGTGTCCTAACCAAAAAGGAATGAGAAGATTCTACTTCCTGTTTAATGTATATATAAGTACAATTCCTTCACAAATGAATATATGTATATAATATATGTACTTACATTTAACCAAGAATAAAACCATTTGGAAACTAAAGTTTTTAAAAATATGAATTCCTTGTGTTGCCTGCAGAACAAGCTCAGAGTTCTATCCTGAGGACATGATATTTTAAGATCTTTTCCAGATCTAAAATATACCAAGCTCGGATAATGTTAAAAAGAGGCAAGAGCCTGACATCTTTACTGAGTGATACTCTTTAACAAGAGACTATTTAAGATCATGCCTAAAAGCTGAAGGAAAATCCTCCTGGTGATTTCAACGAATTAGAACACATTAAAGAAAATTTATTTTAGTCAAGTATAGGTGATTTACAATGTTGTGTTAATTTCTGCTGTACAGCAAAGTGATTCAGTCATACACGTATATATACATTATTTTTCATATTCTTTTCCATTATGGTTTAACCACACGATATTGCATAGAGTTCCCTGTGCTATACAGGAGGATTTGTTGTTTATCTATCCTGTATATAATAGTTTGCATCTGCTAACCCCAAACTCCCAGTTCATCCCTCCTCCACCCCGCCCTTGGCAACCACAAGTCTGTTCTCTATGTCTGTGTCTGTTTCTGTTTTGTAGATAAGTAGAACACATTTTTAATTGAGCTCTTATTCTGTGCCAGGCTTTATGTTAAGAGCTGGGTGGGCAGGAAGGAGGAGGAGGAAGAGGTTAGATGTAAAGATGCAAATGCTTGGCATGTAAAAGGTACATAATAAATATCCACTGGACAAGACCCTGCAGTGGATTGACTCATTTTGTGGGGGAGAGGAAGGGGAGGCACTAGGGAGACATACACAGAAATAAGTGGAGATAGATAGAGACTAGATCAGTGGTTCTCAACATTTGCCTGCACATTGGAATCACCTGGGAACTTAAAAACAATACTAATGATCAGATGCCACCCTGAGTGAGTCTGATTTACTGGTTTGAAGGCAAAGAAAAGAGGAGGGAAAACCATGCCCGAGGTCCCAGGAACTTGGAAGAACAAGGCAGTTGGAGAAGTTGGAGAAGGATGAGTGATTTGGAGTAGGTAAAGTGCAGGGTGAGATGATCTTAGCCAGAAGATGGAACTTCTGGAAAGAAGATAGACAGGCGAGGGGCTTCCCTGGTGGTGCAGTGGTTAAGAATCTGCCTGCCAGTGCAGGGGACACGGGTTCGAGCCCTGGTCCGGGAGGATCCCACATGTCGGGGAGCAACTGAGCCTGTGTGCCACAGCTACTGAGCCTGCACTCTAGAGCCCGTGCTCCTCAAAGAGAGAGGCCACCGCAGTGAGAGGCCCGTGCACCACAACGAAGGGTAGCTCCGGCTCGCCACAACTAGAGAAAGCCCACATGCAGCAATGAAGACCCAACTCAGCCAGAAATAAATAAATAAATAAATAAATAAATAAAAATTTTTTAAAAAAGATAGGCAGATAGAGTTCAGCTTCTGAATGACCTGGGTTGCCATTGTAATGAGATGGATTTTCTTCTGCAGACATTGGAGAGCCAAGGAAGAATTGTAAGGAAGGGACATCAGGAGATATGTACTTTGGAATGGTAGTGCTGGAATGGGTGGGGTTCATGGTTGGGGAGGGACAGACACCATTGCCAGGAGGCTATTGCATTGGTCCAGGTGAATAAAAGCTTTGGCACTGGGAATGGAGATGGAAAGCCACATTCCGTAAACCCTTCTGGGACAGACTCACACTGTCCTGCTAACCAACTGGCTGCGGTTGACAAGGAAAAAAAGAGGATCCCAAGAAAGCACTAAATTTTCCAGACTATGCTTTCAAATATAAAGATGCCTTTTTAACATCAACTAAGAAACTTCAGGCATCCACATCCTGGTAATTACAGTTTTAGTATCTGTTGATTGAGAAAATCAGAATAATTGGCAAGCTTGCTCCAGCTGGGGAGGGGTGTGTGTGTGTGTGTGTGTGTCCTGCTCTGCCTTCTTGAGACTGGATCTTTTTTATTGGCATTTCTGAGTTATGGCACTCTCTTCAGCAAGGTTCCTTAACAACATGGTTCCTCCTACAGAAGGCTACTCACATTTGTGTGTGGTTTTCATACGTTTGTCTCTTAGAGAGCACTTACTCCTTATTTGTGGTCCTCTCACTTATCATCAACCATTATTCCTATTTTTCTGTCACTGGGCACCAAGTGACAGAAAGGATTTGTTTTTGGTCTATGTCTTTCTTTAAAAAAATAGTACGTGTTCATTGTAAACACTTATAAAAGGTAGAAGAGTTGAAGAAGAATTATTCATATCAGACCTCTCTCATACTGTTAGCATCTTAGTTTCAAGTATGCCTTTGGTTCATGCCTATATTTATTAGTAAAGTTTAGAGATGGCTTCCAAAAGGATTTTTATTCTCCCTCTCTATTTTTTCTCTTAATCTTGGATTATGATAATTTCTCCACATGATTATATTTGTTAATGAGATATTATTCCAATAAATCGATTAATAATTTTTTGACTAATGCACCTTTGTTGGACTTTATTTTTTTTCACTTTTACAAATAATGCTACACTGAGAACATTGCATGTAAATCTTGCAAAGTCTGATTCCCTTAAGACAGCTACTTAAAAGGGGGATTACTGGGTTAAGGTATGTTTCTTTTTGAAGATCTTTTATATAGATTGCTAAATTCCTTTTCAAAGATTTTGAGAACATTTACTGAGTGTTAGAATATATTTTTCTTATCTTCATAATATATTTTTAAAAATACATCTTTATTGGAGTATAATTGCTTTACAATGTTGCCTCTAGGTCCATCACCTCACTACAAATAACTCAATTTTGTTACTTTTTATGGCTGAGTAATATTCCATTGTATATATGTGCCACATCTTCTTTATCCATTCATCTGTTGATGGACACTTAGGCTGCTTCCATGTCCTGGTGATTGTAAATAGTGCTGCAATGAACATTGTGGTACATGTTTCTTTTTGAATTATGGTTTTCTCAGGGTATATGCTCAGTAGTGGGAATGCTGGGTAATATGGTAGTTCTATTTTTAGTTTTTTAAGGAATCTCCATACTGTTCTCCATAGTGGCTGTATCAATTTACATTCCGACCAACAGTGCAGGAAGGTTCCCTTTTCTCCACTCCCTCTCCAGCATTTATCATTTTAGATTTTTATATGATGGCCATTTTGACTGGTGTGACATGATACCTCATTGTGGGTTTTTTTTTTTTAACATCTTTATTGAAATATAATTGATTTACAATGTTGCGTTAGTTTCTGCTGTATAACAAAGTGAATCAGCTATATGTATACATATATCCCCATATCCCCTCCCTCTTGCATCTCCCTCCTACCCTCCCTATCCCACCCCTCTAGGTAGTCACAAGCACTGAGCTGATCTCCCTGTGCTATGCAGCTGCTTCCCACTAGCTATCTATTTTACATTTGGTAGTGTATATATGTCAATGCTACTCTCTCACTTCGTCTCAGCTTACCCTTCCCCCTCCCTGTGTCCTCAAGTACATTCTCTACGTCTGCATCTTTTTTCCTGTCCTGTCCTTAGGTTCATCAGAAACAGTTTTGTTTCTTAGATTCCATATATATGTGTTAGCATATGGTATTTGTTTTTCTCTTTCTGACTTACTTCACTCTGTATGACAGACTCTAGGTCCATCCACCTCACTACAAATAATTCACATTTGTTTCTTTTTATGGCTGAGTAATATTCCATTGTATATATGTGCCACATCTTCTTTGTCCATTCATCTGTCGATGGACAATTAGGTTGCTTCCATGTCCTTGCTGTTGTACATGTCTGTCTGTACCTGGCCTGGTACATGTCTCTTTTTGAATTATGGTTTTCTCAGGGTATATGCCCAGTAGTGGGATTGTTGGGTCATATGGTAGTTCTATTTTTAGTTTTTTAAGGAATCTCCATACTGTTCTCCATAGTGGCTGTATCAATTTATATTCCCACCAACAGTGCAAGAGAGTTCCCTTTTCTCCACACCCTCTCCAGCATTTATTGTTTGTAGATTTTTTGATCATGGCCATTCTGACTGGTATTAGGTGTGAGGTGATACCTCATTGTAGTTTTGATTTGCATTTCTCGAATGATTAATGATATTGAGCATTCTTTCATGTGTTTGTTGGCAGTCTGTATATCTTCCTTGGAGAAATGTCTATTTAGATATTCTGCCCATTTTTGGATTGGGTTGTTTGTTTTTTTGATATTGAGCTGATGAGCTGCTTGTATATTTTGGAGATTAATCCTTTGTCAGTTGCTTTGTTTGCAAATATTTTCTCCTATTCTGAGGGTTGTCTTTTCATCTTGTTTATGATTTCCTTCGCTGTGCAAAAGCTTTTAAGTTTCATTAGGTCCCATTGGTTTATTTTTGTTTTTATTTCCCTTACTCTAGGAGGTGGGTCAAAAATGATCTTGCTGTGATTTATGTCATAGAATGTTCTGCCTATATTTTCCTCTAAGAGTTTTATAGTGTCTGGCCTTACATTTAGGTCTTTAATCCATTTTGAGTTTATTTTTATGTATGGTGTTAGGGAGTGTTCTAATTTCATTCTTTTACATGGAGCTGTCCAGTTTTCCCAGTACCACTATTTGAAGAGGGCTGTCTTTTCTCCATTGTATATTCTTGCCTCCTTTATCAAAGATAAGGTGACCATATGTGTGTGGGTTTATCTCTGGGCTTTCTCTCCTCTTCCATTGATCTATATTTCTGTTTTTGTGCCAGTACCATACTGTCTTGATTACTGTAGCTTTGTAGTATAGTCTGAAGTCAGGGAGTCTGATTCCTCCAGCTCCATTTTTCTTTCTCAAGATTGCTTTGGCTATTCAGGGTCTTTTGTGTTTCCATACAAATTGTGAAATTTTTTGTTCTAGTTCTGTGAAAAATGCCAGTGGTAGTTTGATAGGGATTGCATTGAATCTGTAGATTGCTTTGGGTAGTAGAGTCATTTTCACAATGTTGATTCTTCCAATCCAAGAGCATGGTATATCTCTCCATACGTTTGTATTGTCTTTAATTTCTTTCATCAGTGTTTATAGTGTTCTGCATATAGGTCTTTCTCTCCTTAGGTAAGTTTATTCCTAGGTATTTTTTTCTCTTCGTTGTAATGGTAAGTGGGAGTGTTTCCTTAATTTCTCTTTTTGATTTTTTGTTTTTAGTATATAGGAATGCAAGAGATTTCTGTGCATTAACTTTGTATCCTGCTACTTTACCAAATTCATTGATTAGCTCTAGTAGTTTTCTGGTGGCATCTTTAGGATTATCTATGTATAGTATCATGTCATCTGTAAACAGTGACAGTTTTACTTCTTCTTTTACAGTTTGGATTCCTTTTGTTTCTTTTTCTTCTCTGATTGCTGTGGCTAAAACTCCCAAAAGTATGTTGAATAATAGTGGTGAGAGTGGGCACCCTTGTGTTGTTCCTGATCTTAGAGGAAATGGTTTCAGTTTTTTACCATTGAGAATGATGTTGGCTGTGGGTTTGTCATATGTAGCCTTTATTATGTTGACGTAGGTTCCCTCTAAGCCTACTTTCTGGAGAATTTTTATCATAAATGGGTGTAAAATTTTGTCAAAAGGTTTTTCTGCATCTACTGAGATGACCATATGGTTTTTCACCTTCAATTTGTTAATATGGTGTATCACATTGATTGATTTACATTTACAGAAGAATCCTTGCATTCCTGGGATAAACCCCACTTGATCATGGTGTATGATCCTTTTAATGTGCTGTTGGATTCTGTTTGCTAGTATTTTGTGGAGGATTTTTGCATCTATGTTCATCAGTGATATTGGCCTGTAGTTTTCTTTCTTTGTGACATCTTTGTCTGGTTTTGGTATCAGGGTGATGGTGGCCTTGTAGAATGAGTTTGCGAGTGTTCCTCCCTCTGCTATATTTTGGAAGAGTTTGAGAAGGATAGGTGTTAGCTCTTCTCTAAATGTTTGATAGAATTCTCTCATGAAGCCATCTGGTCCTGCGCTTTTGTTTGTTGGAAGATTTTTACTCACAATTTCAATTTCAGTGTTTGTGATTTGTCTGTTCATATTTTCTATTTCTTCCTGGTTCAGTCTTGGAAGGTTGTGCTTTTCTAAGAATTTGTCCATTTCTTCCAGGTTGTCCATTTTATTGGCATATAGTTGCTTGTAGTAATCTCTCAAGATCCTTTGTATTTCTGCGGTGCCAGTTGTTACTTCTCCTTTTTCATTTCTAATTCTGTTGATTTGAGTCTTCTCCCTTTTTTTCCTGATGAGTCTGGTCAATGTTTTATCAATTTTGTTTATCTTCTCAAAGAACCAACTTTTAGTTTTATTGATCTTTGCTATTGTTTCCTTTATTTCTTTTTCATTTATTCCTGATCTGATCTTTATGATTTCTTTCCTTCTGCTAACTTTGGAGGTTTTTTTGTTCTTCTTTCTGTAATTGCTTTAGGTGTAAGTTTAGGTTGTTTATTTGAGATGTTTTTTGTTTCTTTAGGTAGGATTTTATTGCTCTAAAATTCCCTCTTCGAACTGCTTTTGCTGCATCCCATAGGTTTGGGGTTGTCATGTTTTCATTGCCATTTGTTTCCAGGTATTTTTTGATTTCCTATTTGATTTCTTCAGTGATCTCATGGTTGTTTAGAAACATATTGTTTAGCTTTCATGTGTTTGTAATTTTTTACAGTTTTTTTCCTGTAATTGGTATCTAGTCTCATAATGTTGTTGTTGGAAAAGGTGCTTGATATGATTTCAATTTTCTTAAATTTAACGAGGCTTGATTTGTGAGCCAGGATGTGATCTATCCCAGAGAATATTCCGTGTGCACTTGAGAAGAAAGTGTATTATGCTGGTTTTGGATGGAATGTCTTTTAAATGTCAGTTAAGTCCATGTGGACGAATGTGTCATTTCATGCTTGTGTTTCTTTATTTATTTTCATTTTGCATGACCTCTTCCCATTGGTGTAAGTGGGATGTTAAATTCCCCTACTATTATTATGTTACTGTCGATTTCCCCTTTTATGGCTGTTAGCATTTGCCTTATGTATTGAGATGCTCCTATGTTGGGTGCATAAATATTTAAAATTGTTATAGCTTCTTCTTGGACTGATCCCTAATCATTATGTAGTGTCCTTCCTTGTCTCTTGTAATAGTCTTTATTTTAAAGTCTATTTTGTCTGATATGGGTATTGTTACTCCAGCTTTCTTTTAATTTCCATTGCATGGAATATATTTTTCCATCCTCTCACTTTCAGTCTGTATGTGTCCCTAGGTCTGAAGTGGGTCTCTTGTAGACTGCATATGTACAGATCTTGTTTTTGCATTCATTCAGCCAGTCTGTGTCTTTTGTTTGGAGCATTTAGTCCATTCACATTTAAGGTAATTATCAAAATGTATATTCTTATTTCCATTTTCTTAATTGTTTTGGGTTTGTTTTTATAGGTCGTTTTTTTTTTTTTCTTGTGTTTCCCACTTAGAGAAGTTCTTTTAGCATTTGTTGTAGAGCTGGTTTGGTGGGGCAGATCCATAATGTTTTATAATGGTAATCAAAGTTTCTTCTGACCTACACTGAAATTGTTTTAAGCAAGAAAGATTAATCCAAAAAAGTACATCTATGCTGAGAAAGCCATGGGAAAAAGCAACCATGGGAAGAAAACATGAATAGGCTATTATATAGCCTGGTAAATGGATACAGCAGATTCTTATATTTTTATATTAATGAAGGGAATCACTGACAAATATTTTTTAAGAAGTAGAGTTTATTAACTCAGTGGCCCTTCAGTAGGTTTGCCCCATGATTTTGGGTGGCAAGGAATCTTACTTACTGAGTAAGGAATGATCATTTTTGTTGGCGGAACATAATTGATCATCCAGATAACTTGGGCCCAGGTAATATCCTTCTTTGAAAGATAATTCAAATCAACCTATACATTTCTTGGGAAGCCTTGAAAATTTGTGAAGCTAACAAGTGTCTGGATCTGGTTTATTTAATCTAAGACACAAACAATGCATCTGACAGATGTCCTCATGCTGTGCCTGCTGTTCTGACCACAGAGGAGCTTTCCCATCATGAGTTGTGCTGGACACACTTCGAACCATTTATATCATGTATCTGGCATCCATAATTCATCTCTCCGGCCACACATGTTTTGTAATGATAGGACAATAGAAATATGGCTCTAGTCTTTGTACCTTTGTTTGCAACCTTCTTTTCTCCCTGGGAATATTTGCTCTAAAGTCATTTTCTCTTATTATGGAAAAACCATGCATGTAGGAGAAAATGAAATCTTATTTTAAAATAAAATTTACCACCATTCCCCAACAGTCACTTATATCTTGTTCACCCTTTCCAGCTTAAAAATTTCCCAATTTTTTTAATCTTTCTTTCAGGGTTCCAACAAAATCCTCACTGATACCTATAATACCAAAATTCTGATGGTAAGCAAAATTTCTGAGGTGTTTCTCTAATCTGGGAACACAGAGTTTTGTGTATGGCCTCAATCAGTAGTTCCTTATTCAATATGCCTGGAACTATAATTTGAAGGCACTAGAGCTTTTAGAATATCTCCAAACTATTTAGAATGGAAAATTACCACTTAGAAAATAGCAATCCTAAAAACCCACTCTGGACATGTCACCTCCCAAAACAACAGCAATGTTATTCAATATATTGAAGAAGATTTTTCTAAGAGTTTCTAGAATTCAATATTTCTCCTTTTTGAATCTCCAGATTATTATTATTATTATTATTTTTTTGCGGTATGCGGACCTCTCACTGTTGTGGCCTCTCCCATTGTGGAGCACAGGCTCCGGACGCGCAGGCTCAGCGGCCATGGCTCATGGGACTAGCTGCTCTGTAGCATGTGGGATCTTCCTGGACCAGGGCATGAACCCGTGTCCCCTACAATGGTAGGCGGACTCTCAACCACTGCGCCACCAGGGAAGCCCTTCCCCAGATTATTTTTATCACATCTTTTTATGACACTTAAACTTTTCTTGGGGTATGGGAATTATTTCACTATAGGCTTTATCTCCCAAGGCCGGGCACCATCTGATTCACACCTCTGCTTAGCCTTCTGTAACTGAACACAAGTTCCTATGCCCAAGGCACAGTGAGGCTGAACAAACTGAAGCGTTGGAGTCTGGATCAGAGAAAGTTTTATTTCAGGGCCATGCAAGGAGATGGGTGGTTGTACCCCCAAAACCCCATACTCCCTGATGGGTTTCAGCAAAGCACTTTTAAATGTAAGGTGAGGGAGGGGTGTGGTTAGTTGTTGCAAAGTTCTTGGTGCAGGAATCCTTTGTTCTTGCATCTGTCCATGTAGGTCAGGTCAGAGAAGACCGGTGTTATTCTCTGTTCTGCAATTTTTTATCTATATATGAATGGAAAAGTGTTAAACATTTAAAGGTCATAGCCTTGAGAATGGGCTGGCCTGTATATTTCAGGCTATAGGCAACATTCTTTTACAAAAGGTACAGAGCCAGCATGACTAAGCACAGGCAACAGAGCACAAAGGTTAAAGCAAAAGGAACAGATCTAATATGGAGTCAGATTTGTTCTTCCCTATTACATTTCCATGTAGTCTGTGCTCAATTAGTGCAAGGATTGGGGACTTCCTTAATAATACTGATTTATCATTTCTTATCTTTTCAACCTTAAACCAAGAGATAGCCACGCAACTCAGAGGTCCTGAAGGTGCTGTCCCAGGTTAACAGCAGGAGGTATTGACTAAGGATAAAGAGGACATGGATAATTTAGTACAATAATGGCAAAACATTCACTGCTTATGATGAGGAAGAAATCAGCAGAATTGGACATTTTATTTTTACAAAACTCTGAAAGTATTCTTGAAGTCTAGATCTCACATAGCATGAGTGATTTTTGGGTTGAAGAACCCGTTGGTGGTGGTTGGGGATGAAGTTTCTTCCTTAATTTTTCTCATTACTACACTATTAAAAAAAATCTTTCGTAGTGCCCTCCCATAGTTTTTACCATGTGTGCGTTAAATGTGAAATGGCTTTGTATAAAAGTAACTTTATAAGTGTTATTTGATATTGTTATCCATTTAAAGGTAACTATATTCAAAGACATATAAAGGCTCCCATTTTCTTTCTTTCTGTCAGAGCCACCATGACAGGATGTGGTCCTGCGTCTGAAGTCTTCCCAGCTGGGGACACCTGGGCTGTGAAAGCTGCAGAGAATACAGAGGGCAGGGATGCTGAGGTACAAGCATTGTAGGAGAGAGATTATGGTGTGGTGGAAATATGCCTTATAGTCAGAGAGACTGGGGTAAGTTATTTCACCCCTTTGAGCCTCAGTTTCCTCCCTTGTTGAACGGTGATAACAAAATGTCTCTCATATGCAAGATCATGGGTGTTAAGTCCTGACCTGGTCATACAATGTGCAAGACACAAGGTTTACCATCCTTCTTCCTTAGATGCCTGTGGCCTTTGACTGGGTTTCATTCAGCATATTGCAGTCACCTCCTAAAATGCTGAGTCCTTCAAGGGTAGGGATTGTCTCTGATCTGCTTTCCATCTCCAGCGACCACTTTAGTTCCCAGCAGAAATTTGGAAGCTCTGTAAGTGGCAGTTACACTGAATTACACTCAATTGTGTAAAAGAATCCACAATAATATCAGGCATTTGGAGAAGCTTTGGGAAACTTGGAAAGAAGAACAGAACAATAAAAGCCTGGTCCTATGCCACTGATTAAAACTTATCTGGATAGTTTGGGGCTTAGTCAATACCTGTTGAATGAGTGATATTAAAAAGAACATTTGTAAGTGAGCACCATAAGAAAGGTAAGTGGAATGGAGATTAGGGGACCTAGCTGAGGGCTTGGCATGTGTTGGACACTGAATAAACAGTCACTGAATCCATGAAAAAGTGATTAAGTAAATAGAAGACATACAACTAACTCATGGATGGTAGTTAAGTAAAACATTATTTGGAAGGTAATGAGTGTAGGGCAAGGTGGTAACCATTTGTATGTCACCTGCATTGTGTGTGTGTGTGTGTGTGTGTGTGTGTGTGCGTATAACAGGGAGAGAGAGGTTGGGGGTGGGGAAGGAAGGAAAGAGGAGGGAAGGGATGTCCAGATGAACCATTGAGGGGATTGAGTGATTTATCAGGCCGAGTTTCCTTTCATTGCTGTTAAACATGAATTCAGGTTATTGAAGGAGGTTGGTAGTCTCAGAGACAAAGGGAGAATTCTCACCTGACTCAGACAGTGAGATACAAAGCTATCTTGGTGGACAGAGGAAGAGACTGCCCCTTGTTCTTGCTAGCATCTCTTGTGAGCCCAGCTGCTTGCAGACAGTATTGTTCACCAGTGTAAATTAAGAGAAAGGAGAAAAGCTTATTTGATTTTTAAAGCAATCAAATGAACAGAGCTTTTATTTTGCACCTGAGGTTTGTGAATCATCTGTAAGTATTTCCAGTGTTTTTCCTGCACAAGCCTGCAGTTATCAAATCTTGCAACAGGCTCTGAATGGTTCTCTTGAGGACTGCAGCAGAGAGGAGTGGCTGCTGCCTCCTGGCTAAGAGAAAGACACTCTTCGCCCTGCTGCTGCTCTAGGCGATTCCAACAACTGCCGGGGTCCGGGCAGAGTTGCCAGCAGCCAACACTGCTGCCAATAAGCCCAGAGATGCCCCTCACCCTTCTTCTACTGCCACGAATCCTTGGCTCAGGGCTAAGAACTTGATTCTCCTGTCTAAGAACTGGGAGATGAGAGGATTCTACTACTATGTCCAGGGAGGAGGTGGTTAGAGAATCGGAGGTCTTCAGGTGTTTAGGGGGGCTGTGGAGGTTCACTTGGTCCCCAGGCATTGGCATGATGTGGGGAGTCCCTTCCATTTCCTAACCTCAATTTCTTCATCAGGATTCTTGTAAAATGTACAGCGCATTTCATTGTTCTTGTGAAATGTACAAAGTGGTGTGCATGCTCAGTGTGTGTATTTCATATTGTGCAGATTTGGAGGAAGGGGGCAAGGGCATGGGAAGAGGGGAGCCTCCTGGGCTGTGATCAGGAGTTTGGCCTGTTGTGGGGACAATGGGGTGCAGAGTTTATAGGCTCCTCTGCAGGCAGCACATCCTGAAAAGAAGGGACAAGGAGGGATAAACCTACAAGAATGGACTTCTTTCTTTCTCTCTCCAACACCCACTCCCGTCACATCTCCTGTTCCCTTTTGGCTTCTACACAGGCCCGTGTCAACTCAGATGCTCGTTGAGATCATGAAGTGTAACCCCCAGGCAGTTATTTCAGGGTTTTTCAAACACCACTCCATTGATTCTAGCCTATTCACATCAGCGGAGTTATGGACTTAATGCCCTGGGGGAGGATGGCGGGGTCAGAATGCTAATGGGAAAGGAAGATGAAAACTGCTGGGGCTCGTTTAATTTTGTGTTTGCCAAATGGAAAACATACAAAAGAAAACTGCAATCTAAGCCACACCAAATATCCATAATTGTAAAATAAAGTCCAGATTGAGGACAGAAATTGCCACTTTGAACAATATTATTCTTTCATGCTCCAACACATAAAAGATGCTCCAGAGGTCTTTCATTTCGACCAGAATTATTTAAAAACATGAGAATTCACTTAAAATCACTTAAGTAGGATCCCTGTTGCCTTTGTTTAATTAATACAATATCATTCCCTTGTCAGGTGTATAAATATTAGTCCGTGCCTTGTTCATCACCTTCACATCTTATCTGAATTCACAAACAATTATTGGCGTTGCTGTAGTCCATGTGCTTATCTGGAACTTATTTAGTATTCTCTAGTTGTTTTTTTTTTTTTTTTTTTGCGGTACGCGGGCCTCTCACTGTTGTGGCCTCTGCCGTTGCGGAGCACAGGCTCCGGACGCGCAGGCTCAGAGGCCATGGCTCACGGGCCCAGCCGCTCCACGGCATGTGGGATCTTCCCAGACCGGGTCATGAACCCGTGTCCCATGCATCGGCAGGCAGACTCTCAACCACTGCGCCACCAGGGAAGCCCAGAATTCCCTAGTTTTAACAAGGATATTTAATGTCTGAAATGACTTACCCAAAAGGTGATTAAAAAGTAGTAGGTGGATTTCTAAGATCAAGGAGTTTCAGGACATTTAAAAAATCTGCTACACGGTTGTAAAGTATTTACATGAATTGGCATATTTTTATAAATTATTGTTCCAATATTAATAGAAATGACTAGTGCATATGATACACATGACACGGTGATAATAAAAACCCTCTTGATTAAACAAAATACCTGTTAAAGTTTTGCCAGTTGTGGTAACAAACAAGTCTCCAGATGTATAATGGGCCAGAGATCACAGAGGTTAAATTCTCACTCATGTAAAGTCTGAAACAGGGAATCTTGATTGGCAGGGAGCTCTCTTCCAAATTTTGATTGGGAACCCAGGTTTCTTCCGTTTGGGGGTTCTCCCTCTTCAACAGTGGTTTCCCAGGTTGCTGGGCTCATCACCATCAAATCAGTGCAAAGGGAAATAGGAAGGATCACGCACAAGAGTTTTCTCTGGATCAGGAACAATCCATTGGCTAGAACTCAGGCTGTGTCCTTAGGACGATGAGGACGCAGGTTTGATGAAGTGCGAGACAGTTTTTGCCACCTTAGCCCATTGCTAGCACTCAATCAGTTTTGACTACTATTAGTATTATTATTTTGAATGTCAATGTAGGCTTTCTTAACATCTTTATATTTCAGGAGATATGAAGGATAAAACATCTTGTGTGTATGAACGTGTGCCAAATTGAGAACCAAGATTGGTAATCTAGATCCCTATTTGTAGGAGAAGTTGAAGAGGACACTCATGATCTGTTCTTTAGACTGAAGTCAAGCTTAAGTTAACTGGATTTTTAAAGTAACTATGAACATTCAGGCCTTGGCTGTATGTTATGGAAAGTATATAGACATGACTGTGTCGATAGGAACTATTAAAGTTAACTTCACAAAGGAAAAGAATGGTGAAATTGTTTCCTTTTCTTGGACATAGTTTGATGGAGATAATCTTCATCAAATACATTCTTTAAGGAATAAAAATGATTCTTAAAATGAGTTAAATAAAGCACTGTCCTTTATTATTCATTTCCTTTAGATACTATAAAAGAAAATGTTACATGTGGGTAGAAATTCCTCATATCTATTTATCTATCTTTCTATCTGGGTATGTATTTATGATCTATGTATGTATCTATGTATCTATCCTCTATGTATGGATGGAGGCATGCATATATCATCTATGCATGCATGAATGTGTATATGTATGTATGTGTGTATGTATATATATGCATGTGTGTATATATGTATCTATCATCTATGTATGTGTGTACTGTGTATCTATCTTCTAGGTATGTATGTATGTATGTGTCTATGTATATATGCATGTATTTATGTATCTATCTGTCTAAATGAGCCTTACCCGAAAAGATTCATGTACTCAGGTGCTTTTTCTTTCAAAGGAGAGCAGCCATTTTGGCATAACTGGAGATTTTGCACTGCAGCTGGAGCAGGAGTCAGCAAACATTTTCTATAAAATGCCAGGTAGTAACTCTTTCAGGCATAGAAGGTCATCCAGTCTCTGTCAGTTGTAACCACTCAATTGCGCTATTTTAGTGTGATAGTATCTGTAGATAATGTGTAAATAAATCCTTGGGACCATGTTCAATAAAGCTTTATTTACAAACACAGGCAGCAGCCTGGATTTGGTCTGTGAGCCAAGTTTACAGACTTCTTGCTCCAGAAGGTCAGTACTTTCTAAAAGGTTACATTCGCTAATTTTATGTTAGATGTTTATGACATTTTTGAAGTTGATATCTCTCTACAGAGTTTAGAATTTTACTTCGCTTTGATTTTTCGTGGGAAGCATCACCATGATCTAAGATAACATTGACTAATTCACTATGTCTTTTGTCATCAGCATTAATGAAGCTGTATGTCATCATTGTGTTGGATGCTCTGTTAAACCACAGGCCTGGAAAGGCTACTGGTTACCCAGAGTCAAACTGTCCCATTAAAAGCACTGGGAGAAAGTCTTCAGTGACTGCTAGAGAAGATCCCTTTAAGCTTTTCTTATTAAATTTAGTCTTTAATGAAACTTTATTTTTTAAATTATTAAATTTAATTTTATTTAATATTATAGTTGATTTACTATGTTGTGTTAGTTTCAGGTATACAGAAAAGTGATTCAGTTATACATATATCCATTCTTTTTCAGATTCTTTTCTCATTTAGTCTATTACAGAGTATTGAGTAGAGTTCCCTGTGCCATAGAGTAGGTCCTTGTTGATTATCCATTTTATATATAGTAGTGTGTATATGTTAATCCCAAACTCCTAATTTATCCCTCCCCCTTTAATGAAACTTTAGTTGTAATATTTGCTTAATTTTCTTCTCACTGGTAGATGGAATTTAATTTTCTTACTTCAAAAGTCTTTCACTGTAAGACTCCAGGTAGCATCAATCATTTTATTTCATATTTTCAAACTATCTATGAGGGGATTGTTTCTTAAAATATTGTCATCTGCAAGTCGAGTGAAAAAATACAAAACAACCCTGTGCACCCAGCAGAAACCTAGAAAGAGACCTAATTAAATGATACAGGTGAAAGTAGGCCTACTGCCTACTGAATTAAGGTGGTGTTATCTGTCACATATGGGAACCATCAGATATAGAGTCTTTAAATAAAGAGATTTGGAATTATGATACCTCTAGAATTCATGTATGTATCACATGTTTTGGAACTAGACCTTAGTCTTACCTTGCAGTGGGGTGGGGGCCTCCTTGTCTCTCCTTGGGTCAGGCCCTTCTCTAGGTGGGGGTGGGGAGAAAGGAAGGGAAAGAATGGTGTCTTTGTTGTAGCCCTTGAGATGCTGGTCCCTGCTTTTTCTTGGACTAACACTAACCAGCCTCTGGTGACTCATGTGTGAAAAGCAAGCACACTCTGGCTCCTCAGCAAGAACTTGCATGATTCTACGACCTCTTCCAACTCCCCATGTAGCATCTGCCCAGGGCAGGCCACCCCAGAGCCTCTGGTGCCTGGGGTTCCCATCAGGAGTTGTGGGATGTCCACTTGACCCATAGGGAACTACACATTCCTTATTTTTCCAAGCAGCCTGAAGACTGTTTCATTGCCAACCCTATCTTAGCCCTATCTTGCTCCAGCTGTCTTCTCCTCCTGCTCAAATAAGCACAGTGGGGAAATTGACGAGACCTCTGTGGGAAGCAGACACCCACTGTGAAACGAGATGCCAGCCTCCTCTTCATGAGGCATCTCCAAACTCTTTCATAGTCTCTCCCTCCCTGGTTGGTGAGAAGTACCTTCCCTTCCCCATGTGTAGATAAAAGAAAGATCCATCAAGAACCACGGATGACTCCTGGGCAGCACGAAAGTCCTACTCGACATCCTGTTTCAGTGTTGGATGAGGTTCATCGTGGTGGTGAAGGATCGAAGTGGATAGATTAGAAATATTTGGGACATGATATTGACAGGACTTGGTGAGTAGATTAGCAGAGTAGATTAGGTATAGGGAGTAAAGGAGATGGGGATGAGACAAGGAGAACCCAAGAGTAGGGCAGGTTGGGGATTCATTATCACAAATTCAGGTTTTGGTATGTTGCGTTCTACATGCTACCACAGGCACTGAGATGGAAATATTACACTGGCAACTAGTTACTTGTGCTTCAGAGGCCAGGTCTTGAAGCAGATATGCATCCATGAGTCTTGTGAATAAGGTCTTCTAGGGAGACAGTCTAGGGTGAAAAGAGATGGTCTAGAATTGACCTTGGAGGAGCTCTGACAATTAATATTTGGTGGAAAGGGATAGCATTCCAAGGAGATGGAGAAGAAGCAGTCAGAGGGGTAGAAGGAAAACCAGGAGATGGTTTCCAATGTGGTCAAGATGCTTAAGTCAGAGGGAAGTGCTGGGATCGGGAGTGAGTGGTGGATGGGTGACTTGTGTTTATCCTAGTTATGCTGCTTCCACAGATGCAGGAGGACATTAACTAAGTGGAAATGCAAATGCAAATGGAAGCAGTATGGAACTTGTGGATTTTTCTGGAATGTTCATGCTTCTAAATAAAAATTCATTTCAGCTGTTTGCTTCCCATGTGTGTTATAATCAATTCCAGAGAGATTTCATTTATCATAAAGACAATGATTTATGTATCACAAGGGAAACATTATAAACCGTGGGATAGTCCCATTAAGGAATACACTTTTATCCTTTATAGATTTTTAAAAATCTTTGGGTGTGTGAGTGTGTGTGTGTGTGTGTGATTCTCTTTATAAAGCTAATGTTATCATTTGATTTCTAATAGTGTCTCTTATGCTATGTGCTGGGTTAATGATCAAATATCAAGAAAATGTTTAAATAACTGGTTGAATTATATAAAGCTTATCATAAAGAGAATGGTAAGCAGCTGTTTTCCATTTCTCCTGATAGAAAACAAGAACACAGCTTCATCTCAAGCCATAGAAACTTGGGTAACAGAAGAAAAATGGACTTTTGCCTAGAACAGAATGAACAATGGCGGGTTCCTGGAGTGTAGAATAACACATGGCTTAACAGGACCATGATTTGGGGACTTTCTGGGGCATGTTCTTGGCTTCCATGGCTGTGGACATTGCTACAAGTGGGACTTTCTTTTGAAATACACACAGTTCTTAACTTCTCTGCTTTAAGCATCCATCCACCCTGAAGTTGGCAAAGCTTCTACAGTCTGATACCAATGTACTTTTTAAGCCTTATTTCCCATTTCTCCCCTCGGTTCCCTATTTCAGGAAAACTTCAGTCTCCAAATATGGCCTTTGTGCCACTTTCAGACTTTTCTCTAAATCTTTGGAATATCTGACTCGATGTCACTTCTACCATGGAACCTTCCAGAACACCCAAATAAAATGTGACCTCTCCTTCTTATTGATTTCTTCAGGCTTTCTTGAAATACCATTTATTTGAAGCTTATTCATTCTTTCAATAAATGTTTATTGAGTATCGATGGTGTCAGGCTCTATATTTGTGATGGGTGCTGGGATAAAGCAGTCCTTTCTTTTCTGGAGTTTGCATTCCTGTGGCAGGCCAGTGGTTGATGACTCCATGCTTGGAGACCAGTTTTCCTGGTTTGCATCCTGTTACTCTCGAGCTGTGTCATCTTGTTGAAAGTTTTATATTTCTAGGCATCAGTGTCTTCATCGGAAAACTGGAAATAAATCACAACTACCTGAATTAACCAGACACATGTCTTCACCTTCCTTTCTAACTGGAGCTGTCCTGGTGACATCTTGTCTTCTTCCCCTGGGCATGGAGCCAGGCTGTGGCCACAACGATAGACCTGGGTCCTGCAGAGTGGCTGCTTCTGGTCTAATTGGAGCTGGGATGGACTTTTCAGAGATATAGCAATTAGTTCTCTTCTGCCTCTCTTGAGTATCTCTTGATTTCCTGAAAGCACCCAGCTTGTTACAAAGACGTGGCCAGCTCTGTATCAACGTCCCTCTTATATGTCTCTCTTCCTCCCTGCCATCCTTGCCCTCTTCTTACCCTCCTGCTTCCCTGGCATTGCCCACCTAATACAGGGCTAGCGTATATATTTTGGGCTCAGGCTGTTTTCTAAGGGAAGCTTGGATGAGGATACCACTTCAATGGCTTATTGTGAGGATTTGAAGGGAAGTGCCCAGAACAGTACCTGGCATAGAGTAGATGATAAACGCTAGCTAGTATTCTTGTGGGAAAAGTAAATGAGAAAGGAAGGTCTAGGTTTAGGGAAGGAGGGTTCTCTGAGGATCTTCAGAAGAAAGGCTGTCTAAGCCAAGACCTAAAGATTGAGTGGATGGGACACATACACCAGGTGGATAGGAGATTGGATATGGAGATTGGGATTGACATATACACACTACTATATATAAAATAGATAACTAATAAGAATCTACTGTATAGCACAGGGAACTCTTCTCAATACCCTGTAATGACCTATATGGGAAAAGAGTCTAAAAAAGAGCAGATATATGTATATGTATAACTGATTCACTTTGCTGTACAGCAGAAACTAACATTTTAAATAAACTCTACTCCAATAAAATTTTTTTAAAAAAAGAAAGCCTGAGGATAAGAAAGAGGCTATGTTTGAAATGGATACATTAATAATTAAAATTCATGTCTGCTTTATTCAGTTATGGTTCCTTGTATATTTGCATTTTACAGGACAGTAAAGTTGATCTTTCCCAGTCCTCTTGTAGTTCTGGATAATGACATGTGAGGGTTGACCTGTGTCACTTCTAGCTGAGGCAGGGTCAAGTTCAAACGCTTCCTCTGCCTCAGGGATTAGAGACCACGTGCCCCAGAGGGATGGCATATGAGCAAGAAAGAATCCTTTGTTGAGTTAAGACCTTCAGAATTTGGGGGCCAATTTGTTATTGCAGCATCACCAAGCATATCCTGACTAATATAGCCATGAATCTTCCTGGTCAAAATGATAGCTCCTGGATCGGGGCCATACCTGGGGTGAGACAAGAGAGATGTCCATGGTGCAAGATGAGAGGAGGCACTTACTCTCAGGTTTATGCGAGTAAGTGACATCATGACCCAGGCAGAGTGAGCAGGTGGGAGGTGAGGTCTGAGAAGTGTGGCTTCGAAGACCATTGGATCATCTTTGGATTTGTGGTGAAATTATAGTTTACTCCTTATTTTCTATAAAGTAAGGCAAAGAAATTTAAAAAACCAGAAGACTTCATATAGACATTGAAAACTTGCTTTCATTATTTAAAGCATGGTTGTACTCCCAAAAGTGGCTTCTTTGAGAAGAAAATTATCCTCTGCTTCCACTTTCTAAACAATCCTCACTGGAGATTCCACTTTGTCTGTCATAATATAACAGCACTTCAAACTTCCATTGAGTTATTTTCACCTAAGACTTTCTTATGAGTTAAGTCCATAGTTACAGAAGAACCACTCTACCAGGTATAGAGTCATTTCTTGAGGGAGGATGAAAAATAATTTAGCTTAAGCCTAGATTCCTGAATAATATGCTCCTGTTAAACCCTTTTCTTATTTGTTCTAACTCTCTTTTTCACTGTTGTTGAATTTGAAACAACAAATTTTACTGTGTGTGTGGTGGGGTAGTAGTGGGTCACGCCTACACTCTGGGTTAGAATCCAAATGTTCATGTGGGAAAGTATGTCGTGCAAAATGCCCAGAACGAATCCAGGATATCGTATTGTGGCTTGGAAACTAACAAATTCCAAACTGGCCAAGCATTTCTTTAAAGTTTAGTTATTATGGGCACATATTTGCCATCTGAAATAATTTGTTTTGTGAAAGCTATCCTAAGCAGCAGCAATAGTCTCTTCTGTGTCTTTTGTAGAAACTTGCTTTTGGGGAAATTACATATTTTTCTAAGAAGTTATTAATTGACTTAAGGATCCATGTATATCTGTCCTTGGTGATTGGATAGTTGAAAAATACTGCCAAAAAAGAAACAATAAGGGGCATTCAGAGAAGACTCTATATTGGATGTGCTCAATTCTTAGAAAAATAAATGCAGGAACATCTAATCTCACCACAGTTGGATACATATGTTTTTGCAGATGGAATGTAATTTTCCAAAAATGTCAGCTGTGTACGTCTCATAAATACTAAAAACATATGCTAATTTTTGACAGCAGCCAAGGAAAGCCACGGGGCCTTAAATTTAAATTTAAATACACACTTGGTGAGTGAGCCCTCAGCAATGATGGGAATGTACAAGAGAGATGGCACAGGTGGTGCTGAGTGGGAGATTGTGGAAGGAAAAGCAGCAGGTGGAGAAAGAGGGAGCTAAAGGCACTCAGAGTCCTGGTAGAAATGCAAATGGCAGCAGTGCTCAGGCAGCTGGGTGGATGCAGTTGATCCCAGGCCAGGACTGTGTCTGATTCATAGGCTGAGACCATCACAGTCCAATGCAGAATGACTTGAGGGATGCTAGAGAGTATTATCCCATCCCTTCTTTCTAAATCAGCTCTTCTATTGGCCAGGGCAGGATATCCCCAAGAGTGTTCCTTGGGAGTGCAACTTCTGCTAGATGTATTGGATGTTTATGTGTTCCCATCAAAACAAAGGGTAATGGGTAGAGTGGGGGGAAGGGAGGCTGAAAATAAGTTTGGGATACAATGAGTTGAACAAAGTTATATGGGGATCTTTACTTTTGGACTTTGCAAAGCCATATATATATAAATTGTGAGTCTCTGAAATGGAATATTGTATGCAGCATCTCTCAAAATGATCTAAACACAGATTATTTTTTTCCCATGCAATATCTCATAGGACAAATGTTCGTGAAATATGCTTAGGGAATGTTGGCTTGGATGCCTGAAATTTGCCTGTCAGCTAATTACTCAATTGAGTTAAGATATTAAAATTCCAAACCTCCTTTTAAAATAAATATAAAGCTATTTCCGGAGGTCCTGCAGAGTGAGCCGTTATCTGGTATACACAACACAGTACTGACAGCAAGGGAGTGGTTGCTTGTTAACTGAGTCAGTAACAGGTGAGCTGGAGATGAGGGAATGGGGCACGCATGTGGGCTTTGACTGGCAAGCCTCTGAGGTCGGAGGGGTGCGTCTGAGATGCTGGGCTGGATGTAGGTGAGGTGAAGAAGTTGGAGGTGTTACCATGCCAGCCTGGGGAGTGAGGGCTGCGGGCACTTGCTGGGGAGAGGCGGAAGGGTGTCCCTGGCTGGGAGAGAAATGAAAAAGCAAGGGAGACAGTCTTACTTTGGGGATACGATCTAAGTATTTAAAAGGTATATGCCCCTGAAAATAAATGAATTGTCAGCTTCTGTTGAAAAAAAAAATTGGTGTTGTTTAAAAGTTATTCCTAAAAAACAGTGTGAGGTTGTCAAGAATTTCAGCATGTCCAGAGTTTCTGAGTAATGTCTAAAGAATGAGAAAAAAAAAGAATCTTCTTTTTTTTTTTAAGGAGAACAAAAAAGTTCTCCTTAAAATATCATTTTTAATCATAAAATAACATGTACTTATTGTAGAAAAATCCAAAAATATAAAAAGTAAGATGAAAAGAAAAATCATCCTTATCATCCATAATCTCTCCATCTAGAAAAAACTACTATAAATCTTTTAGCATATTATATTCCAGTCACCCCTCCCTCCCATCTCTTTACCTTTTTACTCTCCCCATTTCTCAAATTGTGTAGTTTTGACTGATATTGAATATTGAACATAAAATTTTTATAACTTAATTGAAGGGTTGGCAAATCTGGCCTGCCACCTGTTTTTGTAAAAGCCCTGAGCTAAGAATGGTTTTTACATTTTAAAATTGTTGAAAAGAATCAATAATATTTCCTGATATTTGAAAATTCTATGAATTTACATTTCATTACTAAGTTTTACGGGGACCCAGCCACACCCACTTCTTTGCTGTTTCTGTGCTGTTTTCCTGCCACAAAGACAGAGAAGTAGTTGGGACAGAGACAGCAGGGTCTGCAAAGCCTAAAATATTTACTCTTTGGGCCTTTTGAGAAAAATCTTTGCTGACCTCTGGTTTAACCAATCCACAATTTGGGGGCTTCTGTTTGTTTCTTTGTTATTCTTTTGCCCATTATAAATAATATTTTAACTGATATCTTTGCACATAAGTTTTTGCCTACTTTTCTGATTATTCTTTTTTATCCTAAAAACCTGATTACTGTGTCAAGAGGTATGAATATTTTAAGGCTCCTGATGTATACATGTCGAATTTCTTTCCAGAAAGCTCAAACTAAGTGTTACTCCCACAGGAAACATACAAAAGCTGCACAGATTTTCCTTTTGGCAATATAATCTCTGTACTACCCTGCCTTAAACTATTTTCAATTTAATAATGAAACAGTATTAGTCAAGTCCAGCCTTGCTGGTCATGGATTTGCTGGGGAGTAAGTTTCACATGCTTTATAATTTTTCTTTCTCCTTTCAATGCAGCCCTGACTGCTCTTAACACTTCCTGTCGTGTGGCCTCATACAACCTGCCTGCTTCTCAGTCACTGTAAACAGGAGTGTTTAATGGAGAAAGGGAAATAGAAGATTCACCAGAATTTATGTCTGATTCTGTGTAAATCTAGGTTAGGTCTCTTTTGCCTGTCTACATGAATGTACTCGTATTTTGTATGATTGATTTTAGAATCAGCCTTCCAAATTCCACCTAAATATGCTCACACCCATTTCTCCTTCAACTGATAAATATGCTTGCCTCCTGCACAGGAAAACATTGTTAGTTTCACTCCCATGGGGAGCTAAAAAGTGTGTAGCTGTGCCCATGCCAAGGGCCTAGTGACCCTCATTTTCATGTTATTTGGTTGGAGAATGGATCTTCAGGCTTCAAAGTCTTAAGTTTAACTTTTACCCATCCTTAATGTGAAACTAATTTATGTTCTAGAGCATTGGTCCCCAACATTTTTGGCATCAGGGACTGGTTTCGTGGAAGACAATTTTTCCATGGATGGGGGTGGGGGATGGTTCAGGTGGTAATGCGAGCGATGGAGAGCGGCAGATGGAGCTTCGCTCGCTTGCTCACCCACTGCTCACCTCCTGCTGATTCCTAACAGGCCGCAGGCTGGTACTGGTCCATGGCCTGGGGGTTGGGGACCTCTGTTCTAGGGAGTACAGTTTTTTTAAATTTATTTTTTATTGAAGTATAGTTGATGTACAATGTTTCAGGAGTACAGCAAAGTGATTCAGATATATATATATATATATATATATATATGTACATATATATGTTACATTATATATATGGTACATATATATGTTACATTATATATGTAAGTTACATAAATAAAAGACTATATATATATTCTTTTTCAGATTCTTTTCCATTATAGGTTATTACAAGATATTGAATATAGTTTCCTGTGCTATACAGTAGGACTTTGTTGCTTATCTATTTTGTGTATAGTATTGTATATCTGTTATTCCCAAATTCCTAATTTATCCCTCCCCTCCTTTCCCCTTTGGTAACTATAAGTTTAGGTCCCAGGTCCCAGCCTGTCTTAGAGGGACTGGGGCTAAAAAGTGTTATAAGACCATTGAATTAATTGTCTCTAACCATTTTATTTTATTATTATTTTTTTACAGCACATCATATTATATCGCATTATATCATACATAATATGTACTACATACTATAACACATATATTACATTAAAAAAAATTTTTTATTACAGTATAGTTCATTTACAATGTTGTGTTAGTTTCAGGTGTACAGCAAAGTGATTCAGTTATACATACATATACACATATATATACATTACATATATATCTATTCTTTTTCAGATTCTTTTCCCATATAGGTTATTACAGTATACTGAGCAGAGTTCCCTGTGCTATACAGTAGGTCCTTGTTGATTATCCATTTTATATACAGTAGTGTGTATATGTCAATCCCAAACTCCTAAGTTATCCCTTCCCCCCATCACCTTTCCCCTTTGGTAACCATAAGTTTGTTTTCTAAGTCTGTGAGTCTGTTTCTGTTTTGTAAATAAGTTCATCTGTATCATTTTTTTCTTTTTTTAGACTCTGTGTATAAGTGATATCAGTAATCATTTTAGCCTGGCTTTAAGCTAGTTGTCATCTAGAGAATCTCATTCCTTTACTCAGCAACTATTTAATGGGTTAGTCTCTACTGAAACTATTCTTGAGCCCCTTAACTTTTCCTTTTCAAAAAAATCAGAAAAAAATCCTAGGGAGACTAGAAGTATCACCTTTCATCCATCCTTACATAGACTCCATCAGTGACTAGATGGGGGCCTTGGGCAAGGATCTTTCCCTCAGCTGAGCCAAGCAGATCTCCCAGGATCATCACAGTTCAACTTCGCAGGGAGCCTGTAGAGATGGTCCTATGCCGGCCTCCTGTCTCAGGGACCAGCTGAGGTGAGGGTGGGCCTGGACCTTTTGTAAACCTTATTTTTAGCAGGTGCATTGTGGCTTTCTCCAATTCAGGCTCCAAGGCATTCTCAAACTTGAACTTTCGGAAGGGCTGAGGGGGAAGCCACATCTCTCCTGTACACAGATTCTAGCAGACGACTGACTCTGCCTCAGCAAAGTAATTTTGAGTAACGGTATCTCTGAAGCTACGTGCAGCCAGCCAAGTCTTCATCCCGCCCTTAGCACCCCAGGCGGCTTCCCAAGTATGCTTTCAGCCAGGGAGAAACCTCGGCGGCAGAGCGTGAGGAAGAGATTTCTCTCCCTGTTCCTTACAAGAGGACGTCATGCAGGCAGATTGCCTAATTTATGATGGCAAGTTCTAGAGAGAGCATCTAATAAAGAAGGCACATACATCCTCAAAAAAAAGCCAGGGCTCTGGGGCAAGATCCGCACGAACACTAAGTACACACACACACTCTCCCTTCGAAGGACAATGATGAATCTAGAAGGTTAGGAAAGAAAGATTTTATACCGAGCACTGAAAAAGGAAGTGATGAATCTAGAAGACAGTCTATTAAATTAGCTATGATTTACAGAATACGGGAAGTAGGAAAAAATGCAGGTTATAATGTATGGTTGTAACTATGATGTGATTGTCCCCACAGAGGACACAGAGGCTCAAGTTCTTTAGATCTGGAAAGACAGAGACATCATTTCATCCATCATCCTAATTTTTTCAATGACATATGATGAAATATCTATTAAATATGGTCAAAGTGACCTTTATAAAAAGCATATGGGGGACTTACCTGGTGGTCCAGTTGTTAAGACTTCACCTTCTAATGTAGGGGTGAGGGTTTGATCCCTGGTTGGGGATCTTACCACATGCCTCGGGGCCAAAAAAACCAAAACATAAAACAGAAGCAATACTGTAACAAATTCAATAAAGACTTAAAAAAAAATGGTCCACATCAAAAAATCTTAAAAAAAAATCTTAAAAAAAAAAGCATTTGGAATGAAACAGAATTAAAATTTAAGAGACTGAGTGCTGAGTCATTTACCTGGGGAAAAATGCAAGTTGGATAATAAATGACTGATGATGACAGAAAAAATGTCTAGGGATTATTAGTATGAATTGGGAAGCTAACAGTATAGGATTGTTTTTCTTTTTGAAAGCAAGCAGCATACTGTGGGATGTCTTCTCCAAGTCATCACTGATAATTTTCTGTGTGAATTATTACTTGGGGACTTAGGCAGCACTTGAAGAAATCTCAGAGGCGTGCTAAAAAAATGACTGGAGGAATAAAAATATGACCTTTAAGAAAAGTTAAGGAGGAAAAAAGAAAGAGAAGATGGCGGAAGAGTAAGACGCGGAGATCACCTTCCTCCCCACAGATACACCAGAAATACATATACACGTGGAACAACTCCTACTGAACACCTACTGAACGCTGGCAGAAGACCTCAGACCTCCCAAAAGGCAAGAAACTCCCCACGTACCTAGGTAGGGCAAAAGAAAAAAGAATAAACAGAGACAAAAGAATAGGGACGGCACCTGCACCAGTGGGAGGGAGCTGTGAAGGGGGAAAGGTTTCCACACACTAGGAAGCCCCTTCGCGGGCGGAGACTGCGGGTGGCGGAGGGGGGAAGCTTCGGAGCCACGGAGGAGAGCACAGCAACAGGAGTGCGGAGGGCAAAGCAGAGAGATTCCCACACAGAGAATCGGCGCTGACCGGCACTCACCAGGCTGAGAGGCTTGTCTGCTCACCCGCCGGGGCAGGTGGGGCTGGGAGCTGAGGCTCGGGTTTCGGTAGGATGCCGGGAGAGGACTGGGGTTGGCAGCGTGAACACAGCCTGAAGGGGTTAGTGCACCACAGCTAGCCGGGAGGGAGTCCAGGAAAAAGTCTGGACCTGCCGAAGAGGCAAGAGACTTTTTCTTCCCTCTTTGTTTCCTGGTGCGCGAGGAGAGGGGATTAAGAGCGCTGCTTAAAGGGACTCCAGAGACGGACGCGTGCTGCGGCTAACTGCGCAGATCCCAGAGACGGGCATGAGACGCTAAGGCTGCTGCTGCCGCCACAAAGAAGCCTGTGTGGGAGCACAGGTCACTATCCACACCCCTCTTCCGGGGAGCCTGTGCAGCCCGCCACTGCCAGGGTCCCAGGATCCAGGGACACCTTTCCCGGGAGAACGCACGGCGCACCTCAGGCTGGTGCAACGTAACACCGGCCTCTGCCGCTGCAGGCTCGCACCGCATCAACACCCCTCCTTCCCCCCGGCCTGAGTGAGC
Source organism: Orcinus orca (assembly GCF_937001465.1). Taxonomy (NCBI): domain Eukaryota; kingdom Metazoa; phylum Chordata; class Mammalia; order Artiodactyla; family Delphinidae; genus Orcinus; species Orcinus orca. The sequence continues at coordinate 62,956,093 of NC_064568.1, forward strand.
CAGAGCCCCCGAATCAGCTGCTCCTTTAACCCCGTCCTGCCTGAGCGAAGAACAGACGCCCTCCGCCGACCTACATGCAGAGGCCGGGCCCAATCCAAAGCTGAGCCCAGGGAGCTATGCGAACAAAGAAGAGAAAGGGAAATCTCTCCCAGCAGCCTCAGAAGCAGCGGATTAAAGCTCCACAATCAACTTGATGTACGCTGCATCTGTGGAATACCTGAATAGACAACGAATCATCCCAAATTGAGGAGGTGGACTTTGAGAGCAAGATTTATTATTTTTTCCCCTTTTCCTCTTTTTGAGAGTGTGTATCTGTATGCTTCTGTGTGAGATTTTGTCTGTGTAGCTTTGCTTTCACCATTTGCCCTGGGGTTCTATCCGTCCATTTTTTGTTTTACTTAAAAATTTTTTTTTCTTAATAATTATTTTTTAATTTAATAACTTTATTTTATTCTATCTTATTTTATTTTATCCTCTTTCTTTCTTTCTAATTTTTCTCCCTTTTATTCTGAGCCGTGTGGATGAAAGGCTCTTGGTGCTGCAACCAGGAGTCTGTGCTGTGCCTCTGAGGTGGGAAAGGACACTGGTCCACAAGAGACCTCCCAGCTCCACATAATATCAAATGGCGAAAATATCCCAGAGATCTCCATCTCAACAGCAGCACCCAGCTTCACTCAACGACCAGCAAGCTACAGTGCTGGACACCCTATGCCAAACAACTAGCAAGACAGGAACACAACCCCACCCATTAGCAGAGAGGCTGCCTAAAATCATAATAAGTCCACAGACACCCCAAAACACACCACCAGAGGTGGACCTGCCCACCAGAAAGACAAGATCCAGCCTCATCCACCAGAACACAGGTACTAGTTCCCTCCACCAGGAAGCCTACACAACCCACTGAACCAACTTTAGCCACTGGGGACAGACACCAAAAACAACAGGAACTACGAACCTGCAGCCTGCAAAAAGGAGACCCCAAACACAGTAGGATAAGCAAGATGAAAAGACAGAGTAACACACAGCAGATGAAGAAGCAAGATAAAAACCCACCAGACCTAACAAATGAAGAGGAAATAGGCAGTCTACCTGAAAAAGAATTCAGAATAATGATAGTAAAGATGATCCAAAATCTTGGAAATAGAATGGACAAAATGCAAGAAACATTTAACAAGGACCTAGAAGAACTAAAGATGGAACAAGCAACGATGAACAACACAATAAATGAAATTAAAACTACTCTAGATGGGACCAATAGCAGAATAACTGAGGCAGAAGAATGGATAAGTGACGTGGAAGATAAAATAGTGGAAATAACTACTGCAGAGCAGAATAAAGAAAAAAGAAGGAAAAGAACTGAGGACAGTCTCAGAGACCTCTGGGACAACATTAAACGCACCAACATTCGAATTATAGGGGTTCCAGAAGAAGAAGAGATAAAGAAAGGGACTGAAAATATTTGAAGAGATTATAGTTGAAACTTCCCTAATATGGGAAAGGAAATCAAGTCCAGGAAGCACAGAGAGTCCCATACAGGATAAATCCAAGGATAAACACTCCAAGACACCTATTAATCAAACTGTCAAAAATTAAATACAAAGAAAGCATATTAAAAGCAGCAAGGGAAAAACAACAAATAACACACAAGGGAATCCCCATAAGGTTAACAGCTGATCTTTCAGCAGAAACTCTGCAAGCTAGAAGGGACTGGCAGGACATATTTAAAGTGATGAAGGAGAAAAACCTACAACCAAGGTTACTCTACCCAGCAAGGATCTCATTCAGATTTGATGGAGAAATTAAAACCTCTACAGACAAGCAAAAATTGAGAGAGTTCAGCACCACCAAACCAGCTTTACAACATATGCTAAAGGAACTTCTCTAGGCAAGAAACACAAGAGAAGGAAAAGACCTACAATAACAAATCCAAAACAATTAAGAAAATGGGAATAGGAATATACATATCAATAATTACCTTAAATGTAAATGGATTAAATGCTCCTACCAAAAGACACAGACTGGCTGAATGGATACAAAAACAAGACGCATATATATACTGTCTACAAGAGACCCACTTCAGACCTAGAGACACATACAGATTGAAAGTAAGGGGATGGAAAAAGATATTCCATGCAAATGGAAACCAAAAGAAAGCTGGAATAGCAATACTCGTATCAGACAAAATAGACTTTAAAATAAAGACTATTAGAATAGACAAAGAAGGACACTACATAATGATGAAGTGATCGATTAAAGAAGAAGATATAACAATTGTAAATATTTATACACCCAACATAGGAGCACCTCAATACATAAGGCAAATACTAACAGCCATAAAAGGGGAAATCAACAGTAACACATTCATAGTAGGGGACTGTAACACCCCACTTTTACCAATGGACAGATCATCCAAAATGAAAATAAATAAGGAAACACAAGCTTTAAATGATATGTTAAATAAGATGGACTTAATTGATATTTATAGGACATTCCATCCAAAAACAACAGAATACACATTTTTCTCAAGTGCTCATGGAATATTCTCCAGGATAGATCGTATCTTGGGTCAAAAATCAAGCCTTGGTAAATTTAAGAAAATTGAAATTGTATCAGGTATCTTTTCTGACCACAATACTATGAGACTAGATATGAATTACAGGAAAAGATCTGTAAAAAATACAAACACATGGAGGCTAAACAATACACTACTTAATAACGAAGTGATCACTGAAGAAATCAAAGAGGAAATCAAAAAATCCCTAGAAACAAATGACAATGGAGACATGCCGACCCAAAACCTATGGGATGCAGCAAAAGCAGTTATGAGGGAAGTTTATAGCAATACAATCCTACCTTAGAAACAGAAAACATCTCAAATAAACAACCTTACACCTAAAGCAATTAGAGAAAGAAGAACAAAAAAGAAACCAAAGTTAGCAGAAGGAAAGAAATCATAAAGATCACATCAGAAATAAATGAAAAAGAAGTGAAGGAAACGATAGCAAAGATCAATAAAACTAAAAGCTGTTTTTTTGAGAAGATAAAGTTGATAAACCATTAGCCAGACTCATCAAAAAAAAAGGGAGAAGACTCAAATCAATAGAATTAGAAATGAAAAAGGAGAAGTAAAAACTGACCCTGCAGAAATACAAAAGATCATGAGAAATTACTACAAGCAACTCTATGCCAATAAAATGGACAACCTGAAAGAAATGGACAAATTCTTAGAAATGCACAACCTGCCAAGAATGAATCAGGAAGAAAGAGAAGATATGAACAGACCAATCACAAGCACTGAAATTGAAACTGTGATTAAAAATCTTCCAACAAACAAAAGCCCAGGACCAGATGGTTTCACAGGCGAATTCTATCAAACATTTAGAGAAGAGCTAACACCTATCCTTCTGAAACTCTTCCAAAATATAGCAGAGGGAGGAACACTCCCAAACTCATTCTACGAGGCCAACATCACCCTGATACCAAAACCAGACAAAGATGTCACAAAGAAAGAAAACTACAGGCCATATCACTGATGAACATAGATGCAAAAATCCTCAACAAAATACTAGGAAACAGAATCCAACAGCATATTAAAGGGATCATACACCATGACCAAGTGGGGTTTATTCCAGGAATGCAAGGATTCTTCAATATACGCATATCAATCAACGTGATACACCATATTAACAAATTGAAGGAGAAAAACCATATGATCATCTCAATAGATGCAGAGAAAGCTTTCGACAAAATTCAACGCCCAGTTATGATAAAAGCTCTCCAGAAAGTAGGCATAGAGGGAACTTTCCTCAACATAATAAAGGCCATATGTGACAAGCCCACAGCCAACATCATCCTCAATGGTGAAAAACTGAAAGCATTTCCACTAAGATCAGGAAGAAGGCAAGGTTGCCCACTCTCACCACTCTTATTCAACATAGTTTTGGAGGTTTTAGCCACAGCAGTCAGAGAAGCAAAGGAAATAAAAGGAATCCAAAGCAGAAAAGAAGAAGTAAAGCTGTCACTGTTTGCAGATGATATGATACTATACATAGAGAATCCTAAAGATGCTACCAATGCTAATCAATGAATTTGGTAAAGTAGCAGGATACAAAATTAATGCACAGAAATCTCTGGCATTCCTATATACTAATGTTGAAAAATCTGAAAGTGAAATCAAGAAAACACTCCCATTTACCATGGCAATAAAAAGAATAAAATATCTATGAATAAACCTACCTAAGGAGACAAAAGACCTGTATGCAGAAAATTATAAGACAGTGATGAAAGAAATTAAAGATGATACAAATAGGTGGAGAGATATACCATGTTCTTGGATTGGAAGAATCAACATTGTGAAAATGACTCTACTACCCAAAGCAATCTACAGATTCAATGCAATCCCCATCAATCTATCACTGGCATTTTTCACAGAACTAGAACAACAAATTTCACAATTTGTATGGAAACACAAAAGACCGCGAATAGCCGAAGCAATCTTGAGAATGACAAACGGAGCTGGAGGAATCCAGCTCCCTGACTTCAGACTATACTACAAAGCTACAGTAATCAGACAGTATGGTACTGGCACAAAAACAGAAATATAGATCAATGGAACAGGATAGAAAGCCCAGAGATAAACCCATGCACATATGGTCAGCTTATCTTTGATAAAGGAGGCAGGAATGTACAGTGGAGAAAGGACAGCCTCTTCAATAAGTGGTGCTGGGAAAACTGGACTGGTACATGTAAAAGTATGAGATTAGAACAGTCCCTAACACCATACACAAAAATAAGCTCAAAATGGATTAAAGACCTAAATGTAAGACGAGAAACTTTCAAACTCTTAGCGTAAAACATAGGCAGAACACTGTGTGACATAAATCACAGCAAGATCCTTTTTGACCCACCCCCTAGAGAAATGCAAATAAAAATAAACAAATGGGACCTAATGGAACTTAAAAGCTTTTGCACAGCAAAGGAAACCATAAACAAGACGAAAAGACAACCCTCAGAATGGGAGAAAATATTTACAAATGAAGCAACTGACAAAGGATTAATCTCCAAAATTTACAGGCAGCACATGCAGCTCAATAACAAAAAAACAAACAACCCAATCTAAAGATGGGCAGATGACCTAAACAGACATTTCTCCAAAGAAGATATACAGATTGCCAAGAAACACATGAAAGAATGCTCAACATCATTAATCATTAGAGAAATGCAAATCAAAACTACATTGAGCTATCATCTCACACCGGTGAGAATGGCCATCATCAAAAAATCTAGAAACAGTAAATGCTGGAGAGGGTGTAGAGAAAAGGGAACCCTCTTGCACTTCTGGTGGGAATGTGAATTGGTACAGCCACTATGGAGAACAGTATGGAGGTTCCTTAAAAAGCTACAAATAGAACTACCATATGACCCAGCAATTCCACTACTGGGCATATACCCTGAGAAAACCATAATTCAAAAAGAGTCATGTATCAAAATGTTCATTGCAGCTCTATTTACAATAGCCCGGAGATGGAAACAACCTAAGTGTCCATCATCGGATGAATGGATAAAGAAGATGTGGCACATATATACAATGGAATATTACTCAGCCATAAAAAGAAACAAAATTGAGTTATTTGTAGTGAGGTGGATGGACCTAGAGTCTGTCATACAGAGTGAAGTAAGTCAGAAAGAGAAAGACAAATACCGTATGCTAACACATATATATGGAATCTAAGGAAAAAAATGTCATGAAGAACCTAGGGGTAAGACGGGAATAAAGACACAGACCTACTAGAGAATGGACTGTAGGATATGGGGAGGGGGAAGGGTAAGCTGTGACAAAGTGAGAGAGTGCCATGGACATATATACACTACCAAATGTAAAATAGATAGCTAGTGGGAAGCAGCCGCATAGCAAAGGGAGAGCAGCTCGGTGCTTTGTGACCACCTGGATGGGTGGGATAGGGAGGGTGGGAGGGGGGGAGACGCAAGAGGGAGGAGATATGGGAACATATGTATATGTATTACTGATTCACTTTGTTATAAAGCAGAAACTAACACACCATTGTAAAGCAATTATACTCCAATAAAGATGTAAAAAAGAAAAGTTAAGGAACTGGGATTATTAGAGTTTTTAGTAAAATATATTAAATAACTTCAATATTTTCAAACATTTCTCATTCTTTCTTTATCTCTGTCTCTCTCTCCCCACCCCCCCACAGACACACACAGATGCACACACACAGAGACACATACACAGAGACATAGTGACACACACACCCATTGGAACTTGAAACAATTATTTTGTTATATATTGATATATTAACGTCAAAGTTAATGGAAATTGAACTCTTTATTACCTATCCCAGCCTGTTACTAACAATTTCTATTAAGAATTCAGGGACTTGTAGAATCCTATTGATCGGACTCTATCTCCACGTTTTAATCGTAACTCAAAGGAAAACCAGTCCTGAATATGTACTTTCACTTCAGATACAAAATTTCAGTCATAGATGAATGAACCAACAAAACATTTATTTTCCTTCTACTTTTGAAGATGGCCGTGTATAAATGACTCCAACACAGAGGCCAACCATGTCTCCACTTCCTTCTTCACTGGGAGAACTAGAATGAATCATCTTTTGAAGAGTTTCTGTGGGAAAAGGCCTCACAATAAATCATTGGTTAGAAATAGGCTAGTTTCTCACTTCTATGTTAAGGTTTAAATCTGAGGAAAGTTGAATTTGCCTGTCAGCCTCAAAATAAAAATATAAGAAATTGTGACCCAAACCCTGGGGAACATGAATTCATTCAGTGTTCTCTTGGCCAGGAACACTTGGGACTCTGAAATTGAGGAAGAAAGAAGCTATAAAATAGAAAGATTATCTCCAAACTCTCTTGGACTGCACTTTTGTGTATACTTGTAATTTTCATTCTTGCATCTTTACCTGGCAATGTGAGGGTCTTATAGTTGGATCTAAGAACATGCCCTCAGAAATAAAACATGCAGATAATCCAACCCAACTAGAATATAAGTCAAATTTCCTTGGGTTTTTAAAGTGGCTTACAAAAATATCCATTATTGGTGCTTGGGTTTTTAAGGGGACTTATAAAAATATCCATATTGGTGCTAAGCTGTGATATTAAGCTTTGATAGTATTTAAAGTTATAACTGTAAGCAGGACTTAGACATTCTGTTTTCTTAAGGGTCTTTCATCTCCAGAATTGCTTTGGGTGTTCAATTTAGGGCTCTTGCAGTTGACAGCAACAGAAACCCAAGCCAAATGAGCATAATGAACACAAAAAGGGTTTACCCAGAAGTAAGGCTAGTTTCAGGACCCTTGGGCTTTTTGCATTAGTTTCATTCCTTTGTGCGGTAAATATTTGTTTGTACTTCTCATGGGAATGCATTTTGCTATCCAGGTCTTCATATTGGAAAATTATTAAATATTCATTGATATGACCCATGAAGAAACATATTTACATGACAACGGACTCTAACAGGAATGTCTGAATTAATGGATGAGGGAATGTGGGAAACGGTGAACATTCCGAGATGTTTATGTCTTCCCTGAATTCAGTAGGATTCAGTTATTGAATGAAGGCATTTATTTTCTTCTGATTTGTATTTTACTTTATTAAAAAAAAATTAAATTGGAGTATAGTTGATTCACAATGTTGTGTTATTTCCTGCTGTACAGCAAAGTGAATCAGTTATACACAGAAATATATCCACTCTTTTTTAGATTCTTTTCCCATGTAGGCCATTACACAGTACTGAGTAGAGTTCCCTGTGCTATACAGTAGGTCCTTATTAGTTATTTATTTTATATATAGTGTATATATATCAATCCCAATCTCCCAATTTACCCCTACCCCTCTTACCCGCTGGTAACCATAAGTTTGTTTTCTACATCTGTAACTCTATTTCTGTTTTATAGATAAGTTCACTTTTACCCTAGTTTAGATTCCTCATAGCGATATTGTACAATATTTGTCTTTGTCTGACTTACTTCACTCAGTATGACAATCTCTGTTCCAACCATGTTGCTGCACATGGCATTATTTCATTCTTTTTTATGGCTGAGTAATATATCATTGTATATATGTACCACATCTTCTTTATCCATTCAACTGTCCATGGACATTTAAGTTGCTTCCATGTCCTGGCTATTGTAAATAGTGCTGCAGTGAACATTGGGGTGCATGTATCTTTTCAAATTATGGTTTTCTCTGGATATATGCCCAGGAGTGGGATTGCTAGATCATATGGTAGCTGTATTTTTAGTTTTCTAAGGAACCTCCATACTGTGCTCCATAGTGGCTGTACCAATTTAACAGCATAGGAGGGTTCCCTTTTCTCCACACCCTCTCTAACATTTATTTTTGTAGATTTGTTTGTAGATTTTTTGATGATGGCCATTCTGACATGTGTGAGGTGGTACATACAATGAGGTATTTGATTTGCATTTCTCTAATAATTTGTGATGTTGAGCATATTTTCATGTGCTTACATAGGCAGGACACACTTTGATATAAATTAGAGCAAGATCCTTTTCAATCCACCTCCTAGTGTAATGAAAATAAAAACAAAAATAAACAAATGGGCCCCAATTAAGCTTAAAAGTTTTTGTCCAGCAAAAGAAACCATAAACAAAATGAAAAGACAACCCTCAGAATGGGAGGAAATATTTGCAGAAGAAGCAACCAATGAGGGATTAATATCCAAAATATACAAACAGCTCAATATCAAAAAAACAAACAACCCAATCAAAAAATGGGTGGAAGATCTAAATAGACATTTCTCCAAAGAAGACATACTGATGGCTAAAAATGAAGGCATTTCTTTGTGAAGGTTCTCCCCTGGGGAGAAATTAATTCACACATTCATTCAGCCCAGATTTATTGAGCACCTACTATATTCCAGGTATGGGTCTAGCTGCAGAGGATAAAGCTGGGAGCAAGACCAATTCCCTGTCCTCTTAGAGCTCACCTTGAGACAGATGCAAGACACAAGAATGACTTGTTAGTAAAATTTCAGATAGAGATCTGTTGAAAATAAAGTGCGGTGAGGGGATGGGAATGGTTGTGAGTGGCTCCGTCTGGAGGGGGGCAGGAAGAACTTTCTGGAAGGGACATTTGTGACATGAATGAAGAGAAGCAGGCACCTGTAATAAGGTCTGGGACAGAGTTTTGGAGGCAGAAGAAATAGCAAGTGAGACTAGAACTCACTGCTGTGGATAAGGAAGGGCAAAAAGTCCCATGGGGGGCGGGGCGGAGCAGCGTGAGAAGTGGGGCGAGTGATGGGTGAGAGCCAGCTGGGGCCAGAGCACGTTGGCGGGGAGGGGAGGGCGGCGGGTCTAAGCGCATGATTGTTAAAGAACTTTCTGGCTGCTCTGTGACCGATGGACTAAAAGGGGCAGAGCGCAGAGCATCCCCTTATCGGTCACCTTATTCCAGACCTTCCCTGTCACTCCTACGTCCTCGAAGGTAACTGCCTATTTGAACATGAACTTCCCCTCAGGTTTTCCGGCAGCTTAGGTCAAAGGCAGGTCCACCAGTCAGCTGCTGGACGGACCAAGTGACTGACCCTAGAGTCCAGAGGCCGGGCAGGGGACCTCCTTGGATCCACGCAGGTGATGCTCTCAAGGTCCTGCCTCCCGTCGTCGCCCTCGTTCTTTCCATCTCTGGGTGGCCTTGACCTCTCCTCCTTCCCCGGAGTGCCTCAGCCCGCTTCTCCCCAGTCCTAGCGGGAGGAGAGCTAAGCTGACTTCTACCAGGGTTCCCTAGGAGCTTGCACTGAGGATCCAGATCCAAAACCCACCCCCTGGCCGCTGCCCTCGGAAAGGGGGCGGGTGGGGGCGCGAACCTTATCTCGGGCTCCGCCTCCAGGGGCCGGGAGTGTCCCTCGCGCGCTGCACCGGCCGCCGCGGGCAGACAGACTCCGGGCTCCGGGAGGGCTGCTGATCCGCTCTAGCCCAGGTCGTGTTCAGGCCGCGACCGTTCACTCCCGGGACACCCCGGGCCCACGCGGAGCGCGTAGCGGCTGCGACGGCACCCCTGACAAGGGACGCGCGCCAGGTAAGGTGGTACCTCCTCCTCCAGTGTCCTCGCCCGAATGACAAACAGGGGACTTCAGGCTGGCCCTCTCGCGGCTGAAGTTTCCAGTTTGCACTCCCGAGGGTGCAGTTTCTTCCCGTGCGCGCGGAGGCGGTGGGTGAGCTGCGAGGTAGAATCCGCGCCCAGGCTGGAGGCTGGGACGCAGGATTTGTCTGGCAAGGTTACTGGGTGGTCATATAATCTTGGGAGCCTGTCTGGGTTCTGATTTCTGTTTGGAGTATTTGGCCTCTGGGAATGAATAATGCGCGGTGATTTACACCCCTAAGCTCAACCCCCTGGTCCTCGGTTGGTCTTTCTGGAAGGGGCTCTGTTGTCCACACGTGGGGCGCGAGCGCACGGGGCGGTGGGCTGCGCGGTGCCCCCGAGGCTCTTTGAGGCTGCTGCCCAGGAAGCTCACTCAGGGGAGCTTAAAAAAATCTGGTGCTGCGGCAGCACCCGGATCAATTAAATCAGAATCTCCAGGAGTGGGGCTCAAAACTTCCCAGGTGATTGCTAGGTGGAGTAGTTTGGGAACCAGTGAGTGAGGGCCGTGGTTTTCCAAGGAAGGAGTGGGAGGGTTTCTGGACAGCAGCGGCAGCGTCACCTGGGAACTTTTAGAAATGCAAAATCTGGGGCCCGCCAAGGAGGCCTAGACCTCCTGAATCTGAAACTATGGAGGTAGGGACCCAGCCCTTTGTTTTTTCTTGGACCGTGCAGGTGATGCTAGCACTTGCTCACTTTTGAGAACTCAGGGCTGGATCTCAGTGGAGGGAAGGGCAGACACCTTCGAATTCCCCTTCAGAGGGATGGGGGAACAGATCCGTTTTCAGAAAATCTTGGGTATTCATCAGTAGGATTTTGCCCATATTAAAAAAAAAAATACTGTGGACTTTGGAGGATCCTATAAAGGGCAGAGACTTAGCCATCATCTCGAGCAATTTTTTGTCATAGAGAACTTTTTCTTTTTTTTTTTTTAGAGTTGAAGCCAAAGAAGAAATGTACCTAAGAATCTCCTGGCTGTAATAACATGAATGTTTGGCCCCTGATTCGATGCTCCCCATCACCCCTGTCATCAGTGCATGCTACAAGGCTCATATAAAGTATTTTTTAAAAAAGCAATTGGAGGTTTCAGGGATTCATGCCAATTCTCCAGAGTGAAAGGGAATTCAGCATTGCAGGTCTATGTACTCTCTGAGTGGCTCCTTTTTTTTCTTTTTTTTTTTTAAAGGATCTTTTTTTTTTTTTTTTAGATGTTGGGGGTAGGAGTTTATTAATTAATTAATTTATTTTTGCTGTGTTGGGTCTTCGTTTCTGTGCGAGGGCTTTCTCTAGTTGTGGCAAGCGGGGGCCACTCTTCATCGCGGTGCGCGGGCCTCTCACTATCGCGGCCTCTCTTGTTGCGGAGCAAAGGCTCCAGACGTGCAGGCTCAGTAGTTGTGGCTCACGGGCCTAGTTGTTCCGCGGCATGTGGGGTCTTCCCAGACCAGGGCTCGAACCTGTGTCCCCTGCATTAGCAGGCAGATTCTCAACCACTGTGCCACCAGGGAAGCCCTCCTTTTTTTTCTTTTAACAGAGATCTGAGATTTCAAAATTTTGGCGAAAAAAAATTCCAGCTCTTCCTAAGTCATTATTACAGAAATAGAATGACTTTGCAAATAGGCTTAAATGGATTCAAAAATCTGACGTTGGATAAAAAAGCTAGAATAGGCATGACTGTGGTCCTAGAACATGTGTGCTGGGTGAACACTGCTCAGTGTACAGAGACTTCCTGTGCAGAGAACATTTATTTTCCGTGCCAATTTGTAATGAGGTAGAGAGACCTTTAAGGGACAGGTCCTAAGCTTGTGTTTAGATGCTGGGGGGAAATATAGGTAGTGGTGAGGACTAGGAGCCTGGATCTGAGGCCCAAGCTGCAGGTTCAAGACCTACTCTTCTGCCTCTCTGTACTCTGGGGCAGTGGCATAACTCTGCGAGCCTCACTTTCCTCATCTGTAAAATGGGGACTGCAGTAGTACAATGCATACTTCATAATTCTCATGTTGTCAGAGTTAAAGGAAATAATGCTTCCAGCATAGTCAATGAAATATTTATTAGCTCAAAATATGCACACACACACACTTAAAACAAAACAAAAACCTAATCCCCAAACACTTTGGAATGAAAACTGTGTTGATAACATGGTCGCATATTTTATCTACACATATTTACATACCAACCTCACCCTTAGAATTTACAGTTTTTCCTTCTTACTAGAATGTGAACATATGGATGTCCTCCAATTATCTTCCTAATTTTATTACATGTTTTATATAGAAATTTTTAGAAAAATATTTTTAGTAGATTATCTTCAAGTCAACAGCCCAGTTATGTATCTACTCATTGTCTGTGGTAAAGAATTTTACCATCTGGTGGAATTTATAATCTAGTCACATTCAGATATAAATAGTCTTAAAATCTGGCTCTCCAGAGTATCATTCCTTATAAAAGAAAATTCAAATGGTAGGCATGGCATGCTGTATCCCCCAAGAGAACCAGTTTAGAAGTACTATCTGGTGTTTCCTAGGTAATTAAGAGGGAGAAAGAAATGAAACCTTATTCAATTACATCGAGGTTTGTTCAAGATAATGTAAAAGAAAGCAAATTGAGGACACATCAAGGGCTAAACTGGCAAAAAGGATAGGTGAGGTAGTTCAAGTGTCCTTTTCCTCCTTAAATGCAATAATTTCAAAATGCTTCAAAACCACATACAGAAAAAGCAGTTTGATTGGAACTGATCTGGATGATCCTCTTAGGACCAAATAGTTCTAGTAAAAAAAAAATTATGGGTATTAATTCCAAAAAAGATGCCAAATGATTCTGTACTTTGAAATGAGTCTTGATTCACCTTTAATTTCAGTTATAAATTGAATATTAGATTTCTAACTTAGGGTGCCTTTTTAGGACTCATCTCCCATCTTTAAATGTAAGAGGTTGTACCCTTGCAGTTTCCAATCTTCTGTGACTTCTAGAAGACAAAACATAATGCAAGTTTCAGCATATAAACATCTTAGTAACTCCTCCATTCAGGAAATCAGGTCTTCATTAGGACACTTTTAAAATTACAATGTAATATTATTAAATTCAATATAATAAGAATGTAAGGTTATTAAATTAAATGTAATTACAATTTAATGTAAGTAGGGTTTTCTCTTAGGCTCACTATGTATTGAAATGAGGAGTGCCTCTGGGCATGAAAAGGGAAGATCAGAGGCACCTCTCTTGATGGAAAAAATGAAGGCGTGTGGAAGCCAGTATCCTGGATAATTTAACTGAAGAGCTGAGCATCTGTGATGTCGCAATTCAGCGACAAGATGTGGCGGCCCAGTGAGTGGTCAATTAGGAATGATCACTACTGCAATGCCCCACAATGATTTTGTGATTCTCCACTTGAAACCACAAATCCTGGGGCAGAGATAATCAAAAACAAGTTAGCTAATTGCATTTATTTTTCATAATTTGGCTCACTTGGAAAGATCTTGATGGCTTTCATTTCAGTGCATTTATTTTGAGGGCCCCATTTGTTCCAAAGTTGATGGTTTTACCACTAAGGCCAATCTGGAAAGTCTTGTGAGTAAAAACAAATCACAGGAAAGGGCTATATGTTTTTATTTTGTATTTATTATCTTTGGATTATATTTCTCAGCATGCAGTAGTAATTCTTTAGTTTGATTCATTAGCATTCTTGTGGGAAACAAGTTGAAATATTTATTTCTGGCAAGTGATCCAGTCTCACACAAAGAGAATTAGCCATGGAGGCTGAGTTCTCGAACTTTCTCCATCTCATGGTAAAGGACACTCACTCTCAATCCAAAATGCTAAGCCTTGAATCCTGACTCTGTCACTTACTAGTTGTTTGAACCCGGACAAGTTGCGTAACCTTTCCTTACTTCCGTTTCCTCATTAGTAAAATTGGGGTAATGGTACCTACATCAGTGGGATTATCATGAGGAGTCAATGAGTTAATGTCTCTAACGTTCTACCAACAGTGCCTGGCTCACAGTCAAAGCTTAATAGGAATTTGCTATTCTTTCACCTTGGACGTTAATAAATAGTTTAAGCTGAAGCTCTCTTTTCTCTTTTCACTTCTGAAAATTGGATACTGAAGAGGCAGTCCTAATTTACGTTATGTTCATTTGATGCTTTTTCTGTTTTAGCTAGTGGGAGAATTTGCTTCTGAATAAGTGAAGTCCTTCAAGTTTCTCAGAAAATAATACAAGCTTTTGAACAACATTCTAAAGCTTCCCAAATGCTGCTGCTGCTGGCTTGAGACCACACTTTGAGAATCACTGCTTCACTCCACAAGTTCCCAAACTGGACTGCACACTGGAATTACCTGAGATCAGTGTTCTAGCATGTTGATCCTCAAACTGATTAAAAAGTTAATCAGTTGGGTTAATTTATTGTGAAAGTAGTAATCATGTGCTTTGAAAAAGAGAGGCTGTGTAACAGTACACATTAACTGTATACATGGAATTCCTGTATACTGATAGAATTTTTAGGGATATTAGAATTTGTTTAATCTAAATGAGGAAACAGGGTCTTGGAGACCTCATTCTTGGCTAAGGGCTCAGGAATAGTCAGTGGTGGCACCAGATGACAACAGGTTTCCTGTGTTCTACTCTGTACATTTTTCATTCAACTACCTTGTCTTCTGAAAACAGGTAATGTGACAGAAGCACATAATCCAAGATAGGGTGTCCTGGGAATGCTACTCACCTACCTGTCTCCCTTGACCGAGTTTGATTTCAGGGTTATTAATTGAAAAGCTTTTCTAAATGAAAAACCACTGACACCAATATGGCCAACTTGTAAGAAAATAAACCTATAGCTATCAATTGTGAAAAGGATGATTTTTTTTCCAAGTTTACCATTTCTAAGGATTCAACTGAGTTTTACCTCTTTGCTGTTTCTTTAGCGTTTTGGCTTTTACTAATGAAAAACTCAGAGATATCTTTGAAAATTTCAGGAAACATTGAGAATTTTCTCAAGTCCAAGTTTGGTGACCTTCTGGGAATCCTGCCAGTTGCTTGTGTTTGATTCACTGTATAATTTTTGTTTTGACTTGTCTTGTTTTGATCTAGGTCAATATAGCCATGATTGCAGTGTTATGTTACCCGTTAACTGTTTGATTTTACAGTTATTGGTGTCAAGAAGAAAAGATTAAGGACCAACAATATTTTCTTTTTAAATTCAAAGTGAAAAGAAGTTCTAGTGAAGTTTGAGCTTTATAGGAAGTTCTTCTAAATATATTTTTCAGAAATTTAGTCTTTTAACTTTTTATTAGGTAACTTTTTATTAGGCAAATAAAAACAAACACTCGGAATATATGTCTTATATTTTTATGTTAACTTTCAAATCCACATGTGATTCAATGATTGAAACAACTTATTGAATTACATACTTTTAGAAATGGTAAACCTTGCTGTTTATGTATTTTTCTACTTTATTAGGAAGAGAGAGTTTGATTCTACCTCGAGGTCATGTCTAGGCACATACCAGTACCCAGAATTAGATAGAATGTTAAAGATAAGGCAGGGAGGAACATTCTTTGTAAGTGTTCAGCCAATTATCACATAGCGCTGAAGTGCCTACCCAGTGCTTGGCTATCCCAGGGGGATTCAGAGAAGTTGCTATGTTCGGTTTAGTAAGTCTATTAATAGCCAATTGGCAGTTTTCTTTTTTAAATGGAAAAATCCCTTTAATATATTATATAAAAATAACATTTTGTACATATTTTTAAGTGAAAAAATGTATAAGGCAAAAATGGTTTTGATTTAAATTTAGAAAAATCAGCAAGCATGGCATGATGTGTCACTTTGTTTCTTCTCAAATCATTTTTGATTCCCATTTAACATAATGTCCTGAAGCAATCTTTAGAAAGGGTTGAATATGAATTAAAAAAAATCTCTTGAAATACAGTTGATTTATAATGTTGTGTTACTTTCAGTTGTACAGCACAGTGATTCAGTTATGTATATGTTCTTTTTTAGATTCTTTTCCATTATAGGTTATTACAAGATATTGAGTATAGTTCCCTGTGCTATACAGTAAATCCTTGTTTATTTTATATATAGTAGTGTGTATCTGTTAATCCCAAACTCCTAATTTATCCCTCCCCCCTTTTCCCCTTTGGTAGTCATAAGTTTGTTTTCTATGTCTGTGGGCCTATTTCTGTTTTGCAAAATAAGTTCACTTGTATCATTTTTTTTTAGATTTCACATATAAGTGATATCATATGATATTTGTCTTTTGCTCTCTTACTTCACTTAGTATGATAATCTCTAGGGCCATCCATGTTGCTGCAAATGGCATTATCACATTCTTTTTTATGGCTGAATAATACTCCATTGTGTATACACCACATCTTCTTTATCCATTGATACACGCACCCTAATGTTCAGAGTAGCACTATTTACAATAGCCAAGACATGGAAGCAACCTAAGTCTCCATCGGCAGATGAGTATGATTTGAATTTGTATCTTGGCCAGAAGTGGAGAGGTTATCCCAGAGAGAGGCACTGCAGAGAAGAGAAACACCCACGATCCTGAGAATGCAGGCAACTCCGTTACCTCCCTGTAGAAACTCCCCCTTTCCCTCGGGCAGTTTGCCTTTCCATCCTTTCACAGTTCCTTCGCTTTTCATTCCCTGTTCAAATCACTTGTTAAACAGCACCTCTGGACTAAGGTTTGAAATGAGAGAGAATAAAAGATGCACTGTGGGGGGCAGTGATGCCACAGTAACTGTCTTAGCTAGAATGGTCTAGGCATTTCCTACTTAGGTCCCTTTGGAATGAGGAGGGAGCGGAGGTGAAAAGTAAAGGTGGGATTCAGAGCTCTTGATGGAATGTGGAGGCACATGGAACGTTATTCAAACTCCTATATATTTAGTGGCAGCAAGCATGTCAGTGTGGAGTGTGAGCAAGGAAGTACCCACAACCTAAGTTATGTGTCATTTCTGTTCTACTGTATGAGTAACGGTATGGTAGAATAGTATTTATATATGAAGTACTAAATAAATAGACACCCTCATTATTTCCAAGAAGACTATGGACCAGGAAATGGGAAACCTGGTTTCTCATTCCAGCCCACCACCAACTTACTAAGTTGGTAGCTTATCAGAAAAACCTGCAGTAAGAGAGAGCTGAGAAGGTGTGATTGTAAAAGCTTAGTCTTATTTCATTTTGCTGTTCACATATTTTTCTTTTTCTTGGTGAAAAGCACCATTTGAGACCATCATGGAACATGTAAAGAATAGCAGATTAGAGCATCTGTGCCCAGAGTTTAAATCAATGTGGAGTAGCATCCTTTAGGGAATTAGTCTCCTGAGAAATATAGCATTCATTCCTAAAATTCCTATAACAATGTTCTTGAATGTTAACTGAAGATGGACGTTACTGTGAATGAGAAATAATGAAATAACAGATCTTTTTATTTCAAGAAAATTGTATTTTCCTTTTCATGAGGCCTAAACAAATTTTTTTTGGCCTCCATATGGGAATTATGTTAAAAATATTCATTGGTCTTTTCAACACTTGAAAAAAAATTTCTGATTCTTTCTTAATTATGGGTTTTGTAAGGGGAATCATGTTTATATGAGTAATCAAATTATATTTTTGAGCTCAAAATTGCATGTTTCCCAAAATGTTAACAGTTGCATTTGGGAGGTAGCATGATAGATATTTTCTTTCCTGCTTTTCTTTGTTTTCTCTATTTTTTAATACATATGTATTACACTTATAATGCAAAGATAAATGCATAACTACACGCTTTGTAGAAGGAAACATATGAAATGGTAATTTTGAATTCCCATACAAATGAGAGAGAATGATGTTGCAGTGTGATTCATTTATGTTCTTATAATTCACAAAGTACATGTTGTGCCAGATGAACTTTGAAATACCAGACACACTAATAACAGTAAAATCTGGCTAAAATGACACAAGTAATTTTTCTTAAAATCAGAACATCACTTTATTACTCCTTGCGAATGCCAAAAGAATATTATGTACTCTAATACCTTAAAGCCATTGAAGATTATAGCTGAGATTGGGGTGGGCTTTATGTAGTTATGGCCCTGACACTTGGTACGTGTGTGACCTTGTGCATGGTTTTTAACCTTTTAAAGCTTAAGTTGCCCATCTGTCAAGAGAGGATCATAGGACCTTCTTCATACTGTGGTCAGGAGGAGTAAATGGAATAATGCACATGAACCCTTTAGTATAGTGCCTGGCAGGTAAAGGTCCTCAAATTTGCTCAAATTATTTATTATCATAAGTATTCTCCCTACTTCTAAGCTTGTTCACACGTGTGATTTGGATATCTACCTTGTGGAAAGTGGGTTGCTTCTTCAGATGATGCTATCCTCTGGGCAGCCTGGGTCATGGAGGAGAGGCAAATCCAGATTTTTACCCTTCTCCACTTGTGCTGGGAGATGCAGGGGAGGGTGTCTTCTGAAGCTAGCAGTGTGCTAGGGGCGATGACAGAGGCTTTGGAGAGCAACTCCTATGACTCTAAGTGCTGGAGTCTGGGAGTCTGGCACCCTTTGCCATATGGCACGGTCCCTGGTCACTGCGATTGTTGTGGGAGGTTGAGGGTGTCCTCAGGTCTGTCTTGCAGCTGCAGGTGGTTTTTCATGAGCTCCTGGATTTTAGCAGTTGAAGAGGTCTCTTTGGTCAGGACCCTGGATTGTCCGTCTTAGGCTCTGGGAAAATCAGAAGATCGCTTTGTCTCTGGGCAGAGTTTCAGTACCCATTTCCCTCCTCAGCCAGGGGCCTTTGTGCAGCTGCAGCCCAGACTCTGGTACATCTGTATAGGATATACATTAATTCATCTGTCTGGCAAACAGCTTCTCCAGCTCTTTGTATAGATTAATCTAGATCCTAGGGATGCAGCAAAAATGAGACATGATCCCCATCCTCAAGGACTCACATTCTGTTTGTAAATTTCCCCATGACTGCTTGGTATGTCAGGGTTGGTTGTTATACCCCAGAGCTCCTAACCCTAGTCCAATGTTGCTCCCAGTAGAGTGCTTCAAGGGGGGTGAAGGGGTTGACTTCATATGTTAATTGCTCCCACACCCACTAATCTGAAGGTTTATTATTAGGGTCCCTGGTTGGATCTATGTTTTCCTCAAAACTGCGATGAGTTTTACATATATAACATGCATCAGTAAGTTTCTACAAAGTGTTTAGACTAGGCACATAGTCTACCAATCCAAAAACTAAACTAAGCAAAAGACCATGATGAACTGAATTGAATTGACTGAGGTTTGACAGAAGGAAGTTATGGAGAAACTGGGAAAATCAGACTCGATTATTTTTAGACTACACATGTCAGAGTCCTGGAAAAAAGTGTAAATATTTTTGAGCTCTGATTCTTCTCAATTAGTTAATTAAATGAATGTCTGGCCAGTTACCAATATAGGATATTGAGAGCCATTTGTGCATCTGTGTTTCCTTAACTGTGCCTCGAAATAATTTTAATTTTTAGCTGGATAGTGTAAAGTCACATCGGACACTTTTTGGCCAGACCTATTACTTCATTAAATGCTAAGCTTGAGTAGGGCAATGATTTTGTGCATTTTAAATGTTTCTACGTTGTCTCGGATAAGGCTGCCAAGTTGAATTCCACATCTTCCTTCTAGTAACCTGCCATGTTTTAGATCTTTGGGCCTAAAGCAGTCTAAGTAAGACTAGTGAAGCAATTATGATTTCATATTTTCAAGCTTGATATGAATACTAATGACTTTAATTTAAAAATAAATGTGTGCACGCTTTCCTCTTTATCCCCTCTTCCAGTTTTTCCCCAAAGATGAGCACATATCATAAAGGTAGCTGCAAGAAGAAACTTTTTCGTTTTCCTTTCTTTCATCATTTTCATATTGCCAATCCTTAGGCAAGGCCAATCTACTTTACTCAAGACAGTGTCCTCAAGGAATCCGATTGTTACAGGACGGCAATCTTCCCAAAATTCAGTGAAGAGGAGACATAGCCCTGCTTCTCCAGAGTGTAAGACTTTGCTACTATTACTCTAGACTCCAGAGAATTTCAAATTTTGACTTTTTTTTTCCCTTCAAAATCTTTCTCCTGGGATTTCCACTTTCTCAGAGCTGTCTATTGATATATGCTAAGGCAAAAGGGAAGACGGTGTATTTTATTTTCCGCAAAAGCAGCGAGAATGGGTTTCAGTTTCTATAACCATTGTCTTCATTGGGGAGTTGGGAAGTTTTAAATGCAAAATAAGGAATTTTGATATATCAAGAGGGCAGAGGGGAAACAAGAACTCCCAAGGAAGCTGTTACTGTGTCTTTCATCCCATCACAAGGAGCTGTTGATAACTATAAAAACGTTGATTTTGTACTATATGGGAAAAAGTGATGAGTCAGCAAGTTAAATTTCAGTGGCTCCCTGGGTACCGAGCAGACTGAGGTTGGCCATGGTCCCAGGTTGCTTATGATACGGTTGGGAAATGCACTATTTCAAATATAATTTTGGGGAGCAAATAAGACTCTGTAACTGAGCTCCAAATGGTCTAATAGTGGAGGTAGGCACCTTGGAAAACATGGTCTGTTTTTGTCATGATTTGTTTCATGGAGGATGTATGGCTTGAACCTGCTTTTGAAGTGTAGTTTAGTTTACACACACACCATAGTCAACCTAAATCATAGGGTTGGAAATTATCTTACAAGTAATCGTTGTTTATAATACAAATGTTGTTTATACCAATGATGCTTGATGTGTTAACCCCCCCTATAACAAAACTGATGAGCACATGATCTCCAGTCTGGTCGGCCTTCCCTGGACATACTGAGTTTTGATTCTTTCTGGCCATTGGTTGCTGAGTAGAAAGGGTGTAGCCCTGTTCTTTTCTCACTGTAGCCCAAGCTAATTTTTGGCAGCCAGCTCACACTAACAACTTCAGTTTATCATTAGCTAAGGACTTTTTGTCTCCTCAGCTCTCCTGCTGTTTGGACAACAGATTCCTTTTAAGCATTCCACAATCCAGATTTTGGATCCCAGGATTTTTATGTGTTTCTTTTGAATTTTGTCTTATTGCCGTTGTCCCATTATTTATCCAGGTGAGATCTTATCCACAGGCTTTCATTCAGTCAGTTAGAGATCTTTCTCAGCTTTGCTTTGTCTAGAAATTTGATTTGCAGGTCATCATTTTCCTCGCTTGAATTGTGAATGACCAATAAACTGGACAGGGCGCATGCCAGAATTCTAAAACATCTCACTAGAAACCTCCTACATCTGCTGTTACTCTCCATGGGGGAGCCATTTGATAAGTTTTATATCCAAATTACATTTATGTGCTTTTACTTTTGAAATACCATTAAGTACAGTATTCTACAGGTCATACTGTACAGCACAGAGAACTCTACTCAGTATTCTGTAATAACCTATATGGGAAAAGAATCCGAAAAGGAATGAGTATATGTATATATATAACTGAATCACTATGCTATACACCTGAAACTAACACAACATTGTAAATCAAATATACTCCAATAAAATTTTTAAAAAATTTTAAAAAAATGAAATGAAAAAAAAGTACAGGTCTGTTTGATGTGATTTATTCTTGGCACTTGACAAACATCGTGTAATGTTTAGGACTCATTCCTTTTGTAAGTTTTTGTAAGTGCGTGCTCACAAACAGGAGTGAGGCTTAGAATATCTAGCAACCAGAAAAGCCAGGGCATCAGCCTCCCAGCTTGGGCACAGGGCAGTCAGAAAAGATGGCAGGGCAGCACTGCTTCCTGCTAGCTGACACTGTTTTAAACCCTCAGCCTTGGGGGTTTACCAGAGGCATATGTGCTCTTGACCTTCAGAGCTATTTCTTTTCTCCTCTCTTTAAGTTCCTGATGTTTATTACTCAGACCCTGAGCACTGGTTTATATTTCACAAATTAAGATGTGTTGTGAAAGAGGCTTAGAACTGAGAATGGGTATGGCTTGTTTAAGGAGCTTGATGGGAAGAGAGGGCTTAGAGTGGGGAGAGTAGGAAATGAGATATTTTGGTACGAGGGGCCTGGAGCCCTTCCATAGAAAGCGGTCACTGAAGCAGTGAGGGTGTCTTTGTTTCTGGGCAAGGGACAGTGGCCAATTGGCTGAGCACAGATCTGTTAATCACAGGCCAAAAAGAAAAAGTCCAGAAGAAGAAGACCAATCAAGACAAGGGATATCTTTCAAGAGATCACTGAAGAAAAATTGCCAAGGGCACTGTAAAAGCATTGATTATCTCAAAGTAGAATAACTCTTGTGGAGGGTATGATCTTAAACAGAGGGAGATAAAGGAGCAGGGTATGGGGTGTGGGTGAGGGAAGCCATTCATTTGGGAGATAAGGAGATCATTGATATTCAGGTGAGAATTTCCATTGGTGATGAGGATATAAGCACAATTTTACTGACTTTTAGAAAAAAATGAATGATGAGCTTTTGAAGCTGTAAGACGTGTATAATAATTGCTTGCAATGTATGGTCAGTGGAAAACAGTAGGGAAGAAGCTAGAAGAGGCAGATTTAAGCAGAGAAACATAACCTTTCTGCCTTTCTGGTTACCATTACAGTTTCATTGTTACAAAATATTCCTTCATTAAAGAGAATACTTAATATGTCAGTGTGAATGCACATTTCCCCCTTAAGTACCATACTGCACTTGGAAAACCTTTGTGGCTCTATTATTCAAGTGCTAATTAATTTGCGGAATATCCTCCAAGTAAAAGTACAAAGATTTGTGTTCCTCCAATTTTAGAAATATTCAGTCCTGGCCATCTCTGAATCTGTGAAGGGGAAGGGATTTTGAATATAAAGAAGAAGGAGGGTAGGTATGAGGACGCACTGGAGGAGCTGTGGAAAATTTTCTGTGGGCCATTGTGAATTCCAAATATGACCTTCCAGATGGTTCTAGGCTATCATTGTACCTCACTTTAATACCTGAGCTACAAAGGGGAAAGGGGGGTGGGGAGAGGGATAAATCAGAGGTTGGGATTAACAGATACACACTACTATAAAAATAGATAACCAACAAAGACCTACTGTATAGCACGGAGAACTATACTCAATATTTTGTAATAACCTATAATGGAAGAGAATCTGAAGTTATCTATATCTATATCTATCTATATATCTCAATCTCTGTGTTGTATACCTGAAACTAACATGATACTGTAAATCAACTATACTTTGATAACAAAATTAAAAAAAAAAACCTAAGTTAGAGAGCTCTTCTTCCGCAACATTTGCCTTGTGTTTATTTTATGGAGTTGGTATTCTTATTAAAAGAAATATGAGAGGGATGAAGGTTCGTAACACATTATTCAGGTTATTGTCAACTCATTCACAGAGATGATACATTTAATAGGGGAGAGCAGAGTCTGGCATTAACTGTGGACTGGCTGGTGTGCATGTTGTGGTTCCAGGCTCCTCAAAAGTGTCTGCGTTGAGCTGTACAATATCAGTCAGTTCCCATGTAACCAGCATCCATTTCTCTTTCCGTCTGATGGCCTGAGGGTCTGAGAGTCTGAGGTTCATTTGGTTGGTGGATCTGTCAGTTGGGTTATCAATTTCACTGTCTCTTTATCTTTCTTTCTTTCTTTTTTTTTTCTTTTAGAAAAAGTATCTCTAGAAGTGTTTATTATTGTACTATTTGTAGAAGATATAGAAAATATCCTAAATGTTCAGTACTAGAGAGAAGATTGATATTTTCATTGATTATGCAACAGCATTAAAAATGATGTTTGACAGTAAACATGTCTTTAGATATAATAGGTAGGAAATAGTAAACAAATTAATATACAGAAATGTTCATGTCAAAATATTCAGAGAAAAATGGATACAGTTTTAGAACTTATTTCTTAGGAAATGGATCTTTTATAAATATGAAATATTCCTTTCTTGGCCCTGTTTAATACTTTTTTGCCTTCAATTCTATTTTACGTTGTGTACCTATTTAGTTTTATTAGCATTTGCCTAGTGAATTATTTTTCTGCCTCTTTATTGTCAACATTTTCTGTCACTGAATTTTAGGTGGGTTTCTTGTAAGAAACCCATATATATGTGGACTTAAAGAAAGCCCACAATCTGAAATATTTCTGAATTCTAAAGAGTCAAAAGTAACTCATTGAATTTTGTTATGATTGCTAATATGTTTGAACTCTTTTTCTTTATATTTTCCATGTTTAACATGCTTTCTTATTCTTTATTATGATTGTAACTCTTAGTTTTCCTGTCTTTGTTTGGAATTAATTTTACTTCATTTTCTTCCTCTACCAGTTATTTCTGGAAGTTATATTCTTATTTATATAATAGTGATTACTATTACATTTCTTTATATCAACTAAAACTTGTATTTTCCTACTAATAGCTGTTGGTATCTATCCCCCTCCCCCAAGATAACTTACTTGTTCTATTTACATGATTTTTATCACCTTCACTGCACTCCATCCCCCATTCCACAACCAGCTCCCAGTTTGAGGGCTTGTGTTTTATTTCCAGAATGTTATTAATATTTTTCTGGTAACGATTTTAGACTGAAGTTTATTTTGAAGGAATGGTTAGCAGAGGCCAGCAAATTTTGTTGATTTAAAAAATATTTCTATCCCACCATTAGCTCTTAGTTTTATCTTCTTGTAATTTTTTTGAAGAGAGTGAATAGGCAGTAGAGTTTTGAAGAGTTCAAATGTTCAAAATATCCAAAAATGAAAGTTTCTTTGGTTAAGTCCAAACCTATTTCCTTCAGGTACAGCAGAAACCAACACAACATTGAAAGTAACTGTATTCCAATAAACAAAACAAAAACCAAACAACAACAACAAAAACTATTTCCTTCAGAACTTTGAAGATTTTGATCCATTATTGTTTAGCTTCACTTTTGTGATAAGAAAGCTCTAGAAATCTGAATTTTGTTCCCTTTAGATATCTTCCCCATTCCTGCCCCCTACCACTCAGCCTTACAGAACCTCTTAGGATGTTTTGCTTTATGCTTTGAATTATGATTTTTCACCAATATTTGTATAAAAGGTCTTTTTCCTCCCCATTCAAGAAATTTGGTGCTTGTGAGACCCTCTCAATCTGAAGATTCAAATTTTATTTAGCTCCAAAAGCTTTTATTTTACCTTTTCTTCCATTATTTCTACTTATGTGTCATTGTATTTTTTTTTTCCTTCTGAAAACTCTTTTTTAATATTTTGTAAGATCTGTGTCCTTTGCATTGCGGTCTGGTAGAATTCTTCAGCTTGGTTTTCCATCTAGCTACTTCCCTCTTCAATTATTTTCACATACATCTCTGAATATATTAATATTCATATTCAAATATTCTTACACATATCTCTAAATATATGAATGACATTTAAGCTAGTCTGTCTTCTTTCTATCGGTGTTATTAACTCTTTCTATCGGTGTTAGTTACTACACCTGCTGAGTTTGTGGGCTTCCTCCACAGTGCTGGTTTTTATTGTTCACATCTTTGTGTTTGCAGTTTTTTGTTTACTACCGTACAGGGTTTTTTTTCTGTTTACTGTAGCTTACTGCTAATGACTGTGGGTTGGGCAACATACTGGTGCCATGTCATCTGGACATGGCTATTTTCTGTTCCTCCTGGGTTTGTTCGTGGCACACCTAACTGAGACCGGTTCTGCCCATCCAATTCAAGAGCCCAGACTCATGGCTTCCCAGGGATCCAAAGGAAGAGAGCTGCATAATGTCCAAGAGGCCATGTTCTTCCTCATCTGCACAAATCACTTCCTCAGTCTGAGAGGTATCCATCTCTGTCAGGGTGTTCTTCCTCCTCCTGCTCTGAGAATCCTTTTTCTTCCAGCTCTGAGCAACGCTGTTCCTCTGACCTCCCCAGCAGTATAGGCAATGGGGTTCTGAAAGGGTCACATCCAGTGTTACTCTGACAATATTTTAAAGTACCTGTAATTGTGGAAAGGAACAAAAGTCATTTTGGCACCTGCTTTATTACTTCCTCTCTGAAGTGAACATTCTGGACCAAGCAATATCTGGATAGCCATAATTGCTCCTTGGGCTCTTGGGTGATATGGCTTTAGGGATATCATTTGCAATTTCTCGTGAACAGCATTTGGATGCTATAAAAAAAGAACATCTCCTTATGACCAATGTCTGACATATTGTAATTCTGAGTCTGCACTTGGCACTTGCTAGAGAAATGTCAGTTTTCCAGCAAGAACAAAGTCCAGTGCAGCTGTTTCTGCTTTCACCATGGAATTTGGAAGCCTGTATAAGAGATTTTAACCAACCAGTTTGGGAGTGAACAATGAGGTATGAGATTTTCCCACCTTATGAGTTTCTTGCATTGTAGATGGCAAATTTGATAGTAATGATACTATCTTGAGTTCGGGTATTATGATACCTTTTAGAGCTCCTTTCTGCAAGAATTTTTTATAAGTATTTAATGACAATGTCACTTCCTATAATTCATCACACATAACGTCACACACACACTCGTCTCACATAACAGGGATTTAAAGATATCTTTTTAAACATTGCACACTGTTCTCGTTTGCCAAGGTGTGGACCAAAATATTTACAAAGTAGAAAGTTTTCTAGTTCTCTTGGGTTGGTTTTTCCCTAGGAAAGTTTCATATTTACTCAGTTTGAGGTACAGTATTGTCACTTTCCAGAATACCAGGCATAGTTTTATTAAACCGTAAGAATAAAACACATTTCGATGTCCAATTGCACATCCTCCACCCACACCCCCCACTCTCTGCCATTTAAGAATATCCGGACTAGTTCTCTCTGCCATCCCAGTTGGCAGAAAATCAAAATTCGACTGTGGTATTTGTTTGCTAACATTTGTGTGTGTGTGTGTGTGTGTGTGTGTGTGTGTGTTGAGGAGAACAATGTAAAATAGTTTAAGAAATGCCACATTTTAGGATTCAAAACCCTACTGCAAGCATTCAGTTGGATTTGTGTAGTACTTGTCATTTGTTTAAAAGGACGACCATTTTCAAGGGATTATTTTTTGGTCTGATAACTTAGCAATAACAAAAAAAAAGCTTTCATGGAGAGAGAATGATCAGTGACATTGTGCATATCTTCGGAGCTCTTTAAATGTAATAGAAATAGGTATGCTAATTTTGATTACAAAATACTAACTTAAAATTCAGAGTATATTTGATCTAGTAGATTCAATTTGGAATAATGGAAAGAAATAACTTTTTGGAGGGATTTGTTTTAAGAAGCTAATTGTTAACCTTGTATTTAATGGAATAAATAATTCGATAAATCATTTAAGAGAACAGAACCGTGGGTAATTTGAAATGGAAGAGATCCTCCAGCTCACTCCTCTCTTCCCCTCTGTTTTGATAGAGGAGATACTGAAGTCCAGCCAGCCTTGTTTTCTTGCCCAGATTCCTATGGTGTCTTCGTGGCCTTGCTGGGTCTGGGATGCAGATGGTCCAGCTGCCAGTACAATCCCTTTTTCCCCACACCTAGCTGAATAAGGTCAGGAAGGAACTGAATATTGTTGACTCATCACTTTTAAACAAGTTATTGTTATTGAACTCAATATAATGCTTCTTTAATTGGCAAATGCAGATGTTCCTCATTTTCCATGCCAGAACTTCCTTTTATATGGTAAAAAATTGCACACTAGTGTATTTTTGAGGATGGGCTTTTCATTTTCCATTCTTTTAATGCAGTTAATCGTGTTTTATTTGGTTCTCTTGAATGTCAGGATGGTAGATTGTTCACGTTGGCTCTTTTCTTTCCTCAGGAAACATCTCTGGCATACCTAGTGAGGTAGTGGAGCCATCTGGGAGGTAAAAGAAGATTGTACTGCATGAGATATTTACTTGTTATTCTTGGCTGTTTAGCAGTCATTTCCCCCATAGAAACAAAAGGCTGGCTTTTGGACTGGCAGGGCTGTGAAGGGTACATAGGAAAAGAGCATGACAGTGTATTTGGGGAAAAGGGTAAGGAAACACTGAAATTTGTTGAAATTCTTGCATTTAAATAAGCACTTACAAACATTTCACATGGAAGATAGAAAGTAAGAATTAAGATGAATTCATTTTGGAAAGGGGAAATTTGAAACTAAATAGATAAATACTTCATTTCCCCCATAAACAAACACATAGAATGTGCATATTTCACATTTGTATTTTCTTAGTTGAAGATAAAAAGTAGAATATTGGAAATTTGGAATATTAAGTCTGTGACAAGGAGTGAGATGCAGTAGTTATTTTGCAGTTTTGAAATATGTGCTCTGCCCTTAAACATCAAAACGTAAGTAAGCCTGATAAAAATCATACAGGACAATAAGGTAATAGCAATACAAAGTAAAATAATTTTTATTACCATTCATCTTGGTCAAGGGTGCCATTTAAATTAATATAAGAATTGTATATATTCCTCACCAATATAATTAAGCTCTGTAGAATTAAGGAAAATCTTTTGAAGCTTGAAATTTTTTATTTTAGGAGAAATAAAAAGTCATGGAATTCTTAAACCTTGGAAGGTGCTAAAAATATGTCACTTCATGATGGCATTTCTTCTTAAAAAAATTTTATTGAAGTATAGTTGATGTACAATGTTGTGTTAGTTTCTGCTGTATAGAAAAGTGATTCAGTTATACATATATATACATTCTTTTTAATATTCTTTTCCATTATGGTTTATCACAGGATATTGAATATAGTTCCCTGTGCTATAAGGTAGGACCTTGTTGTTTATCCATCCTATATATAATAGTTTGCATCTGCTAATCCCAAACTCCCAATCCTTTCCTCCCCCACCCTTTATGGTATTTCTTAATTGATTTATTATTGAGAGAACATTATATTAAAGAAAGAGTAAAACTTGGACTCAGTTCTTTGAGATTGATACTATGGATGTAATACCATGTTTCCCTCAGTCTTCCATGGTAGTCATAGAACACTGGATTAAAAGAGCCCAGTGTGGATGGATATTATTTTGTTTCTATGTCTCTGGCTTAGTTGGGGCTCTGTAGAACAATGACTTTAAAACTTTTTTTTACAGGACCCATAGGAAGGTATTTTATATTGTGGCACATCTGTATTATTTGGTAGATGTATACCAAATGTTTCATGATAAATATCTACCTTTTCTACATGTATGATGTTCTGACATTTTCTCTTCCATTCATTCTATTAAGAAAACACTGGTAATGACCCACTAAATTGTTTTCACAATTGACTGATGGATCATGGTTTGCAGTTTGAATAACTGCTGTAAAAGTCCTCCATAATTTTTTTTTGGGGGGGATGATGAATTTGTAGTTATATGTGATTATTATTAACTTTGTTTGCCAAATATATTTTGGGTACATGATCGGTTGACATCTCCTGACCCCATGTTAGTTCTGGTCAATGAGTTCAGTGGAAATCAACATATGTTTCTGGACTGGAACATTTAATTGCTGGTTCGAGACCCCCCAGAGCTCTTTACCTCTGTCATGGAAAATGGCCATGCTCCTTAGAATGGGTCTGAAAATGAGTAATGTGGATTAGAGCCTGTAGCCAGCCCCCAGTGGACATAAAATATGAGCAAAAAATAAACCTTTGTTGTTAAAAGGCACTACAGTTTTTGGATATATTTGCTATTCAGTGTAGCTTAACCTTTCCTGTTTAGTAGATGATAATTCAATTACGTGTTGTGCCGGTGGGAAAGAACCTCCATTTGAAATATTAACTTTGCCTAAAAACACATAGAAGTTTAAAAATAAGTTAATTATTTCTGATTTTAAAACAATATGTGTTCTTTATAGAAAAATTGGGAAACCATAATAAAAAATTACATATTCATGATGCTACTACCTGGAAAACAATTTTGACATTTTTATGAAAGATATATATATATATATATGTATATATTTACAAAATTAGCTTACTATGTAGTTTTGTTTTTTTCTTACTTTTTTTTATGTCATTAAATATTCTTGGAATACACAAATATCATGCCTCTGTATATATGTATATCCATCCTATAGATGAACCAGGGTTTATTAAGTTATTCTTATACAGTTAGACATTTTAGTTTGGTTTAATAGAGTTTCAATGTACTAAAATCTCAGCCCTGGGCACCCAACAGCAAATAGTAAGCCAGGGTAGGACCCGCACCCGCTAATGCTGCTTTGCGTCAATTGCATCTTCTCATAACCCCACTCCTGGCACATAGTGGGTCTACATACTAGCTGTCAAGTAAACAGTTCCATATGTATGTACCTCATATGAAGTTTATACTTAATTTTCTAAAAATTAAGAAGCTTTTTATTTCCTCTCCTCCATCTCCCAGCAAACAATTAATTTGGTTCTGCTTCTGAGTTCTTTTGCTTAGGAAAGGACCAGAGGCTGGGTAATTCTCATTTCTCCCCTCCACACCGACATGATCCTGCACATGGCCTATCTCAACTCCTGAATTTCTCTCAACTCCAGTCCCACCCCATGTCCTGCCTCAGGTCCTCCTGACCGCAGAGACCTTTCTGTTTTCTTGTACATCATTCTCTCTTTTGCTGCTACAGTGAAATTTCTAAAATGTGAACCAGACTATGTCTACTGAAAATCTCTCTGTAGAATCCCAGAAAGAGCTTTAAAGACAAAATCCATTGCTCTTCCCTTGATTTAAAAGGGCTTTCATGGATTGTTTCTTGAGGACCCTCTCCATCACTGTTATTCATTGCCCTCACTGCCTGCTGTGGACTGCATTGTGTCTTCTCCAAATTCACATGTTAAAGCCCTCACCTGTATTTGGAGGTAGGGCCACTAAGGAGAGAATTTAGGTTAAATGAGGACATAAGGGTGAGATCATAGGATTTGTGTTCTTAAATGAAGAGACACCAGAGGGTTGGTACCCCACCACCCAACACACACACAGGCAGCAAGATGGCAGCCCACCTACAGAGGGGTTTTAACGGAACCCACCATGCTGGCACCTCATCTCGGACCTCCAGCCTCCAGAACTGTGAGGGAATGTGTCTGTTGTTTAAGCCCCCCAGTCTCTGGAATTTTGTAATAGCAGCCAGAGCTGATGAAAACACTGCCCCTCATTCCCTACAAGTACTTCACTCCAGAAATCTTAACTCTAGGAAAGCTGTTTCACTGAGCGCATCCTGCTCTTTAATCGTTTTCCAGGCATAATCAGATACTATCTTCCTCTCCTCCTAAGGTTACCTAAAATCCCTGGTTCTCCTTCAAGTCAGAGGTCAGACTTTACCTCCTCCTGGAAGGCTTTCCCATCTCCCCTCCCAGGTGGAGTTAGGTCTTCATTTCTCTGAGCTCCCCTGGTACCTTACCTATACCTCCATTAACATCTCTCCTCTTCTATGGCAACTGCATAGTTGACGTCTTTCCACTGAACCCTACGTTTTTAAAAAATTTTATTGAAGTACAGTTGATTTACAATGTGTTAATTTCGGCTGTACAGCAAAGTGACTCAGTTATACCATATATATGTACATTCTTTTTCATATTTCTTTTCCATTATGGTTTATCGCAGGATATTGAATATAGTTCCCTATGCTATACAGTAGAACCTTGTTGTTTAGCCATTCTATGTATGAGAGTTTGTATCTGCTAATCCCAAGTTCCCAGTGCATCTCTCCCTCCCCTCCCCTCCTCCACCTTGGCATCCACAAGTCTGCTCGCTACATCTGTCGTCTGTTTCTGTTTCGTAGATATGTTCATTTGTGTCATATTTTAGATTCCATATATAAGTGATATCATATAGTATTTGTCTTTCTCTTTCTGATT
Organism: Orcinus orca; assembly: GCF_937001465.1. NCBI lineage: Eukaryota > Metazoa > Chordata > Mammalia > Artiodactyla > Delphinidae > Orcinus > Orcinus orca. The sequence goes on from NC_064568.1 coordinate 62,987,958, forward strand.
TACTTTTTGCTTAGTGTGATAAACTCTAGGTCCGTCCATGTTGCTGCAAATGGCATTATTTCATTCTTTTTTATGGCTGAGTAGTATTTTGTTTTATATATGTACCAAATCTTCTTTATCCATTCATCTGTTGTTGGACATTTAGGTTGTTTCCATATCTTGGCTGTTGTGAATAATGCTGCTATGAACATAGGGGTGCATGTATCTTTTTGAATTATAGTTTTATCTGGCTATGTGCCCAGGAGTGGGATTGCTGGATCATATGGCAACTCTATTTTTAGTTTTTTGAGGAACCTCCATACTGTTTTCCATAGTGACTGCACCAATATACATTCCCACCAACAATGTAGGAGGTGAACCCTACATTTTTAAAGGCCATTAATTATGCTTTTCCATCTTTGTATCCCCAATGCTTAGGATGAATGCCCCATTGCCTGAAATGGGGTGGCCATAAATATTGTTGAATGAATAGATGAATAATAGTGGTAAAAGAGTTATTCATGTATTAACTTTTATCTTCTGAAGATTTTTTTCCATCTCTCTTACAATCCAAACAACCAGACTTCATGTGTTCTCCTTATCAAAACCAGCTGTCAAGACAGGATTTAAAATTCATTTATACTGAAGTATAAATAACTAATTAACAGTTTATGTCTCCCAAGGGAATTTCCATTTTAACAAGAATAGAACTCTTAATCTACAAAAATAAATCTTTCTTGGTGGAATTTCAAGCTTAACAAGCATATGGGATTGGTTTTAATTGGAGCTGGGGGTGGGGCTTAAGAAGTTCTCTCTGCTCAAAATTCAGACCTTAAATGTGAGACCAGACCTATCACCTGCTGGCTCACGGAGGAGCTGGCATGTCAGATTACGCAGCAAATTCACTTTTGTTTCTATTGCTCAGCATGGATAGGATGAACCGCACATCTGGTAAACGTTTGCACATGAAATGTGTATCTGCCAAGCATTGTGGTTTCCTGATACATCCCCGTGGCTCTGAGTCAAGGTCATGAAACCAGCGTCGCAGAGTTTTGGTGATCTGGAACTGCATTCTGCTTTTAGTTATTGAGAAATTTGCTCCCTTAGTTTCTTTGAAGACCCTCCATGTCGCCTTTATAGGCTTGGAAAAGCCTTTGGGTGATTCAGAGCCCATTCAACTGTTTGAAGCCATCCCACAGGGATGAGAATCTTGTCTCCTTAAAAAAAAATCTCTCCAGAAAATGTTTCTCAATTTTTCTCAATGACCCATTTTCATGTCTGATCTCTCATCAAATTTTCATTCTCTAAGAAAGAGTGGATATATGTATATGTATAACTGATTCACTTTGCTGTACAGCAGAAAGTAACACAACATTGTAAATCAACTATACTCCAATAAAATTTTTTAAAAAGTTTCATTCTCAATACTAGCTTAAATCTTGCCTAATTTAGCTTTGACACCTTGTTCTGTACTTCATGAATGTGAAGAGCATCTGATTTTCATACAAACTGCAATAGTAGAGATACCAAGCAGTAAATTATTCCATAAGAGCAAAGCAAACCAAAGAACACCATCACAAAAACAATTCAAGCTAAATTAAGTTAGGAAAATGGGGTTTTCTGAATACAATGTGACTCAAAGCAGACCTGCTAGTTAGTAAGTCTGCTGGTTAGACTGGAACGCTAACATTTTGGTGTTGTTTATATTCTCAACATCCCCAATGAATTCTGTCCTGAAAAGCCAGATAACATCAAAATAATTGAGGAACTGGTTTATTTTATATTGCTTTAATTCAGAAAGCAGTTAAAACATTTCATAGTAGTTATCTTTTCTCCTCCAGGATTATGAAGGAGAAGGACAAATACTTCTCTCTTGAAAAGTGGAATCATTTAGTAGATGCATCCATATAAATTCAAGGATGAGGGAAATTTGGTAGGAAGTTACCTTTCTCTAGTTTCTAGAAAGAAATAATATAACATTACAATTATTCCAGGTGAGGGAATCAAAGTGACTGATGTTGGTGTAGACTTGACTGAAGCTACCCAGTTGGGTATTCTGCTATGCTTGATTGTTTCAGTATTTTTCTATTTGGTGAGTGAATTAACAATTGGTAACTTTTTGGATGTTGGGTTTGAAAAGTACAAGTCAAGACATATGGATTCTTTAAACAATTCTGTTTAGTATTTGTATTATATAAACAATTCTGTTTAGTATTTGTACTCTGTCTATTCTTGGGAAGAGTATTTAAAATATGACAGAAAAAAGCACAAAATAGCAGGCATAATACTGATGCTAACTTGTATAAGTATATACACCTTGAGAAATATAAGATGTTCTGTTAATGATTAATGTATTTGAATATTAAAAGCCATGAATATATTTAAAATTTTCAAAATTTTGCCTGTGATTCATATTGGTGATCCCTTCTTGCCATCTGAAGTCCTTTTTTTAAAAAAGGTCTTTTTGTGCTGAGTCTTGACCAGATTCTTGTATAATGTAGTTGATTTTCTTTTCATTAAGTACCCGAAAACAGTACCTACTTTGGCCAGGAAAAAGCTGAAAATTCTTCCAACTGGCAACTTGAGGCAGCCAAGTGCCAGGGCTCTGTGGTCAGAGTAGGTTTTGGTTGCCCACATTCTACCAATTACTGTAGGTTCTCTCTGTACTTGAGCAGAGAACGTAGCTACTTAAAGCCTTCCAGTTTCCTTACTTGATGAACCAGTAGCAACCACTGAAAGTGAAGCTCTGTAAAGGGTTTCTGAAACTTTGAGTCATTGTCTCACTCAACGGCAGGTGTTCTGAACCAATAGTGATCAGTTGACCCAGTGGTGAGATAGTTTCTCATCAGCTCAGGGTTTCAAAATGATTTAAAGAAATGGTCATTTAGTACAGAGGAAGTTGTTTGCTTGAAATAGCAGCTTTATTGTAACTTGCATAATGTTAAAGGAAAATGGAATCTTTTAAGGGTTTTCTGGGGGGAAAATTTAAATTGTGGCTTCGAAGGAGTCAGTGGTGTTTAAACAAATTTAGTGGTTAGAATGATCATTTTTTGAGTTTTGAGGAAAAAAAATCCTGGAGGGTTAGGATTTTGTCTTTTTTTCTCTGTTTATCAACTTCAGTAGTTGTGTTATGCTATAATTTACGTTGCATGGTGTCTTACTCAAGAGCCTGCTATCCTCCATCATTGTCAGTTCTGAGAGAGTTAGGAAAAGTGGTTGGCGTGATTTGGTTCACTAGTCGTGATGTTTAAAGCAATACTTTTTGTTAAATACATTTATTTAAATAATGGAGTTACATAGAATGGGATACTAGCTATAACATTTCAGCATAGTTGTCCAAATGAAATCTATCAATAATATGTCATTATTTTCATCAAATGGCTCATCCTGATGTGTTTTCTCCAGTAAAGGACTCGGTAAAATAGAGCAGTGTTAGGAAAACAATAGCCCATAGTGTCAAATGTTTTTATGTTTTGATTGTGTCAAATCTGCTGATTTTTAGAAACAATCCTAATTTTGAGTATTAAATATGATTTTTTTGTTTATGTCTACCATGTTCCAAAGAGATTGAGACTTGTTAAGTACCAGTCACTTATTGAAATAAAGTGTGTAGATATCAGAATGAAAAATATTAAAATAGTCAGTATATTTTGTTTTAATTGTGCCTAAAAGTGTAGACTGTAATGTATACCTTTGCTAAAGAAAATTGTAAATCTACATAATAAATAATGGAGTTCAGTTAGACACAGTAATTTGGCCTCTTTAACCAATAATTATTGTGTGTCTACTCTGCTTACATCAAAAATTGTGAAGAGTCTGAGATTTTACCCTACATGCAATCTAAGAAGTTAGTCTGCCATAGTTTCAGATTGGCAGACTGGAGACTCTTGGGTCAGAGATAAAGGACTTTATTATTTACAACACAGCAGACAGTATGAGCTTCATATTTGCATTGGTTCCTCTTGGTCCCCTGAGTCCCATGAGAGCAATGTGGAGGGACCCAGGTAGATGCTGCTTACACAGTGGTTTATGCCACAGCTGAGGAACTCTGAGCTTAAGAAATACTTTTAATAAAAAGGATGCTAGAAAACTTGCCCAACATTTGTACTGGAGGAAGAAATCATCTTTACTAAACCAGTCAGGAAACAAACCCCTCATCTCAGGAGGGAGGTACTATCTATCACCCAAGGCTATTTGAGATATTCCCAGCATCCTTGGAAATAGTCTGGACAAAAGCTGATTAAAGAGGCATAGAAACACCATGCAGAATTGTCTTTTAGTGCTTTACAGTTAAAAATTAAAATTCAAAATTTTAATATATATCAATTAATTTAGTGCTGATCAGGTGGAAATGTTTTTGGTGATTGTCCAGAGGAACTATGGTGCATTTTGTTACTCTGGCATTGGCTAATGATATGATATTCCTGAGTATCTTTGATTTAAAGGTAGTTTACCATGAATACATTATGCAACTATAGTTTTACACTGATTAAAAATGTTATAGAGTTTTTGAAATTAGAATTATTCCTTTACCTGTGAAAACCAATGTAATAACTGTACCAGAAACCATTTACTGGTGGCCTCCAGAAAATTTTACTGCACTTTGTTCGCCAACATATACAGAAAATGACATAAACCTAGTACCTAAATTCCTAGAAGAATTTCATATAATTTTATATTAAAATTTAATGATTTAGTTTCTTGGAAAAGCAAATAAACCAGTATTTCTGCAAAGCATGTTATAGAATAAAGACTACTGCCTATCACATCCAAATAAAGCATGAATAAAAATATAAAATAAGAAATTACAGGCCTTTTCCTTCATATTGCCTTCATGGAGGACACATACGCTTCAGTGGAAAGGGAAAGATAAAATCAAGATGATAATTAAAGAAGCAAAGAGTATAGAAGAAAACATGTTACTGTCCTCCCTTCCACTGTGTTACTGTCACCGTCAGCCTTTCTTCAAATGAACACAACTAATACATGGATTGATTATCATGGAAAGTAATATTGGTAGGACTACTGTTTATGCCAGAGATGACTGGCCACACCATAGCTTAGCTAGGGATTGCAACAGTTTTTTTATTCTGAATAGACCAAGGATATATCTTTCCTCAATATGTACTTTTGCAGCATTTAATGAAAAATAAAGGACTTCCCTGGTGGTCCAGTGGTTAAGACTCTGCACTTCCACTGCAGGGGGCACAGGTTCGATCCCTGGTTGGGGAAGTTCCACATGCCATGCAGTGTGGCAAAAAAACAAAACAAAGAAAGCTCTCAAAAATAAATTGTAAAAAATAAAAAAGTAATAAATAAATAATAAAAATATGAGCCACTCACGTGGGATCTCTTTGGTATGAGAACAAAAATGCAAAGGATGGAAAAAGGAAAGGACATAGAATTACTGTAGTTCACTCACCTACCATTGCCAAAGTCATCAAGTAAGCTTAGTTTTTTGAAATCTGGTAACTCTAATCTGTGTGATCCACTTTGAAATTCCTCCAAAATCTCTGAAAGTCCCTTTTTTTGAAAAAAAAATATGGGCTTAAACTGAATGAAAATATATCCAATTGACAATCACATGAAAATCCTCTAGGCTCAAAGCCAGAGAATCTTTTTGTACCTGATTTTTTTCTGAACCTTAAATGTAATCAGATGAATTTTTGTTTAGTACTATCCTACCCAGCTGATTTAAATGAATAATACATCTTCCAAGGAGAAATCTGCATTTCATCACAGAGATGGATTACATGCCTTAAACTTTACTCCGTAGAGAGCAGTACCTCTTTTGTATTATATTCTTTAAATATACTAAAGATTCAGATAATATAACAATTTTATTCTAGGCATGATATCTTAAAGCTTTGCAGATGTATGGATTGAGAAACATGAAAAATATAACCTCCATTATCATGTGAGTGAAGTATAAAAAAAATTCTTATAGGCAACATTATTATAATGTTTTACAATTAGTTGACTGTGAAACCAGAATAAAATAGAAGGAAAATACTTTCAATTTTAAAAGGACTCTCTTGTTCATGGTCAAAAAATGAAAAGCAAATACAAGCGATGGAACTGTGTGTGGTAGGTTTCTTTATTTCCTTTTAAATTATTATTATTTTTTGAAATATCGTATCTACTGTTTTAAGAACATTTGATTCTGAAATACAAGCAAAACCCCAGAAACCCTGATAGTAAAAGAATAGAGCTTATGACAAGTCTGAAACAGAAAGGCTAACCAACAGATTCTTTTTAATGTCTTAAACAAAGTGTTGTTTTTACCCGACTGCTTTATTTTTGGGGCAAATGATTATGAACATGGTGGTTGACTCCTAGTATGAAATCTGAGACTTACAAAGTTCAAATGCAGTTTCAGTCATCAAGGTCTTCTAAGTGCCAGTCCTTGAGGCAAGCCCTGTATTGACTAAATCGGTGATTTTTAGTGGGGTTGATTTTGTCCCCTAGCCATGTCTGGGAACACCTGTAGTTGTCACATTTGGGAGGGGGTACTACTGGCATCCAGTGGGTAATAGTCCAGGGATGCTGCAAACATCTTAAATGCATAGGACAGACCCCGTGTTAAAGACTAATCTGGTCCCAAATGTCCAGTGGTTGAGAAACCCTGAACTAAATAAATAGTAGTGCATTTACTGCATAAAGAGGAACCACAGCATATCAATTAACAAGAGGCAGACTTTTGCCTCAAATGCAGCATTAATGGGTGTGGTAGAAAGGAGGGGACATATGGCCTCAGAGGGACTTTGCTCAAAATTTTAGTTCTCCCTTTGTGTGACTAGGCTTTTAAAAATCTCTCTGAGGCACGCTGTGCTATATTGTAAATGGAATCAATAGTATAGTTGCTACTTCAAGGGCTTATAGGATTAAGTGAAGTAATGTATGTACTTGCTTAGTCCATTGCCTGGTTTTTCTAGGATCTCAGTGAAGTTAGCTATTATTCAGGAACTATCAGGAAGAACCTCGTAGCAATTAGAACTGTCTAAAGATTGATGTTTAGGAGGCAGCAAGTTTTCCTGTTCTTGAATAAGTTTAAGCAGAGTGTGGACAACATCTTGTGTTCCTTCTGACTCTATAAAATGTTCCATTTTTCTTAGTATTACAAGACTATTACTAGCTAAAACATAAAATGATTGGTTTTCCTTGAGTCTTTAAGAAATTTTAGGTAAGGTTGAGTAAGCATAGACAGCACTGATATTGTTAACGAAAGCAAGTTTGTGTGCCCGACACACAGGGAGGCCTAACAATATTGAAATGTCAGAGTTTGGAGCAGAGAAAGGTTTACTGCAGGGCCATGCAAGGAGACAGGTAAATCGTACTCCCCAAAGCCCCAAACTCCCTGAAGGGTTTCAGCAAAGCACTTTTAAAGGCCAGGTGAGGGAGAGGCGTGGTTGGTTGTTGCAACCTTCCTGGTATAGGAATCCTTTGTTCTTGCAGCTGTCCATATAGGTCAGGTCACAATGTTCCTGCAAACCTCCAATGAGGCAAAAGTTATTCTCTGTTCTGCAACTTTTTACCTCTATTTGAATGGACCCTTAAAGGTCAGAGCCCTGAGAATAGGCTATCCTGTATATTTCGGGCTATTGGCAACATTCTTTTACAAAAGGTGCAGAGCCAGCATGACTAAGCACAAGCAGCAGAACAGATCTAATATGGAGTCAGACTTGTTCTTCCCTGTTACAGTATTACTCAGTGATATTAAACTTGCGTTGTATTTTGATACTGAGATGATGACTCTCATTCCTTGCATATATGTTCCCTGAGTTCCGTCTGCTAACTAGTGTTAGTTATTTGCTTGGATTCCTCCAGACTATTTTCTGTGTTTCTACATCATCACATTTCTTTGTACATCTATTGTGTGCCCCTTGCATAGTATTGATACAAGTCATGGCTGGCTATTTATCTTACCATCTAACATGACATTTATTGAATTCCCCTGTGTGCCAGGTGCCATGTAATGCACTATACATATGTTATATCATTAGTCAGACAGGCAATAAATGTTTGTTGAGTGAATAAATTAACAAATATTTTAACAATAAACACAATATTAATTAAGTCTTTACTATGTATTACGTAGTATTATTAAAAATCAAAAAAAATGGTACATATCAGCCCATACCCTAAAAGCTCTTAATTTTATCGTAGAAACAGGATGTATTCATAATAACTTCCTCTACACAGTTAAGTGCTTTGATTAAAATGTGATTACTACATCTTCATAATACCTTAGTGCTTATCAGGCTTTCAGTAAATGTCAGGTATTAAATAAATCAGGTACTTGATAAATGTTTTCTCAAGAAAAAATTAATAAAGTGCCATTCAGTGGATAGATCAGCAAAATATTCATTGCAATAAAAGTCAACTGCTTGACAAATATTAACTGTGTATCATAATTGTGTAATGAAATGGAATTTATCCTGATGATATAACAAAGGATAGATATGCTTCAGTAAAGCAATAGGTGTTGTATTGAAATTTTTGCTAATTACATTTTTGTAAACCAAATCAGATTTCTTTATCTTAAATGATTTAAGTTTGTAACAGCTTTTACCACTTTGGCTTGCAAACTCTGCCCACGTAAGTTGACTTTTCAAAGCAAAATTATAATGGGGACAACCTCCTTCCTCTAGAATGGTTTTTCTCCAAGAGTAAAGTGTCAGTTTGATGACCCTGCCATTAACCTAATCACTGATTTTAGTCAGTCACTTGGAGTACTTAAATACATACTTAAACCTAAACCAATTTAATTTTTTTCTTCCCGCTTTATGTGGACAGTAGAAATACTAAACTTATGTCTGAGATAAAGACAGCACAAGAAGGAGAATCCCTTTAGTGTTACTTCTGAAAATAATAACAATTCGAAGATTTAAAAACAAGTATGAAGTAGAAAATACCAGTTCAAAAGCCCCAAACAGATGTGCTCAATATTTTATACTATATGCAACATAAAGAAAGGAGACATAATACTCCAAGAATTAAAAGACATTTCAAGAAGTTATGTAACAACCTTCACTTCATACAAGGAAAAACAATTTTACTTTTAAAATTAATTAATTAATTAATATCCGTGGCTGCACTGGGTCTCTGTTGCTGTGCACGGGCTTTCTTTAGTTGCGGCGAGTGGGGGCTACTCCTCATTGATGTGTGCGGGCTTTTCATGCGTGGCTTCTCTTGTTGTGGAGCGTGAGCTCTAGGTGCATGGGCTCAGTAGTTGTGGCTCGCGGGCTCTAAAGCGCAGGCTCAGTAGTTGTGGTGCACAGCAGGCTTCCCAGACCAGGGCTCGAACCCGTGTCCCCTGCCCTGGCAGGCAGATTCTTAACCACTGTGCCACCAGGGAAGCCCAAAACAATTATTTTAAAATGGTGATAGGAGCTACAGAGTACTATATATCTGGTGTTTTCTCTGTGATTGAAATAGATGAGGGATGCATTTTATTTCCGTCTAAGAGGGAGATGTTACCTTGTAGATATATAGCAATGACAACCCATATGGTGATTTTATTGCACAGTTAATTTAAGGAAAAGCTTTTGATTTTAAGAGGTGTTGGGAAAGGTACTAAGAACAAAATAATGATACGATGAACAACTTTCATGAAGTTATTCTGATGTTTTACTTACAGTTTCTTTTTTTTACAAAGAAACTGTTTTTTTTTTTTTTTTTTTTTTTACTTTTATGCCTGGAAATAATATTAGAGAACAGTTAGACGTATAAAACTACTGAATATTCATCAAGTATGTTTTCTCTGTACTTTGAAAGCATGGTACCTTAGAAAAGTTTGGGTACCTTTCTAGTATTTTGTACCAAGCTAGTGTTCTGTAAATTTTTTTTTTTTTTTTTTTTTTGCGGTACGCGGGCCTTTCACTGTTGTGGCCTCTCCCGTTATGGAGCACAGGCTCCGGACGCGCAGGCTCAGCGGCCATGGCTCACGGGCCCAGCCTCTCCGCGGCATGTGGGATCCTCCCAGACCGGGGCACGAACCCGTGTCCCCTGCATCGGCAGGCAGACTCTCAACCACTGCGCCACCAGGGAAGATCCTATAAATATTTTTAATGCGTTCTTCTTTAAAGAAAAAGGTACTAAATTGTATTCAGATAGTTTTATATTACAGATCAAGGACTGGGTATCTTCTCATTTGGGGATGCAGAATATTTAATACTTTGTATAGCATGTCACCATATGAGAAACTAAGATTATCACCTTTGGTCCTCATGGTCTAGGATTGCCTCCTACCTCTGGATGCACCTGTGGCCTCCAGCTCTTAGAGGGGCCCTATGACCAGGAGGATCAGGGATCTTATGCTTGGCAGAGCCTGGGCTAGAGTGCGATGTTTCTGCTCAGTCTTAAGGAATGGGTGGAGTTTTCTTGAGGTATCTTGAGATACTGCAGGTGTATAAACCATAGTCTGACTACTACAGGTTGCTTCTAGAACAAGAATATTGAACCTTTTCCCAGTTAAGGGGCCAGTATGGTAGATTGGGGAGAACCCTATTTGGGAACACAGTTTCTGATGTTGGCTCTGTCACTGCATTTAATATTGGTTAGAATATTTAACCTCATTGAGTTCGAACTTCTTAAACCAATGAAATTGGGTATGAGGGACTTTCTAGTACCTTTCAGTCCTTTGGTTAATTTTTCTTAAGAGCCATTCCCTTTATTTTTCCCTTCCTATGGAATTTCTTGTTCATTCAATGTATTTAATGCGTACTCTTTTGAGTGTCTGAGAAAAGTCAATCCTTGGTTGTCACTGCTGTGGTGCCTACAGTTGGACTGGATTTCTATTCTAACCTTGTGATTAAGTTAACTGAGATAAAGTCTGGATTTCACTAGTAATTTGTCTTCAGATGACCCAGCCGTGGGACCCCACCAAATAGAGTCCAGATAGAAGACACCATTCAGTGAAACTTATATAGTGACCATTCATAGAAATCTCATATTAATTAAAAAACTAACATCATACTTCGATCACTTTTGAGACTATTCTCCAACACTAGTTCTTCTTATTCTGGAACTTAATATATTTTATAATTGACACTCAAACTCTACACCTTAAAAAACGGACTGGCCGTATTTTTATAAGAACTCACACATTTGAAGAATATGTGTACCACTGAATATGATATGTTTGATTAATATAGGAAATACTTGTAAGTTGCTTTGGAATATGTAATTAGGGCTCTTCTTCTAAATACACAAATTTATTTTCTCATGTTCTTAATTTTCAGAAGGAAATGACTAATTATCTTACAATTTTAAAAATAATATGAAACAGAAACAGACTCACAGATACAGAGAACAGACTTGTGGTTGCCAAGGGGAGGGGGAGTAGGGGAGGGATGGATTGGGAGTTTGGAATTAGCAGATGCAAACTATTATATATAGGATGGATAAACAACAAGGTCCTACCTTATAGCACAGGGAGCTATATTCAATATCCTGTGATAAACCATAATGGAAAAGAATATGAAAAAGACTATATTTATGGGGGCTTCCCTGGTGGTGCAGTGGTTGAGAGTCCGCCTGCCGATGCAGGGGACATGGGTTCGTGCCCCAGTCCGGGAAGATCCCACATGCCGCGGAGCGGCTGGGCCCGTGAGCCATGGCCATTGAGCCTGCGCGTCCGGAGCCTGTGCTCCACAACGGGAGAGGCCACAACAGTGAGAGGCCCACATACCGCAAAAAAAAAGAAGAATATATTTATGTATAATTGAATCACTTTGCTGTACAGCAGAAATTAGCACAACATTGTAAATCAACTATACTTCAATATAATTTTTAAAATATAAAAAATAAAAATATGAAAAATGTTGAGGCAAATGATTTCATAATTTAACAGGATTTTTGTTTACAAATGCAAACATGTGGAAGAATGCAGCTTAGCTCTCATGTGTTAAGAAGTTTTGACAGGGCTTCCCTGGTGGCGCAGTGGTTGAGAGTCCGCCTGCCGATGCAGGGGACATGGGTTCGTGCCCCGGTCTGCGAAGATCCCACATGCCGCAGAGTAGCTGGGCCCATGAGCCATGGCTGCTGAGCCTGCACGTCCGGAGCCTGTGCTCCACAACGGGAGAGGCCACAACAGTGAGAGGCCTGCGTACCACAAAAAAAAAAAAAAAAAAAGAAGTTTTGACAATGTCAAGAAAATATAGCTTCAAGACTCTGCAGGTGGTTAGGGATGGGACTTGACCTATAGTCAGAGGCAGTGAATAACGCTGACCCAGCACTGGCTACGTGCAACTGTCCACCCTCACATCTGTGTGAGGTTGACTGTGGTCAAGAGGCTCTGTGAGTATTCCAATGGGAATTATTGGGATAACAGAGTACAGAGTAGGAGAGAGAATGGGATTCTCAGCATTTCTTTTAGTCATCCTAGTGTGGATTGGGTTTTAAGTCATCCTGGGCCAAAAAGGAAGTTTATGTGTATGTGAATAGGGAATGGATATCTTTTTTCTGTTTTTATATTTTGTTGTATTACCTTTTGGCTGTAGTTGGTTTAAAATTTCAAAGCTAAAATATACATTTTATAAAAATAAATTCTTCTCCAAATATAATAATGTTAATCTTCTCTATGTAGTTGGATGGTATCTGGGCTGGTTAGGTTGGTTGGTTGGAACATGGACACTGGTGTGAGAAAATGTCCCATGTGCCAGTTGACTTTGTAGCCCTCCACAACTGCATTCTGTACACTCTGTCCTAGCCAATCGTTCCATAGATGTGTGACCCCAAAAGAAATCATCTCAGAAGGTGCAGGGGGATTAGCATAAATCTATCACCATTTTGAAAACAAATAAAACTCAATACCAGTGGTGGATGAGCCATCAAAATATTAACTGATGGCCTCTAACATGTAAAGCATAGTGTGGGAATTAGTGGTTTTAAACCTTGCCCTCTAGGAACTCATGTTACCAAATGCAAGTTCATGTGCCCAGAGCCACAGTGAGGCCAAAACGTCTGAGTTTGGAGCAGAGAAAGGTTTACTGCAGGGCCATGCAAGGAGACAGGTGGATCATGCCCCCCAAACCCCAAACTCCTCAAAGAGTTTCAACAAAGTATTTTTAAAGGCAAGGTGAGGGAGGGGTGTGGTTGTTTGTTGCAAACTTCCTGGTGTAGGAATCCTTTGTTCTTGCAGCTGTCCATGTAGGTCAGGTCACAATGTTCCTGCAAAACTCCAAGAAGACAAATATTATTCTCTGTTCTGCAACTTTTTATCTCTGTATGAATGGACCCTTAAAGGTCAGAGCCCTGAGAATAGGCTCTCCTGTATATTTCAGGCTATTGGCAACATTCTTTTATAAAAGGTGCAGAGCCAGCATGACTAAGCACAAGCAAGAGAACTGATCTAATGTGGAGTCAGATTTGTTCTTCCCTATTACAATCTTGAGAATTGCATTGAATTTATAGATTAATTTGAGGGAAAATCTGTCACCTTTATATTAAGTCTTGCCATATCAATGCACTTATTTTTCCATATATTTAGAACATTTTGTCCTTCAATTATAATTTTGTCTTATTCACCTAGATGTGCCATTATTTTTACTGCTACTGTGAATAAAGTCTTCAAAAATACATTTTTGAATTTCTTGCTGCTAGAATAAGGGATGGTATTTGATTTTAAAAAGCTCAGTTTTGTATGCAACAACTTTGCTGAACTCTGTTGTTATTTTAAATTATTTTAATGAGATTTTTAAATTTAGGTAATTTCCCCTAATAATGTTGATAATTTTATTTCTTTCTCAAACCTTACACCTTATTTTTATCTTATTTTCTTAGATAGAATGTTTAAGTGCTAAACAGAGATGATTGCAGGCCTCCTTGTATTACTTCTGACTTTATTCAAAGAGAATTCTTCTAACATTTTACCATTAATTATTATGGTTCCTATTGGTTTTTGGCTTTGTCATATTAAAAAAAAACTTGTCTTTTTATTTTAAAATAAAGAATGGGTATTGTATATTTCAATATAATTAATGTATTTAAATTCCCAAATGTTTCTTCTGCATCTATTTCAGTAGTATGGTGGATATGAAATGATAACCTCCAAGCCTACAACGGTGACAGTGGATGTAGAGTACAGAGTCTTGAGGTTTTTTTTGTTTGTTGTGAGAGAGGATGGACAGAAAATAGCTTTGGGAAGATACTCATGGTTCTGATTTAGGATAGCTGGGTAAATAGCAGAGTCATTACTTGAATAGAGAATAGAAAGACAATAGCCATTTTTCAGGAATAGATTTTGAGCTCACTTCAAGATTTGTTGAAACTTTGAAACTGAGATGGATGTCGCTGTATAAAAGTTGATGTTCACTAGACTTTTGGATATAATTATTTAAAAATGGACTCTTGAATGAAAGAGTGAAGTGTGCTCTGGAGATAAACATTTGTGATCCAGTGGTATTAAAGTGGATGTTAAAGCTGTAGGGGAGGATACATTTCTCCAGTGAGAGTTTGCAGAATAAGAAATGTAGAGACTCTGGCTAAACTCCAGGAACCTAAACACACAGTGGATAGTAGGAGGGACTCTCAGAGCAGTCTGGAAATAAGTCACTTCCAGGGTGAATGATGTCAGGAAGACTTAGGGAGAAAGGTAAAAAAAAAAGAAAACAAAAAACACCTGTATGAGCCTAACACAGAGAGGTTAAGAAAGATGGCGAGAGAGATTTGATTTACTTAGGCAATTAGGAAATCACTGGTGCCCTTGACAGGAGCAGTGTAGCAGTAGCACACTGGAGTCAGACTTTGGATTGTAGTGGGTGAAGATTTATCAGGAGGTGGGGAAATGGAGGAAAACAGATGAAGACCTTGCTCATGACACTTGGACATGAAGGGAAGGAGAGAAAGCATGCATGCAAGACAGTCAAGGGAAGAGTGATCCTTTGAGAATTAATTGTTAGTTTCCCAGCTTTGAAATTGTTGGGTGGATAAAGCCTAGAAGGCTCAACTTTAGTTACGTATGATTGTGAGCTGGTTACTGGATGTGGTGAAGAGCTGAGCTAGGTTGTGTGACTGGACAGGTTTCTTTCCCTTTCTTTCTTTCTTTTAAATATTTTTTATAGTTGATTAGCAATGTTGTGTTCATTTCAGATGTGCAGCAAAATGGTTCAGTTATACATATACATGCATCTATTCTTTTTCAAATTCTTTTCCCATTTAGGTTATTACAGAGTATTGATCAGAGTTCACTGTGCTATACAGTAGGTCCTTGTTGGTTACCTGTTTTTTATATAGCAGTGTGTACATTCAGAGTTGATTGTCTGGGTACATATTTGCCTGGGCTTTGACTCTTCTGACTTATGTCTGAAAGCATAGAGTCATGCAAAAGAAATTCATAAGAAGCAAATTCAAAGGCTGGGGCCAATCCCTGTATGACAGTGAAGTCCTTAAATAAGAGTAAAGCCTTTAATGAAAGTAAAAAAATAGGACAAAAATATTTTTAAAATCATTACTATAAAACATAAACATTTTGGTGACTTATTTGTGGCCGAATATGCCCGTGATCAAATGGATCTCTAATTTGAAGAAAATAATCTAAATGAAAAAAAGTAGCCTTGCTGTTTGGGATAGGATTGTGAGTCTATTTTGGTTATCATGATTCAGTGAAAGCTGTTAAACCCACAGACTCTGCTAGTCTGTAATAGAGGAAGTCTTTGTCCTTGTTCTTGCTCTAACATTAGAATCAGAGGAGAACCATATTCTAGATTCTGTTTATTCTGGCACAAGTTAGTTCATTGGATTTGTTTCCAGTTTAAATAATATCTTTGCCAGGTGAAGTTAGTAATGATTAAAGAAATTTAAAGATATGTCTTTAATCCAGTGAGGTGATTTCTATGTATTTAAATATTATTTGAAAATGATATTCATGATAAGATGGGGTAAATTTTTTTAAGTTGCCACATTTATTTTTATAGTTGAAATTAGCCAAAATTGCCAACTTAAGTTGGGCTGTAACAAACCATTTCAGGGTTTCTATGGAAACATGATTTCATCCCGTCTATGAAAACCCATTTTGTTTTTTCTCCTTTATCACGGAACTTGAATCGCTGCAATGTTTTTCCTGTGAGTCCCACTCCAAGAAAAAGAAAACAGGTTTCCAATTAGACAAAAATTCACTTTTTGCTCATTAGAGTTTAACTCTAAGGGACTTTCATCTAGGGTTATAAACCATGGCTATAACCTCAAATCTTTCCTATTTAGGTATTAATATGCATTTTTGTTATTTCTGTATTGTATTTTTTTTACTGTATTGTATTTTTAAATACTCTGGTCAACCTCTAGTTAAAATTGTTCCAAGTTATGTGAAAATTACTTCATACTTCTAATATCCTTATATGGTATCTAGCTGATTTACAAATCTCCAGTGAAAGAGCTGTAACATTCTTGTTCATTTTTACTTTCTCCCCACGCCTACCCCAAAGCCTGACACAAGTTTATTCTCAATAAATTCTTATTGGGTCAATGATGCTACAAATATTTCAGTGCCTTCTGAGAACTTAGTGCTATTGAGGGCTCTGCAGGATACAAAAGACATAAATAAAATACTTTCTTGTTTGTAATTAGGAATCTAGGGAGGGTAAAGAGTGAAATGTAAAATGCTTGTGACTCGCTATTTAACCTCACATGAGTGAGTGTTTTACTATCTCATTTAATCTTTACAATAGTCCTAGAAAGGGTGTTTCTTGTTTCAGATGAAGAAACTGACTAAGCAGGGTTTGAGAACATGCCCAAGCTAGTGATTGGTGGACCAGGGTTTGAATACCAGCCCTGCATTAAGTACATGTACTAGTTGGAGAGACGATTCTTCTACACAGAAAACCATTAGTGAAGTTGGAGATGTTACTGGTTGGGAGGAGCTCAGACAAGGAACGATGAGGTGGATGAGAGTAATCATGAATAATTGTAAGTGAAAGCACTATTTACTACATGGTGAACTTTAAACTGTATCTAATCAACACTGCATATTTATATTTTATGCACTGGAATATAGTATCTTGGCTCTGATACTTGTTTCTTAAATGTCTATGATTTGTTTTTTTGTAAAGCAGCAATGCAATAGTATAATTATACTTTTGTTTAACCACATGCTGCAACTAAGGAGTCCGCATGCTGCAACTTAAAGATCCTGCATGCCTCAACGAAGATTCCGCATGCTGCAACTAAGACCCAGTGCAGCCAAAATAATAAATACATAAATAAAAATATTAAAAAACCACAAAGGAATACATGTAAATTGATTTTGATGATTATCACAGATGCATAGAATTTCAGACTGGTCAATCCTTTTCTTTTTATAGAAAAGAAACCAAGTCTCAGGGAGCAGTTCCAGCTGATTTTTTTCTTTCACTCTTGTTTAAATTCTTATGATGGCAGAATCACGCTAAATATTGTCTTCCAACACCCAGTCTAATATTTTTAAGCCACATAATGCTTTCACTCATTGATTTGTAGCAGATAGCTATACATCATTAATGGATAAAGATAATTCTAATAATGTTTGAGTATATATCCTTTGTTTTCTCATGCTTCGATAAGCTACTGTAGAAATATCTAACTATGGAAACCATGCGTGTAACATCTTTATACAACATATTCTTAGAGATCACTAAGAACTTTAAGTACTGTATTAAATTAGATGACAATGATGCTTTGTGTTTTTTCTTTGCCTATTTTTTTGTGTGTGTGTGTGCCTTTTCCTTGGTGATATTTTGTTTCTTTGTCAATGACTTTAAATTTTAGTTTTTCCCTGTGTCTTCTCTTGGGTTCCATGCTAAGTGTCACGCATTTTTATTTTCCGTGATTAGTTGTTTTCCTTGAAAGGGAAAAATTGTAAGTTCAGAGAGGTAATTATAATCATATTCTACTTAACTGCTGTCTTTATCAACGTGTTATTTGTCTAACAAAACTAGAATTTCTTCTGTACACCTAGAATACCTCAGAGTAGGATCAGTTATTGTATTTGTAGCAAAACTATAGTATAAAATCACTTAAGTGGTTCATATTCATTATAGAAATATTATTTTGTGAGGGGCTCTGTTTCTGACTAGCAATTAATATTAAATAATATATCAGTGGTTAACTCTCAATAGCAGTCATAGAGCCATGATAATTCAAAATAGAAGAATAATGATCTAAACCTTTAAAAATGAACCTAAGTACACAGTACATATCAATTATATGAGGTCCCAAGTTACTATAATGCATTTCCAGGAAACCCTCTAGTGTATCATAACTACAGTTTGAGTATAAGGAATGTTAATGAAATGCTTACACTAATTCTTTTAGAATTAAGAATGATTTAGGAGTAAATTATTCAGGTTAAACCAAGTCTCTTAAACTCTCCAGGAAATTTGAATTGGTGCTGTCCTTTTCTCCAGTGTTCACTTGACCATTTTACAATCTTTGAAACTCATCAAACTTAGTTAGAAAAATCAGTAAAATAACTATTCATATAGCATCATGCTTAGAATTGCTAATGTGAGCATAAACAGTCACTGAGTTTTGATAAAAGTATAGAGGTATTTTATTAATTAGGCAGCTTTAAATTAGTTCAATTTGAAACTAGTAACTGTGAGAGGGGGGCAGCTTAATGAAGAAAAATAAATTTGAATTTTCAGAGAGTGACCCACTGAAATAACATTTGTTTTAAAAAAGGGAGGATAATTACACTAATTACTATGCATATCACATATACATTTAAGCTACAGCCCTCCCAATCCCTACCCCCAATTTGGTTAATTAGTTTAGAGTAGAAACACCGCAAACTAGATGAGGGTTTTTTTCTTTTTTTGAATGGAGGTAAATACTTCAATATATTGCTTTCTTCCCTGCCATGGCTGGTGTTTGCATTACTATCACACATGCTCTGTTAGTACAATGCTGCTATTAGCCTCACCTAGGAATTTCGTGGCATATTTTTTAGTAAACTCTGGCCATTAAAAAGATTTAAAGTAAGAATAAGACAAAACAAACTGGGTTTACTATTCATCTTAGAAAATATTTAGAATAGACAATTTGTGTTCTGGATACAATTTTGTGTTGATTATATCTGTTACAAATATTTTCCCCACTGGGTGGTTTATATTGATACTTTTATTATATCATTTTTTCTTCAAACACCTAAGAAGCTAAAGCAAAAAAACCACCATGCTACTATCACACCCAATGAATTTTTAAAATGGTGCATATCATCTAATACCCAGTCCATGTTCAATTTTGTCTGTCTCAAAAGTATCTGCAGTTTGTTATTTAAATCAGGATTCCAACAGAGTCCACAACTGCATTTAATTTAAGTCCCCTTACTTTTATTTTCTTGCCACTTATATATTAATTGCACAAGTTTTCACTTTCGCTGATTTCATCCTCTTGGTGTCATTTAATAGATGCCTGAATTTCTTATAACTGGGCGGATACAGAGAATTGAGTAGATTCAGGTGTTACTTTTTATTTACGAAAAATGATTCACAGGGATTCCCTGGTGGTGCAGTGGTTGAGAGTCCGCCTGCCGATGCAGGGGACACGGGTTCGTGCCCCCGCCCGGGAAGATCCCACATGCCGTGGAGCGGCTGGGCCCGTGAGCCATGGCCGCTGAGCCTGTGCGTCCGGAGCCTGTGCTCCGCAGCGGGAGAGGCCACAACAGTGAGAGGCCCGCGTACCGCCAAAAAAAAAAAAAAAAAAATTATTCACAGATGGACATGTGCTTTTATTAGGTCATGTCTGGAGGAACATACGTCTTATTCTACTTTAATGATGCGAAGGAAGGTGAGTGGGTTCAGGTGTAGTCAAGTAATGCATCTGTCCTGATTTCCTCTCTAACCTTTCACCCAGTCATATCGGCACACCGGTGATCCTTGCCTACATCCATATTTCATTAGTGGTTGCAAAATATGATTTTCTAATTATATTCTTCTGGCATTTATCATTAACTGTTTTATTACCCTGAAGTATTATCCATGTAGGAAAAGTAGGACAAATGCTTGCTTCTTTTTATTTGTACCCTAGCAACCTCCAAAGGTGACCAATGGTTGTTTTCTGTTTTTTGTATTTATCATCATGAACTCATAGGTTTAGTAAATTGTTGTACATCAATCCATTGTAGTAACTATTATTTTTAATGATCAGACGGTTTTCTCTTTAGCTCATGGGAGCCCCTCAACTTAGCTCTTGGGTCCTTTGGATCTAATCCCAGTCGCTTTTGAGACATTCCTTGTTTTTAGAATGACAAGATTTCTCTGTCTCATGTCTCATGTCCCCCAGATCTGGAATCTGCTATTCTCCCTAAACAGCCTTGTTTCTTTTGGTGGGAAATGGTATTTAGAAATCATAATTGGAGTGCTAGAGTTGCTTATTGATGATTTTCTTCATATCACTTGAACATTAATTGCTTATTTCCACCCATTTTCTTTCACCCCGGCTCCTCTTTTATCTATCCGTTTATTTTCCATATATTATCCTGTATTGCTATTTAGCTTTGTAAATGCTTACATTTTATTTTCTAAGCAGGTAAACAAGGCACAGCTAGGACTGGAACTCACATTGCATGACTTGTTATCCAGCATTCTTTTTTGTGTATCATAGAAGAATTGGAAGATTAGGAAGTTGGAGAACAATTTGACCTGAGTTCCAAGATCAAAATATTATTAGCTTTCCCTTTCTGAATGATGTCTTTGCTTTCCTGATACTTTATTGTAAAAATTAGAGCTGAGTTAAGAAAAAAAAAATGATAAAAATTAGGTTAATATATGTTAATATAAAAGGAATTTAGGGATAGGAAAAAGAGCTATATTTATAAGCACAGCATAAAATTACTAACAGAATCCAATGGGCTGATTTTAGTGGATTTGCTGGCATAGGCAAATAAAGTACACTGTACTCCATGTTCCTTGACTATTTTTTACTGGTCTCATTTCAAATGGTTACACAGACATGTATATTTTTTCATTGCTTGAATATTTAGAAGCTGCTATGACTTCTAAAGAAGAGATGGGATTTTAAACCTCTCCACCAAACTACAATAACTCTACCAAGTTACTGCCATTTCACTTTTTCTTGTGCAGCTTTAATGGACGCTATATGATATACTCTATAAGCAGAACAAGAAAGCAGTCATCCACTCTGCAGTGTGAGAGAAAACTGTGCAAAATGTAAAATAATAGCTTCTTGGAATCCCTTAGCCTCCTGTCTATAAAATGGGGATTTATATTTACCTGTCTGGCTACCATATTAGATTTTTGTTTAGAGAAGTATGATAACAAATGTCAGTTGTTTAGTTGACCATGAATTGTTTACACAATCAAGGTGGCATTGATTAATTACATATTTTGGGGGGCATATTTTGACCTATGAAATTCCAAAAATTACATTTAGTTCTGTTGTTTTAATGACCACTCAAACGAACCAAACTTTACATACATACATATGTACATGAACCCATTCTTTTTTCTTTTTTTAACATCTTTATTGGAGTATGATTGCTTTACAATGGTGTGTTAGTTTCTGCTTTACAACAAAATGAATCAGTTATATATATACATTTGTTCCCATATCACTTCTCTCTTGCATCTCCCTCCCTCCCACCCTCCCTATCCCACCCGTCCAGGCGATCACAAAGCACCGAGCTGATCTCCCTGTGCTATGCAGCTGCTTCCCACTAGCTACCTACCTTACGTTTGGTAGTATATATATGTCCATGCCTCTCTCTTGCTTTGTCACAGCCTACCCTTCCCCTTCCCCATATCCTCAAGTCCATTCCCTAGTAGGTCTGTGTCTTTATTCCTGTCTTACCCCAGGTTCTTCATGATATTTTTTTTCTTAAATTCCATACATATGTGTTAGCATACGGTATTTGTCTTTCTCTTTCTGACTTACTTCATTCTGTATGACAGACTCTAGGTCTATCCACCTCATTACAAATAGCTCAATTTCATTTCTTTTTATGGCTGAGTAATATTCCATTGTATATATGTGTCACAACTTCTTTATCCATTCATCCGATGATGGACACTTAGGTTGTTTCCACCTCTGGGCTATTGTAAATAGAGCTGCAATGAACATTTTGGTACATGACTCTTTTTGAATTATGGTTTTCTCAGGGTATATGCCCAATAGTGGGATTGCTGGGTCATATGGTAGTTCTATTTGTAGTTTTTTAAGGAACCTCCATACTGTTCTCCACAGTGGCTGTATCAATTTACATTCCTACTAACAGTGCAAGAGGGTTCCCTTTTCTCCACACCCTCTCCAGCATTTATTTTTTCTAGATTTTTTGATGATGGCCATTCTAACTGGTGTGAGATGATATCTCATTGTAGTTTTGATTTGCGTTTCTCTAATGATTAGTGACGTTGAGCATTCTTTAATGTGTTTGTTGGAAGTCTGTATATCTTCTTTGGAGAAATGTCTATTTAGGTCTTCTGCCCATTTCTGGATTGGGTTGTTTGTTTTTTTGTTATTAAGCTGCATGAGCTGCTTATAAATTTTGGAGATTAATCCTTTGTCAGTTGCTTCATTTGCAAATATTTTCTTCCATTCTGAGGGTTGTCTTTTGGTCTTGTTTATGGTTTCCTTTGCTGTGCAAAAGCTTTGAAGTTTCATTAGGTCCCATTTGTTTATTTTTATTTCCATTTCTCTAGGAGGTGGGTCAAAAAGGATCTTGCTGTGATTTATGTCATAGAGTGTCCTGCCTATGTTTTCCTCTAAGGGTTTGATAGTTTCTGGCCTTATATTTAGGTCTTTAATCCATTTTGAGCTTATTTTTGTGTATGGTGTTAGGGAGTGATCTAATTTCATACTTTTACATGTATCTGTCCAGTTTTCCCAGCACCACTTATTGAAGAGGCTGTCCTTTCTCCACTGTACATTCCTGCCTCCTTTATCAAAGATAAGCTGACCATATGTGCGTGGGTTTATCTCTGGGCTTTCTATCCTGTTCCATTGGTCTATCTTTCTGTTTTTGTGCCAGTACCATACTGTCTTGATTACTGAAGCTTTGTAGTATAGTCTGAAGTCAGGGAGCCTGATTCCTCCAGCTCCATTTTTCGTTCTCAAGATTGCTTTGGCTATTAGGGGTCTTTTGTGTTTCCATGCAAATTGTGAAATATTTTGTTCTAGTTCTGTGAAAAATGCCAGTGATAGATTGATGGGGATTGCATTGAATCTGTAGATTGCTTTGGGTAGTAGAGTCATTTGCACAATGCTGATTCTTCCAATCCAAGAACATGGCATATCTCTCCATCTATTTGTATCATCTTTAATTTCTTTCATCAGTGTCTTATAATTTTCTGCATACAGGTCTTTTTTCTCCTTAGGTAGGTTTATTCATAGATATTTTATTCTTTTTGTTGCAATGGTAAATGGGAGGGTTTTCTTGATTTCACTTTCAGGTTTTTCATCATTAGTGGATAGGAATGCCAGAGATTTCTGTGCATTAATTTTGTATCCTGCTACTTTACCAAATTCATTGATTAGCTCTAGCAGTTTTCTGGTAGCATCTTTAGGATTCTCTATGTATAGTATCATGTCATCTGCAAACACTGACAACTTTACTTCTTCTTTTCCAATTTGGATTCCTTTTATTTCCTTTTCTTCTCTGATTGCTGTGGCTAAAAGTTCCAAAACTATGTTGAATAAGAGTGGTGAGTGGGCAACCTTGTCTTGTTCCTGATCTTAGTGGAAATGCTTTCAGTTTTTCACCATTGAGGATGATGTTGGATGTGGGTTTGTCATATATGGCCTCTATTATGTTGAGGAAAGTTCCCTCTATGCCTACTTTCTGCAGGGTTTTTATCATAAATGGGTGTTGAATTTTGTTGAAAGCTTTCTCTCCATCTATTGAGATGATCATATGGTTTTTCTCCTTCAGTTTATTAATATGGTGTATCACGTTGATTGATTTGCGTATATTGAAGAATCCTTGCATTCCTGGAATAAACCCTACTTGATCATGGTGTATGATCCTTTTAATGTGCTGTTGGATTCTGTTTGCTAGTGTTTTGCTGAGGGTTTTTGCATCTATGTTCATCAGTGATATTGGCCTGTAGTTTTCTTTCTTTGTGACATCCTTGTCTGGTTTTGGTATCAGGGTGATGATGGCCTCGTAGAATGAGTTTGGGAGTGTTCCTCCCTCTGCTATATTTTGGAAGAGTTTGAGAAGGATAGGTGTTAGCTATTCTCTAAAGTTTGATAGAATTCGCCTGTGAAGCCATCTGGTCCTGGGCTTTTGTTTGTTGCAAGATTTTTATTCAGAGTTTCAATTTCAGTGCTTGTGATTGATCTGGTCATATTTCCTATTTCTTCCTGATTCAGTCTTGGCAAGTTGTGCATTTCTAAGAATTTGTTCATTTCTTCCAGGTTGTCCATTTTATTGGCATAGAGTTGCTTGTAGTAATCTCTCATCATCTTTTGTATTTCTGTAGTGTCAGTTGTTACTTCTCCTTTTTCATTTCTAATCCTATTGATTTGAGTCTTCTCCCTTTTTTCTTGATGAGTCTGGCTAATGGTTTATCAACTTTGTTTATCTTCTCAAGGAACCAGCTTTTAGTTTTATTGATCTTTGCTATTGTTTCCTTCATTTCTTTTCATTTATTTCTGATCTGATTTTTATGATTTCTTTCCTTTTGCTAACTTTGGGGTTTTTTTGTTCTTCTTTCTCTAATTGCTTTAGATGCAAGGTTAGGTTGTTTATTCGAGATGCTTCCTGTTTCTTAAGGTAGGATTGTATTGGTATAAACTTCCCTCTTAGAACTGCTTTTGCTGCATTCCATAGATTTTGGGTCGTCGTGTCTCCATTGTCATTTGTTTCTAGGTATTTTTAAATTTCCTGTTTGATTTCTTCAGTGATCACTTCGTTATTAAGTAGTGTATTGTTTAGCCTCCACGTGTTTGTATTTTTTACAGATCTTTTCCTGTAATTGATATCTAGTCTCATAGCCTTGTGTTCGGAAAAGGTACTTGATACAATTTCAATTTTCTTAAATTTACCAAGGCTTGATTTGTGATCCAAGATATGATCTATCCTGGAGAATGTTCCATGAGCACTAGAGAAAAATGTTTATTCTGTTCTTTTTGGATGGAATGTCATATAAATATCAATTAAGTCCATCTTGTTTAACATATCATTTAAAGCTTGTGTTTCCTTATTTATTTTCATTTTGGATGATCTGTCCATGGGTGAAAGTGGGGTGTTAAATTCCCCTACTATGAATATGTTACTGTTCATTTCCCGTTTTATGGCTGTTAGTATTTGCGTTATGTATTGAGGTGCTCCTATGTTGGGTGCATAAATATTTACAGTTGTTATATCTTCTTCTTGAATTGATCCCTTGATCATTATTGATCCCTTGATCATTCTTTTTCTCTTCTAATAGTCTTTATTTTAAAGTCTATTTTGTCTGAAATGAGAATTGCTACTCCAGCTTTCGTTTGGTTTCCATTTGCATGAAATGTTTTTTTCCATCCCCTCACTTTCAGTCTGTATGTGTCTCTAGGTCTGAAGTGGGTCTCTTGTAGACAGTAAATATATGGGTCTTGTTTTTGTATCTATTCAGCCAATTGTGTCTTTTGGTGGGAGCATTTAGTCCATTTACATTTAAGGTAATTATTGATATGTATGTTCCTATTTCCATTTTCTTAATTGTTTTGAGTTCATTATTGTAGGTCTTTTCCTTCTCTCGTGTTTCTTGCCTAGAGAAGTTCCTTTAGCATATGTTGTAAAGCTGGTTTGGTGGTGCTGAACTCTCTCAGCTTTTGTTGTCTGTAAAGGTTTTAATTTCTCCATCAAATCTGAACGAGATCCTGGATGGGTAATCTTGGCTGCAGGTTTTTCTCCTTCATCACTTTAAATATGTCCTGCTAGTCCCTTCTGGCTTGCAGAGTTTCTGCTGAAAGATCAGCTGTTAACCTTATGGGGATTCCCTTGTGTGTTATTTGTCCCTTGCTGCTTTTAATATGTTTTCTTTGTATTTAATTTTTGACAGTTTGATTAATAGGTGTCTTGGCATATTTCTCCTTGGATTTATCCTGTATGGGACTCTCTGTGCTTCCTCTACTTGATTAACTATTTCCTTTCCCATATTAGGGAGGTTTTCAACTATAATCACTTCAAATATTTTCTCAGTCCCTTTCTTTTTCTCTTCTTCTTCTGGAACCCCTATAATTCGAATGTTGGTGCGTTTAATGTTGTCCCAGAGGTCTCTGAGACTGTCCTCCATTCTTTTCCTTCTTTTTTCTTTATTCTGCTCTGCAGTAGTTATTTCCACTATTTTATCTTCCAGGTCACTTTTCTGTTCTTCTGCCTCAGTTATTCTGCTATTGATCCCATCTAGAGTAGTTTTAATTTCATTTATTGTGTTGATCATCATTGCTTGTTCCATCTTTAGTTCTTCTAGGTCCTTGTTAAATGTTTCTTGCATTTTCTCTGTTCTATTTCCAAGATTTTGGATCATCTTTACTATCATTATTCTGAATTATTTTTCAGGTAGACTGCCTATTTCCTCTTCATTTGTTAGGTCTGGTGGGTTTTTATCTTGCTCCTTCATCTGCTGTGTGTTTTTCTGTCTTCTCATTTTGCTTATCTTACTGTGTTTGGGGTCTCCTTTTTGGAGGCTGCAGGTTCGTAGTTCCTGTTGTTTTTGGTGTCTGTCCCCAGTGTCTAAGCTTGGTTCAGTGGGTTGTGTAGGCTTCCTGCTGGAGGAGACTAGTGCCTGTGTTCTGGTGGATAAAGCTGGAACTTGTCTTTCTGGTGGGCAGGTCCATGTCCGGTGGTGTGTTTTCGGGGGTCTGTGGACTTATTATGATTTTAGACAGCCTCTCTGCTAATGGGTGGAGTTGTGTTCCTGTCTTACTAGTTGTTTGGCATAGGATGTTCAGCACTGTAGCTTGCTGGTCGTTGAGTGAAGCTGGGTGCTTGTGTTGAGATGGAGATCTCTGGGAGATTTTCGCCATTTGATATTCTGTGGAGCTGGGAGGTCTCTTGTGAACCAGTGTCCTGAAGTTGGCTCTCCCACCTCAGAGGCACAGCACTGACTCCTGGCTGCAGCACCAAGAGCCTTTCATCCACATGGCTAAGAATAAAAGGTAGAAAAAGTAGAAAGAAAGAATTAGTAGAAATAGAAAGAAAGAAAGAAAGAAAGAAAGAAAGAAAGGAGGGAAGGAGGGAGGAAGGAAGGAAGGATGGAGGGAAGGAAGAAAAAAGAAAGAAAGAAGATAAAGTAAAATAAAATAAAGTAAGATAAAATATAATAAAGTTATTAAAATAAAAATATAATTATTAAGAGAAAAAAATTTAAAAAACGGACGGACAGAGCCCTAGGACAAACAGTGGAAGCAAAGCTCTACAGACAAAAATCTCAGATAGAAGCATGCACAGACACACTCACAAAAAGAGGAAACGGGGAAAATATCATAAATCTTGCTCTCAAAGTCCACCTCCTCAATTTTTGATGATTCATTGTCTAAAGGAGGGAAGGAAAGAAAGAACAAAGATAAAGTAAAATAAAATAAAGTTATTAAAATAAAAAGTAATTATTAAGAAAAAAAATTAAAAAAAAAACAAAAACGGACAGAGAGAACCCCTGGACAAATGGTGGAAGCAAAGCTATACAGACAAAATCTCACACAGAAGCATACACATACACACTCATAAAAAAATGAAAAGGGGAAAAAATCATAAATCTTGCTCTCAAAGCCCACCTCCTTAATTTGGGATGATTCGTTGTCTATTCATGTATTCCACAGATGCAGGGTACATCAGATTGATTGTGGAGCTTTAATCCTCAGTTTCTGAGGCTGCTAGGAGAGATTTCCCTTTCTCTTCTTTGTTCTCACAGCTCCCAGGGGCTCAGCTTTGGATTTGGCCCCGCCTCTGCGTGTAGGTCGTCGGAGGGCTTCTGTTCTTCGCTCAGACAGGACGGGGTTAAAGGATCAGCTGACTCGGGGGCTTTAGCTCACTCAGGCCGGGGGGGGGGGGGGGAGGGAGGGGCACAGAGTGCGCGGTGATCCTACAGTGGCAGAGGCCGGCGTGACGTTGCACCAGCCTGAGGCGCGCCAT
This sequence comes from Orcinus orca, assembly GCF_937001465.1. Taxonomy (NCBI): domain Eukaryota; kingdom Metazoa; phylum Chordata; class Mammalia; order Artiodactyla; family Delphinidae; genus Orcinus; species Orcinus orca. Next base: position 63,015,985 of record NC_064568.1, read on the forward strand.
GTGTTCTCCCAGGGGAGTTGTCCCTGGTTCCCGGGACCCTGGCAGTAGCGGGCTGCACAGGCTCTCCGGAAGGGGGGTGTGGATAGTGACCTGTGCTGGCACACAGGCTTCTTGGTGGCGGCAGTAGCAGCCTTAGCGTCTCATGCTTGTCTCTGGGGTCCGCGCTTTTAGTCGCGACTCAGGCCCGTCTCTGGAGCTCCTTTAAGCAGCGCTCTTAATCCCCTCTCCTCGCGCACCAGGAAACAAAGAGGGAAGAAAAAGTCTCTTGCCTCTTTGACAGGTCCAGACTTTTACCTGGACTCCCTCCTGGCCAGCCGTGGTGCACTAACCCCCCGCAGGCTGTGTTCACACCGCCAACCCCAGTCCTCTCCCTGCGCTCCGACCAAAGCCCGAGCCTCAGCTCCCAGCCCCGCCCGCCCCGGCCGGTGAGCAGACAAGCCTCTCGGGCTGCTCAGTGCCGGTCGGCACCGATCCTCTGTGCGGGAATCTCTCCTCTTTGCCCCCTGCACCCCTGTTGCTGTGTTCTCCTCCGCGGCCCTGAAGCTTTCCCCCTCCGCCACCCGCAGTCTCCGCCCGTGAGGGGGCTTCCTAGTGTATGGAAACCTTTCCTCCTTCACAGCTCCCTCCCACTGGTGCATGTCCGGTCCCTATCCTTTTGTCTCTGTTTTTTCTTTTTTCTTTTGCCCTACCCAGGTACGTGGGGGGTTTCTTGCCTTTTGGGAGTTCTGAGGTATTCTGCCAGCGTTCAGTAGGTGTTCTGTAGGAGTTGTTCCACGTGTAGATATATTTCTGGTGTATCTGTGGGGAGGAAGGTGATCTCCGCGTCTTACTCTTCCGCCATCTTCCTGGAAGACTCCATGAACCCATTCCTAATTCTTTCACTGGTTTGCCAGCATTTTGCCTTTCTCAATTCTACCTGTCCCAATTGATGCTTCCTCCTACCACCTTAATGTTAAAAATATAGAACACAATAGGGGTGTGTGTGTGTGTGTGTGTGTGTGTGTGTGTGTGTGTAAAAATATGAGGACTAGAATTTCAGTTTCCCCACCTTTTCCTATTTTACAATTTAGTTCAAAGACAGAGCATATAAAGAAGCATGAGTATTAGTGTCTCAAGAGGGGACTATTTTTAGTCTTCAAATTTACTTGAAGGTTTTACAACCAAGCTCAGCAAACACATTTTCAGATGGTATTTTTCCTGACAGTCCCTCGTTTTCAAAGCTTTTATGCATTCCTGGTGGCTCCTCACGTGAATTCCCATGCCTTTCCAGCCAGTGGACCCAATGAAAGATGCATTCATTGCAAGGAGACAAGGAAGTTGCTTTCATTTGTACCCACTGTTCTCAGAAATTGACTTACAAGTATTTATTTTGATTTTAATAAAATATTAGTGACAGTGGCAGTGGAATATGATATGACAGATAAATTTAGGATATGGAAGAGAGATGAAAATTAAAAGAGGATAATTATCAATTGATCTCGTTTCTCTGAGAAACCACTAATTCTTAAATTTTAGATAGCTCTTTGATTTTGAAAGTGGGATGCTCTACTCAATGTGAAAACCTCATCATGATGCACAACTGCTTCACATCCTCCATGGATTCACTTTGCATTTAAGGGAAACAGTTCAAAATGTAACATACCTCATGGGGTCCTGCTACCTCCCTGCAGCTCCTGCCCTTCCTCCTCTTCCTCCCTCACTCCTTCACTGACCTTCCTTCTGTTCCTAGAACAAGCAAACTTGCTCCATCCACAGAGGAAAGTTTGGTTCCCAGTTCCTGGCAAGGATGGCTCCTTCACATTCCTTCAAGTGTCAGCTCACAGGTCATCCTTTCAGATGCCTTCTCTGAGCTCCAAATTGAAAGCAGCTCTTCCTCTGCTCCTGGCCCAAGTTTACACTATTGTTTTCATTACTTTATAGCATCCACTACTATCTGAAATGATCTCACTCAATCATATATTTAAAACCTGGCACATAAACTCCATGAAAGCAGATTCCTTATCTAGCTTATCTGGGTCACTTCTGAATTCCCAGCACCTAAAAGAGTATCTGTCACATAATAGGTACTTGATAAATGTTTGTCATTGAATGAATACAGTGGAAAGAATTCTGGAGTGAGAGAACCTGAGTGTAAGTTGTGAGTCTGTTTCTTAGAGGCAAGCCGTGTTCTCTAAGTCAGCCTTATTTTCCTCAAACACTTGCTGAGATTAAATGACATAGTGTTGTCTCACACACTGTACATTGTAAATGTTCCTTATCACAATAATCCTATGAGGCTGTAGAATATGGATTATTGTCTCTGTAGTTGAAAGGAAGATTACAGATCACCAGTTTCATCTCCTTTTTTTTGAACACTAGAACACTATAAGAAAGATATGAAATTATAGTGGGTTGGGAGCAGTGTTAAATCTATAATCTGGATTGCCTGGTGGATGGATAGTTAGTCTAGTATACATTCCTCATTAGCAGGTGAGCTCAGTTTAAATTCCTACATTCCTACATTTTGTTAAAAGTAATTTCCTTTTTCGTTATCCACGAAGAGCTCTTTATTTAGCATTAAAAAGTTAAAATTTTCCAAAACAGAATTTTCTATGTTGAAAGATGGCATATGTTCCTATATTCCTTAGAGGCCTTCATTCAAATGAACGAGCTTAGGTGGTAAACCAAACCTACTGAATCAGAATGTGCATTTTAATGAATTTCTAACAGATTTGTATGCATATTAACATTTGAAAATTGGGGATGCTAAGGTTGCCTGACTACTCTCTGAGTAGCCAATCTTTAGAAATTTTTGATTGTAGAGATTCTCTGACTTATGCTTTCCTATTTGGGGTTGCTAACTTACTTCTCTACTGGGGGAATAGGAGTTTTTTTTTTTCTTTTCTTATCATTTCTGCATTGCCTTATACCAGAATTTCTAGAACTTTGGTGGACATTAGCCTATGGGAAGCTTTTTACTTTATTTTATTTTAAATGTTTGGCCCTTTCCTTGCCCTGCAATCTGAAGCTAATGGGTAGGGCTAAGGCATCCATATGTTTAACAAGCTCCCCAGGTGATTAAAGTAAATGATAAAACTTGATATGCCTCCGTTTATATGCATCGTGCATAAGCATATGTACAATTAAATAGCCGTAAAATATATTTATGAAGTATATGAGTTATGTTTCAGTGGTGAGGTAACATGGTGGCAGTATTTATTTAATGCCCTTTTCATATGGTCTACATTAATGATATAGAATAGAATACAATCTAGAATATAATACAAGTAAACAATTCACTTTAGCCCAAGGATTATGAAGGAATTAGATACTATATAGAAATAATGAGGATATTTTTTGTAGAGGAGCAGAATAACTTAATTTTGAGGCTTTTGGGGAGGAAATTAGTCAGTATTTATTAGTACACATAGTTGCCATAAAACAGTACATCCTGGTGATGACTCATCAAAAATGCTTCTCACTGACATCTTTTGACCTTTATAGCTCTTTGTCCAGAGGGCCAGCCTAATTTAAAAACTGACAATGATGATTTTGGACTTACTGTTTTTCACTGAGATATAAATTATATACAACAGTTTATATAGTTTTTAAGCCTTCAGCCTAATGGCCTTAGACAAATTTATGCACACCAATATCATCACTGCAAATGTAGACTATTTCTAACACCCAATAAGTTTATTTGTGCCACGTTCCAGTTGACTTCTCCCATCAAGAGCAAATGTTTCCTGATTTCTAACACTGCAGATTAGTTTTCTATCTTGGGACTCTGTATACCTGAAATCATGCTTTGTGTATTCTTTTGTGTTTGGCTCCTTTCATTAAATGGAATGTATTTAAAGTTATTCATGTTGTTGGGTATAAAGAAAGTTTGTTATTTTTTTGTTGCTCTCTTCCATTATGTGAATATAACCACACAACTTGTTTATCCAATATTTTTCTGTGGATAGCATTTGAATTATTTTTAGTTTGGAGTTATTATGAATAAAACTACTATAAACACTGTTAAAGTTTTTTTGTTGGCACATGTTTTCATTTCTCTAGGTTATATACTTAGCAGAAGGATTACTAGTCATAGTTTAATTTTGTAAGAAACTGAACCTAACACTTCTCTGAAGGGGTTACATCATTTTTCACTCTGACCAAAAATGTATGAGTTCCAATTTCTCCACATAGCCTCATAAACATTTGATACTGTTTTAGCCATTTTAATTTTAATTAATTTTGGCCATTTTAGTGGGTGTGAAATGATCTTATTGTGGTTTTAGCATACACTTCTCTGATGACTAATGATGAGGACCATTTAATATGCTTATTGGCCATTTCTGTATTTCCTTAAGTAATAATTTAAAAAGTCTGTTGAAGACCTTTACTCATTTAAAAAATTGGATTGTTTTCTTTTTTATTGTTGATTTGTAGGAGTATTAAAAATATATAATCTTTATGAGAGTCATTTTTGTAAGTATTTTATTCTGAATATTGACTTGTTTTCTTAATGGTATCTTTTAATTTTGGTGAAATCTAATGTGTATC